>NC_052334.1:25255874-25859803 GCF_016432855.1 Salvelinus namaycush | reverse complement strand
GCTAAGCTAAAGAGGAGACAGGGATAGGGTTTGCAGTTAGCTAAGAGGGACTGGGCTAGGGTTTGGTAGTTAGCTGAAGAGGGACATGCATAAGGTTTGGAGGTAGTTCAAGAGGGATGGACTATGGTTTGGTAGTTAGCAGAAGAGGGATGGCTAGGGTTTGGTAGTAAGCTAAAGCGGGACGGGGCTAGTGTTTGGTAGTTAGCTGAAGAGGGACGGGGCTAGGGTTTGGTAGTTAGTTCAAGAAGGACTGGGATAGGGTTCGGCAGTTAGCTCAAGAGGGACGGGGATAGGGTTTGGTAGTTAGCTAAAGAAGGACTGGGCTAGGGTTTGGTAGGTAGGTAGGTAGTTGAAGAGGGACGGGCATAGGGTTTGGTAGTTAGCTGAAGATGGATGTGGTTAGGGTTTGGTAAGTAGCTGAAGAGGGACGGGGCTAGGGTTTGGTATTTAGTTCATGAGGGACGGGGCTAGGGTTTGGTAGTGACTGAGAGGGACGGGGCTAGGGTTTGGTAGTTAGCTGAAGAGGGACAGGGATAGAGTTTGGTAATTAGCGAAAGGGAATGGGCGAGGGTTTGGTAGTTAGCTGAAGAGGGACAGGGCTAGGGTTTGGTTGTTAGCTGAAGAGGGATGGGGCTAGGGATTGGAAGGTTAGCTAAAGAGGGACATGGCTAGGGTTTGGTAGTTAGTTCAAGAGGGACGGGGCTAGGGTTTGGTAGTTAGCTGAAGAGGGACGGGGTATGGTATGGCAGTTTTGGTAGTTACTGAAGAGGGACGGGGCTAGGGTTTGGTAGTTAGATAAAGAGGGACAGGGCTAAGGATTGGTAGTTAGCTAAAGAGGGACTGGGCTAGGTTTGGTAGGTAGCTGAAGAGGGATAGGGCTAGGGTTTGGTAGTGAGCTGCAGAGAGACGGGGCTAGGGTTTGGTAATTACTTCAAGAAGGATGGGGCTAGGGTTTGGTAATTAGCTGAAGAGGGTTGGGGTTAGGGTTTGGTAGTTAGCTGAAGAGGGACAGGGCTAGGGTTTGGTAGTTAGTTAAAGAGGGACAGGGCTATGGTTAGGAAGTTAGCTGAAGAGGGACGGGGTAAGGGCTTGACAGTTAGCTGAAGAGGGACTGTGCTAGGGTTTGGTAGTTAGTTCAAGAGGGACTGGGCTAGCGTTTTAGGTAGCTGAAGAGGAACAGGGCTAGGTTTGGTAGTGAGCTGCAGAGAGACGGGGCTAGGGTTTGATAATTAGCTAAAGAGGGTTGGGGCTAGGGTTTGACAGTTAGCTGAAGAGGGACTCTGCTAGGGTTTGGTAGTTAGTTCAAGAGGGATGGGGTTAAGGTTTGGTAGTTAGCTGAAGAGGGATGGGAATAAGGGTTGGAAGTTAGCTAAAGAGGAACTGGGCTAGGGTTTGGTAGTTAGCTGAAGAGGGAAGGGGCTAGGGTTTGGTAGTTAGCTAAAGAGGGACTGGGCTAGGGTTTAGTAGGTAGCTGAAGAGGGACAGGGCTAGGGTTTGGTAGTTAGCTGGAAAGGGACGGGATAAGGTTTGTTTGTTAGCTGAAGAGGGACAGGCTAGGGTTTGGTAGTTAGCTGAAGTGGGACAGGGCTTTGAATTGGTAATTAGCTGAAGAGGGATGGGGCTAGGGTTTGGTAGTTAGCTGAAGAGGACAGGGCTAGGGTTTGGATGATAATCAAGAAGGACGGGGCTAGGGTTTGGTAGTTAGTTAAAGAGGGACAGGGCTAGGGTTAGGAAGTTAGCTGAAGAGGGACGGGGTAAGGGTTTGAAGTTAGCTGAAGAGGGACTGTGCTAGGGTTTGGTAGGTAGCTGAAGAGGGACAGAGCTAGTATTTGGTAGTGAGCTGCAGAGATACGGGGCTAGGGTTTGGTAATTAGCTAAAGAGGGTTGGGGCTAGGGTTTGACAGTTAGCTGAAGAGGGATGGGAATAAGGTTTGGAAGTTAGCTAAAGAGGAACTGGGCTAGGGTTTGGTAGTTATCTGAAGAAGGACGGGGCTAGGGTTTGGTAGTTAGCTAAAGAGGGACTGGGCTAGGGTTTGGTAGGTAGCTGAAGAGGCACAGGGCTAGGGTTTGGTAGTTTGTTAAGAGGGACGGGGCTAGGGTTTGGTAGTTAGCTGAAGATGGATGCGGCTAGGGTTTGGCATTTAGCTGAAGAGGGATGGGGCTAGGGTTTGGTAGTTAGCTAAAGAGGGACAGGGCTAGGGATTGGTAGTTAGCTGAAGAGGGACGGGATATGGATTGGTAAATAGCAGAAGCGGGACGGGGCTAGGGTTTGGTAGTAAGCTAAAGCGGGACGGGACAAAGGTTTGGTAGGTAGGTAGCTAAAGAGGGACGGGCGTAGGGTTTATTAGTTAGCTGAAGATGATGTGGTTAGCGTGTGGTAAGAAGCTGAAGAGGGACGGGGCTAGGGTTTGGTAGTTAGCTGAAGAGGGATGAAGTAGTGGTTGATCGTTAGCTGAAGAGGGACAGGACTAGGGTTTGGTAGTTAGTTCAAGAGGGACGGGGCTAGGGTTTGGTAGTTAGCTGAAGAGGGACAGGGATATGGATTGGTAAATAGCAGAAGTGGGACGGGGGCTAGGGTTTGGTAGTTAGCTAAAGAGGGACTGGGCTAGGGTTTGGTAGTATGTTCAAGGGATGGGGCTGGGTTTGGTAGTTAGCTGAAGAGGGATGGGAATAAGGTTTGGAAGTTAGCTAAAGAGAACTGGGCTAGGGTTTGGTAGTTATCTGAAGAAGGACGGGGCTAGGGTTTGGTAGTTAGCTAAAGAGGGACTGGGCTAGGTTTGGTAGTAGCTGAAGAGGCACAGGGCTAGGGTTTGGTAGTTAGTTAAAGATGGACGGGGCTAGGGTTTGGTAGTTAGCTGAAGATGGATGCGGCTAGGGTTTGGCATTTAGCTGAAGAGGGATGGGGCTAGGGTTTGGTAGTTAGCTGAAGAGGGACAGGGCTAGGGGATGGAAGTTAGTTCAAGAGGGATGGGATATGGATTGGTAAATAGCAGAAGCGGGACGGGATGGCTAGGGTTGGTAGTAAGCTAAAGCGGGACGGGACAAAGGTTTGGTAGGTAGGTAGCTAAAGAGGGACGGGCGTAGGGTTTTAGTTAGTTAGTGAAGATGGATGTGGTTAGGGTTGTGGTAAGAAGCTGAAGAGGGACGGGGCTAGGGTTTGGTAGTTAGCTGAAGAGGGATGAAGTAGTGGTTGATTGTTAGCTGAAGAGGGACAGGACTAGGGTTTGGTAGTTAGTTCAAGAGGACGGGGCTAGGGTTGGTAGTTAGCTGAAGAGGGACAGGGATATGGATTGGTAAATAGCAGAAGTGGGAAGGTTAGCTTACTACCAAACCCTAGCCCCGTCCCTCTTCAGCTAACTACCAAACCCTAGCCGCATCCATCTTTAGCTAACTACCAAACCCTAGCACCATCCCTCTTCAGCTAACTACCAAACCCTAGCCCCATCCCTCTTCAGCTACCTACCAAACCCTAGCCCAGTTCCTCTTTAGCTAACTTCCAAACCTTATTCCCATCCCTCTTCAGCTAACTACCAAACCCTAGCCCCATCCCTCTTGAACTAACTACCAAACCCTAGCACAGTCCCTCTTCAGCTAACTACCAAACCCTAGCCCCCGTCCCACTTCTGCTATTTACCAATCCATATCCCTGTCCCTCTTCAGCTAACTACCAAACCCTAGCCCCGTCCCTCTTGAACTAACTACCAAACCCTAGTCCTGTCCCTCTTCAGCTAACGATCAACCACTACTTCATCCCTCTTCAGCTAACTACCAAACCCTAGCCCCGTCCCTCTTCAGCTTCTTACCACACCCTAACCACATCCATCTTCAGCTAACTAATAAACCCTACGCCCGTCCCTCTTTAGCTACCTACCTACCAAACCTTTGTCCCTTCCCGCTTTAGCTTACTACCAAACCCTAGCCCCGTCCCGCTTCTGCTATTTACCAATCCATATCCCTGTCCCTCTTCAGCTAACTACCAATCCCTAGCCCTGTCCCTCTTTAGCTAACTACCAAACCCTAGCCCCATCCCTCTTCAGCTAAATGCCAAACTCTAGCCGCATCCATCTTCAGCTAACTACCAAACCCTAGCCCCGTCCTTCTTAAACTAACTACCAAACCCTAGCCCTGTGCCTCTTCAGCTACCTACCAAACCCTAGCCCAGTCCCTCTTTAGCTAACTACCAAACCCTAGCCCCGTCCTTCTTCAGATAACTACCAAACCCTAGCCCAGTTCCTCTTTAGCTAACTTCCAAACCTTATTCCCATCCCTCTTCAGCTAACTACCAAACCCTAGCCCCATCCCTCTTGAACTAACTACCAAACCCTAGCACAGTCCCTCTTCAGCTAACTGTCAAACCCTAGCCCCAACCCTCTTTAGCTAATTACCAAACCCTAGCCCCGTATCTCTGCAGCTCACTACCAAATACTAGCCCTGTCCCTCTTCAGCTACCTACCAAACCCTAGCACAGTCCCTCTTCAGCTAACTGTCAAACCCTTACCCCGTCCCTCTTCAGCTAACTTCCTAACCCTAGCCCTGTCCCTCTTTAACTAACTACCAAACCCTAGCCCCGTCCTTCTTGATTATCATCCAAACCCTAGCCCTGTCCCTCTTCATCTAACTACCAAACCCTAGCCCCATCCCTCTTCAGCTAATTACCAAACCCTAGCCCTATCCCTTTTTAGCTACCTACCAAACCCTAGCCCGGTCCCTCTTCAGCTAACAAACAAACCTTATCCCGTCCCTTTCCAGCTAACTACCAAACCCTAGCCCTGTCCCTCTTCAGCTACCTACTAAACCCTAGCCCAGTCCCTCTTTAGCTAACTACCAAACCCTAGCCCCTTCCCTCTTCAGCTAACTACCAAACCCTAGCCCAGTTCCTCTTTAGCTAACTTCCAACCCTTATTCCCATCCCTCTTCAGCTAACTACCAAACCTTAACCCCATCCCTCTTGAACTAACTACCAAACCCTAGCAGAGTCCCTCTTCAGCTAACTGTCAAACCCTAGCCCCAACCCTCTTTAGCTAATTATCAAACCCTAGCCCCGTCTCTCTGCAGCTCACTACCAAACCCTAGCCCTGTTCCTCTTCAGCTACCTACCAAACCCTAGCCCAGTCCCTCTTGAACTAACTACCAAACCCTAGCACAGTCCCTCTTCAGCTAACTGTCAAGCCCTTACCCCGTCCCTCTTCAGCTAACTTCCTAATCATAGCCCTGTCCCTCTTTAACTAACCACCAAACCGTAGCCCTGTCCCTCTTCAGCTAACTACCAAACCCTAACCCCAACCCTCTTCAGCTAATAACCAAACCCTAGCCCCATCCCTCTTGAAGTAATTACCAAACCCTAGCCCCGTCTCTCTGCAGCTCACTACCAAACCCTAGCCCTGTCCCTCTTCAGCTACCTACCAAACCCTAGCCCAGTCCCTCTTTAGCTAACTACCAATCCCTAGCCCTGTCCCTCTTTATCTAACTACCAAACCCTAGCCCCGTCCCTCTTCAGCTAACTACCAAAACTGCCATACCATATCCCCGTCCCACTTCAGCTATCTACCAAACCCTAGCCCCGTCCCTCTTGAACTAACTACCAAACCCTAGCCATGTCCCTCTTTAGCTAACCTTCCAATCCCTAGCCCCATCCCTCTTCAGCTAACAACCAAACCCTAGCCCTGTCCCTCTTCAGCTAACTACCAAACCCTAGCCCCATTCCTTTTCAGCTAATTACCAAACTCTATCCCTGTCCCTCTTCAGCTAACTACCAAACCCTAGCCCCGTCCCTCTTCAGCTCACTACCAAACCCTAGCCCCGTCCCTCTTGAACTAAATACCAAACCCTAGCCCCGTCCCTCTTCAGCTACTTACCAAACCCTAACCACATCCATCTTCAGCTAACTACCAAACCCTATGCCCGTCCCTCTTCAACTACCTACCTACCTACCAAACCCTAGCCCAGTCCTTCTTTAGCTAACTGCCGAACCCTATCCCAGTCCTTCTTGAACTAACTACCAAACCCTAGCCCCGTCCCTCTTCAGCTAACTACCAAACACTAGCCCCGTCCCGCTTTAGCTTACTACCAAACCCTAGCCATCCCTCTTCTGCTAACTACCAAACCATAGTCCATCCCTCTTGAACTACCTGCCAAACCTTATGCATGTCCCTCTTCAGCTAACTACCAAACCCTAGCCCAGTCCCTCTTTAGCTAACTGCAAACCCTATCCCTGTCTCCTCTTTAGCTTACTACCAAACCCTAACCCCGTCCCTCTTCGGCTAACTACCAAACCCTAGCCGCATCCATCTTTAGCTAACTGCCAAACCTTATCCACATCCCTCTTCAGTAAACTACCAAACCTTAGCCCCATCCCTCTTCAGCTACCTACCAAACCCTAGCCCAGTCCCTCTTTAGCTAACTACCAAACCCTAGCCCTGTCCCTCTTCAACTAACTACCAAACCCTAGCCCTGTCCCTCTTCAGCTAACTACCAAACCCTAACCCTGTCCCTCTTCAGCTAATTACCAAACCCTTGCCCCGTCCCTCTTTAGCTAACTACCAAACCCTAGCCCCGTCCCTCTTCAGCTCACTACCAAACCCTAGCCCCATACCTCTTGAACTAAGTACCAAACCCTAGCCGTGTCCCTCTTCAGCTATCTACCAAACCCTAGTCCCGTCGCTCTTCAGCTACCTACCAAACCCTAGCCGCATCCGTCTACAGCTAACTACCAAATCCTCGCCCCATCCCTCTTCAGCTAACTACAAAACCCTACCCCATCCCTTTTCAGTTCACTTCCAAACCCTAGCCCCGTCCTTCTTCAGCTAATTACCATTCCATTGCCCTGTCCCTCTTTAGCTAACTACCAAACGCAAGCCACGTCCCTCTTCAGCTAACTACCAAACCCTAGCCCTTTCCCTCTTTATCTAACTACCAAACCCTAGCCCCGTCACTCTTCAGCTAAATGCCAAACCCTAGGCCCGTCTCTCTTGAGCTAACTACCAAACCCTAGCCCTGTCCCTCTTTAGCTAACTACCAAACCCTAGCCCCACCCCTCGTCAGCTAACTTCCAAACCCTAGCCCCGTCCTTCTTGAACTAATTACTAAACCCTAGCCCTGTCCCTCTTCAGCTACCTACCAAAGCCTAGCTGCATCCATCTTCAGCTAACTACCAAACCTTATCCCAGTCCCTCTTCAGCTAACTACCAACGCTTGCTCCGTCCTTCTTGAACTAACCACCAAACCCTATCCCTGTCCCTTTTCAGCTAACTAATAAAAACCTAGCCGCATCCATCTTCAGCTAATTACCAAACCCTAGCCGCATCCATCTTCAGCTACCTACCAAAACCTAGCCACATTCATCTCAGCTAACTACCAAACCCTATGCCCATCCTACTTCAGCTACCTACCAAACCTTAGCCCAGTCCCTCTTTAGCTAACTACCAAACCCTAGTCCCGTCCCTCTTCAGCTACCTACCAAACACTTGCCCAGTCCCTCTTTAGCTTACCACCAAACCCTAGCCCAGTCCCTCTTTAGCTAACTACCAAACCCTATGCCCGTCCCACTTCAGCTACCTACCAGACCCTGGTCCCGTCCCTCTTCTGCTAACCACCAGACCCTGGTCCCGTCCCTCTTGAACTAACTACCAAACCCTGGTCCCGTCCCTCTTTAGTTACCTACCATACCCTAGCCGCATCCATCTTCCTTTAACTGCCAAACCCTATGCCCGTCCCTCTTTAGCTAACTACCAAACCCTATCACAGTCTCTCTTCAGCTATCTACTAAACCCTAGCCCCGTCCCTCTTCAGTTACCTACCATACCCTAGCCGCATCCATCTTCCTTTAACTGCCAAACCCTATCCCCGTCCCTCTTTAGCTAACTACCAAACCCTAGCCTCATCCATCTTCAGCTAACTACCAAACCCTTTCCCATCCCTCTTCAGCTAACTTCCAACCCCTAGCCCCGTCCCTCTTGAACTATCTACCAAACCCTAGCCCTGTCCCTCTTCAGCTAGCTACCAAACCGTAGCTCCATCCTTATTCAGCTAACTACCAAACTGACAAACTCCAATTTGCCTGGATAATAGAGTGTTCTGTCATTTTGTTCACTGGGTTGGATGTTGAAGGAGATTTTTGACAAACATGATGATCTACTGATTTTTTTAAATAATCTTGAAGATTTCCCATCATTTTCAATGTCATACCCTGTCTTTTTTACAAAAACAAAACAAAACTGTCTTTCAGTGATCAGTGTCACAATGATCCCAAATATTACAATAGCTTTTGAGAAAAAGACCCACTCTTTTAAAAACAGGGGTAGAAAATAGCAACACATGTTTTCATCCATCTCTCTCCAGACCGTCCTTTTGGAAATTTTTCTTGATAAGCCATTCTAATCAGTTCTCAGACAGAGTTGTGAATTTGTGCCATGTTCTGGGGTCATGACCTCTCTGTTGCTGCCTCCACCAGAGTATCTCCATTTCACACGGGAGGAAGCTTTCACTCAACAGCTGGGCTGTCTTTCTTCTCTCCTCATGTACAGAACACAGACAGACGCTGTTATTGCATTCTGCATCTCTGCATCCTCTCTTCCTCACCAGCCACCATACGCTTGGGCCCAGGGTCCTGCAGGGCGCAGGGAAAAACAAATGTCACTCAGGATTGGGAAAGGTTACGGGGAAGCCGAGAGCAAGACACAGTTAATTTGTTCCCCAGGGTTGAAGGAGTAGACTAGTAGAGGGATCTGGCTTTCCGAACTCCAAGTAGTGAGACTGTATACTTCCAAAATAAACAGCTGCACACACCTTTGAGAGAGAGAGAGAGAGACTGTACTACAACTGTCTGACACAGAACGACAATACATACATTACATTTCTGTATTATTCTGTATTGATTTCCTTTTTAATGCCCTTTTGAATGTTGGCAATTGCAATTAATACAATTTAATTCATACAAGATTACAGTAGTCTTCAGTTAAAAGTTTATGA
Source organism: Salvelinus namaycush (assembly GCF_016432855.1). Lineage (NCBI taxonomy): Eukaryota > Metazoa > Chordata > Actinopteri > Salmoniformes > Salmonidae > Salvelinus > Salvelinus namaycush. The sequence goes on along the minus strand of NC_052334.1, from coordinate 25,850,836 downwards.
TGGATAAATTCTATGTTTATTAAATGCTTATGTGCAATGTACACATATATAGACACAAATAGGAGCTATCAATTGCATGGTTAAATTCTACAATATATCAATCATTAGCCTTCAACTTCCTAAGGTCCTGCCATGTTGAGAACTTCTAGATGTCACCATGATGGTGGTCCTAGACTCTCTTTCTGTCTATCTGTCTGTCCTCTCACTGAATCGCTGACTTTCAGTGTGTCTCTCTCCCCCATCTCACCGAGGTCACCCCGTTGGTATCGCAAGCACAGCAGTCACATTGTGCTTCAACGCAGACAGATTGCTTATAATAACCGTAAGGGACCTTTCATTTTTCATTGTCAGCGATTTGCGGGATAATTTTGGCACCCTTTAAGGATCCAACTCCCCTAATAAGAGGGTAAAAATAAACAAGCTAGTTGTGAAAGCACTATATCGGGATGGCATAATCCTATTTACAAGTCTGAACGTGCTCTGGGCAATGAGATCAAACCACTGCAACACGGTTATAGGTGGCAATTTTCACTATTTTTAAAACCAGAAACTACCGAGCCTAAGGCCTTAGAGTGCCAGGTTTACTAAGTGGATAAAACGTCACTTTCTAAATTTCATTACAAAATGCCAACTAAGAAAAATGCTCAGTCAATCTATGTCATATACTCAGTATTAGACATACTAGAAGTACATGTATTTTGGGGTCAGGTATCGACTAGTACATTTGATAATTTATTCATTTGTAAATCTATTTTAATTAGCCATTTAAGCATTAATGAACCAGTTTCAAATATTACAGTTCTGGAAAGTATAGATTTTTTTAATAAGATGCAGAATTTCTGCCTCTACTGTATAAGACCTCTGTACAGTACAGTGTGTCTCTCCTGATGGGATGGCTGAGTGAAGAAGGTTCTGTTTGATTCTGTATCAGATCAGGCTCTTGTGACCAACAACTAGTGTCTGAAAACCAGTTTCTGACATGTCTAGGGGGTTTGGTGGATATATTATACTGCAAGGGGTGAGGGTTGTAAGGGAGGGGTGAACTTACAAGAAAGAATAAGTTACAAGAAAAGGGAAAGGGAGAGGAAGTGTGACATGGAGGAATGGTTTGATGGGGTAAAATCAAGGAGCTAGTCAAAGGTTAGGGTACACAGAAGATAGTTGTGGGAGAGGAAAGCAAGTGGAATATAGAAGGAGAAAGAGGGGTGGGAGAGAAAAAAATAATGCAAAGTACTGTTGTAAAAGGGAGAGGGAGAGGAATTGATCAAGGGAGGCTGAGGGACAGACAGGGGTTGAAGGAGCGAGCTGATTTAACAGCTTCTGTGCTGAGTGAGATAGACATTTAAAAACATAGCATTAGATCGATACAGGAGCCTGTTTCTTATGATAAGATCAAATCCATTACTGTCTTCAAACTTCAACACAATGAATTCTACCTGCTGTGTAAAACAATAGTAAAATAGTTATAGTCATTGCTCTGTTAAGTTCTGCTCCATGGGTAATATTTCTTAACAAATTAAATGTGTTACCAATGTAAATGAAGCTGCCTCTTTCTACTGGAAATCAGGATTACCATATCCACAAAATGTTCAATATTTCAGGTTTAAACTATTTAAATTGTTTACATAAACCTATCAAATGGTGTATTGAAAATGCTTGGGGTTCACACCGGGGCAAACTGAAAATAAAACCATGTGACGTTCATTATCAGCTTCTATTTACCCCTTTCCTGCACTCTCTTTATATATCTAATATTTCAAATTTACCACCGTCCAGGAAAAGTGACACAAGAAACGATAAATTCCCTTCTAATTCCAAATAATTCCGATTACATGGACGAGTAGTTTTCAATCAGAAAGATAATCTGGATGATAGATGGTGGGATAATTGGCTGTCTCTGCCACGTAAATATTGTGTCGTTCTATTAATCTTGCCGAATGAAGTGTCACTCTGTCACTCATTCGTCAAACTGAATTAGGAAATATAACGAATAAATAAATGTATGTGGGTGGAGGCTGTGTATGTGTGCGTGCGTGCGTGCGTGCATGCGTGCGTGCGTGTGTGTGTGTGTGTGTGATGCAATGGCATGGATGGAATTTGTGGGTGCTATAGTTACTATCCTACCAGTATAAAAAAATAAGAATGCAGGGTATAGTTTCCAGGGAAAACATTTTATTATACAGTTATACCTACTTCAGTAGAGGTTGAAATAAAACCATATGCACTATTACACATCTTTAAACATTACATTGTAACCATACCCCATGCTAAATCTTGACACAGGCATTTTTATCAGTAAATTTACCCCTGGTACAGTACTGTATTTTCTGTTTCCGGATCCATTTCTCTCGTATGTTAAATCACTCAGAGGCAGCTCGTCCAGACAGGGAATATTTTACTCCACCAGTTTATTGCCACACGAAGAAGGTCCATCCTTTTAGATTTACATTGAACCCTAAACTATATGTTAGACATATTTGTTATGACAGGCTTTTCCCCCCAGAAAATATTTAGCATTGTTGTTATTGTACTGGCATTCATTTAATGAATTCCCTTAGAAAGCTTGTGATATAGTCCTAATGTACAGACTCATCCAGACACAGAACCTACTTTTCCCTAGCTAATATGTCAGCTTGTCTCTTAACCTGTGTGGGAGGAAGATTAAAAAAATCAACCAGTGACATCTTCCTCATTTAATTTATAAAGATCATAATTAATGACCTGCAGGCTGCAGGAGACCCCATTTCAGAGCGGAGACAAAAAAGGCCCCAGCCGTAAGAATAAAAATGAAGTTTTCATTGAATTCTGAATCAAATCTCAAATATCAGTAATTTAAAAGAAAAGGTCAGCTCTAATGGGGTCCCTCCCTGCTTTTTAATATCTCATAATTCTCTTTAAGGAGCCTACCTGGCGTGACGTGGTCTGCTAATTGAACTCTATTAATTAATAGAACCATCAGGTGTTTGTAAAGGCAAACAAAAAGAGTGGTCCTCTTAAATCCCCACAGTGCTGGCCTGGCCTGTGGGCAGGTGAACTGATCTCCCTGCACGGCGCGTGACAGATTATATCTGCGAAGGAGACGGGCCACCGGTTTATCTGCCTGATAAAGTCAGATCCTCGCTCCATTTTCAATCATCAGAAAGGAAATTAGATTTAAAAAGATCTCGAACTTTGAAACATGAAAGACAAAAACCACAGATAGGCCAAAATGTAATAAACCGAAGGCATCTTTAGATCAATCACTAAACAGAAAGTGTTGCAACATTAGCAATGCTACACTTCCGGTAAATCCAGTCATTCATTATATTTTCATTTACTCTCGGAAACCCCAGACCTTGGACCAATGTAAGCTAGGCAACAACAGCACAAGGTCTGGGAAGGATGTTGGATTCTCTTGGGAAGAACATTTCTGCGGAGGCTCTTCTTCGGACAGACAGCTCTCCCAACAAATCACAGGTCTGGGTAGGCGGCAGCAAGGCTTAAAATGCGGTGCTCATGTTTAGCTTGGGCAACAAGCGGATACGGCAGTGACGTCACCGGTGACACGCGTCTCATTTCCGACTCCTCTCTGTCCCAACTTACTCCAGAACTTCTACAGACTTGTAAACCGGAACATTGGAACATTGAGTGAGGTAACCCGTCTGTCTAGAGAGACTTATTTTAATTCAGGCTATATCAGGTCATTGTTCAATGGATTTAATGGATATTCCAACACACCTTCTGTTACACATTGTATTGTCTGTATTGCATGTAAATCATGTGTGTTACCTGCAGGTCAGTATTGCAGAGATGGTCTCCAGAGGAAGCCATGATAAAGGAGTGTGTTAGAGACAGGGGAGGTAACTTGGGGCATTGAGAAGGACCAGCTGGGGGCTCCACTGCCTGCGGAGAACAGATGGGCTGTTTAGAAGGCAAGCTCTCTGCATGACGTGTGACAGATATCTGCTCAGAGGATGGGCCGCCGATTTATCTGACTGATAAAGTCAGAGCCTCAGCCCATTTTCAATCATCAGAAAGGAAATTAGATTAACGAGATCATGGTATAAGCAGACAAATAGAAACCCCATATTTTCTTCATGACACTGTAGATTCCTGAACACAGCTTGAATTATAAAAAGGAAGAATCATATTTGCTAATATTTGATCTAAATATCAATTGCAATTTTTCAGAAAAAGGGAACTTTCAGTTGTGTAAAGAGAAGCCCCTCTATCTATTCTCTGCCTCTCCTCCTGTCCCAGTTAAATCACAAAGCACATTGTGTGTCCATAGTGCACAGGTATGGGGACGGGACAGGTCTGTCATTTCATTTCTGTGGGCGAACAGGCTCCATACCTCAGTCAGACATACATTTACAGTACCCCTGCTCTCCCCTGGTGGGTCAGCCCCTCCCCTGCCTTCCAGCCCTGACACGCATAGCAAGCATCCCAGGCCTCGTAAAGCTGACATCTTCACTAAACTATGCTAACAAGACCATGGTGATTTGTATATGCACAGTTTCCCGGCACGTGGCAGTAAGGCGCACAGGAAGAGAGAGAGCCCAGGGGGAATGAGGGGATCAGGGGTGGAATCTACAGGCCTGTTGATGGGCAGCCCCTCAAAGTTCCACCGCACCCCTGGGCTCTCACACATGGCCAGCAGGACAGCAGGGGTGGCAGGGTAGCAGGACGGGGGACAGGCAACCCCAGGGATGTCATGGCCAGGACATGGAAAATTCCTCCTGTGATTCTCCACAGCGGTGGGATTTATAGACCTCTGAGTGAATGGTTGGTGCAGGTGCAGAGCAACTGCCTCTCTCTGCTGATGCAATATATTACAAAGCAACTAACATGGCTTAGGGTGTCACCACAAACAACACAGTTATTATTTAAGGTTTATTTTTTTAAGGTGACGAGATTGAACAGCAAAGGCTGGATAAAATCACGTTGGATTTAGGGTTTGGAAAATCATGTGTATAGATGTGTGAAATGTGGGGTCAAATTAATCCAATTGTATATGTTTTGGCTCCTCTGATAGATTAAGGTAAAAATAGAATAAAGTCCGATTTTGTTCCATCTGAATGGCTTTAACATGTTATTTAATTTACAACAGGTACCCATGTTATTAATAGTGTTCATTCCAAATATATAACAAATCACATGGATAAGACAGAACGACAGCAGCCTAAAACTATATCTGTGTCGATGTATCTGGTTAGGCATGGTTTCACTAGAACCTTCCTCCTCTCTATTAATACCTGCCTCTGGGCTTGGGGACAGTGAGCTGTCCACTGCTCACTACAGGGTGATTGAGGGCCTGCATGCTCTTTTACGACCCGACAGGTGAGGCTTATTTGAGGGCATTGATAAGAGCATCACCCCTGTCATGACCCAGCCACGCTAATTTGAGAGACTCCCAGTTAAAATTATAGACACTCGTTTAATTGTTTTTTTCTGCAGAGGAATGACATTCAGAGGATTAGATAAGATCCAGTTCAGTGCAAAAGATCTCGAACTTTGCACCATGAAAGACAAAAACCACAGATAGGCCAAAATGTAATAAACCGAAGGCATCTTTAGATCAATGTAAGCTAGGCAACAACAGCACAAGGTCTGGGAAGGATGTCGGATTCTCTTGAAAAAAATTGTTCTGGGAAGGGTCCTCTTCAGACAGACAGCTCTCCCAACAAATCATGGGTCTGGGTAGGCGGCGGTGAGGCATAAAATGCAGTGCTCATGTTTAGCTAGGGTAACAAGCGGATACGTTACCTGCAGGTCAGTATTGCAGAGATGGTCTCCAGAGGAAGCCATGATAAAGGAGTGTGTTTGGGACAGGGGAGGTAACTTGGGGCATTGAGAGAGGCCACCTGGGGGCTCCACTGTCTGGGGAGAACAGGATGGCTGTTTAGAAGGCAAGCACTAAACCCACACACAGATCATCACTGTATACAGAATAAATATGATTGGAATGAATCCAGACAGTTCATTAGGATTAAATGAATAAGAATAGAGAAACCGCAACAGAGACAGCACAAAGGATAAACCATGGATACAAAAAGAGAATAAACAGTACATTGACATGATTCTGTTGGAAGCAGAGGAGCAATGGTTGAGTTACACAGAGGGAGAAGGACAGGGGCCATGTAGATAGAGCTGTGTAGAGCCCAACACTTCCTCCTGTACAGTATCTCTACCTCCTGCCACACCTGTCCCGGAGTTCATCCCATCCACCGTTTGAAGTTCCAACTTATCTCTCCCTTCTATCTCTGGGCCCATTTCACATCACTGACTGTTTTCTTCTCTCTGTGCTTCTGCTACATCCTCTCCCTCTCTAACTCTTTATCTCTCTGCCTCCCCCCCATTCTCTCTCTCTCTCTCTCTCTCTCTCTCTCTCTCTCTCTCTCTCTCTCTCTCTCTCTCTCTCTCTCTCTCTCTCTCTCTCTCTCTCTCTCTCTCTCTCTCTCTTTCTCTCTCTCTCTCTCTCTCTCTCTCTCTCTGGTTTGGACACCAGGGCCAACCAGGGGGATGAAGGGGTAGGAGTGAATGAGAGTGCCCCCACTGATCTGCTTTCTTCAGGCTGTCAGCGTGCCCTGGAGTGGGCCGTGTGGACCCGCTGTCGGAGGGTGTCATGTTTCCAGGGCTGACACTGTGGCCCCTCTGTCCTGCCTGTGGCCCGGACTCAATGGGGCCTTTGATGGGACACCAGAGGCCTTTCATCATGCACCCTGCCCTGGAGCACGGGGCCGGGAGGGGGTGGGGGGGGGGGGGGGGGGCTCACAGCCCAAAACACCTGGCAGGTACCGAGGACCATGTGCCTTGGCCAAAACAAAAGCCACTCTGTCAAGTCATTTATTGCAAATTAATTTCCTCTCCCCATCTTTTTGCATTCATAAAACGCAGGGGGGAAGTGAGGGAGGGAGAGACAGGGTGCTTACAGTGAGCCACTCAGCAGGTACAGATGAACTGTCAGCTGCAGGAAGTAGGTTTATTTACACAGGCAGATTAAGGAGATCAATATTAAAATAAAATAACAATTGGGAAATCATCAGGCTCTTTAGTAAACTGGATAACAGCTAATCTGCTGAATACAATTTGCACGTCATACATTTTTCATAAGTACACATCATCCTGAAAGCATTAAATACTCCTTGACATCTTTTTGTTGTTATCCATTTCATGGTTTTATTTATTTTTAAGCTGTATGTTGTGTATGGATATAGTTGATTCGTAAGTACACTTCCACCTACCCTGGGTCCTATCTCGCTTGGCCCTTTAATGCACGCCTTGTGGCACATCTGCCCCCTCCTGTGTCGCCCTCTCACCCCCTTCCCCCAAACACTGTTACATCCCTGGACTCATCCTCTTCCTTCCTTATCTGCAGTTCAAAGCCTGATGACTGAATTATCTCTGGATGGTCAGAGAGAAAGGAAACAACTGTCTGCAGCTCTCAGCGTGGTGGGGATGCTGTTCTCCCACAACCGCCGGGTTAACTCTGACTCCCTTCTTAATCCCAATGAAGAGAGAAGGAGAGGGAAACGAGAGAGAGAGAGAGAGAGAGAGAGAGAGAGAGAGAGAGAGAGAGAGAGAGAGAGAGAGAGAGAGAGAGCAGTGTGAGGGCGCATCAAGGCCATTGCTGGTCTGTCTGCAGGGGTGGAAGTAACAAATTAGAAATACTATACTGTAATTGAGCAGCTTTTCCAAGTACTTGTATTTTTGAGTATTGTACTTCGCTACCTTTTTATAAACATACGTTACAGAGTACCCTTTTGTAGGCTATCCATAATCGTAGATCGTGAGGGCACGGAAAGTTTGCAAGAGCTCCCCGGAGCCAGAAAAAAAACTGCTCATCATTGTTTTGTCAGTGACCAATCAAATCAAATTTCACGCATTGCGCCAATACAGGCCAATCAGATAAAGCTGTGCATACAAACTGAACAATGACAGACAACGACAAAGCTAAAACATGTTTTTAGACATTTTTGCACATTTATTGAAACTGAAATACATTAACATAAGTACCCTGAGTCAATACTTTGTAGAAGCACCTGTTGCGGTGATTACAGCTGTGAGTCTTTTTGGGTAAGTCTCTAAGAGTTTTTCTCAACTGGATTGTACAATATCTGCCCATTATTCTTAAAGAAATTCTTCAAGCTCTGTCAAGTTGATTGTTAATCATTTCTAGACAACCATTTTCCATAGATTTTAAAGCCAATTTAAGTCAAATATGTAACTAGGCCACTCAGGAACATTCAATGTTGTCTCGGTAAGCAACTCCAGTGTAGATTCGGCCTTGTTTTTTAGGTTATTGTCCTGCTGAAAGGTGAATTCATCTCTCAGTGTTTGTTGGAAAGCAGACTGAACCAGGTTTTCCTCTAAGATTTTGCCTGTGCGTATAGCTGTATTCCTTTTATTTTTTATCCTAAAAACTCCCTAGTCCTTGTCGATGACAAGCATACCCATAACATGATGCAGCCACCACCATGCTTGAAAATATGAAGAATGGTACAAATTGATGTGTTGCTTTGGATTTTCTTTGTATTCAGGACAAAAAGTTAATTTCATTGCCACATTTTTTGCAGTATTACTTAGGGTACCTTGTTGCAAACAGGATTTTTATTCTGTACAGGCTTCCTTCTTTTCACTCTGTCATTTAGGTTAGTATTGTGGAGTAACTACAATGTTGTTGAGCCATCCTTAGTTTTCTTATATCAGTTTCCATCCTCTGGAAGTTAGGAAGGATGCCTATAGTGACTGGGTGTATTGATACACCATCCAAAGTGTAGTTAATAACTTCACCATGCTCAAAGGGATATTCAGCATTTGCTTTTTTATTTTTACACATCTACCAATCGGTGCCCTTCTTTGCGAGGCAAATCTAATAAGCATAATAACAAAATCTGTCTGTTTATGCTAGAGATATCTGCATGGGCTTCGTCTCTCCACCTCATCCACCGATATCTGCGGTGGAAGTTGGCAAAGCTACAGCTGTGTTTGTCAGACCATAAGACATCCAGAAAATCGCCCACAAGCCTCACAAGACATGTCTGAAGGTCCCCGGTACCAGTTAAAAAAATGAATGTAAGTATACACTGAGTATACAAAACATTAAGAACACCTGCTCTTTCCATGACATACACTGACCAGGTGAATCCAGGTGAAAGCTATGATCCCTTATTGGTGTCTTGTTAAATCCACTTCAATCAGTGTAGACGAAGGGGAGGAGACAGGTTAAAGAAGGATTTTGAAGCCTTGAGACAATTTAGACATGGATTGTGTATGTGTGCCATTCAGAGGGTGAATGGACAAGACAAAAAAATGTAAGTGCATTTGAACTGGGTATGGTGGTAGGTTGCAGGCGCATCGGTTTGTGTCCAGAACTGCAACACTGCTGGGTTTTTCACGCTTAACAGTTTCCCTTGTTTATCAAGAATGGTCCACCACCCAAAGGAAATCCAGCCAATTTGACACAACTGTGGGAAGCATTGAAGTCAACATGGGCCAGCATCCCTATTGAACGCTTTCAACACTTTGTAGAGTCCATGCGCTGACGAATTCAGGCTGTTAAGAGGGCAAAGGGGGGTGCAACTCAACTCAATATAGTGTTCCTAATGTTTGGTTTACTCAGTATATATGGAAGTAGTTTAGTGCCCCAAAAGAAGAGGATAAATATGTCAATACCAATGTAAATCATTTCCTGATCTTTCTTATAGCTCTCAGATATAGGACAGATACGTCAAAACAACCATCCACTGAACCAATTTCAATCAAAATTGGCACAAGGTAGAAAATTATGATTATTTTAACATGACATATGTAAGGGTATATACTGTATGGGACCTAATGACTATGTTCAATCACTATGGCCTTGACCTTTAGTCAATATTACAGCAGCTCAAATGGCATTTTCTGAGATTTAAAAAAATGTATGCCAAGTTATTATTTATAAGGGTTGTCTTAAATATGGAAAATGATATGGCCTAGGACCCACTAAAACAGCATCACTACTCTGGACGGTTCTGACTTAGAATATGTGGACAACTACAAATACCTAGGTGTCTGTTTAGACTGTAAACTCTCCTTCCAGACTCACATCAAACATCTCCAATCCAAAGTTAAATCTAGAATTGGCTTCCTATTTCGCAACAAAGCATCCTTCACTCATGCTGCCAAACATACCCTCGTAAAACTGACCATCCTACCGATCTTCGACTTCGGCGATGTCATTTACAAATAGCCTCCAATACCCTACTCAATAAATTGGATGCAGTCTATCACAGTGCCATCCGTTTTGTCACCAAAGCCTCATATACTACCCACCACTGCAACCTGTACGCTCTCGTTGGCTGGCCCTCGCTTCATACTCGTCGCCAAACCCACTGGCTCCAGGTCATCTACAAGACCCTGCTAGTTAAAGTCCCCCCTTATCTCAGCTCGCTGGTCACCAAAGCAGCACCCACCTGTAGCACGCGCTCCAGCAGGTACTGTATATCTCTCTGGTCACCCCCAAAACCAATTCCTCCTTTAGCCGCCTCTCCTTCCAGTTCTCTGCTGCCAATGACTGGAACGAACTACAAAAATCTCTGAAACTGGAAACACTTATCTCCCTCACTAGCTTTAAGCACCAGCTGTCAGAGCAGCTCACAGATTACTGCACCTGTACATAGCCCATCTATAATTTAGCCCAAACAACTACCTCATCCCCTACTCTATTTATTTATTTATTTTGCTACTTTGCACCCCATTATTTCTATTGCTACTTTGCACATTCTTCCACTGCAAATCTACCATTCCAGTGTTTTACTTGCTATTGTCACGCTCGCTATCCTCAAACTCCCTGTCATAAATCAACCAAGGCGCAGCGTGCATGTAGTTCCACATCTTGTAATTAAAGTGAAACCGAAACAATCAAAAAACAAACAGGTAAACAGCAAAGAACGTGACGCAACCGAGGTGCAAACAGACACGGAAAATAATAACCCACAAAACACAGGTGGGAAAAGGCTACCTAAGTATGGTTCTCAATCAGAGACAACGATAGACAGCTGCCTCTGATTGAGAACCACACCCGGGCCAAACACATAGAAATAGAAAATCATAGAACATAGAACATAGACTGCCCACCCAAATCACACCCTGACCAAACCAAAATAGAGACATAAAACGCTCTCTACGGTCAGGGCGTGACAGCTATATTGTATTTACTTCGCCACCATGGCCTTTTTTTGCCTTTACCTCCCTTATCTCACCTCATTTGCTCACATTGTATATAGACTTATTTTTCTACTGCATTATTGACTGTATGTTTGTTTTACTCCATGTGTAACTCTGTGTTGTTGTATGTGTCAAACTGCTTTGCTTTATCTTGGCCAGGTCGCAATTGTAAATGAGAACTTCTCAACTTGCCTACCTGGTTAAATATAAATTAAATAAAATAAAAAAATAAAAAAACATTAAATCATTGGTAACAGTGAACACATTTCTGAGTTGAATAAGGGGTTATTAATCTCAGCATTTACAGAAGCTATTTCAAACATATTTGGCACAAATAAGCAATGACATTGGACCGACAAAAAATATCTAAAGAATATGTACTTCCCAGATGGTTAAGGTCACAGTGACTGGAAATGTATATTCGAGGTAATGACCTAGAGTCATTATATACAGTATGGCCTGACCATCACGTTTATTGAAAAATGACGTGTTAAAATAAACACACATCTGATCTATTATTGATGATCCTTATTTATTAATGCATGCAACAGTGTATCAACTCACCAAAAGTCCTGTGTACATCAAGTGTGTCAAAAATATATGCTATGTTTAGTGCTTGACTTGGGCAGGAGTTCACTGGGGCTAAGTACTGGAACCTCAAATTTTCTACTGCTTGAGCTCCTGCACCTCTATAAAATATTACCTCAAAAGTATTGTGGAGCTGCTGCACATAAATAGTAAAAGTACCGGCACCCAAAATGACTACCAGTGCCTATTTCAGTCCAAGTCAAGCACTGACTATGTGAAATATTTGTTATAACATAAAGTTTTTGTAGACATGGTCCTGTGAACTAGCTAGCTAGATAAATTAGGATAACGTCAATCTAAAAGCCAGAGACTCACACCATACCCAAACCGGGTGCGCGCGTGTGCGTCCGCATGCGCCATCGTGCGCAAATTGATTTTGTCCCCCCACACCAAACGCGACCAGGACAAGCAGGTTGAAATATCAAAACAAACTCTGAACCAATTCTATTAATTTGGGGCCAGGTTGAAATGCATTAAACATTTATGGCAATTTAGCTAGCTAGCTTGCAGTTGCTAGCTACTTTGTCCTATTTAGCTAGCTTGCTATTGCAAGCTAATTTGTCCTGGGATATAAATGATGAGTTGTTATTTTACCTGAAATGCACAAGGTTCTCTACTCCAACAATTAATCCACACATAAAACTGTGAAACGAATTGTTTTTAGTCATCTCTCCTCCTTCCAGGCTTTTTCTTCTTTGGACTTTGTATGGCGAATGGCAACTAACTTTCATAAGGTGTATTACCACCACCGACCTCCGTTCATCTTTCAATCATCCACCCACGTGGGTATAACCAATGAGGAGATGGCACGTGGGCAAATGTTTCTAAAAGCCAATGAGGAGACGGGAGATGCAGGACTTGCAGCATGTTCTGCACAAACAAATAGAAGTAATTTCTATTTTAGCGCCTGGCAACGCAGACGCTCGTTGGCGCACGCGAGCAATGTGGGTGCAATGATTGAATAACATGTATGTGTACATTTATTTTGCTACGCTCACGCACGCGGCGTGAGCAGTGTGGTCAGCATGTAAGTAAGTCTAACTGTGCAAATAACTGTGAGTCTACACAATAGGTACAGCTAGACGTGGACTCATCTCAACATTAGACAACTTTTTAGGTCTGAGAACATCTGACAAATTCACTTCAGTTTCAGTATCTGAGAATAAGTATGGAAAGTCTGTGTTTGGGCTATTGTGAGGTCAGTGATGTGATAAAATAAGATGCCACATAAAGCTGAATTTTCAGAAATATTCAAAATATTTATGTTGTGTATTTGCTATGATACAGGTTTGGTCTACCTGAAGCATTATCTTGACATAATGACAGAGGACGAGAGAAAGCAACAGAGCCAGCATTCATCTGATGAAGAGGATTTCTTCTCATCACTAATGCCCAAAAGGTTACAAGGTACAGGATGGGTACCTTGCCTGTGTGTCAGACAAGATGGACTTGCTTCATTCCTTTCCATACATAAAGAAGCTGTCCCTCAAACTCAACACGGGCCTGCCTGCCTCTGCCGCCTGTGAGCAATAGGCACGATTCACTTTGAAAATCAGCGCCTGCTGAAACTGAACAGAAAGTTCAGAGAGATGTGAAGGCATTAGAGTAGAACTCTTTTGTTTTTGCTCAAGGAACACTACATAACCTAATGTACTCTGTACATCTAGTCTATATAGAGTTGATCAACCCATTATCTATTCAGGGGGGGTTTGCTCATACATTTTTATTTCCATGATGTTTTGATGTTGCCTCCAAAGCTAATTTGACATCAAATCCTTTAGGATGCCCAGTGTGCCCTGGCACTCCCTATTTGGCCTTGTATGGGTGTGAGTGAATGAGTGAGTGAAGTGATAGTGATTGGGATTGGGTGATTTTTTTTGTTTATGTACTTTATTTTGCTTTGAATGTTTGACAAGTCCTTTGTTTTTTTATATACAGCTGTGCCCTGTTGCAACTCAAACAATAAAGGAACTTACTTTATACTATATATTCATTTCCACTCTTTTTCAATTTCCTGCAGATAATGTGTAACAATGCTTAGGTAACCTTAGTGAAATTAACTGTTTTTATTTTAAAAGTAACTGAATTACTTTTACTCTGAGTACTTTTTAATAAATGAGCTACTTTTTACTTTTACTTGAGTAGTTTTTTACACCAGCAGTTTTACTTCAACTTGAGTAAAATGTAACTAAAGTAACAGTACTTCTATTTGAGTAGGATATTTCAGTACTCTGTCTGTCTGTCTGTCTGTCTGTCTGTCTGTCTGTCTGTCTGTCTGTCTGTCTGTCTGTCTGTCTGTCTGTCTGTCTGTCTGTCTGTCTGTCTGTCTGTCTGTCTGTCTGTCTGTCTGTCTGTCTGTCTGTCTGTCTGTCGAAGTGCAGGGACAGGGAAAATGGCCTCTATTTCTTCTCCAGCAGTGGGATGTCATCGATAGTGGCTGTTAGCAGCGGAAGCTGGGGTCTCATGTTTGAGTGGCCACAGAGTGCGGTTGACTGAGGTGTTGAGAGGGGAGGTGTGGTGGCCAAACCCACAGGAGAGAAAGAGAGGGGTGGAAGAGAGAGAAAGAGGGGGGGTACAGAATGAGAGGGACCCATTCAATCTAGAACACCTGTGCCCTCTGATCACAGGAAATGTATGTGTGTATGTATCAGTCGTATCGTTTCTATAATCACAGAGACATAATAGGGGGTATTCTCCTTGATACCAAGAATTATGGACTTGCTGTACTGTTTCAAGTTTCAAAGTTGATTCACAATGTGCACAGGATACAGGTGTAAAACAGTACAGTGAAATTCTTACCTTGAGAGCTCTTTCCCAACAATGCAGTGATAACAATAACATAGATAATAATATAAAATATTATAAAATACATAAATAAAACCACACAAGAACTACGATGTGAGTTCAATAAACACGAGTGTGCAAGTATATACAGGTCAGTGCCAGTATCTTATTCAATGTGCAGTGTTTATCACAATTGCTCTGAACATTTACGATAAACCACAGAACCTACCACAATCTCACAATTAACTGTTACCTACTGTAGATGTAAAGTAGCCCCCCATACCCATATAGATCTCCATCCTGGCCTGGCCTCCTCATTGATCTTATCACTGGCCCACAAGGTCATCCCCCAGCCAGTCATGACACTCCAATTAAGGGGACTAATGGACAGAGCTAATTGGGAGGATTTATAACCTCCTTTTACTATGCTTTATGAGGAAGGCAAGTGGAGGGCATGACCATTTATAGGCCCTGGGCTCCATCCGGGATCACCGGGTGTTACTGTCCAACCTGCCACGCAGACCCAGGAAAAAGAGAGTCCTAACAGTAGTGACTGCAACTGCCATCTCTACAAAACGCTTCCATCAGCTTCTACGTCCCTCGTCCTTTTCTTTCTATAGTTTTCTACATAGACAGAGAGGAATAGAAAAAAAACTACATCTTACAGCAAAAATAAACAAAATAAAGGGTGAGAAATAGAATGATTTACACAGAGAAAAAGAGACACATAAAGAGAAAGAAAGAGACCAGCAGAGAAAAAGAGAGAAGAGACAGAAGAGAGACAGTGAGACTGAGGGTGAGACAGAAGCAGAGACAGAGGTAGGCTCTACAGAGCAGGCAGGCAGGCAGGCCCCAGCCAGTAATGAGTGTGTGGTTATTGATTGTATTGTCAGGGTGGCTGACCAGGGTCCCGTGTGCTATGGGCCCCAGTCCATCTGTGGACAATGCAGTCAGTTACAGCTCACTGCCCCGTCTAATAAAGAACAGGCAGATTGATGACACGAGTATGGGTGAACTCTGCCTAACACTCACCAGCCCAGCACCCCTCAGCACTTTCAGCTGACCAAGGAGGGGTGAGAGGGTACTTTACTGCTCCCGTGTAGGAGCTGCTTGTCTAGGACTGAGGATCCATCCCATCGAGAGGATTTCTATGATGATAGCGTGATTATAGAGGGATTCTTTGTGTGATCTAGATTCTTCTTTTATTTATGCTGGGCTAGAAATCAATTTCATACCAACGTCATGCAACTCTGCTCACATACTGCTTTTATTGCACATTTTAATTTACCATTTGGGCATTGCTGTTGCATCTGAGAATTTACATGAACCTGTTTCCCAAAACACAAAGACACAGATACAGATGTAAAAAACAACAACACACACACACAAGTAATGTGCAACCTGTTTGTTTCAAGTAGAGCCTGAAGATGCCGTCTGTCAGAGACCTCAGTGTCTCCCCTGAGGGAGAAGAACTCCCCTCTATCAGTCAAGCACAGGAACAACAGACCGTCTTCATCAGCTCCAAACATGTCTATACACATGTCTATCTCTACAAATGTCTGTCATAAAAAAACACAACATTACCACAGAACTCAAGGTGTGGTATTGTGGTCAGTTGGACAAGGCTAAATAGGCTAAAGTCAGTATGAGACAGGACGACAGGTGAGAGGAGGACTAGAGTCATATTGAGCTACCATGGTAAAGTATCTCACTTTGGATGGAAGTCTCAGTCCAGGGTCTCACCTTACGATTGGCTGTACCCCAGCCCCAGACCCAGGCCGACCGGTAGCTCCAGTGGCAGCAGAAGCACGAGTGATTACTCCGGTGCAGCCAGCCAAAACACAAAAATCAATAAACAATCTCAACGTTTCTGAGGGCCTTTCGTCTGACCTAATAAATGTCTCAATTCACTGTTATGACTTCATTTCACTTTAACGTCTTCTTCATGTGCATCTTTTGCCGATCAATTAGAGAATGGAGTGCCCCCTGTCAGGACACCTGCCCTCGTTCTGCTACTACACACATGTGTACGCACACACAGACAATATTCCACTCTTGCGAGCACGGTAAACATATTTTTTTATCGGGATTTAGATATTATTGGCAATCCTTTCTCCAAAATGACATATAAAATAGAAGCTGTTCATATGAAAAAAATTATTGGAAATGTTTTGGAGAAATGATTGCAGGTTTGATTGTTTTCACCACAGTGAGTGGACACTGTAGACAGTAGAGCTAGTAAATGCTTGTAAGGCTAACATTTGTCTCCTGCTTGATTCTAGCCTGGTAGGAAGACATGTAAGTGTGCCAGAGAGGCTCCAGTTCCATTCTGTCAGTGACAATGACAAGTACACAGCCTCTCTCAAGCCTGGTCCCCCTGTCACAGGCCCTAATCCAGGGAGGTGCAGGGATGACAGGTGAGCTGTGCCAGAGCCCCTGGTCTGTGACTGGGAGCTCGGGGAGAATCTCATACATGGGCCCCTCTCTTGTCTCCACTCGATTCTGCCAGTTCCCATTATTGTCAATCAGAGCAGCGGCGTCTCCATGGGCGGAGTGGAAAGCAGCGGCAGGCAATCAGGCAGGCGGCAGGGCAGTGGGGTGCAGAGGAGTGAGGCCAGGGGGAGAGACGCTGCTCCACGCCTGCCAGGCACCACGCCACCATTGGGCCACCAGGGGCCTCACTCTGGGGGCCACACTGGGCAGGATGCCACCACTCAGATGGGACCTTTTGCTCTACAACATGCAACACACACTCGTAGAGCGTAGTGGGATGAAACCTCTGGAGCTGACTTGCTATGCTTTCTGCCATGGCAATAAGAGCAGCTGAGACTGTGGTTCAAACATAGTTTCACAGGGGCTGTCAAGAAGAAAACATTACTGTTCTCTCAGACGTGACTATCTTGTTAGAAAAATGACATAATAACAATGACAGGAGTGATGGAACAGAAGTGAGCCGCTGTTTTGCAGGATGAGGTGGGGTGGGAGGTACGCTCTCTGGGGCCAGGTCCATCAGAGGAGCCCAGATGGGTCCTGAGTGGGCCGCTCCCCTGGCGCCTCTTGACCCTGTGTGGGCCAGTGGTGTGCACGGCGAGCCGATGTTCTGGTTGGGTAATGCGACCATGTGGCAGCCATAAGCCCCGGAGATTGATTGGAGCGTCGTTCTCCCTCCCTGTGCTGTAAAAGATTATCCGCTCACCCGGTGGAAACAAAGCTGTGATGGAAATTCGTCTCGCATCATCAGCAACAAAATATCTACACGCCGAAGCGGGAGTCTCTCATTTTTCATGGGCTATATATTAAATAAAAAAGGGCATTAAAGGAAAAGAGAAGGGGGGTAGCCTGAGTGATAGCGCTAGTTAGTCTTTTTTTTAAATGGCCCACTTGAATCGGGGAGATTATAACGTTTTTATTGGCTGTCAGAAAACACAACTTTCTGCGTACTTCACCCGCTGGAGCACGTAACGCTCTGATTAGAATGCCAGGAGAAATGAAAAGGAATGGTGCTGTTGTAAGACAACAGAGATGGAGGCACGCAGGCCAGCAGATGTCCTGGGATCTGCTCAGATACACACAGACATAGCAGGAATGTATCAGTTCAAATACTATCTCTATAAGCAAAAATATGGCCAATTGATGTATTGTATTATATTAGAATTTTCCATTATGGGAACCGCAAAGTGAAAAATGCCACTGATCCCTTTTTATTTTACACTACCACTGTGTAGAATGCTCCCGTGTTCAAGAGGTAAAGGAGTATTATGGAGATAAGGATGGACTGATGGAAGCTACAGACAGCTGCTGTGTGGGTGGCTATCCTAGTGCAGGGAAACTGACTGATGTTAGTCAATCAAAGGGTCACCTCAGAGGAAGTTGCCATGACAGTTGGCCACCCCTCTAAACCAACCTTTACCAGCCTCCTACACACCCTGCTCCCTGGGGCATACCCCTCATGAACCAACACCACCCCCAATGGCCATTTCAGGGCAACCCAGCAAACAAATAGGAGAGATAGAAAAAATAGAGGGTAGAAATGGGTAATTACCCAGCTAACAACAAACATTCGCAAAACTTTAGATAACTTTCCCTTAAGAGTCTCATAGGTCATTAACTACATTTACATTTAAGTCATTTAGCAGATGCTCTTATCCAGAGCGACTTACAAATTGGAAAGTTCATACATATTCATCCTGGTCCCCCCGTGGGAATTGAACCCACAACCCTGGCGTTGCAAGCGCCATGCTCTACCAACTGAGCCACACGGGACCTAATATTTTCATAGGAATGTTCTTGTGATGTGCAAGGAATGTTTCAAAGAGACTATTCCCATTCCCATTCCGTCAAATTGAACTTATCCAGAACGTGTTTACCATGTTCTCAGAACATAAGATATTTATGTTCAAGAGGTGTTCTGTGGGTTAGGATAATATTCCATCAACGTCCCACCAAACATACACAGAGTGTACAAAACATTAGGAACACCTTCCTAATATTGAGTTGCACCCCCTTTTGCCCTCAGAACAGCCTCAATTCGTCGGGGCATGGACTCTGCAAGGTGTCGAAAGCATTCCATAGGGATGGTGGCCCATGTTGACTCCAATGCTTCCCACAGTTGTGTCAAGTAGGCTGAATTTCCTTTTGGTGGTGAACCATTCTTGATACACACTGTTGAGTGTAAAAAACTCAGCAGCACTGCAGTTCTTGACACACTCAAACTGGTGCGCCTGGCACCTACCACCATACCCCATTCAAATGCACTTAAATCTTTTGTCGTGTCCATTCACCCTCTGAATGGCGCACATACCAAATCCATGTCTCAAGGCTTTAAAATCCTTCTTTAACCTGTCTCCTCAACTTCATCTACACCAGTGGTTCACAAACTTTTTATAGTCCCGTACCCCTTCAAACGTTCAACCTCCAGCTGCGTACCCCCTCTAGCACCAGGGTCAGCACACTCTCAAATGTTGTTTTTTGCCATCATTATAAGCCTGCCACACACACACTATACAAAACATTTATTAAACATAAGAATGAGTGTGAGTTTTTGCCACAACCCGGCTCGTGGGAAGTGACAAAAAGCTCTTATATGACCAGGGCACAAATAATAATATAATAATAATCAATAATTTTGCTCTTTATTTAGCCATCTTCCGTTCAAAAGTTTGGTGTCACTTAGAAATTACCTTGTTTTTGAAAGAAAAGTACATTTTTTGTCCATCAAATTGATCAGAAATACAGTGTAGACATTGTTAATGTTGTAAATGACTATTGTAGCTGGAAACGGCTGATTTTTAATGGAATATCTACATGGGCATACAGAGGCCCATTATCAGCAACCATCACTCCTGTGTTCCAATGGCGCATTTGTAAGGGGTGCGTGTTGGTGGCAGGGAAGTCAGGCGCAGGAGAACGAACTTGGTATAAATGGAGTCGTTTAATAAGTGCTCACAAAACTCCAAAAACCAAAATATACAAAATAATAAAAGTGGGTACAAAACCCACATAATTTGCACATAACATACAATCAAACAATCTCCGACAAGGACATGAGGGGAAACAGAGTGTTAAATACACAACATGTAATTGATGGGATTGGAACCAGGTGTGAAGGAAGACAAGACAAAACCAATGGAAAATTAAAAATGGATCAGCGATGGCTAGAAGGTCGGTGACGTCGACCGCCAAACACCGCCCGAACAAGGAGAGGGACCGACTTCGGCGGAAGTCGTGACAGGGTTGAGTAGGCTAATCCAAGTTTATCATTTTAAAAGGCTAATTGATCATTAGAAAATCATTTTGCAATTATGTTAGCACAGCTGAAAACTGTTGTACTGATTAAAGAAACAATAAAACTGGCCTTCTTCAGTATCTGGAGCATCAGAATTTGTGGGTTCGATTACAGGCTCAAAATGGCCAGAAACAATTAACTTTCTTCTGAAACTCGTCAGTCTATTCTTGTTCTGAGAAATGAAGGCTATTCCATGTGAGAAATTGCCAAGAAACTGAAGATCTCGTACAACGCTGTGTACCACTACCTTCACACAGAACAGCACAAACTGGCCCTAACCAGAATAGAAAGAGGAGTGGGAGGCCCCGGTGCACAACTGAGCAAGAGGACAAGTACATTAGAGTGTCTAGTTTGAGAAACAGACGCCTCACAAGTCCTCAACTGGCAGCTTCATTAAATAGTACCCGCAAAACACCAGTCTCTGCAACAACAGTGAAGAGGCGACTCCGGGATGCTGGCCTTCTAGGCAGAGTTCCTCTGTCCAGTGTCTGTGTTCTTTTGCCCATCTTAGTCTTTTATTTTTATTGGCCAGTCTGAGATATAGCTTTTTGTTTGCAACTCTGCCTAGGAGGCCAGCATCCCGGAGTTCCCTCTTCACTGTTGATGTGAAGGTTTTGCGGGTACTATTTAATGAAGCTGCCAGGTTAATGAGAAGGGTGTGCTTGAAAGGATGCACATAGCTGTGCAATTTTGGGTTATATTGGAGAGAGACTCAGTCTTAAATAATTTTCCTCACACAGTGTGTGCCTGTATTTGGTTTTCATGCTAGTGAGGGCCGAGAATGCACTCTCACATAGGTACGTGGTTGCAAAGGACATCAGTGTCTTAACAGCGCGATTTGCCAAGGCAGGATACTCTGAGCGCAACCCTATCCAGAAATCTGGCAGTGACTTCTGATTAAATTACCACTTGTTGCAATTTCGATGAGGCTCTCTTGTTCAGATATCGGTAAGTGGACTGGAGGCAGGGCATGAAAGGGATAACGAATCCAGATGTTTGTGTCGTCCGTTTTGGGAAAGTACCTAGGTAATTGCGCACCCATAATATGCATATCCTAGCATCTGGGCATGAGTAGCAGGCAGTTTACTCTGGGCACGCTTTTCATCCGGACGTAATGAAAAAATAGCTGGGTGCGCAATTACGCAGGTACTTTCCCAAAACGGACGACACAAACATCTGTATTTGTTATCCCTTTCATGCCCTGCCTCCAGGTGCTTCACTATGTCACAACTGACATTGTCCTTAAGCTTGAGTTCATTTGCACACAAAAAAAATCATACAATGATGGAAAGACCTGTGTGTTGTCCTTGTTAATGCAGACAGAAAAGAGCTCCAACTTCTTAATCATAGCCTCAATTTTGTCCCGCACATTTAATATAGTTGCGGAGAGTCCCTGTAATCCTAGATTCAGATCATTCAGGCGATAAAAAACATCACCCAGATAGGTCAGTCTTGTGAGAAACTCGTCATCATGCAAGCGGTCAGACAAGTAAAAATGATGGTCAGTAAAGAAAACTTTAAGCTTGTCTCTCAATTCCTCTGTATGTTGTAAAAGCGTTACATGGTCTCTGTCCATATCATTGCATAATACAGAAAATACACGAGAGTTCAGGGGCATTTCTTTAACAAAGCTAACCATTTTCACTGTAGTGTCAAAATCATATTTCCAGCCGTCAGGCATTCCCTTGGCAGCAAGAGCCTCTCGGTGGATGCTGCAGTGTACCCAAGTGGTGTCGGGAGCAACTGCTTGCACGCGCGTTACCACTCCACTATGTCTCCCTGTCATGGCTTTTGCGCCATCTGTACAGATACCAACACATCTTGACCACCAAAGTCCATTTGATGTCACAAAGCTGTCCAGTACTTTAAAAATATCCTCTCATGTTGTCCTGGTTTTTAGAAGAGGATGTCTTCCTTAATTGACCCCCCCCATAAACATAACAGACATATACCAGGAGCTGTGCCAGGCCCGCCACATCTGTTGACTCATCCAGCTGTAATGCATATAATTCACTGGCTTGTATGCAAAGTAGTAATTGTTTCAAAACATCTCCTGCCATTTCACTGATGCGTCGTGAAACAGTGTTATTTGATGAAGACATTGTCTGTATATTCTTTGGGGGCCTTTTCCCCCAACATTGTCCCAGCCATATCCGCAGCAACAGGAAGAAGAATTAAGTCCTCCACAATAGTATGGGGCTTGCCTGTCCTAGCCACTCGGTAGCTCACCATATAAGACGCTTCTAGCCCCTTCTTATTAATGGTATCTGTTGCTTTTATACATGTCTTACTACTCGAAAGGCGTCTTTATTCTCATAAAAAAAACTCCCGTGGCTTATTTTAAAAATGGTCATTTTGCGTTTCTAAATGCCTGCGCAAGAGTGAAGGTTTCCCTCGAGAGAGTAATGGTTAATGTAATTGGATGTTAATTATTTGACGAGGCTACCTGTATTTGACATTATGCTGTTATTTCGCTGAACACTAGATGGTTCAATTTTATTTTTGCCAGTGAAACGAGGCTACTCAGGCGAGAAAAAAACCTCACCCAAATGTATAGCCCCGTTGGAAAATATAAATGTACTGTTTGAAAATGTGAAGAAAATTATTATCATAATTTTTTTTTTTTAATGTGAATCACATTTTTATTTGGTATACCCCTGATGGCAGTACCCCAGTTTGGGAACACCTGATGCACACTGATTGAAGTGGATTTAACAAGTGACATCAATAAGGGATCATAGCTTTCACCTGGTCAGACTATGTCATGGAAAGAGCAGGTGTTCCTAATGTTTTGTACACTCAGTGTGAACATGGGTGCCATGTTCTCAGAACATAATATATAAATTAATGGGAACATTTATGTGTCCGAAGAGAAATTCATTACACTTGTTCCTGAGTCAATCAAGGCCCTGATTGGTGAATCATTTATCCATTCATAGCTCTTTGTCTGTTGGCAAGGTGCTTTTAACTTAAATATTTGACATACATGAGTACATTTCTACAGTAATTATTATTCAACATGTCCTCAACTTGGATTTGAACTCACAACCTCTTGGTTCATGCTACTCTGATCTTCCTCCCACACCACCATGCCCGTGTCAGGTATCAGTTAATTTGACTATTCTCATCATTCATTTGATTTACTTACTTCAGCAATTGAAGGGCTTTCTGTATAGTTGTCTAATGTTAGTGGGGCATATTAACCTGTTTTAATGATACTCCTGAATCACTATGATCAATCAAATATTTTAGTGTACTTTTAACAGAGAATCCCTGTGGAATGCTTGACACCTTGTAAAACCATGCCCTGATGAATTGAGGCTGTTCTGAGGGCAAAAGGGGGTGCAACTCAATATTAGGACAGTGTTCCTAATGTTTTGTACACTCGGTGTATATTGCTAAGAATGTGAGTAGGGTGGGCCTCCCGGGTGGCGCAGTGGTCTAGGGCACTGCATCGCAGTGCTAACTGCGCCACCAGAGTCTCTGGGTTCGCGCCCAGGCTCTGTCGCAGCCGGCCGCGACCGGGAGGTCCGTGGGGCGACGCACAATTGGGCTAGCGTCGTCCGGGTTAGGGTGGGTTTGGCCGGTAGGGATATCCTTGTCTCATCGCGCTCCAGCGACTCCTGTGGCGGGCCGGGCGCAGTGCGCGCTAACCAAGGGGGCCAGGTGCACGGTGTTTCCTCCGACACATTGGTGCGGCTGGCTTCCGGGTTGGAGGCGCGCTGTGTTAAAGAAGCAGTGCGGCTTGGTTGGGTTGTGCTTCGGAGGACGCATGGCTTTCGACCTTCGTCTCTCCCGAGCCCGTACGGGAGTTGTAGCGATGAGACAAGATAGTAATTACTAGCGATTGGATACCACGAAAATTGGGGAGAAAAGGGGATAAAAAAAAAAAAAAAAATGCCAATAAGGGATATCTCTAGGGCATGTGCTTATTGGCCCAGGATAGTTAGGCCCTGTCCAGCAGAAACCCTAATCCTCATCCATCAGCACTTATGTTGATCTGAAATAACTTGATAGGTGTAAGCAATAGGGTGCATACACTTTGAAGTAAATCTCAGCTCTGTTAAAAGTACACTATACATTTATTTTTATTGACCATTGTGAATCAGAAGTATCAGGTTAACATGCCCCACCAACTATACAGAAAGCCCTTACATTTTTTTATACACTGCTCAAAAAAATAAAGGGAACACTTAAACAACACAATGTAACTCCAAGTCAATCACACTTCTGTGAAATCAAACTGTCCACTTAGGAAGCAACACTGATTGACAATAAATTTCACATGCTGTTGTGCAAATGGAATAGACAAAAGGTGGAAATTATAGGCAATTAGCAAGACACCCCCAATAAAGGAGTGATTCTGCAGGTGGTGACCACAGACCACTTCTCAGTTCCTATGCTTCCTGGCTGATGTTTTGGTCACTTTTGAATGCTGGCGGTGCTCTCACTCTAGTGGTAGCATGAGACGGAGTCTACAACCCACACAAGTGGCTCAGGTAGTGCAGCTCATCCAGGATGGCACATCAATGCAAGCTGTGGCAAGAAGGTTTGCTGTGTCTGTCAGCGTAGTGTCCAGAGCATGGAGGCGCTACCAGGAGACAGGCCAGTACATCAGGAGACGTGGAGGAGGCCGTAGGAGGGCAACAACCCAGCAGCAGGACCGCTACCTCCGCCTTTGTGCAAGGAGGAGCACTGCCAGAGCCCTGCAAAATGACCTCCAGCAGGCCACAAATGTGCATGTGTCTGCTCAAACGGTCAGAAACAGACTCCATGGGGGTGGTATGAGGGCCCGACGTCCACAGGTGGGGGTTGTGCTTATCCCCCAACACCGTGCAGGACGTTTGGCATTTGCCAGAGAACACCAAGATTGGCAAATTCGCCACTGGCGCCCTGTGCTCTTCACAGATGAAAGCAGGTTCACACGCACATGTGACAGACGTGACAGAGTCTGGAGACGCCGTGGAGAACGTTCTGCTGCCTGCAACATCCTCCAGCATGACCGGTTTGGCGGTGGGTCAGTCATGGTGTGGGGTGGCATTTCTTTGTGGGGCTGCACAGCCCTCCATGTGCTCGCCAGAGGTAGCCTGACTGCCATTAGGTACCGAGATGAGATCCTCAGAGCCCTTGTGAGACCATATGCTGACACATGCACATTTGTGGCCTGCTGGAGGTCATTTTGCAGGGCTCTGGCAGTGCTCCTCCTTGCACAAAGGCGGAGGTAGCGGTCCTGCTGCTGGGTTGTTGCCCTCCTACGGCCTCCTCCACGTCTCCTGATGTACTGGCCTGTCTCCTGGTAGCGCCTCCATGCTCTGGACACTACGCTGACAGACACAGCAAACCTTCTTGCCACAGCTCGCATTGATGTGCCATCCTGGATGAGCTGCACTACCTGAGCCACTTGTGTGGGTTGTAGACTCCGTCTCATGCTACCACTAGAGTGAGAGCACCGCCAGCATTCAAAAGTGACCAAAACATCAGCCAGGAAGCATAGGAACTGAGAAGTGGTCTGTGGTCACCACCTGCAGAATCACTCCTTTATTGGGGGTGTCTTGCTAATTGCCTATAATTTCCACCTTTTGTCTATTCCATTTGCACAACAGCATGTGAAATTTATTGTCAATCAGTGTTGCTTCCTAAGTGGACAGTTTGATTTCACAGAAGTGTGATTGACTTGGAGTTACATTGTGTTGTTTAAGTGTTCCCTTTATTTTTTTGAGCAGTGTATAAGTAAATTATTAAATCAATGATGAGAGAATAGTAAAATTATGCCAAATATGTACATTGAAAACACTATGTTAAAAGCACTTTGTGTGCTAACCTTGCCAACAGACAAAAAGAGCTGTGAATGGACCCGTGGTTCACCAATCAGGGCCTTGATGGGCTTGGCATCAGTAACAAGGCGTAACATTATTTTTTTTAATTTTGGGAGGGGGGGGGGCGTTTCTTTGGGACCATCAGGCGCCCTTAATAACTGATACACAGAAATGTTCTGGGAATGTTCCCATGAAACATTAATATCGACCATTAATATCATCTAAAACATTAATATCTTGCATTCTGAGAACATGGCAACCCTGTTCGGTGTGTGTTTGATGCATCTGAATATTCTCCTAACCCACAGAAAACTGGACACAGGAAGGTTCTTACAACTTTCTCATGAAATGTGTTTCGAACATTTATGTTGTATATTTTGAGAACATTGTAACCACGTTCTAGATAAGTTCAGCTTGACATTAAGAAAATGTTTTCCTAACTTTAAACACCAAAACATGCTTAAAAGGCTCTCAGAAGATTTTTACTAACATAGATAGAATGTTCCACTAATGGAACACTGAACACTCAAACATTAGGGGAACATTACGGGTAAGACTACAAAAACATTCTCTCTCCCTAGAATTGTTAGCTGGGTTGGGAGAACGGAGAGAATCTACTTAGTCACTGTCAGTGTGTTCAAACACTACTTTCACTCCGAGAGCAGGGAGGAGAAAGCAGGATAGGGAAAACATCAAACTCCTAAACATGACAGAGCAGGAGAGGAAACCATTGATTTTTCCTCCATTTGGCCATGAATCTGCTGGAGAAGAGGTGGCTGTGGGTGCTCAGACAGCTGATGATGTGATTTGTAACACTGGACCACTGGTGAGCAGCAGAGAGAATTGCTCGACTCTCAACACATGGCAAAGTGGCTGCTGCGACTCCTTCACCATCCAGACAAGATTAACTAACAGCGGGGGACCTACAGTATCGATAAGCTCCACAACAATCCTACAGAGTTTTTCCTCTGTCACAGCAATCTAGGAGCCACTGTTCAATTAACAGTGACTAGAGCGATGGGCAGACTGGGGGGTTTACAAATAGTAAGTGCTTCCTGTTGTGACAAACATGTCAGAGATCAATAATAAGGACAGAAAAGTGTCCAAATATGTTTTTCAGAACCAAGTGAGTCATTTTGCTTCAGGTGAAAATGAATTCCCAGAGACATCATCCCAGATCCCAAACATTAAAATGCATGTATTGAACACACTCAGTTACAGCCTTTGGGATAAATATATTTGAAAGGCATGGACATTGAGTATTGAAGACACACAGTGATAAAAATACACATGGGTATATGATTAATGATTCATAATGTACTAATTTGTTTAACTTTCCTAATGTTAATTTAACATTAAATGAGTCATGGTATGGAAAGTTGGGCATAAATACTGTATACAATATTAGGTTTATCTATCAACTACATAAATACTGTAATGTATTTCTGACATCAACAGAACGACAAACACACAGTGCAGGCTTTCTAAGGACAGAATAAAAATAATCCTCCTTAGATCATTTGCAAAGCAATTACGAAAATATAAACATAACAGCTTACAAGATAAGATGCTATTAGTGCTATTTGTCATATGGGATAGCTGCCTACGACAATAGTTTAAAATCCTTGTAATAAAACTACAAATATAATCAAGACAGTTTCGTCATTCTGTCTATCACGGTATATCTAGCACTTAGCATAGAAGTCATGAAGATGCCATAATAAATGCATATCTATATACCAGGATCTATATCTATTGATGGACCTTTCGTCTTTTAAAGCATACAATGTGTGCAATGTAATGAACATTATGTTTATGTTTAAGGTTTCATAGAGTATATCAACATTGTGACAATCCATGCAAAAAATATCAGTCTATTCAAGCAGCCAAGAAATACAGGACGGATAATGTACAATAGTATTGACCCTTGATAGTGCAGTACCATCATCACAAAGTCAGGAGATCCTGTGAACAGAGTGCTTGGAACTTATGGATAAGAGCGCCCAGACATACAGAAACAAAATATACAGTTGTTTTCTTTAACAGATTACCTCTGAATAGAACACTTCCTATTGACTGACTGGACCACTGATGTCATTGACATAGGTTATTTCACCAGAGCCAACCATTGTGACCCACAACATCTACATTTGTCAGCAGGGACTGAACTGCAGTAACCAGATACCACAGATGTGTTAGCAATCAACACATGCTGTATCTGTGTTTCTGCCATCAACCATCTACACATACAATTCATAACTAAAAAAATCTTTAAATAAAAAAGCGGCCCAAACAGCGAGTTCACAAATGACCTCTGACCTACAGGGATGAAGGAATGAGCCTTCCCTGCTTGTTCAGAGAGTAGGTTCATGCAGAGTTTATGACTACATTATCTCTCCTCATCCCCCCAACCCGTCCCATCCACTGTTCAGTGGACACGGCCTGGAAGCCTCCCACTGGAGGAGACGGACTGGGCATCACTCATTCACTCGCCTCCTAGGTGCCTTTGTCAGGTGATTGCTGCCGGAAAAAGGAAAACAGATCAATACATCTCCCGTGGGCCTGACAGGTAATCTTTACCCAGGATGAAATATGAGTGGTACCAGCCCGCTGGATTCCTTAACTGTAACAGGGCAATTGACTGGGTGCACGTAACGCTCTCTCTCCCCACTTCCTGTCTGCATGGCCATTGGAAAATAATTTTGGAGAGGGGCTGGCTGAGACATCACATCATGGTGAACACGAATTACTATGGAGGAAGCCAGGTAAGGCATTCCCCCTGCAATTGACGAAACTTGATCTGAACATTCCTTCCTATCTGTCAATTCCTTTGGCACCAAAACACAGAGTGACGGATAAGGCATTAGGGAAAGGGACCTCTCCAGGAAAGACCAAGCACTTGTTAAAACAGAGCTGATCTAGCAAAAGCTCTGACTCACAATATCCTTTAACATTAGCATATTTTTGTATGATATGTAATATTGTTATCCAACAGTGCTGTGGTTCCTTGAGAAGCTGAGTAGCCTCTCTTGTGTCCAGATACCCACTGGTGTGTTCTCTTCAGGATGGAGCTGGCGGTCTGAGGATGGAGGTTACTTCTGTCTGTCTGCAGACTGACAGATTCCTGTAGCAGGATGTCTTGGGAGAGGCATCCATTTAGATGAGTATACACACACAGCATTTATAAACCGTCAGCTAGTGCCGACATGATCACATAAAGCCTTCTCAAAAGGATCACTGCAGATCTATATCTCACACTAATTTATAAAACTGTGACTATTCCACAGAAGTGTTATCTGCACCTAATATTGATTAAATATTGTTTCTAAAGCGTTGAAAAATAGCTATGTATTTACTGTGCACAATGACCAATGAAAATGATCCAAGATTATAATCATACTGCATTAGTGACATAGTTATCTAGTTGAATATAGTTAATAAAGAGCGGGTCCTCTGTGATGAAACACCCCTCGGTTTCCTAAATCATACCACTGATAAATCAATGTATCACTTGATTCCTTTGCATAAAAATAAATTGTTCCACATAACTAACTACCTTGTCTCATCTCTGAAAAGCGTGCACAATGTTGGTTAGAGTGAGTGTGACTGGGCTCATGTGACTGGGCCGTGTGATATAAAACCACTGAGGGAGCGGAGTGTCAGTAGGGAAAGCTGTCCTTTCATTCTCTTACAGTTATTCATTATCACTGATCTCACTGGCATCCAGGAGTAAACCCTCTGCTCTCTAATGCAGGGACTCCTGAGCCCTGTACTGGAAGGTGAGTGTATGCTATCATGATGCTACCACACTGATCTCTCTGTGCCCCTGGCACTGCCCATTTATCTGCTGCGGGCGGGCGGCCAGGGAATGCCAGGTAATGTCAGGGCACAGTCACAGCCCAGCCTCACAGCTAGCTAGAGACACCAGGGTTCCTCTTTGTGTCACTTAAAACACGGTGGAGATTACTGTTATTTACCCTCCTTTCCTGCTCCCCCATCCCTCTCCACCTGACTTTCAACACTCTCAACATTAGCCCAGTCAGTCACAAAACAACCGCTTTCCACAAAAAAAACTGGGTTTTGAAAACGGATTGTGCGACTTGCCTTGAACTTGAATGTGTTATGAAATTTGAATAAGGAAGGTGAGCTGAAGAGAACAAAGAGGCCCCTCCGAGGAGCGCAGCCACAGCCCATCTCTGTTGTGCTAATGAGAGACGTTGTAGCCAGTGTTGCTTTTCAAATCCATGCTAATAGGAGACCTGTTCTTTGTGCCGCTCTCTCTCGGTGGTCACCTCTCTGAACCTTGTACCAGCATGAGGTAGCAGAACATTCTGATGCTCTCCTATCTGTCAGCTGCTACATACGCTGCAGAGCAGACCTGTTGGTCCCACTTCTCCCAGGCTTTCAGCAGAGCAGACCCCCAACCACTCAACCCTCCCTGACCATCATTTCAGTGTCCCTGCTGACAAATGCCAGGCAACTCAAAGAAGACATAATTGTTGGGCCTGAGTAATGGCCAGGTGGCCTGCAGACTGTGTATTGTAGAGACAGGAGGAGGTGCCTGGCTGATGCTGCAGTCTGGAGTAGCAAGACGAGGAGGCTCTTCAAGGAAATGGCTGGCTACGGAGTGATTAACTGGGCTTGATTGCATTAACATTATTCATCCTTTAAATGCTAGATGGAAAGACTTGATCCAGCAGCACAATGCTGATTCAGAGAGCAATGGCGTGCTCTCCCTTTCTCTCGCTCTCTCCCCCTCCCTCCCTCCCCCTCAGTCCTGCTCCTTCTCCCTCTGGGGGCTAGGTCTGAATAAAGTCCCAGGCTTGATGAAGTCCTGCTTGTCAGACGTGGAGGGCCCAGGGCCTGCAGACTCCATACTCAGAGAGGTGGAGGAGGTGGAGGTGTCCTCTCCCAGATCATCTTTATGGAAGGGGATGCATGCTGTAGAGTAGAAGGACACACAAATAAATGTTAACTTGTCTTTTGATTTTAGAACTCAAAGACGGCTCTTCATTTTATCTACATTAATGCATTATCACTATAAATCTACAGTTATCATATGGCCTAATAGTTAATTATGTATTGTTCAAGCGATCTCAATCCTATTTGGCCTCATATGCCTAGTGGCCACGGTTGTTAGAAGGGCAATCTGATTCTCCTATGGCTAAAACTCTCCCTTTGAACATGATCTACTTCAGTGAGACATTGTGTGGCTGTTATGTAGTACCATTTTACTGAAAATCTTGACTCAAAACAACTTCATTCTCACCATCTTCATCCTCCTCACTTTTTTAGCCATTCTGTCTCAATAGGCTCAAAGAGTTGGAGGGAGGGGAAATACCTGAAACACTTCGAGCCAATTTACACTGAAGTAAAAAGAACTCTAAAACAATTGCACTTTCTAATATCTGCTCTCCTTTCCTACTTTTCGTTAATAAATCAATCTGTGTTGGTCTCTCCAGTCACACAGACTTTTTGTGAGGCAGAGTAGGAGCAGAGGACACAGGAACTAGAAGTGACATTGTGGCTCTGGGTTGTCTCAAAGGATTAGGCATTACAGCATTCACTGGCATGTGCTTTTGCTCTTTCCCATTATATCTGCTTGTGCCTCTTTCCAGATGACTTCTTCCCCAAACTCATCCGGCGGGCTTGATAATTGATTAATATTTCTGGAGGGAATGATGACTAACTGTTGCTGTGGTTGAGCCCAAACACTTGGACATCTCAGGTTAAACACGGTCAAAGTTATGAATACAAATTCCGTTTTTTTTTCTTATTTGATAATGCCTTGGGAACAGATGACAGTGTATCCACTGAAAGATTGATCATGTGGAATACAATAGTATTTAATTGTAACTTTTATCAGTAGTGATATTTCATCAATATTTTTTTCCCAGTATTGTTTGTTTCATTAATAAAAACAAATCAGTGACTTTCCATGAATAAATGTCTCAGTCCCCCTGAAATATACACTGTGAAATATGTTACCTAGATAACATCTAATATGACACATTCAACTGAGATAATGTGGTGGTCAATAAAAATGATACAAAGCAAAGATTTTGAGTCAATGTGAGAATTACATGCATTTGTTTTGTGCAATAATGGGTGGAGTGAATGGAACCATCTTGGCATCTTAACAACCTCTCATGTGAGGCTGTTCAAAAACAATCATTACAGCACTTCCTGGAGCCATTCCCTCCCCTCCCCTCCCCTGTTTATTAATCAGCTAATTACACATTGACAGTAATGGGTCTGCTGATTCCCACAGTTAAATGAACAGCACTGAATGGTCCTTTAATCATTAGCCTTTGTGCGTTTCTCCCATACACTCCAGGCTCCATCCATTTCACTGGACCACAGGAGGACATTCAAATCAAATCCCTCAGAAGAGGGCTGGAACACTTAAACACTACTAGCACCAGACTGTTCAAACCAGCTACTCTGTAATAGTGCAGTGTGGTCCTGTAATGCAGAACTGAACATAGTAGAACCAGTAAAGGACGGCAGCTCAATGAAGAAAACAATCATCCATATGATCACATTTTGTTTTCTGTGATACATGTGAAGCAACAGGAAAATCAAGTCCCCCACCAAAACACCTGTAACCAAACTGTGAGGACTCATGCATATTCACCCCCACACAGCAGCCAGCGACTCTACCCTGAAACATTGGTAGAGCGGTGCTAGTGGCAGGGGCAGGTGGGTTTTTGAAGGACACGACAGGGTAACTGAGGGGAGCAGAGTGGAGCGGTAGAGGGCGAAATAGTGCGCTGGGCTGCATTTCTGTCAGCAGAAGTGATGGCTGAGTGGTGGCGTTATTTGTCTTGTGCTGCCATACGGCCGTCGCACCAACCTGGGCATTAATGAGAGGGGGCCGGACCGTCGGGCAGGAACATGCAGGGTCTCAGACGCAGGTGATCTGTCACACAACAGCCCTGCTCCGGCTCCACCAAGGAGACACACAGAGATGGAGAGGCAGGGAGGTGGGCGCCACACAAGGAGGTTGGGGGTTGAACCCACCATGGGCATCCACTTGGGTCCCATGATAGAATGTAAAGTTGCTAAGTTACATGCCAAGCAGCTGCCAAGGTTGAAGGAGGGTGATATACACAAATGTTGGTTGCCGGCAAATTATGTAATAAATGGTTTGAGTAAACCAATCATTTACACAGATGTAAAATGGATAGAAAACAATACAACTTCAAATCAAACTGCGACGTACACAGTCAGGATACATGTACTAGCTTCTTTAAAAAAGTGCACTGTATGAGTGTGTGAGTTAGTGCTTATTATCAGCCCTCGTCCCTCATTTCAAATGAAGGGCACTGTGCAATACAGTGGGGGAGGGGGAAATTTGAATAATTAATTAGTCGGCATGTGAAACAAGCAGAGGGTATTAAAATCCATCAGGACCTTTATACTTACTGATTTATCCCTGCCAATGCATACAATGAATTCTCTTTTACTCTGAATGTAGATTAACCAAATGAAACGTGCCCAACATAGGTATATTTCTTGGAATAGTGTACATTGAAACCTTTTCTTAATTTTCTTTTTCAAAATGTATGTAGTAAAACGTCAATAAATCTCCCCCGCAATGATCCGCTTTCTTAAATCTAGAATTGAGGTTGAGATCTGAACACAGTATGCAGCTTAAAGGGCCAGTGTCTGTCTACATAATGTGAAAATGACACTTTTTTACGTTCTGTAGAACGGATCCTAAGCAAACTACTCCCTGTGATGTCTTTGGTCACACATTGAAACCAGGTATTTGCATTTTCCGTTCAGTTTTTGTTGGAAGGATGTGGTCTTCTTCTATTGTTGGATTGATGGTAGTGAGAAGTGTACTGAATGGCCAATTTGAGCCTGACAAGTGGAGTGGTCGTCCTATACAAACAGATACCTGGGTTGACAAGTTCTTTCACAGCCAGCTTCAACACTTGAGCTGGTAAGTGCTAAGCGTGTAAAGATGGAGGACACAGCAACAGCTGGGTACCATCTCAGCAATACCCTTAGGAACCCTGGGAGACACCTCCAGCTACAGGCCATGTTCACTACTTATTACAGAGTTTAAAATCAACCACAATACAAGAAACTCACTTCCCAAACTCTTCTACACTGGGGGGAAAAAGACCGACAAACTACACATGTATGTCTAAAGGAATTCTTGCAAATTCAAGGGAAAAAACGCATTTGAATGATAAACTATGAAAGAAAATAAATGTGTATGAAGAATAGTTCATTCCAGCTATAATGAGAATATCTATGACTATTTCTACAAATAAACTGCTAAATCATTTAGGAGCCGATGTGTATCTCCTGGCTTCTGTGGTATGACCAAGTAGAGGCATGGAATACTGTAGCAGGGCGCCAAAGTAAAGATTTATACAGAGCAGTAGGAGCCGCAGAAACTGCCATTGGATGACCATTCCCTGCATGATAAATCACTCTGGTAAGGGGGCATCAGACTCCAGAACCAGGAAAAACAACTTGGTACAGGGACATGGGGAGAGGAGGAAAATACTGTAAACTTAAGCATTAAACTTCAAAAAGGTTGTGAATATGTTAATAACTTTCATTAGGCCTATTAAGAGCTTTAAAAAATCTGCCTCTTAATAATAGTTATTATTTATTGAGAACGAGCAATCCGTTTTTCATTCCGGATCGAGTTGCCTGTTTGCACCTAGTCTACTTATTTATATTGAGTGGGAAATGTATCCTTTGATGATTTGATTTGGCTTTTATGTTTACAATATTTTCTTCTGTTGAACATAAACCCCATGTTTCAGCTCCAGCAGCTGGTTGTGATGTTAACTGAATATCTCTCCTGGGGGGGGATGTTGAGGGATCCCCATGCCTGCCTCTACATGGTGAATAACATGGAGAATATGAGGGGTCTTTAAAGGCCAGGGGTGAATCTTTTTGAATCTTTTTTTAGTTTTATGGGAAGTGGCTGAGCGCTGGAGAGGTGAAGGACGGAGTCGTTGGCCGTTCCATCACTCAGTGCAATAAATGGATGCAATCTGTATCCCAGTAAAGCATTGGCTGGTTTTAAATTCCACCTCTTTTATCCAAATGAATGATGGACCCCGGTACAGTGCACTGTGCGGCAATATCAATATACATCAAAGGCCAGCGCCCCTCACTAAATCAGGAAACCACCGGCATTTGTTATTTAAATGACAAACAGCGGCTGCATGAGCGGAGCAGGAAGAGGGGACTTTGGAGAAGAGGTGGACAAACCAATTCAAATTTCAATCCGGTAAAGACGCCAGGCCCGGAGCCATCAGTCTAATGAAAAAAGGCAGCTCTACGAGCCCAAACGGACAAGGGGGCTGCTGCAGGGTGCCACCTCCAATACGGTCTGCTTCCCATCACGGTTCCCTCAGACTCAGTCAGACCACTTTCACATGGGAGGACAGACAGGAGGCCCACAGAGCCCTGTTCTACCAACAAAACAGCACACACTAGTCAAGACTGAACTCTTCCCTCAGCTAATAAACAGTAAATATGTTGCTGTCTCACAAATACTGGAGACAATATTTGTAAGAAACTCAAGAATTCACATGTATCCTATATTCCTATATTAATGGATGTGATTCACATGCATCCTATATTGGTGGTTATAAAGGCTAATCTAAAGTAAAAGTAAAAAAATATATATATTAAACATTTATTTGAATATAAATGTGACAGGCATTGTACATTTTTGTTGGGTAGTAGCACAATATTTTGGTCTGTTGTTTTAAAAAGGACATATACTCTGTTAACCTGAAAGTGGTCTTGGGGATTAATTACTGTATTGTCAGCAGGATGTGTAATAAAGTAAGCGCCCCGATGAGAGGTTAGGTGAATGTTAAACAGGTCAAAGGTGCAGTAGTCATGGCGACAGGTACCTGATGTTGTGGTGACAGAGACAGCAGTGGTCTTCCTCCTCCTTTTGATGTCCCCTGTGCACAGCAGTCCCAGATGGACGTTAGTCTGCCTAGGTCAGAGACACAGAGCTGTAACATTAATCTCAGACAAAATCATTCAAACACCATCCTTTTCTAATTTCTATGGATCTGTATCCTGAAATGTGAGGAGAAAATAAAATAAAAATACTTTGTTTCAAATCATTATTCATTTATCTTTTCTGTTTGAGTCTAAAAGAAAAATACGAGTGTTGAACCTTTCTGCTATGGCTTTTCCATAGGCAGTTAGAAGTTTCTAGAACACTGCTGCAAGGGAATATCCAACCCTGGACCCAAAAGGAGTTAAAAATACTACAAACTGTTTTTCTTTACTGGAGGGAATCACCAGAATTTTGTTCCATTTTGTTCAGAGTTTTGTTGAAACGTGCACAAAAAATATCAGCGGAGGAAGAAGGAGTTGTAGGGGTTGTGCGTCTGTCGCTGCCGGGTCCAGTTAAACAAATTACCCCTGCTGTGGACCTCCTGTGTCATATGTCAGTAGCCTCCAAACGGGGAGGGCCCCCACAGCCCCCCACAGCCCCTCCTAGCCCTGATTACTGGGATGTAAAGTTAAGGTCAAGGTCCCCGCCATGGCTGGGGGGGGAGGGACTGACGTTACCAAGAGCAGGCGATGTGATGAGTTGACTCAGTGTGTGTGTGTTTGTGCCTGCGCTCATATGGTGCCAGTGCATGATATCGCCCACGAAATGGTGTATCATCTCACACGTTTCACAACACTATATCCACTTTGACAACAGTGTTTATTGGTTGAAAGCACCTGTAAAGACGCATCTATAAAAAGAAGAAATCTCTGCAGTGAAAAACAACAAAGGAAGACCATAATACAGCAGACCCCTGTTAACCGTGGTGTTTCATCCTGAGCAGTCAGCTACATAAACCTCCCTGGTCAAACATGTGCTGAGATAGGATAGGGTCCTGTCATGGCAGCCTTTTAACAGCCTGCATGTTCCATCCATGACCTCAACACCCATTAATCACATGACGGCACTGCAGGAGAGGGTGCAGAAAGCTGTGTGTGGAACGCTTTGAGCCAAGTCTATGTTGTATAATCAATAGGTATAAAAATAAATGTCTTGACTGTTATTCTCTCCCTGCTGCCCCACTAATAAAATCCCAGTAATGCATATTTCATTTACTTTTATACTTATTGATTACCTGTACTCCAGTTAGTAAATCACGCGCCTATCGATCCCTCAATCGTACCTCTGTCGGACAGCACATAACCAGCCATTTGTGCCCCTGATAAAGAGCTCAGACATTGAACTCCCCACAGTAAATCTTTGCAAACTAACTTTTTAATTCCAAAATCGATCCGTGCTTAAACGTCGCATTATTTCACGAGGCACGCCCGCGGTATTAAAAGTAATACCCTGATGCATTTGGTCTTTATGCATGGTAGTCCATCCTTCCATCGCTCCCCTCATTACACAGAGTCCTGATCGGGCAGGTGCTCTGGGGCCCAGGCTGCAGCCTGGCGGGAGAGATCCTGTGGGGGGAAGGCTGTCTGGCCTCTCCCCTCCAAGGCCCAGACTACAGGCTGAGCAGGGAACACTCATGGGCCACATGGAGCCCACAGAGACACTCAGTCACACGCTAATAAAACATTAGAATACCATTAGCTGGCTCATTAAGGAAGGCTAAACGGGACAACTCGTTTAAAAAATGGAACCAAAAGGCCTCTGGTAACAGGCTTGTTATGCATCGTTTGTAGCTGTTTGAGTAGCTCGCTGCAGGATAACATATTTACAATTTTACTCAAAGGTGTAATAAAAAGCTATTTTGGAAATTGGTTTGCAATAGAGTGGGTTTAAGATGTGATAAAGGGAAGCAGTTTGACAGATAAAACACACAATACATGTGAGTGATCTTCCTGCAAGATTTATATGGCAACATTACAAAATGAGCAGCTAAAAAGTCAGGTGAAAAGTTATGTTTCCTTGCACATGGGAACGTTTAACATTTCAATGTAATGTAACGGTAAACTAGAAGAGTCCCACAGAAAGAAGGGAAAGTCATTTAATTAGGGATCACCAACAAAAAATAGCAGAGCTGTATTGAGCCATGGAAAAATAACCCAATATCCAATAAAGAAGACGAACAAGAACTAAATTCTCGCAAAGACACATCGAGGACATTCAAGAAAATGTCTGAGCGATACATTTTACATGTCACATGGGTCATACAACAAAAAAGACACTCTTAAAAGCAGCGTGGTCCCTTAGGTAAAGAATAAAACAAAAGTGACACAGGGTCAATTATAATTCAGGTGCCCACAACCAAAAGCAGATATATCAACTAAAAAGAACACCTCAAAAGAAGAGGAGCAGCGGTAACAAAATGGCCACCTATTTTCATTAGGGTACACAGTACTTCAGGTGTGAACAGGATCTCAAGATGAATAGAGGTATTCAAATGAATCAGAAAGGATTAAAGTCTCCTGGGAAGCCGATCAATAGCCCCATATCAATAATCAATAGGCCACTCACACCAATATACTTACTGCTGACACCGAGATCTCACAATTAAAATGAAAACTGGGAGAGGAGTAAGACTATGATTTATCTTGCGCCGCAAATGTCATTTATAAATAAAAAAAGTCAATAGATATAACCGAAGTGCGAGCGGCTCAGGTGGGAGGCAGTTATGCATTTTAACATGGCCACCATCCCAAAACATTAGATCCAAATCCTACTGTTCACTGTGCCCATTCACACGGCCATACTAGGACAAATAACATGGAGTCCTATACAGCCTTTAGCTCTTCCTATCAAATCCCTGATGGTTGCCTCAACTCTACCAAAACAGGAGATGACAGGTTTTATTAACACAGTATTATTTCAACCTCTGCAAGATACAAGATTAATGTTTATACTTTCCTTACAGACAAAAACACTTTTCTTTCAAGGGTATTTTGAAATAAATAAAAGGCATATATACATGAGAGCTCAGTGATAAGAACTGATCATTTGAATAAGTTCCTCAAAATAAATGAAAATATAGTGAAGCCAATTATGCGAAGTGTAAACTTTGCGATGAGCAAGGTGTTATTTAATACATTTTCTGAATCTGAGTATCGATGCTCTGTGTTAGAGACACAGCACTATTATCCCCACCCTGTCAGTACCATGCTGATGCCCTATATAAGAATATTGATGAAATGTTAGCACACACACCAGTAAGCGTACACCAGTAAGCGTGTGTCATGTACAGTGCCTTCAGAAAGTATTTACACCCCTTTACTTTTTCCACATTTTGTTGTTTTACAACCTGAATTTAAAATTGATTACATTTAGATTTTGTGTCAATGATCTACACACAATGCCCTTGTTGTTTTACAACCTGAATTTAAAATTGATTACATTTAGATTTTGTGTCAATGATCTACACACAATGCCCCATAATGTCAAAGTGGAATGTTGTTTGACGATTTAAAAAAAAATGTATTTAAAACATTTTAATGCTTAAATGTTTTCAGTCAATAAGCATTCTTATGGCACGCCTAAATAAGTTCAGGAGTAAAAATATGCTTAACAAATCACATAATAAGATGCATGGACTCATTCTGAGTTCAATAATAGTGGTTACCATGATTTTTGAATAACTACCTCATCTCTGTACCCCACACATTGTCTGAACCGTCTCTGCTTCTCCTTCCAATAGGACACTTCCCCTTTAATTCCCAATTAAATAGCCAGCATCAGCTGCGAAAAAGGGGGTTATGATGGTGGTGTGAATGAGGGTGTGTTCAACCCTCAGTTCCGAAGCTTCTTTACTCTGTTTGTTTTGTTGTATTTAAAAGTGTGCTTTGTCTCAAGTTTAACCAGGATCGGATCCACTCATTTCTTCCTTTGGACTACACATCTCATTTGATCTCCGCAGTTTTGTCGTGGCCTTTTTCCGCTGGAGATCTGTTGGCGGATTGGATTGTCTGACAACTTTTTTTGCAAACGGTATTTCACTTGTTTGAGTGTGATTTATACCGTCAGTTGTAGTTGAAGACTACTGAGATTTGATACTGTTTATGGTTGTGTGGCAAAAGAGTTTGATATTTTGATTGTATGATTGAGACTGGGTTTACGCTACACTTTTATGAACGGACAAACATTGCGTGACTAAAGTCACTTGAGTTCACTGAACTCCTTTACTGGGCTGGACTCTTTTAGGCCAGAGGTATGGGACTTTTCTTGAGGAACCAGAGCTCATTGTTTGTTATATTGTTATGTGTGTGATCATTTATGTTGGTAATACAACCCACGCAAAATAAGTCGTTTTTTTGTTATTTCCAATGTTTTAAGGGTTTATGAAAAGTGTATGTCCATACTGACTTTTACATAAGTCTTCGTATTGGTGTAGACTTGACGGACCAGACAGGACTCATTCCCTCCCAAACAAAAAGGAGAAATCAATATTTTCTCTGGTAGGCACAACCTATCTGGCACCCCTACAAACAATAACTGCAAGTCAAAACCGTTACAACATACAGCTAATTGTAAGGTCCCTCAATTGAGAATGAATTTCAAGAAAAGATTCAACCAAAAATATGAGGAATGTTTTTCAATGCCTTGGAAAGAAGGGCACCGATTTGGAAAAAAAGCAGACATTATATCCCTTTGAGCATGATGAAGTTATTAATTAGGCTTTGGATGGTGTATCAATACACCCAGTCACTACAAAGATACAGGTGTCCTTCCTAACTCAGTTGCCAGAGAGAAAGGAAAATACTCAGGGATTTCACCATCAGGCCAATGGTGATTTTAAAACAGTTGCAGAGTTGAATGGTTGTGATATGAGAACTGAGGATGAATAAACAACATTGTAGTTACTCCATAATATTAAAAAATTGGCTGAGAAACTTTTTTTTCCTGAATACAAAGCTTTATGTTTGGGGCAAATCCAACACAATACATCACTGGGTACCACTCTTCATATTTTCAAGCATGGTCGTGCAGCATCATGTTATGGGTATGCTGCTCATCGGCAATGACTAGGGAGAATATTTAATTTTCTAATAAAATGAAACAGAATACAGCTAAGCACGTGAAAAATCCTAGAGGAAAATCTGGTTCGGTCTTCTGTCCAACAGACCTTTCAGGTAGGACAATGACCTAAAACACAAGGCCAAATATACACTGGAGTTGCTTGCCAAGACGACAGTGAATGTTCCTGAGTGGCCCAGTCAAGTTACCTTTTTGACTTAAAAATCGGCTTGAACACATATGGCAAGACTTGAAAATAGCTTTCTAGCAATGAGCAACAACGAGCCACCCC
This sequence comes from Salvelinus namaycush, assembly GCF_016432855.1. NCBI lineage: Eukaryota > Metazoa > Chordata > Actinopteri > Salmoniformes > Salmonidae > Salvelinus > Salvelinus namaycush. The sequence goes on along the minus strand of NC_052334.1, from coordinate 25,809,431 downwards.
AAAGTAGTGGTAGGAAACATCACCTCCACTTCGCTGATCCTCAACACAGGGGCCCCACAAGGGTGCGTGTTCAGCCCACTCCTGTACTCCCTGTTCACCCATGACTGTGTGGCCACAAACGCCTCCAACTCAATCATCAAGTTTGCAGACAACAACAGTAGTAGGCCTGATTGGCAACAATGACGAGACAGCCTACAGGGAGGAGGTGAGGGCCCTGGCAGAGAGGGGCCAGGGAAATAACCGATCCTCTCAACGTCAACAAAACGAAGGAGCTGATCGTGGACTTCGGGAAACAGCAGAGGGAGCACGCCCCTATCCACATAGATGGGACTGCAGTGGAGAAGGTGGAAAGCTTCAAGTTCCTCAGCATACACATCACTGACAATCTGAAATGGTCCACCCACACAGTGTGGTGAAGGTGCAACAGTGCCTCTGTAACCTCAGGAGGCTGAAGAAATTTGGTTTGGCCCCTAAGACCCTCTGAAACTTTTACAGATGCACAATTGAGAGCATCCTGTGAGGCTGTATCACCGACTGGTAAGGCAACTACACCGCCCGCCACCGCAGGAGTCTCCAGAGGGTGGTACGGTCCGCCCAACTCATTACTGGGGGCACACTGCCTGCCCTCCAGGACACCTACAGCACCCGATGTCTCAGGAAGGCCAAACAGATCATCAAGGACATCCTTGACAAGGTCCTTTCTGTTGTTCTGGGATTGATTTGCACTTTTCGCACCAAAGTACATTCATCTCCAGGAAACAGAACGCGTCTCCTTCCTGAGCAGTATGACGGCTGCCTGGTCCCATGGTGTTTATACTTGCGTACTATTGTTTGTACAGATGAACGTGGTACCTTCAGGTGTTTGGAAATTGTTCCAAAGGATGAACCAGACTTGTGGAGGTCTACAATTTTCTTTCTGAGGTCTTGGCTGATTTCTTTTGATTTCCCATGATGTCAAGCAAAGAAACACCGAGTTTGAAGGTCGGCCTTGAAATGCATCCACAGGTACACCTCCAATTGACTGATGATGTCAATTAGCCTATCAGAAGCTTCTAAAGCCATGATGACATTTTCTGAAATTTTATAAGCTGTTTAAAGGCACAGTCAACTTAGCGTATGTAAACTTCCGACCCACTGGAATTGTGATAGTGAAATAATCTGTCTGTAAACAATTGTTGGAAAAATTACTTGTCATGGACAAAGTAGATGTCCTAACCGACTTGCCAAAACTATAGTTTGTTAACAAGAAATTTGTGGAGGGGTTGAAAAACGAGTATTAATGACTCGAAACCTAAGTGTATGTAAACTTCCGACTTCAACTGTATGTATATACTGTATTTAGTCAGTGCCACCCGACATTGTTCATCCTAATATTTATATATTTCTTAATTCCGTTCTTTTACTTTTAGATTTGTGTGTATTGTTGTGAATTGTTAGATACTACTGCACTGTTGGAGCTAGGAACACAAGCATTTCAATACACCTGCAATAACATTTGCTAAATATGTGGATGTGACCAATAACATTTGATTTGAAGGCACTGTATGTGTTGGGTGACTTGTTTAGGGGTGTGACTGTGGAGGGGGGTGACCTCCAGTGACTGTCCAGGGTAAGTCTGGACAGTCACTAGAGGATGGATTTGAGCTGCTTGGGGAGATGGATTCAGGCTTGTGCCGTCCGACGGGATACATCTGAAGCACCACTCGTCAATCCCCCTCTCTCCATCGTTCATTTGGGAGTATGATTTATACTTTTTGAAGTGAAGGGTCTTGAATCCCTCTATAAAGGAATTAAGAGGCTTCCCCTGAGACGGCATTCAAATGAGAGCATGGTAGGGATATGAGGGCTTTTTAATAGATAGAAATTAGTATTCACAATGCCTCAAACTGGAATCTGAAGGAACCTTTCAGGTGGAGAAGAAAGAGCCAGTTAAGAAAATAAATCTAAGAAGTTTAGCCTTTTCATTGCATTCGTGTTTTTGCCCATCAAGAAATGGTGGAGGGCTTTCTGAACTAGCCCAGGAGAGAGAGCGAGAGAACTTGAAACAGAATAAAAAATGCTCTGTAAATAGGCACTGTGGAACTGGAAACAATGCAAGGAAGAGTCTCAGACTGAGGGCTGTTCAGCTCCTCAACAATCCCCATGCCATGCAGATCCAGCAGTACAGGGGCTGACTTGGAGCTAGAGGCTTTGAGAAAAACTCGTTAGATAAACTTCTGCAATTATTTATATATTTTTTTGCGTTTTCAGAAACACTGGAAACCAAAGATTCTACAAGAATATATTCTATGTTCGAGAAAGACAACCTTGGAAAAATACATCAGTTATTATTCAGCGGAGTCTTATATCCCAGTGAGGAGTTGTCTGTTGTATAGACCAGGGGTCAAGCTTGCGCCATATACAGTACCTGACTGTGCTAGCTAGTCTCACAGGAGGCTGTGATGGGGATGTGGCTAATATCACACAAGTCTTTCTACAGCCTTACCCATGTCCTCATCCTAACATGACCTTCTATGACACCACTCCTCTCATTCACTCTAAAGACCATGAAAGCCCATGCCAATAGCACCAAAGCACAACTTTAACATGTTAGCCCAGCTGCTTGATGTGATGTCATCTGTATGCCCACCCGAGTCTGGAGGTCACGATGTCACACTTTGAGCTCCTGTCTCTGAGGAGTTGGTCAATGTTCTCACCCTCGCACATATTGAACATGTCTCTGAGGTACAAACTTTGATGTAGCATGCATTGGTTAAATCACGACTTGTGTTTAGCGACTGGTTCATTTAAGAGTTAACCATGTCTGTCAATATATTGAGCTTCAGAATGGAATGGGCTGAATGGCTCCAATAGGCCCAGGAGAGGTGGAGTTTAACCATGCCAACAATAATGAGTGCTGTGTGCATCCCCTACCTGGTTTTGCAGATGGAAGAGGAGCATCTCCGATGGGAGCTGTCTGGCACCATGTCAATGGGATAAACAGGTAACGGACACAGAGGGTTGAACTGGAACACATTTACAAGATGTTAGGAGTTCACCCAGACGCATCAAAAATAGGGCTAGAGCTGAAATGTCTTATTCAATAATTCAACACAAATATACCTGGCTCCGGTCTCTTTTTCCAATGGAAGGCAGCCATTGATAGGGGTCCTGAGAGAAATGCTTCATTCTCTCCATAGACACTGACATACTGTTGTCCTGCAACACATAGAATGTGGTATTTTAGAACATATCACATAACTTGTAAAATACATGCATTAAAAGCCTGGCATCCATTAATGTTTGTCAAGGAATGTGTTTCTAGTGTGCCACTCTGCCCTCACCTTGCTGGGAAGCCTCCTCCGGCCTTTCCTGATGCAGCGGGCAGCCACGCCAGGCAACCGGTTCAGACGGGCATGGTAACCTGCAACACGAAACCACACTGTTACCCAATCAGAACTGGAGTGACATTTCTGTTGTTTTCTGTTATTTCACAATGCAAATGGGCTCCCGAGTGGCGTAGCGGTCTAAGGCACTGCATCTCAGTGCAAGAGGCATCACTACAGTCCCATAGGGTGGCGCACAATTGGCCCTGCGTCGTCCGGCTTTGGCCGGGGTAGGCCGTCATTGTAAATAAGATTTTGTTCTTAACTGACTTGCCTAGATAAAGGTTAAATATTTATTTTTATGTATAGTATTTCGATTAGCTCATCACCTCTCTGAGTGGGCCGTGCAGGCTGTAGGAAGGTGGGTGGAGCTGAGTCTGGTACTTCGAGGACAGGAGGAGAATCTGGGTCCCAGCTGGGCAGCAGGCTGGGAATGCCCATCCCCCCCGCTCCACACTCCCCCTCAAAGAACCAGTCACTCTGCTCATCATCACCTACAGCACAGGCAGGAAATTCAACACTGTTAGTCGCAATGTATACATTGGGCAATTCCATAACTGCTCAATATGATTCTGCATGACATTTAAACAATGATACAAAAGTATTTTCACGGATGGGCTGCACCAATTTATAATTTAGTGCTGTACAATTAACCATGGAATGAAGTACTGACTGCATGAGGGCATCTTTCCTACTTGGCCTGCATCAATCCTCTCTCTATTTGTTGACAGCCTCTCCCCCACCACACAGCAGACCACCCTGGTCCCCAGACACTGCTCTCTCCACAGACCTGTCAGTCAGCGGGGCGCATGCCTCTCACAGTCAAGGTGTAGTGACAACTGTTAAATCAGGGGCCGCCTCGCCCCACCACGGCTAATGAGATTAGCAGAGGCTTCAGCGCTCATTAACACGACATGACAACGCCTTATTAGAGCCGCCTGGGTGCCCGGCAACCAGCCTATTGTATCAGAACCTCTTTCTGTCTAGTCTTAGCATTCTGTTACACTTACAAAGAGCACAGGCATAGCTCCATCCTTTGAACATTCAGGTAATGCTAGAATTAAAAGGCTTATTACATGCTTTTTGTTTTCATTTTGCACCATTATTATCTTTGCCATCTTATTTAATTTGCAGATACAAATGAAAATGACACAAACCACATTTTCATCCACAGTTTGTATGCGAGGAAAGTCATACCGTATAAAACAAAATCACGATAGCTGTGATGGAAACAGGAAGTTTTGGTGTAATTTTATAAATGCTGACAGAATTTGTTCCTTTGACATGGTGGGATATTTTTGTGTCTAAAATCTATTATGGGGGAAATGGCGGTGGAAACACATTTGTGCGCAAATACTCTGAACAAAAATATGAACGCAACATGCAACAATTTCAAAGATTTTACTGAGTTATATAAGGAAATCAGACAATTGAAATAAATTCATTAGGCCCTAATCTATTGATTTCACATGACTGGGAATACAGATACCTTTTAAAAAGAAAACCAGTCAGTATCTGGTGTGTGTACCATTTGCCTCATGCAGTGCGACATCTCCTTCACATAGAGTTGATCAGGCTGTTAATTGTGGCCTGTGGAATGTTTTCCCACTCCTCTTCAATGGCTGTGCGAAGTTTCTGGATATTGGCGGGAACTGGAACAAGCTGTCGTACATGTCAATCCAGAGTATCCCAAAAATGCTCAATGGGTGACATGTCTGGTGAGTATGCAGGCCATGGAAGAACTGGGACATGTTCAGCTTCCAGGAATAGTGTACAGATTCTTGCTGAAACATGAGGTGATGGCGGCAGATGAATGTCACGACAATGGGCCTCAGGATCTTGTCGCGGTTTCTCTTTGCATCCAAATTGACATAGATAAAACACAATTGTGTTCGTTGGCCGTAGCTTATGCCTGCCCATACAATAACCCCACCACCACTACGGGCACTCTGTTCACAATGTTGACATCAGCTAAATGCTCGCCCACATGACACATCTGCCCGGTACAGTTGAAACTGAGATTCATCCGCAGAGAGCACACTTCTCCACCGTGCCAGTGGCCATCGAAGGTGAGTATTTGCCCACTGGTCGGTTACGACACCAAACTGCAAACAGGTCAAGACCCCGGTAAGGAGGACGAACACGCAGATGAGCTTCCCTGGGACGGTTTCTGACAGTTTGTGCAGAAATTCTTCAGTTGTGCAAACCCACAGTTTCATCAGCTGTCCGGGTGGCTGGTCTCAGACAATCCTGCAGGTGAAGAAGCCAGATATGGAGGTCCTGGACTGGCGTGGTTACACTTAGTCTGCAGTTGTGAGGACGGTTGGACGTACTGCCAAAAATATTTAAAACGATGTAGGCTTACGGTAGATAAATGAATATTCAATTCTTTGGCAACAGCTCTGGTGGACATTCTTGCAGTCAGCATGCCAATTGCATGCTCCCTCAAAACATGAGACATCTGTGGCATTGTGTTGTGACAAAACTGCACATTTTAGAGTGGCATTTATTGTCCCCAGCAGAAGGTGCACCTGTGTAATGATAATGCAGTTTAATCAGCTTCTTGATATGCCACACCTGTCAAGTGGATGGATTATCTTGGCAAAGGACACATGCTCACTAACAAGGATGTAAACAAATTTGTGCACAAAATTGGAGAGAAATAAGCTTTTTGTGCATATGTAACATTTCTGGGATTTTTTATTTCAGCTCATGAAACCAACACTTTTACATGTTTCGTTTATATATTTGTTCAATATAATAATCAACATATCGAACTAAACTTGGAGTCACACAATGATATGGTGTGTGGTTCTCCCACTACGATTCGGAAAAGCATACAGTTTATTAGGCTACAGATTAAATAACTTATGATGGACTTCACAGGGGGAACTTGATGCTCCTTTCCAATAAATATTGACGGTCTTATTCTGGTGACATGAGGATCGATGCTTGACTGCCATTTGACAAATAAAAATATTCTAGCTCTTATCCATAATAATCTCATCATGTAGACTAGCCTACATCCACCGCATCTGCGAGCTGTTGGCTAGAGAGACCAGAGTAGCACATTTGCTATTTAAGGCAACAGTTTGTGACAAAACTATCGGTAGAGTTTAAAATGCGATGGAAACATATTGAACTTTACATTTTATTCAGTACATGAAAAGTAGATTTTGTGTGCACTACGTCATTACACACTCATTTTTATCTGCAATAAGTCAATTTATTGGAAACACACCACTGCTGAGAGAATGCACACATTTTCTTTATGCAAATTCTACAATATCTGCATGAAAATCTGTTGCCAACTAGATGGAAACCTAGCTAGTGAGAAATAAATATTATGCCGAACATTAATACCTTGTCTTCCCTCATCGTTAGTGAAGAGGCCAGGATCACTGCTGCATATGCTGCTAGTTTCACTGCAAACAGAGGAAGAATAATATAATTGTCAGTATGCATTTCATGTTGAACTTAGCAGTCTTTTTGTAGTGATAATACTGATGTGTAACAAGAAAAATAAATATGTTGTGATGGATCATTTTAAAATTTGTGCATTTTAGGGTCAAAGAAGGTTGTGCATTTGAAAATAGAACAATGTGAAGCAAAAACGTGCAAGCTCACTCCAAAAATGTTAACATGCAACATTCAATAACAAAATAATGAATCAGTCCCGAGCTAGAGGTCAACATAAATATAAAATGACACAAAAAGAGGAGGGGCGCTCTCCCCACTGGTTCCCATCCCCAACACAAAGGCATGGGGAAGGACTCTGGTCGAAGCCACTGAGTGACATGCACAATCTAATTGAATATCCTCCGCTGTCAGCTCCAATCTAATCTGTGCTGCGTTCTGGAGGATGACAGGAGTGCGGCAGATTCCCCTGCCTTCTCAGTCTGTGAGCAGGACCCGCGGACGTGCCTCCACACAACAACTGGCCAGCATCTGCTCTGAAGGCTGGTCCAGCCCAGGCTGCTCCATGGCTGGCCCTCTCCATGCCCCCAGGCGTCCCCGTGTCACCCCTCCACCCCCCTCTGCCCCGGCCCATACCCCACCCTGGGCCTCTCTGCCTCTGTCACACCTCTGCCACTTTGGGCTTGGAGCTAAATAGACCCGCCAAGGTCACACAGGAGTCAGGACTATTTGTTTAAAACAAAAAAATATTAAAACAAAATATTGGCTTAATGAAGTGGACATTAATGGAGTAAATTTTAGAACTGTGTTCTGTGAATTTTAAGAATGAACATGTCTGTACATATTTCGTTTTTTGTTGTGTCACTTTTTTAGATTATTACATTCAAACTGCCATGGATGGTCACTGATTTTGTCTTAAATTCTCTCCCAGCATGCCAAGTAGCAACTGCAACACAATCATCCATGCTCAGTCCTTTGAGGCCATTTGTCCATTGGGTCAGAGGAAGTCTGAGGGTCTTGTTTGCGTTGCATTTTGCTTTGTGGTGATCAGCGTTGACCTTGGTGACGAGGGAGAGAGACTGGCGGGGTCAGATACACGCTGATATGGTTCTTTGCCATATTGCACAGGAGTGGCGGTGACGGCAGGCTCAGACGAGGCTGCTGCCAGATGGTCCAGCACCATCTCACTTCACACACCCAAGAAGCAGATGTGAGAGGGACCAGGCCTCTCCAGGGAATGTGGAAGACGTCTGGCCTAGCCAAGAACTCCAGGATCATCCCTCCCTCCCCACCCCCAGACCCTGGTTCCCCAGGCCTCTACTCAGCTGTCCTCCACCTCTGGACACACGGATGAGCATCTGGAGCAGGGCTCTCTGTTCCACAGCAGTAGAGGGCATATCTCCTCACCATGAATCCTCCTGGCTATAGGCAGCAGCCCCTATAATAAACACTAATAGCCCTTTCAGGACGATTGTTACTCATCCTATAGCCCTTTCAGTTATCTGTCTCTGTCTCGCTATTATATACAGTGCATATGGAGAGACCTGAATATAGATGTGCAGCGACACTCCCCATCCAACCTGACAGAGCTTGAGAGGAACTGCAGAGAAGAATAGAAGAAACCCCAAATACAGGTGTGCCAAGCTTGTAGAGTCATACCCAAGAAGACTCGAGGCTGTAATTGCTGCCAAAGTGCTTCAACAAAGTACTGAGTAAAGGGTCTGAATACTTATGTAAATGTAATATTTCAGTTTTTATATTTTAAATACATTTGCAAAAATGTCAACTTTTTTCTTTGTGGGGGAAAAAACGATTGAATCCATTTTAGAATAAGGCTGTAACATAACAAAATGTGGAAAAAGTCAAGGGGTCTGAATACTTTCCAAATGGTCTTAAGGAGAATATTTTGAGTACAGGATACACATGCACAATAATTATCTTTCTCTATAATAGAGAAACATTTAGAAATATGCACCCTTATCAAAAATAAGTTATGGCTCACAGATGGCAGCGGTACAACAGTTTCTTCCATTTCTGAGTTAAAAAATGTTTGTGCTTCCTATAGGGGGATTTAGAGCAAAGTTTGAAAAAGATCACAGGTATAAACAATTAATTAGAGCCACACATTAACTATTTATCCGTATTAAAGGTGTAATGTGATGTCGCTGGGAGCAGCCCTGAGCCAATGTGAAACCGTTTCCATTAAGTACTGCCTAATTAATCCCATGAATAATTGAGGCTGCCATTTTTCTTGGGACCAGTAGAAACACCTCTCTCTTTCATCTCCTCCCATGACCTTTGTCAGGAAAAGTTGACAGACCTTTTAGTCAAACTTAGCCTGTTTCAAATGCACTTGCGAGAACAAGGATCATTCCTGTGTTAGTATCAATTACAGGTAAAGCTCATCAAAACACTTGCCTGATGACTCAAACTTGTTTTCTTCCACTGCTCAGTCTGAGATTGCCATCATTGAAGTCGTTTGTGGTGACGTCAAAATAAAGGGTGTTGTACAAAACAAAGTCATCAGTGATCATCTCTAACCAATCAGAGTATCAAAGCCAATTTCTAAATGCAGCTTTACCCACGTGTGTTCTGACTGGCCCAACCCATCAGTTTATGGGACTAATCAGAATGGTTAGAATGTGTTTGCGTTCTAGAAATCGTTGGATAGGTACTCAAATCTAGACTCATTGCGGAGAAGAAACTAACGTCTGTGGGTGTGGTGTAGCATTTGGCCAGATCAAGGAGTTTGGGTAGCCAAGCAATCAAAACACACGCCTCCCATTTCTTCCCAGAGAAATACTATCACGTACTTTGCATCAGGCTCCATATCACTAAATAAGCCTTCACACTGACGTTCCCTTCAACCATGGTGGCACTCAATTTAGACAAGGACAGTTACGTGTTCTAAGACACGACAACTGCATTCCAGTGTGGAATAAAAGCTCCCTTCTGACAAACCTCTGTCATTTCTGGGTGAACTAATCATTTCCCCACACGGCCCAATTGTCTGCAGACAAGCCAGTGAGGTGAAGCAAAAACACAGTATCCAGATTAGGACTAATCATTAGGATATAATCCCTGGCTCCTGGGAGAGGCAGACCAGTTTGCGCAGAGATTACGGGTCGGCCGCCATTTATTGAGCCTGGGCTAATTCAGCAGAGGGGGGACAGAGACAGAGGCGGGCAAAGCACAGATAACAATGGCTCTGTTGGCTCTTCAAACAAGCCGCCCCAATCCAAATCCATGCCCTCTTCCATGGGCGTCTTGAATATAAGGTTATCCCACCCTCCCTGAGCTCCTGTAATTGGATTAGTCACAGAGATTTATGAAAATGAACTTCAGCAAATGGAATACAGCTCTAAACCAAAACTCTTCGTAGAGTTTTCAAAAAATCCAAATTAGAAAGTGAATGTGTGGAGTGTGACAAATGCACACACAATGGTTTGTGCTTTCCGGTGGAAAGGTTGTCCATGTTGAACACACCACCAACAGTACCAACACCACAGCTGTAGACAGAGGCCATGTCCCTGTTTGCCTCCACCCACAGGTGAGGCCTGCTCTCTGGGCCAGACTGGGCACCAGGTGGCCATCCTGCCAGCAGGCCAACGCTGCTCTAATCAAGGATGTGGAGCCCAGCTGGAGTTGCCAACATCTGCTCCCAATGCACTTGGGCGGCTAAAGGCAGGCTCTGGTCTGTGCATATACTGCATGAGCTGTGACCTTAAGGCAAAGGACGTTTAAGAGATCAAACACAGAATATGAAGAGGTTAATGGAACGAACAGAGAGAGACTACTGAAACCTAAAAGGGTTCAAATACATTTTAAGAAGTAACTGAAGTCTAAAACATCAGATGGATGGAGCATAGCTTTTCCTGGTGTCTAAATATGGCTGTTGTACCACTGTCAACCCCCCATCACTTGCTACCATTTTCCCATTTCCTTGGACTCCAGCAGGACTTAACCCAGAGATTGTTTAGTCCTCAGTACAGAGCGGCAGTCTACTGAGCAGCAATCAGCAGCCTTCTGTTGTGTAAGTGAGAAATGATTGACAGCGTGCCACGGTGTTCCCATTTATTTCTTCTCCCGAGCTGTTTTCTGTCAGAACGGCTATTGATTTTTCCATAAAGTAAGAAAACAAGTACCGTTGAGGGGCCAGGGAGGTCAGGACAAATTAAACCAGAAGATGTAAAGCCCTCTGTCTCCCTATTATTGGTTACCACAGACTTCTTCTCCATGTTTTTTGTATTGGGCCAACAGATAATGAGATCATCAAGGGGAATAACCAGTGGAGGCAGGTGTCTAGCAGTGGGAGGGACATTGGGGAGAAGAGACCAACCAGCTTTACACACAGGCAGCACTATGCACTTTTTTGGGACGTCTATGGAACTAGCCTATTCCTCCATGGTCCAAGTTTCTATTTTCTTACTAGTGTAGTATACAGACACTGATGATTTCCACTCCGTTGAGGATAGCAGAGGTTAGGTTAGATTATTCACTGTGAATTTTTATGTCAAACTGGCTCAGCCCTAAAGTGTCCAGGCAGGACTGAATAGGCCTATTTAGTAAACCCATTATTGTAATTAATATGACAGCATGGTAATTGATTGGTTCCAATGTCACTTATAGGCAGTCACAGTAGTATATCTAATTTAGATTTATTTTTATTTTTATGCACACATTGCAATGCACTCAGTTGAACTCAGGACAGACATAGCTTCAAATATTAAGAATAAGTTAGACATTTATTTTGAAACGAATCAATACCTCACCAAGCGACTTATTTATTTGTGACAATTTCTCCCAGCAAAGTAATGAAATGAGTGATGCCTTGCGGCCACAGTATCAGAGATCCCTCCCCACTTATCACCTCAGAGAGAGAGCAGATGAGCAGGAGAAGGGAATATCATTCATTTTTTATGTCAATTCAATACTTGAAGGTGCAGAAGCATCAATGTGATGCACTTTTTGTTTTAGATGGGGCCACATTGAATATTGACAACTAGATGAAGACAGGCAGTATAGATCATTTTAAATGCCGCTGTGTTTAATTGCCTCTGTCAGATAGTAGTTATGCCTATGACTTTTATATTACGGGCCAAACTGCCTCAGTAACTTCACCACCCAAAGGGTAAATGGAACGTGATATTTAGGGGTGATTTGTAGTTTGACTAGGTCTGTGTCAACAAAGGCCAGCAATAACATATTTTACAATTGTAAGCTATATTGTAAATATTGCAAATGTTGCAAATATTATGTAATATTTAGGAAATGCCAAATGAAAACACTTAACGTAAAAAAATAAATATCCGAAAATATTATATCCTTTTAGATGTTATATTATTGTCCTGCCCAACTTGATATTTTCTCACACAAAAATAAAATTGATGTTTAGAACATTACCCTTCAGACATATTCTCATCAGAAGCCTCTCGTTGCTCCTTGGCCTCCAGGACCAATGGGATCTTATCCTTCCAGCACTCCTCTGCCCTGAGGCCCACTCCATCAGCCTCCCTGTCCACTCCCACCCAGCCTCCAGCGCCCTTCTTCAGCCTGGACAGACGCTGCTTTTTGGATGACCTGTGGTTTCCCCCCCGCTCGCCATCCACCCCTGACACCGTCAACTTCTGCTGCAGGCTGACCGTCACATCAGAGGTCATGCGTTTGACCTTCCGCCTCCTCCTGAGTGGCCGTCCCGGGGTGTTCTCTGTGAAGGAGTCTGACTCAGGCCAGGAGTGCTGCTTGGTCTTGATGGCGTAGCTGTTGCTGGAGCAGGAGGGCCAGCGCTTGGCCATTACCATGTCGTCTGAGTCACTGTAGTTGGCGGCGGAGGGGGCCGGGGCAGCATTCTCCCGGCAGTCCTTGGCTGCTTCGTCCAGGCTGGACTCGGAGGCCTCACTGAGGCAACGGCTGTGCTCCAAGGGGTGGAGGGAGGAGTCACAGCGGCGTTTACGTCCCCGGCGCCGTCGGACCTGCCTGCGCTGTTGCAGAGGACTCAGAACCATCTCCTCCCAGAGCTCCTCTAGCTTGGTCTGCTCTGAGGTCTGCTCCAGGGCTGACACCAGGTCGTGCACCAGCTCATCCATCATGCTGCTGGGGGACAGGGGGAGAGGAATACTGGTAAGCTGGAGCAGTACAGCTCCAGTATACTGTAGATGTGATTGGCACATGAATAGAATGAGTATGGTATAAATTGACACTAGCTTATGGTGCGTCTAGGATAAGATGACAGTGTATGCTGCTGCTGGTGTCAACTACAACACTCAGAATCCTCTGAGAAGCTACTGTTAAAGCATAATGTACATGACTATGAAGATGTTTGTTCAACTAATTGAACAATGATTTGGACCCATTTTCAATTAACAACAATTGTGTTAGTCTTAATACAACCTTCATAAACCCTTCATAGGGCCAAGGTAGATGCTTTACAACTTATTTGTATAAAACAAACTTGCAGGTCTGGCATCTGGCACTTTGCCACAAGTATCACAAAAACATTTGCTTAGGTTTTCTATAAAATGCTTACTGATCGTTTAAAGTGGAACCTATGATTTTTTTCAGTTTAAAAAAAAGTAATAACTATAATTTTCTCTTCTAGTGCAGTTTGTTTTCTGTCAGGCAACCTACAGCGTTCCTCGGTCCACTACCCAGGCACAGTAACAGCAGTGACTGCATAGCCTACAGAATGAATCTACTCACAACTCATTCCTTATTACAGCACTGCTACTACTGAAACACTTTTGAATAGAACATGAAGACAGAGTATAAGAGATCATTTGACCATTAGGCTATAATCAGGACTGAATATGACCAATTGGAAAGGGGAAGAAAACTATTATGTAATATATATTGTGTGTAGCCTTCAGCACTTCGGCAGACTCCAAATAACTAGAAAGTTCATATCGTTCTTCAATTTTGATTGTTTCTTCTATCGTTCTAAAACTGACCATGATAATTAGATAACAATAGGCCTAGCCTGGGGAGCGAAATGTGCTAAGAAAACCACAAACCAAAACATTATTGTTGCGAAACCTTGATATCTCTTACAACGGTATCGTGACACAATTGTTGTTACTGCACTTAAAATGAGAACGCTGTCTGAGATTACATGCTCCGTTTCTCAATGAAATGATATCCTTATGTTATGTAACGATGCTGTTGTTTCCACTCACCAGTCGCAGTTCCTGCTTGTTTTGTTTTCACAGCTGTAAACATGAGACGTACTTCCGCCCCGCTGCCAAACGAATGAAGTAATTTCCGCCCCGCTGTCTTTTTTCGGTCTGTGCTCTCTAAATCAAGGCGGAGTTGAGTATTGACAACTGCGGTGCTGAAATTCATACTTAAAAAAAACACTTTTATCGGAAACAGCCACCGATGTTTTCCTCATTTGTGAGGAAAACATCGGTGGCTGTATTCCTTAAAAGTATAAACTTAAGCAAATCGCGGGAGGACCGCAGTTGTACAGGGCAGTTATGCATTTTTTAAATTTACATTTTACAAGTATCGACTCATGTTGCTAGCAAATCGCGCGACTAGTTATCAATACTAAACTCTGCCTCGATATAACGGAGTTGAGTGTACCACGGCTAGCGCTATCTGGGATCCTTGGGACGTCTCTATCCCATTGAAGTTAAAATGAAGTTTGAATCCCATTGAAGTTAAAAAGGTCCCAAGGATCCCACAACCCAGATAGAATCTTTATCCCACCCATAAAAAAAATCTACCTTAGTTGAGCTCTCTGCACTATGCTTAAAGGGACAGTGCAGTTAAAAACGTGATCTTTCACATTAAGAGGTCTAAATAACACTGAAATTGTGAAAATGGTGATAATGCCCTTTTTGTGTAGGAGCTGTTTGAAAAAAATGCCTGGATTTTCAGCCTGTTCAGATGGGATGGAACTTTTAGCCACATCATGGTGTCACAAAGTGATCTGATTATATATTAGACCAATGACTGTTCATCTGGGTAAGGGGGTGGGCTCTTGACCATCCTATCAGCCATTCAGAAGATATGTAAATATCTTCAAATTTGCTTCCTAACAGCCACACAATCAGACTGAGCATTTCAAGGGCCAATGGAGGCTCAGGGAAATAAATTATAACAAATATATTTTGGAGTTAGTTTCATTAAATACACACACACAGAGATTTATTAGACATACCGTGATGACTTAAAACATTTATTACAAAGACTGCATGGGGGCTTGAAGCACATAGGCTACCAGAGTCTAGTTATAGACATCATACAACAAGGGAATAGAATGAATATCTTTATTTTGTATTTTTTAAAGGAAACTTCCCAGAGGGCAATATAACAGTACATCATGTCAGGTAAACTGTTTTCTTGACCAGGCAGGCAATATATGGGCCTATAATACAGCTAGTATGAAAAAAGTATTCCTAGTGGTTTGCAGAATAGTTCCCTCAAAGTGACATTGTTCCTTGTGTGTTGAGAAAGACCAATTCTAAATGTATTAGATACGTGCATACTTTTTAAAACAATAGAAATAAGTGTTTTTAGACAATGTCTGACAAGTGCCAATAATGGAAGTTTTCTTCAAAGCGAACGTGTGGCTGAATTTACCACTCCTTTCAACTCTCAAATGAAGCCAGGCTAAGTAAAATAAAACATTTAATTCTCTGAGAAAATTAGCACAAAAGCCATTTAATCTCTCATCTTACTCTTAATAACTGCACATTTCCCGTTGGGCCCATGGGAAAGGGCCTCTCTGTACCGCTGCCACCTTATCGGTCCTCTCCATATGTCAGCATGCTGAGCGGCTCCCTCAGTACCCAGCCCCCGGCCTCCTCTCACCGGGCCTGTGGGAGAGCTGGGCTCCAGGGCCCGCCATTGTTCTGGCCTGGGAGGCAGTCCGGGGAGAGGCCTGAAAGCCGGAGAGGGGGAATAAAAAAAACTCAGCCACTGCTTCATTAAATGCCAGCCTTTCACAAGCAAACATATCAGAAACAGCCCCCTTTCAGAGGCGGTAATTAGCAATTTGGAAACCTTGCCCCCTCAGGATATACAGTTTCAATTTAGTCGGCAGGACAGCTTTAGATTCTAAGGCACTTAATATTCATTGTTTCTCCCATCTTCCCAATTTCTCAACGTACATTGTCTAGCCTTTCACTGGTGATAAAGTTTTTTTTATCTGTCATGTAATTCTTCTTTTCAATGAGCCTTCTGCAAGAGAAGTAAATTTTTCTAGATAATTTTCAAAGGGATTTGTCAAGAATGTGTGGGATATGATAGCAAAGTGCTTTTCAAGAAGCGCCAAGCCGGAAATCCTGTAGAGTTGTGCATGCTTGATTAAGTTGAGAAGTAAATAGTCTGTAAGAAAACTTGGGGCAACTCTGCCACAGAGGAGACTCTCCCCTCCACAGGAAAGGGCATATGGGTCTTTGAATGTCAGGCCAACAAAAGCCTGAACAGACATGCAAGAAACTTGCATCACATGTTAAATATGACTGTGATGACAAATGGAGATTGTAAAAAAGGCCATCTTCAGACAGCTATTCTAGCACGGCCTAGGCATCCTTATGCTGTAGCACTTGCTGTTGCATCCGGCATGCACAACTCTACAGGATGTCCGGCTTGGCGCTTCCCGAAAAGCACTTGCTATCATATCCCACACATTCTTGACAAATCCCTTTGAAAATAATTTATAAAACAGTATAGCTGAAATTATTACCATTACTTTTTTGACCATTGTTTGGTGGTGCTATAATTCTTATTTTGCTGCCTGGATGAGAGGGAAAATGTTTGCAAAGTGTTTAATAACCCAGGACACACGCTTTACCTCAGGGGGCAAGAATAACACTTATCAGGGCCTCTCCGGATCCTTTGTTTCTTAATGCAACCCATTCCATTCATTTGCATTCTGCTTTGTCTAATAAAAATAATTGATTTTTGCCTCTTTCACATAAATGAAAAAGGAATGTGATTAAGAATTTTGTCCCCCCCCCAAACAAATCTAAATTCCAAGATCCTCATCAAAAATGGAAAAATACATAACTCATTAAAGCCAAAAAGAAATAGCTTAAATTGTAAAAAGAGGGACAGGGAATGAAATAATTAATGGAGTCCGAGTGAGCTATCTTTCCCAGGCAGAGCGTCACTAGGGAAGCAAACTTCCAGCCAGCAGAAATGAGCTACCTATCTGTGAAAAGAGTGACTGCTCCATCCTATTTGATTTGGCTTCCCTATCATCTCTTAAGAAGATGTCAGCCTTGCTTCGTCTATTGCTCTGAGCCTTTATCAACCCATAGACGCTCCGCTGCAAAAAGGGGAGCCTCATTTCAATGCCTTTCAAGGAGCAACACTAAAGAATAAGTGTTATGTGATAAAAAGAGGGTTGTTAAATAGATCTGTCTATTTGTATGGTAATAATGATCGCTTAAGGACCTGGGGCTCCGTGACTTGTAGAACAAGGAAACAAATCTGTATTCAGGTGTTGGGTTAACATGGCTCTCAAAACGACCTTGTGAAAGTTTTACACAGTAACAAATGAGTTGCATGCTACGTTTTTTCATTATTTTCTCTGCAGCTTGGTATTGGAGCATCCTGTGGCCGCTCAACACAACTCACTGATTTGATATAAAATGGGGCCCTTGATACCAATGTTTCCCACAATCATATCATTGTTTGTTTTGGTCACATTCAGGGCTTGAAGGTCCCTGATTTCATTGACAAGGTCAGAACCATTTTCATCAAAGAAATACATCCTGATGTTTCCCATTCCTTCAAAATAAAGGAAACATTGTTGACCGTTATTGTTGATCCAGTCACTGCTAGCTACAACAACCACTGTAAGACAAGAAACACCAACATAAACAACATGACAAAAGCCAATACACATCTCTCATTAGGATTCAAAGGATTCTGTTTTTCTGGCCCCAGATGGCCACATTATTAACAACACAGACCTCAGGAGCATTGTTTTTGTTGTCAAGGAAATGAAACAGTGGTGAGTGGGTTTGTTGTGTCTCTGTACCTGGAGACCGTATTGTAGCACATTGTTCCAGTTGTGTTGTTTCCTACAGTTAGTGATGTCAGCTTGTCCCAAGGAAGGCAGGGTTGACATGTCAATTTGGCAGAGGGGCGGGCCAGGGTTCACCGCAGTCATTTGATCCTTTATCTCCCATTTTGATATCTCAGTCTTGTGTCAGTACAAACAACAACAGTCTGCCAGAGAGATGCTGATGAACATGATTGATTCTTCAGGCAGACCAGGGGATGAGTAGGGCCCCTCCACAGACACAACAATGACATGAGCATTTGATGGAAAAGCTCCCCTCTATCCTCAGAGTAGCTGGAGTGAGTCATGGTGTACTCTTTGTTGCCAACCCCCAATAGCAATTACATAATAAATAGAAAACACAATAAAGTTCAAGTCCATTTATTCAAATATCAATACACCTTGTGACATTCTTCACTGAAAAGCAATGGGTTCTCTATATATTCTGTGTGGCCCTTACATGTCTCCAAAGAGTGAATTGGTAATGGAAGGGCTGGGGGTAAAATAACTAATTTCTCCATTAGCAGCCCCTGGTTGACCTGTGAGTATTCACAGCAGGCAGTCATGTTGGCCAACTCAGCTCTGCACCCCATGCCTGGCTCCATTATGGCCTTCCCCAGCCTGGTCACCTGCTTCCATTTATCTGGTGGGATAACTATAGAAATCTGTCAGGAGGCAGGGGGAGGTTTTTTCGCTCTGCTCCAGCCGAGCTGGCAGATTGAGAGCCTCCCGTAATGCACAAGTCTGTTTTTATTATTCTTGCTGGGGGAACACTATTTCATCAAGCGCATGATTCCACAGAAGAGAGGAGATAGCCCCAGCCGGCTATATTTCTTCCAATCAAACATTCCAAGGGGAAAAAATGAGTGGGTGCCATCAAATCACAGAATAATGCTGCCAGATTTTATGTAAAAAAGAAGGACTGATGGACAAATACAGGAAGGCAAGACAAGTTAAATGATGTGTGTTCAGGAGCTGAGATTGGAAAACTGACAGAGAAAAGCAGCCTCTTTGCTGGAATATAAATTGTTGTGCGCTGTAAAAAGGCTTTTATCTGGAGTGAATATGGGACGTAATACAAAGGTCAGGGTTAAGTCATTTTCTACGGCAAGTTAAGCGAATAATGAAGGCGAGCCCGCCTGGAGAAGGAGCAGTGCTACTGCCAGTTTGTCTTCATTTATTATGCCAAATCTCATGATTTTGGCGTTGCCACGGTGGGTGCTCTGGCGCGCACCAGTGGACGACATATCGCTTAATTTACACAAGGTAATGAAAGCAGGGAATGGGAGGACAAAACAATTTACCTGCTGACACAGGAAGAAGTGATTTGCGAACATGGGGGTGAACGGAAGAGCAGGCAGAGGGCCAAGGCAGAGGGGTGGAAGAGAAAGGGAGAGAGGGAGGGGGCGAGGAGGAAAGAGAGAGGCGTAGAGGGATGAAAGAGAGAGGGGGGACAAAGAAAAAACAATAGAACAGGGTTGGGAGGATAAAGGAGATAGTTGGGTGTAAATAGTTGGAAAAAGAGAAAGATGGAAGAGGGTGTTGGTGGGGTGCTGGGCTCTTTTGATCACACAACTATTCTGATCAGTTCTGATCACAGGCATGATGATGGCTCTGGTAACTCCAGTTTAAACACACACACACACACACACACACACACACACACACACACACACACACACACACACACACACACACACACACACACACACACACACACACACACACACACACACACACACACACACACACACACACACACAAGCTGTAATTGACTTCAAACCTGATAGAGAGTCTGTTCTGAAAAGGCCTTTGTTTTACTCCTTCCCAATTTTAATAATTTAAACTACGCCACTCCAGTGGAGGGGGTGGGGAGGGTAACAATAATCATCACACTGGCAATACAACAGGTATTTCTACCCACAGACATCATACGTTTGTAAGACTGCTATCTCAAACTACTCTGTTTGACAACCACATTACGGTAGTTTAACACAATCACGTTATGTAAAGTTTGCCGCACACATTTTGAATCTTGTGTGAATGTTGGCACAGTATTACAGATTGACATGTGTTCCCTATAAAATGAGCTGTTCACTTACAGAGGAGCTGAAACCTTCAGACTTGCGCTGATGTTTTGTAACATTCTCCTACAGAGTTTACAGACTAAGCGTTCTAGAATTGCCAGATGGATGGCGACAAAGATCGAAATTGAATGAATTGCGACCATTCAGCTGATGTTCGTTCACTTGAGCAGACAAGAGTCTGACTTGTGACAATGCTTGAGGAGAAGCCCTGTAATTTTCCAATCACTACCTTTCAGGCCAGGCCACTCTTTAGGGCCGTAAGATCAGATGAGATCCAGCATCTTCTTTTATAAGAAGCCACAGTCTATTTGCCTGCACACTGTAACAATCAGACAGAGAATCAGGTTTTTTCAGTCTCTCTGGAGAGGGACCATAGGGAGGGGAGGAGAAGAGGAGAAGGAGGGGTGAGAGTTAGAGAGGCGTCTGATTCTCGTCCCACTGGCCGCCCACAGTGGGTGGTTGTGGTGATGATAAACGGAGTGGCGGCACAGCACTGGGGCTCTGCTGGCTCGGCGCGCTGCAGGACCAGACACTGAGAGGAAGTGTCACTCTCCACAGGCCTGCTGGGTCAACCTGGAGTCTGCTGTGTCCTGCTGTTTGAGTGTTCACAACAAATCAAACACCATAACACCGCCTCCCTGAACACAGCTGGGGGCCCTCTGCTGTCTGTAAGAATGTGCTAACAAACTCTGGTGCTCATCCAGAATGAATTGAGCAGCACAGCACTGCTCACTGAATATCTGAATGAAACATAACCATTCAAATGCTTACAGCTGGGAGCCCTGTTCTCCCTGGGAGGGTAACTGATCTTTGGGCCCTGGGCCTGAGGGTGCTCCTCCCACAGGCTCCCCTCTACCCTCCGTAGGCTCTCATCTTTCCTCCACCCTCCCCTGCCCCCCTCCGTAGGCTCTCCTCTCTTCCACCCTACCCTGGCCCCCTCCACAGGCTCTCCTCCACCCTCCCCTGCCCCTGGCTCCCCCCGTAGGCTCTCCTCTCCTCCATCCTCCCCTGTCCCTGGCCCTGTCTGTAGGCTCTTCTCTCCTTCACCTTCCCCAGCCCCTGGCCCCCTCTGTAGGCTCTCCTCCACCCTCCCCTCCCCTGGCCCCCTCTGTAGGCTCTCCTCCACCCTCCCCTCCCCTGGCCCCCTCTGTAGGCTCTCCTCCACCCTCGCCTCCCCTGGCCCCCTCTGTAGGCTCTCCTCCACCCTCGCCTCCCCTGGCCCCCTCCGTAAGCTCTCCTCCACCCTCCCTTGCCCCCCTCTGTAGGCTCTCCTCCACCCTCCCCTGCCCTGGCCCCCTCCGTAGGCTCTCCTCTCCTCCACCTTCCCCTGGCCACGGCTCTCCTCCACTGGCTTATTTCCTCTCACAATGAGAGGTGACAGTGAACAGCGGAACTCGTCAGTGTGAATAACACACAGTCACGCTCTGCGAGACCCTATCTGGCAGCGTGCACACACACATGTGAGTGTCACAGGGGGCTGGGGGGCCTGGTGCAGAGCAGCACAGCGGCAGGCAGGCTGTCAGCCCCACTCCGACCCCTCCATTACAGCTTAACCAGGGACAAATTGAGCGATTTGACGTGTTACTGTATATCGTTTGACTCACTTTGTTGTCTTACAATGCTGTAGTGCAATTATAGACTCGTGTTAAAAATGAAATAACTTCTACTGGATGGAAGGGGGTCATCAATACAAAAGTGCAGTGTCTCAGCTCTATACCAAGGGCATGCCAGTCATCTTTGGTTTAAACTTTACAGAAATAGCAAAGCTCACATTACTGTAAATTCCCATAGTTGCATGCTCTCAGTCTCTTCAGTCTTCCTCTGTCCTTCTGTGACAGACAGCCAGGAGCTGCTATAAGACGACCACTGGTCTGGCTTAATTTAACCACTTTCCCTGTCCACTGCCACATCAGTATACAGTATTACATAACTGCTAATGGGCTAATAGCAAGAGCGAGAGAGAAAGAGTGAGAAAGAAAGAAAGATAGTTAAGTAAATAGAGCTCAGGTTCATCCAAACATTTAATAATTTATCCAATCTGGAGCATTCACCTCTTACTGGGCTAATTATATAATTTAACTGGCCTGGATGAGTGGCCAATGCTGCCACTCTCTCTTACACTGTCACCACATAATTATGACTTATGCCAGCACAACCTAGCAACCTGGATGAAGTCAGCTTGCAATACATTTTAATGATCACTTAGACGATACGGACATTCACGTGGCTTCCACAACATTAACAGGAAAATATGGATGCCATCAAAGTCAGACCAGAGACAGGAGGAGAGATGAGAGGAGATGTGGGGAGTAGGAGACAAACAGGGGAATGTGACAGAAGCCCTGTTTATACCTGCCGTTAACATGAGTCCTTTGTCCTGATGTTGTCCTGATCTTGAACTGATCTTGTCTGTTTCACAATCAGAGCACATTTCATCTTTTAATCGTCCACACTTGTCTAAAAAGGTGAGCACAATCACAATGTGGACAAGATTAGGATAAAGGCTGCATGTCAGAACCAGGTATAAACAGGACTATAGGGACAGCTAGGCCAGCTGATACGGGGCAGATACATTTTCTTGCGTCTGTGGGATAGGTTTCTGTCTGTGGTCACTGCTCGGCCTGGTTGGGGAGTGACAGGGCTGGTGTGGCGTCAGTTCAGGGCTGTCAGAGAGGTAGACACTGGTTCAGGAACCAGAGCTGCTGTTGCTGTGGTGTGGTGCGACCTGTCCCATCCAGCAGCAATGGAAAAACAGCAGCTGACACTCTACTCCTGAGGCGCTGCTGGTGACCTCATTTAGAACATGGGCTTTTGGAGGAGGGGTGGAGAGGAGGTGGGGTACTGTATATGGTGGACAGGGAACGCTGGCTTTGGCTTTTACATTCCAAACCTCAAAGCACTCGCACAAAGTTTCAAATAACTTTCAAAGGTTGAAATAAAGAGAAATGTAATAATGAACAATGGTGATATAAAAATAGATTGGACATAATGAAAAGGGCTGCATGTCTTTTTAATAGCTGTAAAATGGCTAATTACCCTACTATGATTGATCATTGAGAGGCACATTGGGACATTTGAGACCCCTGAGTTTTTCTACTGAAATAATTCAACATTTCTCATGTAATTAAGAGATGTTATATGACTTTACTGACCTTAAATGACTGTGAAATAAGTCATGTAAAAACACAGATACAACAGAAAGGAATAGGCCTCTCAGATAGAAAAGAGAGAGAGAGAGAGAGAGAGAGAGAGAGAGAGAGAGAGAGAGAGAGAGAGAGAGAGAGAGAGAGAGAGAGAGAGAGAGAGAGAGAGAGAGAGAGAGAGAGAGAGAGAGAGAGAGAGAGAGAGAGAGAGAGAGGAGAGAGAGAGATGAGCTCTGTGCTGTAGCTGTTTTTGTGGCTATCCTATTTCATGACCGCGCCTCGCCGTGGAGCGATTGAATGACAGAGATGACCTGTTTGGAAAGCACCAGTCTGACCACGCGCCACTTGATTTATGCATGTTTTTGTTTTCTTTCCTGGCTTTGTGGACTCTGTTGTTTTTCTGCTGTAACTTGACTAACTAAACCTGAGGAGGGTGATTCTTACCTGAGGGACTCAGGCCAGGGATCAGTCGGTTCCTGATTGAGAGTTAGCTCCGAGTCTTGTTGGCTTGTAGCTTTTCTGGACCAGGGGTTCACCACATTTTTTTTTAATTTTTTTATTTCACCTTTATTTAACCAGGTAGGCAAGTTGAGAACAAGTTCTCATTTACAATTGACTTAAAGGGGGTGAAACAAAATCTTTTTTAAATCTCCCCACCACAATTCCATTCTTTCCCAATATTAAATGAGATTGAAAGTTCCACTGCGCACTTTCCCGGGGCTGTCAAATGAGATGTCAGTCATGTGTCAGAACAGTCCGATGCTCATCTGCTCTAATACATCACAGCCTTTTATATGGACCAGGATCAGGGAGGCTCCCCTCCCCTCACCAGCCCCCCCTGGGACCCAGCGTGATTGATAACAACATCCAGGCAGGGACTGATTCATACTGGTGCCCATTTGGAGAATGGGGTGAGGCAGAGACCACTTCCTCCTGTACTGGTGCCTACCACAGCCCTACTGGAGAACATGACATTAGCCTGTTAAATACACAGCAGCAGCATGCTGAACCCCTGGAGTGTTCTGGAGACAAACTCAACAAGGTTTTCATTCATAAAGTATGCTTTGACAGCCATTGATAAATCGTATTCACCAGATGCTGATATGATTTTCATTTTTTATGTTTAGTATAAGGTAATCATCTTAGAACACAGACACCATGACATGCCCACTTTAAAATCCAAAGGGGCGGCAGGTAGTGGTTAGAGCGTTGGACTATTAACTGAAAGGTTGCAAGATCGAATCCTCGAGCTGACAAGGTAAAAATCTGTCGTTCTGCCTCTGAACAAGGCAGTTAACCCACTGTTCCTAAGCCGTCATTGAAAATAAGAATTTGTTCTTAACTGACTTGCCTAGTTAAATAAAGGTAAAAAATTAAAAAATATTCCTGTCCATGCTCCACTCTAAATGAAATACAGACATCTAAACTATTCTTCCTGATTAGCTGCTCTCTTTCCGTTGGAGGTCCGGTGCTCCAAATGTGTATTGAGGGGAACCAGTTTTGAGTACAGTATTATTAGCATGTGGTGGTGCTGCCAAGCTAATGACCACTTGGCACATAGACAGCTATCCATCCCAATCTCAGGTCACACTAATCCAATTCATGCGACCTGCTTGGCATCAGAGAGACTCATCTGTCTTTACTGTTCATTAACAGACCTCCTCTTGGACTAAACGCATTCACATTCCTCCTCTGGATTTCCTGAAAGGGAACACTAGCATATAACCCCCGATCTAATCTGAAGAGTCAACAGAAGGGATGGATACACAGCATCAGAGATTCTACATAAAGCTAAAAACCACATTCAGTTCACTAAAGGGATATGTTTTTCGGTAAAACTGAAACTCGTTTCTGGACTGTTACAGTACATGTTCCTTCAGACCAGTATAGGAAGATCTTCACTCAAACAAATATAATCCCCCCATGTGATGAGCAGCAGGAGCAGCAGCAGTGGAGGGGTATGTCAGAGAGTCTGGAAGTGATAAGTACGTCAGTTGCGGCTGTCGTGAGTAAAAGTGTGTGAAGCGATGTAATCATGGCAGTCACAGGGCTGAGGACCTAATCCTGGCCTAGCATCACAGCTATTGACCATGCTATGATAGGACGCTGTGGGTAAACAGACCTGTCCTGATAATCTCACTCTCACACACACACACACACACACACACACACACACACACACACACACACACACACACACACACACACACACACACACACACACACACACACACTAGTTCCATCATACATTACATCAATCCCTGAATCCAGATCCGGATGACAGGGAATTAATGCTTTTGACAGGAAATCATGCTCACTTTCTCTCTATATCTCTCTCCAACTGAGACGCTTGATCTAGTCCAACTGTTTCTCTTGATCTAGACACTGTCACACATCCAACTGTCTCTTTGAATATGCTCCATTCAAATAGCATGAAAAAGCTCTTCTGTAGATTTCCCCCATATCCTATTCAAAAATATATCAGAATACTTGTATTCACGTCAAATCCTACGTGTTTATTCCACACCATCTCAGTGTTGTCACAAGCTGAGTGGCTACATGGGATCCCCCCTCTCTTCTCTCCTCTCTCTCAGGCTGTGACAGGGACTTTATGTCTGGGGGTGGAATGATAATAATGTTTCTAATCTTGTTACATTGCACACAGAATTGTGTTCCATGTTAATGAACTGGCCCCCTCCCGGCCCTGCCGATCTGCTTACTTTCAATTTGTGTACTGTCATCTCCCCGCGACGCTGCTGAAATTGATGCACCCTCTTCCTTTTAATTAAATCAAACCCAGTCGGGGGCCGGGCAGGGGGGGGGGGGGGGGGGCTGCGCCCGTACATACCTCAAAAAGACCTGCCTGACTTCACGCCAAACCTGAGTGCTGGTAAAACTCTGGTTTGGGTTTGGTAATCCATTAGCTAGTGTGTACTTCACTGTTCTCTCTAAGTGTGTTTTGCATGGCAGTGTCTTTGAGGCAGACAGGACATCCAGCATACTGTAGTTTACCATAGAGGTGTAACCCACTGATTCCATGAAAATGTATTCAAAATATAGACAGTTGACATCCCGTGCCCATACTAACATGTAAAGATTTAACACAAAAATTACCTTTCTTGGTCTTTCCCAATCAGCCAAAATAAGTAATACGATGTTGGTAGGGTAATGAAAATCTAGACTTTCTTTAATCTGGAATTATGTAGGCTACATCACAATACAATAGTCATAGAATAATTGATGGCAGCTGAAACGATCCAGTTTCCCAATCTCAATTCACACATTTTGGAGTTCTATGGACACTGCTCCTAATCTACAAAATCTCTGCTAGAAAAATTGTCCCTCCAACCTGCCTTGTAGCTTGCACAGGTACAGTGGAATGTTGGAGCCAGCCAGAGCATAAAAAGGGAAGCGTAAAATTCCCACAAATTATAGGGAGGATAATTGGATTCCGAGCTTTGTCCTGTACGGTGGGCTGTGGGCGGTGGCGCTCCTGAAGCTGTGACATTATCAATGTAACATAACCTGAAGGCTGCGGTGCTGTGGCGCAGGGCCGCCGGTATGGCCCGTCCTCCAGGTTCCACATCACTGCCTGCTTGGCTATTCATCCCGTGGACCCTGCAAATGAAATTATGGGAGGAAGAGCAAAGGACATTGTTTGGGAATTAATCCTATTTATGCCTAAACCCACTTCAAAATGTTATAGTGAGGTACTCTTAAGATGTAAGGCGCATTTACAATTAGACAAGGCACTGGGAGGATTGGAGCACACAGTATGGCTGTTTCTTGGTAAGTAAAACAGATGTGAGAGATATAGCAGAGTGTCTGGAAATAATCAAACAGATGGATAAACACTGAACAAATAAAGACATTCAACATACTGATTTCACACTCAAACAATCTGAAAGAAAGATTCTCACCAGGTGTCCACTAGACCAGGGTTTCCAGTCCTGGGGTCCCCCCTTGGTGCACATTGTGGTTTTTGCCCTAGCACTACACAGCTGATTCAAATAATCAAAGGGGAGTTTGGGAAACCCTGCTGTAGGTAACCTTCATTTTGGACTGTATCTGCACCTGTTTGAACAGTTAGAAATGTATGTTTTGTCTTCTCCAAATCTATGCCTACACCAAATTAAATTAAAAATGTTTTTTCAAAGGATAGTCATCTCAAATATTTTGTCACTGTCATTTCCCACACACACACCTCAGTTCTGTCAGAGCAAAATATTGCCCTCTACAATTATAAAAATGTTGTTTTTGTTTTTATATCTAGGCCTACCTTAAACTCCAATAATCTTCTTCCTTGATCAGAAAAGGTGTGAGCATTGTTGTCGGTATTTATGGAAGATTTTTCATTCAATGGATTAAATTCATTAGATCTAGTCTACAGTAGAGGCACTTTGATGTGAAGGCATGCCAAAGTAATCAAAATGACCGCGCAACACATCAACAAGCACTGGCTCGACACCGTGCTTCGTTTTAGCGTCTGAAATATAACACTGTTTTCAATTAAATAATGTAAGAAAAAATATGTACATAGATTTTATGTTTGGTCTAGGCATTTGATTTGTTTAGCCCATAGGCCTATAATTGTATTTTTATATAAAGTTTTCATGTATACATTTGTTCAAACTTCTGTCATTCTAAGAATAACATTGTTGTTTTGGTGAAAATAAAACAATCATTCTAAAAAAAGTTCCTCAGTCTCGATGGGCCTGTAGTTTGCAAACGTTTTTATAACGCATCAGTTTTACAGCGCATAGCAGTAGCCTAGCTGGTGGCCATACACAATCCACCTGGCTGTCACTACGAAACAGCGCGTGCTGTATATAGACAATATCAATGCATGGACTTTCTTGCATTCAAATGAAACACTGTCAAAAAAAGTAGAGCCTAAACGGTCACAATTGTTCCATTTGTTGAAATAATATACCTAATTATATTTAGGCCAGCTGTGGAAATCCGACAAAATCTGACATTTTGAATAAAGGCTACCGAACATAAGTAAATGTCTGCTGTTTCGCCATTCTTTTTAAATACATTTGGCCATGCAAATTATACAATTACAATAATATGACTATTACAGTAGGGCCTAATAATTTAGATATGAATATGAATGAAGCATAAGAGCAATGTTAGGCTTATTGAGACTGCTGCAATTTTGAAATAAAGTTGCAGGATTTACCTGTCATTTAACAAAGAAAACCCCAATCTAACCTGTAATTATGTGATCAGAATGTATTAAATCCTAATCAGCCAATTTACGTCAAAACACAATATACTGTTAGAACAAAACGATTAAACTGAAGCCAGAAATAGGCTACGGATTTTGACATGCCACTGCGTTATACGAAGTGAACCACACTGGAGCGTCTTCCGACCCTCTCGGAATTGCAGATAAACACTGCCCCCTGCTGATAAATACAAAAACAATGACGATTCAAAAATGCCTTTTAAAAAATCTGAAAATTGCACATTATTTTATTCAAACATAATTGCACACATTATTATATTTCCATACACAGCAGCTTTGAAAGCATTCATTAAGAAAAAGCAAATCGAGCCTATATACCCAGTATGATTTTCACTATAAATCTCATTGTTGTTTGTAACAACGAAATGACTACAACAAACATTTCTGCCTGTCCAAAAGAGTAAAACATTATTTGATGGGGCTTATATACGGACAAATTACTATTACCTGTCCCAAAAACATGGAGGTGTATATTGTAAAATATAAGATGAGGTATAAGCCTATTGTCAGCAGTGAGAGGTTTAATATCAGGTATCCTTGTATTTACAGTTAATTTTATTCCAAAACATTTATATATTCTATATATTTAAATAAAAATCATGTTAGACTAGAAAAGAGGACAACATAAACACAGATATACTATATACACGTTCCAGGGAGGGCAGTGGCCATAATGGTTCTATAGCCTAATTACATGATAGGTCCTTTACCCTCCTCATCAGGAGCAGCACAGACCCCAGCCAGAGTGAAGAGGCCACACCACAGAGCCTGTCTCTTCTCCCTGGTTACACACTATCTCCCCCACCCACTGCAAACACACACACAAGATGCACAGGAAAGAGGATACTGACACATACACACACGCAGATGTACACACACACACACACGTGTACAAACAAACAATAAAACACACACACACACCAGAGGAGGCTGGTGGGAGGAGCTATAGGAGGACAGGCTCATTGTAAAGGCTGGAATGGAATCAATGGAATGGTATCAAACATATGGAAACCACACATTTAACTCCATTTATTCCATCCAGACATTACAATGAACCCGTCCTCCTATAGCTCCTCCCACCAGCCTCCTCTGACACACACACACACACACACACACACACACACACACACACACACACACACACGAACACTCAGTCAGACCCACAGCTACTGCTTCACCCTGCCATTATCCCCTCCTCTACCCCAAACACACAGTTTTAATTTCAAAGCTCTGATTAGCTGATGATTGCATGACAGCCGCCGACCAGGTTCCCTTTTCGCCTGGCTCCCAGACTGCAACTCAATCATGCCCAATTAGTAGGTCCCCAAACACTCTCTCTTATTAGAGGACTCATAATCGACTCATTGTGTCCTGATTTGGCAAATAAATCACTCTGGAGGCTTCTCTCTCTCTCTCTCGCTCGCTCTCATTCCCCCACCTCTCCCACTATGTCTTTCACTGTCCCCCCTCTCTACCTTGTCCAGGGGTACAGTGAACGTTTTCAAGCAAGCTTTTCAGTGGAGCTGACAGTTTGAGCTACTCTGCTGGAATCCTTTTTTATTCCCCCAGAAGAATAAATAATCATTTAGCAGCGAAGGCAAGGCAGCCAGCATGCGGGTGTCCTTGTCCTACAAGGTTAAGAATCCATTCCGTCTGAGCAAGAAAGGAGTGAATTAAAATAAATGACGGCCAGATATTTATTGCGAGTTTGTAGATGAAGTTAAGTCACTCCAGCGGACCAGCGAGGGCTGCCAATGGCTCTCCGTCACTGCATGACCTGCTAGCTCTTTTTGCGTGGGACAAGGGAATAACACTCAATGTCACATTACGCATTTCCTGCTTTTATATATTTTTATTTATTTATATATATATATAAATGCATGTGTTGCTGCGGACGTTAGGGGGTAGACGTCAAATGAGATAGTAAGGCAAATGAAATTATCTAGTGCTGGATGCTAAACATATTTGTAATTTGATCGAAAGAGAAGATCGTGAGAAATGTAAGCTTGGTAAAAAGACAGCACTGGCGGCTGGCATAGACAACGAGATATAGAATGAAGGGGACGGATGGGATAAAAGAGGACAAAGTTTCCTTGATATTGTCATTGAATGTGGAGACACCAAACTCAAAGCCACTGCTTTCGTCCAGTATCTGTAATTGAACAAATATGATAAATGTTAATGTTCAGGAACAAGGAGACAGGTTGGTTGGGAGGGGGTGTGGCCCCTTGACACTGTCCATTCATATAACATTCCAGAGACTCCCAGCAGACATCTATATACAGTATGTTAGCCCCAGATCTCAGCACAAGGGTATAACAGCCTAATTAATTAAGTGGAGATGAAGTAGCTTCGTCATAGTAAAAATACCTCCTGTGCCAATGATTAAAATAAGGTTTTCAGTGTTTCCACACAGTGATCATGTGCTATGTTCATAGATAGTTGTGTTCTGTACGTCGCTGAGCTTCACAGGCTCTGTGGGGTGTACTGGGTTGAGCTCCAAGGGCTTGAGGAGCAGGCAGGAGGCCTATGAAGTGACAGACTTAGAGGGAACCGTTGGACTCTGATGTAGTGGACTCAGAGCCCCATCTTACAGAGTGGAGTCAGCGGTCTCCTACTGTGATTCTGAGCCTGGCTATTGGGCTCAAACGGCTTCTGCCAGTACGGAGGATTTGAGCATGCTTAGTGGGCTCTCAGAGTGGTTTGTGAAGTAACCTCTGAATTGTACGTACCTGCTCAGAGACAGACAGTACAGTAGTCCCCAACAGGGTGTAGCTGGGGGGCTGTGCATGTTCAGATGTCCCTCGCATACCTTAACATGATGATTGTGTGAGCGGCCTTTACTGTCACAAGCCTCATGCTCTCTACTGTGTCCATATCGCACAGCAGAACACAGTCCTCATCATAGTCTTTACTTTAACCACTTGACCCTTTGGCATGCGTGTCTCCCTTAACTCTGAACCAACTAATTTCCCCTTAACTCTCTCTCTTTCACACTCACCTAGTGTGTGTGGATTGAGGCGGTGTATTTGTGTGTTGTGGTCATTAGTCTCTGTATAAAAGGTAAAAGGAAACGTCCTGGCCAGCTGGCGTGGTGTGGGGTGCAGCGTGGGGTGGTCTGCCACTGTGAGACTCCCACGGCAGAACCACTGAGGCCTGGTGCCCCCCGCCCACCGACGGACCGCTGTGACCACCACAGGCGCTCAGCAGATGGAGCCTCCTGCTCTCCTCTCTCTCCTCTCTTCCACAGGAAGGCAAGGAGATTTGGGCTAGGACTGGCCTAACTAACCTCCGTCACAGATGCCAGAAGAAGCCTGGGCCTCCAGTGGAGCCCTGCTGGGGAGATGCTGGGCTGCAGCAGGTGTGATCTCAGCCCCTCTCTCTCCCCCCTGTCAGCACCTCAGTGGTGGAGCCCACACTCTGCACTCTCTTCCTGCCCTCGCTCCTCCTCACTTAGACACCGTCTGTGCTGAGGTAACAGGACCACATCCTCCCACTCACTAACCAAAGACATGTTCACTACAGTACATTTCACATCTCTTTAGATCCAGATATTCTGACAAACCAGGCTTTATCATTCACTAAAACTATGAACGGGGGCGAACTGGGACCAGAAATCGGCTCTGCCATTTCTAACACCCTGGCAAATTTCTTCCCCGAGGCCCCCACAACGGTCAAATGTTTTCGCCAAAAAATCATTTTATAATTATCACTTTCGCCACAAAAAAAACAAGTTAAACAGGTCCACTTGGCAAAAAATGGACCACCCCTTCTGGCATTTGCCAGATATGTCAGATGGCCAGTCCGCCCCGACGATGAAAGATGAGAGGTTACTGACAGATGACTGACTGACTCTGGCTGTGGACTGAATTGGATATAACACATGAAGCATGAGGTATGGCAAATAATATGAAGTACCAAGATCAAAGTACAATAACCAAAGTAGATGTTTTTGCCCCTTTTGAGGGCAAACTGTCTGCCTGTTGACTCAAGTGTTTTCCACTGCTGGTGATGATAAGCTGTCCTTCTGACCTCACCACCACCATGGGGCCCAGCCCACACTACCACTCTCCCTTCCATCAGCCCCTTCTTTATCGCCAGCAGCTACAAGACAAACAGGTTCTGCTGCAGGTCACACACTGCTGCAGCCAGTGTTCTCTGTGATGGAGAGGGTTTACATGGGGGTGCCGTCGCACCACGCGGCTGAGTCCCCCACCTTGACCTGTCCCTGTCTATAAGGCCTCAGTGAACGCTGTCCCCTGCCCCCCCGGTCCCCCCAGCCTCTCTGACCGCCGCTGAGTTATTATCATAATTTCCCAGAGAGGAATTGCGGGGCCTCCACAATGAGAGTGTCGCCCGTGTTTTACAGAATGTTTTGTGTTTTATTGCCTTTAAGTCACTCGTAGGCCAGTAGAGAGGCCCACAATGATAAGAAAACCACTCATGTGAAAAATGAAGGGCCTCATGTCCTGGACTGAGAGAAGAGAGGAAATAATAAAATCCATGGCAAATGTGGACCCTGACTGTAATTCATGTTCACACCTCCCCTCCAACCCAAACCAATTCCCCAAAATTGTAGAAGAATGAGAAAAAAAAGCATAATTAATTCAGCCAATCTCTGCGTTACAAAAAGAACAGCAGCTTTTTTCTCGTTTGGTTTGTACTTGAAAAAAACTCCCATAAAACGCCACCCGCCCCTCTCATTCCCCCTCCCGACTCCCAAGCCCTTGACAACATGACACCTGTAAAATGCCCAGGGGCATTCCAAGCTGCCACCGTCCCAGTCATTTCATGTCCAAGCCCACCTGGGGTAAACAAAAAAGGACCAAGAGCGATAGAATATTAACAAAAGAGGGGGGGGGGTGGGAAAAGCACTGTCGAAACTGAAAACACCAACTCACACAACTCTGGACTCTTAAATATAAAGCCTTTGTCTCTAATGTGGTCAGGAGAGCCCCTCCCCCACAGGCCCCTGTGGCTCCGCAGGATAAAGGTGCAGCATATCTCATGGAAAATAAAACATCTGTTTAATCTATTACTTTCAAACGCAAATCCCCTTTTGATCAAAGAATGATATTGATCTGCCTGCCTCTGTCTATGACAGGGATTTCTCTTTCAAACTTGAAATATCATCCAGTCTGTGTGGCAAATTAATACAGGGGCTAAACAGCTCTCCTTTTTCAAGTCATTTTCAAAGTGCACTGAAACCATTTGAATACAGTTGCATTTGCATTTATTTCAACCATATAAAATACAAATTCAGCTTGCCCATGTAAACAGAACGTATGTAGTGTGGTAGACATTTGCCCTAGAGTTAAAACACTGCTAATGTTTCATCCTACATAGAGCCTACAAAGCCTAATAATGAACAGACTCAGGGTCTGATGACTTATTTACTGCATCTCTGGAATAATCAAACCAACATCAGAGATGCTGGACATCCAGGCTTGGTTCATGGCACCTGACTCAGCTTGTAAAGCCCTGATCAGGCCAGTGACTGACTGAAGACCTGTGACAGGCTAGGCGCCTGGCCCCTGGTGGAACGAGCAGGTCAGGTCTTAATATCCCGTGAGCTTTGGCGTGTCTGTCCTCACCCGTCACTCTGTGTGTGACGGGCCCTGGCTGAAGGCCCCGGCTATCTTCACATCTCCCCATTTTCTTAACACTTTAATTACACATCAACATATTGCTTTTGGGCCATATGGAAGGCAGATATTGAGACCAGATAAGATGTATAAACTTCTGTCAACACCACAGCATATTAGGGAGAGTTGGAAGCATAGTACCTCTATTCCTTCTTCCAATTAGCGCCCTGTATCAAAATACATTAAGACAAGCCCATCAACCCCGAGCAGGAAAATACATTTTTTAGGAGGCCTTGGCCCAGTTTTATTAAAATTGTATTACTTCCCCTGTTTGTTTCTTTGCCACAAAATGAAAAGTCATTTCCACACAGGGATTCAATAAAAACTCAGATAAAGGACCCAGTAAACTCGACGGCCTGAGAACTGGTCCTAGTCCGCTGGCTCAGATTGGACTCTCAAGGTTCTACAGTTGGACTACAAATATAAGAAAACATCCATAAAAAAATAACCAGTAATAATTCACATGAGAATAAATAAATGATGAGAACTTAACTTTTACATAACTGATGTATATTTACATTTTATATGGGACCCTGACAAAGAGTTCAAACGAACAGTTATTTATTCCAATCAGCTGAATAAGGATATCATATTCCACATTAAATACTGTGTATTTTTTTCTGTACTAATGAGGTCAGAAGATCCCACTACAAAATCATTCACCATTCCCAAAGATGACCTCAACACAAATGAGACCTAATCCTCCTAAAATAGCTCCCTACGTTTTATCAGAGGCACACAAAGAAGTCTCTGCTCACCTCTGCGTGACACGGTGTTCTTCTGGAGCTAAATACATCTACACTGCGAGGAGCTCTAGGAGCAAGGGCCGTCTCTCTTCGTAGAAATAACGTATGTGTTACAGTTGGTTTGACGTGATTCAATTCAGTGCGCCCAGCTACCGAGAGGTCATTCTAAGCCTTGCTGCATCAGGATATAAGAGAGAGGAAGAGAGATGGAGAGAAAGAGAGAGGGAGGGGGAGCACGAGAGCGAGAAAGAGGAGAGTATGAGGGACAGAGAGAGGTCACTTTGAGGAGCTGGATGCAGGCACATGCCAAACAGCGTCTCCTCTCCCTCTCTAATCCCCACTATGATCCACTGGTGTTCCAGCCAATCGTCTGAGACAGGCCACAACCCGTGATCACTGGGCCCTAATCTGGGTCCTCCGCCCGTAAGCCGTCCACCTCAAACGCCAGCGGCCCGGCGCCAGCAGAGGACTGGCAGGCACAGCCATCTCCAGAGAGACAGCTAGAGGTTGTCTCTACATGGCTGGGCACTTCGCAGCTCCGCAGGGGTGGGAGGAAGGGGCAACGCGGCAGCTGCTCGGGGCATATGGGCAGAATTCATTAAGGCTGGCTAAATAAGCCAATTGTGGAGAGACTGTAAGTGTGTGTAAGTGCTGGAGAGAGAGAGTGAGGGAAAAAGAGAGATGGAAGAGGGAGAAAGGCTGACCACTCGTTACAGTAATTCTGAACATCCCCTCCATCTGTAATACCCATGAAGACTGATTTGAGGCCTACGAAATGACTGGCTGAATGGTTATCTATGTGTGACTGGAGATAATTGAGCTGTGAGCTGCGTAGATTGTGTCCTCCAGGCCGTTGGCGTATCCCCAACTGTCACGAGACCTCTCTCTGCTTCAGGGAGAAATAAACCTAATCACAGTCTGTAAATGTTAAACCTGTTTTCCCAATAGTCTCAGTGTAGCTTTGGAGGCCTGCGTCTTTATTCACACACATGATCCAAAGACCAATCTAAGTGGAGACAAGGCATAAACACACACTGATACATATTAAACATTTGTGTGCAAACTATGACAGTGAGAGGATCTTAGGTATAAATGATTCCATCCTTACATATAAAAAGGTAAAGAGCAGAGGACATACTCCACTGAGGGCTTCTTTGCTACTAATAATCTGTATTATGTTGAATTGGACTCATGTTTAGGCCCATAGGCATATATAGTATTACAGTATTACATAACAACCATGCATCAAACCCAAACCACAGGGCCATAGGAGGCCCTGTGGCCCTGTGGTTTGGGTTTGATGCATGGTTGTTATGTAAGTTTGGAGAGAGCATGCATCTGGACACCTCCAGCCATCTCCAAAGGAGGAAGATGTCTTCCTTATATAATGTATGCTAATCCCCCATTTGTCAATAGGAAGTGTGTTCAATGCATTTGAGATAATAGTGAAGAGGGGGCAGCTCTTGTCGAAGAGCTGGAAGATAAAGTCAATGGCACAGTCAATAACAATAAAGTTGTGGGCTTTAATGAAGAACGTTAATTTGACCACAATCAAGTGGATTTCAGCTTAGGTGATTGTCAACCTTGGACTAGTATCTGACTGAGGATGTAGGGGGGTAGATAATGCAGGCGGGAGATGAGAGGGCATTTTGATCTGTATCAGACCATTTAGGCATTCAGCATTTTTAAACAAAAGTGAGTTGTCTTCTAGCAGTTTTGGTAGATTCAAACAGATAGCATTGCAGTGAAATACGTGTCGTTAAACTTCTGTGTCTTAGAGAAGATAATTTAATTTGCAACCTACTATAGAAATTACAGTAATTAATTTCACAATAAATATACCTACAAATGTGGTGTGTTTAAATTTATTTGAAAAAATAAATACATTTTGCATTGAATTTTTAATATGAACAACAAGCTACATATATTTGATGGTCCCTATGTTTGGACAGAGCATTGACATGCACCCACCCAGGTCCCAGAGGAGGCGTCCTGGTCCACCCTATCCCATCCTGGGGATGCTCGTCATCATAACACAGGCAGCGGAACCTGCTCCTCCTTCTCTCCTTGATCCCATTCCGTCAGCAGCTCTGAGGACACCTCCGTAAACAGACGATCCCAGTCCCAACCCACGTCCTCCTGATAGATAGGTAGATAGATAGATAGATAGAGAGAGAGAGAGAGAGAGAGAGAGAGAGAGAGAGAGAGAGAGAGAGAGAGAGAGAGAGAGAGAGAGAGATCGAGAGAGAGAGAGATCGAGAGATCGAGAAAGAGAGAGAAAGAGAGAGAAAGAGAGAGAGAGAAAGAGGGAGGAAGAGCAGATGAAGAAAAAGAGGGAGAAAAAAGAAAGCGAGGAAAATAATAGAGGGGGAGAAGCAGAGCAAGACAGAGCGAACATCCCAGGGAAGGTGGGAGAAAGATAGTAGAGCGTGTTAATGCACACATCATAAATCTTGATTACCTAGGAGAATGGAAGGCAACCTCCCCTGGTGCTTCAGAAACAGCTGGACACCCCCCTCACAGGGAACACAGCAGCTATATTTACAAAAAAATCACTCACCTCCCGCACCTCCTGCTCTGGAGCCAAAACCTTGGTGAGGAGCTTCAAGTCAATCTCCCCATCCTAGGGAGAGGCATAGACCTTATGAGAACACCCTGAGCGTGCAGAAACATACTCCTCAGAGAGAGGGGATTGATATTGGATGCATCCTAAAAGGACCTCCTTAAAAAGGCAGGCTGGGTAATCTATTACAAAGAAAAATAAATGAGCAGTTGAAACCTGGCTGTGTGTGTAGGGCCCATATGAGATGTCTTACCAGGGTCTGGAAGGCAGAGTACTTCATGAGGTCATTGTCCAGATCTCTGTATGTCATTACCCGGTTCACCTGGATGCTGAGGAGAAGAACAAACACTAAGTAAACAAAAATCCTATAGTAGACGTGCTATACTAAATGTTGGCATGCTTTTCCTCATTAGAGGCTGTCTATTCAAATACAGTAGCCACTACCTGCATCAGTAAGATATCACCAGACCAATCGACAAACTGTATCATAGTACAGTACAACTTGCAAGTATAACTCTGTGAGACAGATAGCTTCTCAGAAGTTTAGGGTAGTGCTTACAGGGCACGGAGAGTTCATAAAGGACAGAGAGATCAGGAGATGGGCGCCAAGTGGTAACCGCCTCAAATTGAAACCCAGCTGCTTATCTGTAGTTGGAATTAAGAGGAGGGCTCTGAAAGTGGCGAGGGCCTAGCAGTGCATGCCAGTCCTACTTACTGCACATTACACGCTACATTGCCCCCTCAATAAGTTCAATGTGGATATTATCTCGTACAGAGCGGGCCCCAGCCTAATAACCCCTGCCGCTGTCATAGCCGCGCTACATAGCGGACACATGTCGGCGCATCTCTCACTGCCCTGTAAATCAAAGGGCCCCACTAGTAAGGGCCCCGCTAACAGCCGTGCATAAATCACACCTTAACTGTTATTTCTGCATAATGGCCCAATATGCCAAGACACCTTCATTACCATGATGAGAGGAGGCAAGGTAACAGTCAAGACACCATCTAAGACTAGTGTATTAGTATCTTTAACTCTCCTTGATGTTAAAATGTATCCCAGGTACTGTACATGGCACTGAGGATGGGCTGGGTCTGTAACCCTTCAGAGGTATCTGAACTCAGCTGTCAGGTCCTATTAGGTCACTTCAGAGACATGAACAGTTATGCAGCCAGTGAGGGTGAGGAGGCATGTCTGTATTCACAAGACAGACCAAATGGATACACTTCATCAACTCTGAAAACAGAGTGATGGGATACCATCTAGGAGTTTGAGTAACTGGAGTCAACTAAAGGGGAGGCTGGTGTTGTTTACAGTACCTTGGAGGAGCAGCAACTTGCATGGTAAGGTCTTCCTCTTGTACTTCATCAAGGTCTGGGATCACTGGTATATCTTAAACACAACAAAACATACAGAACATATCAATATCTCATCAATGTCACCCTCTCCATTATTTAGTCATTCAATCTGTACATCTAAAGTGTTAACTGAGACGCAATAGTGGTAAATCACATAAAAACTGGACATGGATTACAGAAACACTCATTTCAAAGATAGTCTGCTTTGTGTTTAGTATGACAGTTTGTGTGTGTTTGTGTGTATGTGTGAGTGTCTCAGAGTAAATTGGCACCTGATTCATCCCCTCCCTCTCTCTCCCTACATCCTCCGTAGAGCTGCCCTGTCACAATAGCCAGGCGGCCATGAATATTCAGTAGGCCAGGCAGCAGCTCTTCCTGCTGCGAGAGGGGCGCTGGCCAGGGGCTCCCCGGAAAGCACCCCCCGCTACCCCAGCATTTGGGCCCTGTCAGCGCCGCCCACCCCCAGGACCCGCGGTGGCCGGCAGGCCGACCTCCGTGACCACTCTGCCACTCGGACCGGGGCGGCATCCAGCCATGTGCAAGAGTATTTGCTGGCGGGCCCATCTGTGTGGGGTCGGAAGTCACGGTGCGGCCTGGCAGGGGCTGCGGTGCCAGGAGCCGCCAGCCCGCTGCTCAAACAGTGGGAACTCGCTTTAATTGGCAAAACGCAACAGGACAGAGGATGGCTCCACTCCCAAGAAGGACAGGGCAAACTTTCACAGCACTTTTGTTAGAGTGGGCGAAGGTGTGTGTGTGTGTGTGTGGGGGGGGGGGGGCAGACAGACTGAGGAAATAGGATGAATATTGAAACGTTAAAGACATTTAAATGCACCTGTATAATTCATATGAAATTAATACATGCATTATACCATGCTAGAAACAAACATTACAAAATATGAAATAGATGAACTACAAGTATATTACATCATATTTGAGGGAAGGTGGTCTCCGCTACTTCCACAACTGAAAACAATCAATTCATACTTGTGCAAACTTTCTTCATCCGAAGAGGAGGAGCAGGGATTCGACCAAAATGCAGCGTTGTCATAGGACATAATGAATTTATTGAACAAGACAAAAACGAACTATACTTGAATAACTAACAAAATAACAAACGACGTAGACAGACCTGGACATGCGAACTTACATACAACGAAGAACTCACGAACAGGAAAATGACTACACAAAAGAACGAACGTACAAACAAACCGAGACAGTCCCGTGTGGCGCGACAAACACAGACACAGGAAACAACCACCCACAACAATCAATGTGAAAACACCTACCTTAATATGGCTCTCAATCAGAGGAAATGAAAACCACCTGCCTCTAATTGAGAACCATATCAGGTCCATATCAGGTCCTTTAACAAACATAGAAACACATAACATAGACTACCCACCCAAACTCACGCCCTGACCGTCAAACACATACAAAATAACAGAAAACCGGTCAGGAACGTGACAGCCTGTCAAAATCAAAGTCACAGAAATCTATCTAATCCTTGTTGCCATGTAACAACTCTAAATTAGCAAAAAAAACAGACAGAAACAACTCATGTGCACTCAGAGGAGAGGTCTGATTTTCTGTTGTTTTGTCTCTTAATACAATACTGGTTTTGGTTGAAGGCAATTGAAAAGTGCAGCTACATTTCCTTCTGACTTCCTCCAGACAGACAGTGTGCTAGGTGTCAGTGGAGAGGCTGGGAGAGAGCAGGGGAGCGGGAGGGAGAGAGGGAGCAGGAATGTCAGTAATCTCTGAACACAGCGCTGCACCCTGAGGGGAAAGTCAATAGTGGAGCTAGATAGAGGCCAGGAGATGGGAGGCACGATCTGATGGGAGGAAATATCTGTAGATCTGTCACTATACCTTCAAAATACTTCTTAGAAAATACACTGGTGGTTGCAAAATACATATTTTCTCGGAGGGTTAGTCTACTATTCTCATATAACAGTTAAGCAAATATTTAAGCAATGACAAAAGAAAAAGTTAAAAAGGAAGTTATTTATGTTCCTAGAATGAGCTAAATGAGCAAAACGATTAAGGTTATGAAGGATTCTTCAGTTGAAGGAAACAGAAAATAACCCCAGCAAATCCCAGCAACTTTACACAGATAACAAACATCATCATCAGTTGATAACTAATTCCGTTCTCTTTTTTTAATTAAATAAAATTTAAAATGCCACACTCGTTTAGCCGCTGACAAGATTCATCTGTGTTTCTGATATCCAAATAAACGCAAGCGCGGGTATTTCATATTCATGAGGCCTCGGTGACACTTTGTCCTCTCATTTACAAAGTACAGTGTTCAGCAGAATCCATCCCCTCCGGACCCCCAATCAAATTTAATGGTCTTAGCGCAATGACATCAAAAAGCCTCGCTGTCCAGCTCTTTGCAAATAGCTTCCTGGGTTGTTTCCCGCTCCACTCTCTCAGCCAATAATGCACTATTAACACTATTCTACGAGAGTTCAACGTGAAGCAGCAAGGGTTAGGTTCTCTATATGCAAACACTTTACTTGACACCCAGTGTCATAACATGTTATAATGTCATAACAGCTGACATAACTTCTCATAACCTGTCATAATTTGGTCATAACACAGTCATGACCCATATACAGTACCAGTCAAAAGTTTGGACACACCTACTCATTCCAGGGCTTTTCTTTACTTTTACTATATTGTAGAATAATAGTGATGACAACTAAATGAATGAAATAACACATAAGGAATCATCTAGTAACCAAAGAAAAGTGTTAAACAAACCAAAATATATTTTATATTTGAGATTCTTCAAAGTAGCCACCCTTTGCCTTGATGACAGCTTTGCACTCTTGACATTCTCTCAACCAGCTTCATGAGGTAGGCACCTGGAATGCATTTCAATTAACACCTGTGCCTTGTCAAAAGTTATTTGTCGAATTTGAGTTAATGAGTTTGAGCCAATCAGTTGTGTTGTGACAAGGTAGGGGTGGTATAAAGAAGATAGCCCTGTAGATCTTGTAGAATCTGGCCTTCATGGTCGAATTGCTGCAAAGAAACCACCACTAAAGGACGCTAATAAGAACAAGACTTGCTTGAGCCAAGAGACACAAGCAATGGACATTAGACCGGTGGAAATTTGTGCTTTGGTCTAATGAGTCCAAATTTCAGAGTTTGGGTTCCAACCGCCCGTGTCTTTGTGAGACGCAGAGTAGGTGAACGGATGTGTGGTTCCCACCATGAAGCATGGAGGAGGAGGTGTGATGGTGCATTGCTGGTGACACTGTTGGGGATTTATGTAGAATACAAGGCACACTTAACCAGCATGGCTACCACAACATTCTGCAACAATACATCATCCCATCTGGTTTGCGCTTAGTGGGACTATATTTGCTTTTCAACAGAACAAGGACCCAAAACAAACCTCCAGGTTGTGTAAGGGCTATTTGACCAAGAAGGAGAGTGATGGAGTGTTGCATCAGATGACCTGGCCTCCACAATCACCCAACATCAACCCAATTGAGATGGTTTGGGATGAGTTGGACCGCAAAGTGAAGGAAAAGCAGCCAACAAGTGCACAGCATACAGTTGAAGTCGGAAGTTTACATACACCTTAGTCAAATACATTTAAACTCAGTTTATCACAATTCCTGACATTTAATCCTAGTAAAAATTCCCCGTCTTAGGTCAGTTAGGATCAGCACTTTTTATTTTAAGAATGTGAAATGTCAGAATAATAGTAGCGAGAATAATTTATTTCAGCTTTTATTTCTTTCATCACAATCCCAGTTGGTCAGAAGTTTACATACACTCAATTAGTATTTGGTAGCATTTCCTTTAAATTGTTTAACTTGGGTCAAAGGTTTCGGGAAGCCTTCCACAAGCTTCCCACAATAAGTTGGTTGAATTTTGGCCCATTCCTCCTGACAGAGCTGGTGTAACTTTTGCTCGCACACGCTTTTTCAGTTATGCCCACACATTTTCTATGGGATTGAGGTCAGGGCTTTGTGATGGCCACTCCAATACCTTGACTTTGTTGTCCTTAAGCCATTTTGCTACAACTTTGGAAGTATGCTTGGGGTCATTGTCCATTTGGAAGACCCATTTGCGACCAAGCTTTAACTTCCTGAATGATGTCTTGAGATGTTGCTTAAATATATCCACATAATTTTCCTCCTCATGATGCCAACTATTTTGTGAAGTGCACCAGTCCCTCCTGCAGCAAAGCACCCCCACAACATGATGCTGCCACCCCCGTGCTTTACGGTTTGGATGGTGTTCTTCGGCTTGCAAGCCTCCCCCTTTTTCCTCCAAACATAACGATGGTCAGTATGGCCAAACAGTTCTATTTTTGTTTCATCAGACCAGAGGACATTTCTCCAAAAAGTACGATCTTTGTCCCCATGTGAAGTTGCAAACCGTAGTCTGGCTTTTTTATGGCGGTTTTGCAGCAGTGGCTTCTTCCTTGCTGAGCGGCCTTTCAGGTTAAGTCGATATAGGACTCGTTTTACTGTGGATATAGATACTTTTGTACCTGTTTCCTCCAGCATCTTCACAAGGTCCTTTGCTGTTGTTCTGGGATTGATTTGCACTTTTCGCACCAAAGTACGTTCATCTCTAGGAGACAGACCACGTCTCCTTCCTGAGCGGTATGACTGCTGCGTGGTCCCATGGTGTTTATACTTGCGTACTATTGTCTGTACAGTTGAACATGGTACCTTCAGGTATTTGGAAATTGAGTTTTAAGGTAGGCCTTGAAATACATCCACAGGTACACCTCCAATTGACTCAAATGATGTCAATTAGCCTATCAGAAGCTTCTAAAGCCATGACATAATTTTCTGGAATTTTCCAAGCTGTTTGAAGGCACAGTCAACTTAGTATATTTAAACTACTGACCCACTGGAATTGTGATACAGTGAATTATAAGTGAAATAATCTGTCTGTAAACAATTGTTGGAAAAATTACGTATGTGTCATGCACAAAGTAATTGTCCTAACCGACTTGCCAAAACTATAGTTTGTTAACAATACATTTGTGGAGTGGTTGAAAAACGAGTTTTAATGACTCCAACCTAAGTCTATGTAGACTTCCGACTTCAACTGTATGTGGGAACTCGTTCAAGACTGTTGGAAAAGCATTCCAGGTGAAGCTGGTTGAGAGAATGCCAAGAGTGTGCAAAGCTGTCATCAAGGCAAAGGGAGGTTACTTTGAAGAATCTAAAATATATTTTGATTTGTTTAACATTTTGTTGGTTACTACATGATTCCATGTGTTATTTCATAGTTTTGATGTCTTCACTATTATGCCACAATGTAGAAAACAGTAAAAATAAAGAAAAACCTTTGAATGAGTAGGTGTCTCCAAACTTTTGACTAGTACTGTATTTATACCTGTTGTTACATATATTGCATTATTTTATGGCTGGTACATATTTTCAAAATGTGTGTGTGTCAAAAACCACATATTTTCAAATAAGTTTTTCCCTGCCAAGAAGTGTCCTTCCTTTCTTTTGTTGTTGTATTTCATTATTTGTCATGTTTTTTTCTTCATATTTCAAATAACTTGTAGAAAATAGATTTTATGACACTGTCAACAAGCATTATGACCATCCTGTGTCACTTTACTTGGACTAAGAAAATACACTTTAAGACACTGTCAAGAAGCATTTATGACCATCATAATCATATACGCCAGATAGACCTATCACGTACATGCTCTTATAACAGTCATCAGTAACAAAGAGGGTGTCTTGTCCTGCTCCTGAAATCTGCTACTGCATTCATCCGTCTTCAGCAACAGGGCACTGGGGTAGGGGCATG
The DNA here is from genome assembly GCF_016432855.1 of Salvelinus namaycush. Lineage (NCBI taxonomy): Eukaryota > Metazoa > Chordata > Actinopteri > Salmoniformes > Salmonidae > Salvelinus > Salvelinus namaycush. Next base: position 25,765,033 of record NC_052334.1, on the reverse strand, counting down.
TCTGACATTAATCTGTGCGCAATTACAATGGTAATGGAACATGGTACATTTTTTAAATATATATATATATATAGGTGTACCTGTGGATGTATTTCAAGGCCTACCTTAAAACTCAGTGCCTCTTTACTTGACATCATGGGAAAATCAAAAGAAATCAGCCGTTGACATGGTTATGATCGTGGTTATGATCATGTCATAACGTGTTATGACGCTGGGTGTCAAGTAAAGTGTTACCCCAACTCTATTATTAAGTGATTTTTTTTTTTTTTTTTACATTTTAAAATGAGCTTCAAATTCAACCTATTACTGGACGTCAAGAGAGTATTAATAGGAGCTGCAAACAAGCTGCCGTTTTTCTTTCTGAAGGAAAGAGACGTCTGTTCCCAGCACTGCTGGCACACATTACCTGATACATTTCCTCCGTTCCCCATTGCAGCCTGGACATCTATCAAGGTTGCTTTGTCTGGCGGCGACTGGGCAAAGCCTATCCTTATTACACGGTCATGGCGAGTTTCCTCGCTGAAGCATGTAAATATCAAAAGGGGATAATTTGCTGTGAATGTAGACATACTCCCAGCAGGCACGCCGCAGTCAGCGACTTTGGGGACACCTCCACACATCACCAGGCAGGGCTGCTATAATCTAAGCAGGGAGGCTATGGGATGATTACCTAGGCACGGACTACATTTGAAAAGCTTATGGGAAATTATTTCAGCAGATTACTGACTGAGAGAGAGAGACAGAGACAGAAAAGAAACAGATTGAGAACAGATTAGTGTGTTTGTAATGGCAGTTCTTTGCAATGAGACTGGCAGGGGACTGAAAGCCAGCCAAGGGGGAGAGGGGGAAAGGGCTAGCCCTCTCTCTCTCTGCTTCTAGCCAGTGGACATAAGGGATAGGGTAGGGGACATAATCAAGATCGGAGGGGCTATCTCACTAACCCTCAGCACTGCAATTTCCACTGCCCCAGCCGCTGGCACTGTATTAAGAGGTGGCCCTCCACTGAGGAATTATCTTTCCAGCTGCATTTGCTGGGTAAGAACGGTACCACTGGGGTCTCAGCACAACTGACCCTTTCAGGTAGGGTGTGTGTAAGCATGTGTGTGTGTGTGTGTGAATGTGATTATGACTGAGTGTGTGTGTTATCTTGTGAGCAACATAAAAGCATTGTCAAAAACGTTTAATACCATTTGTTATAATCGTAAAAACAAAACAGAAGAACAATGAAAAATTAAAAAGGCTTTGTAAAAACAAAGTGGCCATAAAACTAAAAGATGTCAAATGTTCACATTATTTTGTAAATCTAATTCCAGTATTGAAGTTCATAACATCTAAACCTACAACATCTAGAAGATGAAACGTGCAAATACACTTTATTAGGATTCTAAGCACGTATAGTGCATTCGGAAAGTATTCAGACTCCTTGACTTTATCCACATTTTGTTAGGTTACAGCCTTAATCTAAAATTGATTAAATTCCCATTTTTCCTCATCTACACACAATCCCACATCATGTCAAAGCAAAAACACATTTTTAGAAATGTTTGCAAATGTATTACAAATAAAAACAAAAAAAACTTATTTACAGAAGTATTCAGACCCTTTGCTATGAGACTGGAAATTGAGCTCAAGTGAATCCTGTTTCCATTGATCATCCTTGAGATGTTTCTACAACTTGGTTGGAGTCCAACTGTGGTAAATTCATTTGATTAGACATGATTTTGAAAAGGCACACACCAGTCTATATAAGGTCCCACAGTTGACAGTGCATGTCAGAGCAAAAACCAAGCCATGAGGTCGAAAGAATTGTCTAAAGAGCTCCGAGATAGGATTGTTTCGAGGCACAGATCTGGGGAAGGGTACCAAAACATTTCTGCAGCATTGAAGGTCCCCAACAACACAGAGACCTCCATCATTCTTAAATGGAAGAAGTTTGGAACCACCAAGGCTCTTCCTAGAGCAGGTCGCCCGGCGAAACTGAGCAATCGGGAAAGAAGGGCCTTGGTCAGGGAGGTGACCAAGAACACGACGGTCACTCTGACAGAGCTCCAGAGTTCGTCTGTGGAGATGGGACAACCTTCCAGAAGGACAACAATCTCTGCAGCACTCCACCAATCAGGCCTTTATGGCAGAAGTGGCCAGACGGAAGCTACTCCTCTGTAAAAGGCATGACAGCCCCCTTGGAGTTTGCCAAAAAGCACGTAAAGACTCTCAGACCATGAAAAACAAGATTCTCTGGTCTGATGAAACCAAGATTGAACTCTTTGGCCTGAATGCCAAGCATCACGTCTGGAGGAAACCTGGCACCATCCCTAAGGTGAAGCATGGTGGTGGCAGCATCATACTGTGGGGATGTTTTTCAGCGGCAGGGACTTGGAGACTAGTCAGGATCGAGGGAAAGATGAACGGAGCAGAAGTACAGAGAGATCCTTGATGAAGCCCTGCTCCAAAGCCCTGAAGAGCTCAGACTGGTGCAAAGGTTAACCTTCCAACAGGACAACGACCCTAAACACACAGCCAAGACAATGCAGGAGTGGCTTCAGAACAAGTCTCTGAATGTCCTTGAGTGGCCCAGCCAGAGCCCAGACTTGAACCATATTGAACATCTCTGGAGAGACCTGAAAACAGCTGTGCAGCTATACTCCCCATCTAACCTGACAAAAATTTCTACAAACTTGCTTTTGCTTCGTCATTATGGGGTATTGTGTGTAGATTGATGAGGGAAAAATATATATAATCAATTTTAGAATAAAAGGCTGTAATGTAACAAAAAGTGGAAAAAGTCAAGGGGTCTGAATACTTTCCGAATGCACTGTAAATCCACAGAAGAGGGCTATAATGGTGGGTAGGTGTTTCATTAAGTATGAGAGTAGTAACTACAGCCGCAGACACAGTGCTTCTGTTCCTCATCAATATGTCAGTTTAATACCTCAAAGAAAACCTCCTTATACAACGCCATCCAGCCCGGCCATTGGCATGTACAGTGGGGAGAACAAGTATTGGATACACTGACGATTTTGCAGGTTTTCCTACTTACAAAGCATGTAGAGGTCTGTAATTTTTTATCATAGGTACACTTCAACTGTGAGAGACGGAATCTAAAACAAAAATCCAGAAAATCACATTGTATGATTTTTAAGTAATTCATTTGCATTTTATTGCATGACATAAGTATTTGATACATCAGAAAAGCAGAACTTAATATTTGGTACAGAAACCTTTGTTTGCAATTACAAAGATCATACGTTTCCTGTAGTTCTTGACCAGGTTTGCACACACTGCAGCAGGGATTTTGGCCCACTCCTCCATACAGACCTTCTCCAGATCCTTCAGGTTTCGGGGCTGTCGCTGGGAAATACGGACTTTCAGCTCCCTCCAAAGATTTTCTATTGGGTTCAGGTCTGGAGACTGGCTAGGCCACTCCAGGACCTTGAGATGCTTCTTACGGAGCCACTCCTTAGTTGCCCTGGCTGTGTGTTTCGGGTCATTGTCATGCTGGAAGACCCAGCCACGACCCATCTTCAATGCTCTTACTGAGGGAAGGAGGTTGTTGGCCAAGATCTCGTGATACATGGCCCCATCCATCCTCCCCTCAATACGGTGCAGTCGTCCTGTCCCCTTTGCAGAAAAGCATCCCCAAAGAACGATGTTTCCACCTCCATGCTTCACGGTTGGGATGGTGTTCTTGGGGTTGTACTCATCCTTCTTCTTCCTCCAAACACGGCGAGTGGAGTTTCAGACCACATGACCTTCTCCCATTCCTCCTCTGGATCATCCAGATGGTCATTGGCAAACTTCAGACGGGCCTGGACATGCGCTGGCTTGAGCAGGGGGACCTTGCGTGCGCTGCAGGATTTTAATCCATGACGGCGTAGTGTGTTACTAATGGTTTTCTTTGAGACTGTGGTCCCAGCTCTCTTCAGGTCATTGACCAGGTCCTGCCGTGTAGTTCTGGGCTGATCCCTCACCTTCCTCATGATCATTGATGCCCCACGAGGTGAGATCTTGCATGGAGCTCCAGACCGAGGGTGATTGACCGTCATCTTGAACTTCTTCCATTTTCTAATAATTGTGCCAACAGTCGTTGCCTTCTCACCAAGCTGCTTGCCTATTGTCCTGTAGCCCATCCCAGCCTTGTGCAGGTCTACAATTTAATCCCTGATGTCCTTACACAGCTCTCTGGTCTTGGCCATTGTGGAGAGGTTGGAGTCTGTTTGATTGAGTGTGTGGACAGGTGTCTTTTATACAGGTAACGAGTTCAAACAGGTGCAGTTAATACAGGTAATGAGTGGAGAACAGGAGGGCTTCTTAAAGAAAAACTAACACGTCTGTGAGAGCCGGAATTCTTACTGGTTGGTAGGTGATCAAATACTTATGTCATGCAATAACATGCAAATTAATTACGTAAAAATCATACAATGTGATTTTCTGGATTTTTGTTTTAGATTCCGTTTCTCACAGTTGAAGTGTACCTATGATAAAAATTACAGACCTCTACATGCTTTGTAAGTAGGAAAACCTGCAAAATGTGTGTGTATCAAATACTTGTTCTCCCCACTGTATATAATATAACTTCTTAAATAATCAGGGGCTCACCACTCCTATCTTTGCTAAGGCAATTTCACCCTTATTTCCCCTGGTGCTTTGCTCCGAAAAATGGAACAATTATCCCAAGCCGTGCTTTGTTGAAATGTCTACTCTGACATTGTTTGGGATGCGGAGAACCAGGCCCTGAGGTGACCGAGTCAGAGGCTAGCGTTGAGCGTTCCCGCTGGTTCAACGCTCTGAAGAACCTGCCCCAACATGTAGATGTGTGTGTGTGTGTGTGTGTGTGTGTGTGTGTGTGTGTGTGTGTGTGTGTGTGTGTGTGTTTGAGTGAGAGAAGACGTGTGTGTGTGTGTGTGTGTGTGTGTGTGTGTGTGTGTGTGTGTGTGTGTGTGTGTGTGTGTGTGTGAGAGAGAGAGGAGAATACGTGTGTGTGTGTGTGTGTGTGTGTGTGTGTGTGTGTGTGTGTGTGTGTGTGTGTGTGTGAGAGAGAGAGAGGAGAAGAGGTGTGTGTGTGTGTGTGTGTGTGTGTGTGTGTGTGAGAGAGAGAGGAGAAGACGTGTGTGTGTGTGTGTGTGTGCGTGTGCGTGTGCGTGTGTGTGTGCGTGTGTGTGTGTGTGTGTGTGAAACGCTCAAAGGGAAGAGACACTTAAATCCTGCTTCAGCCACTGAATAGGATAATTCATTTAGTGAATACTGTATTTGAGGTCTGTTATGGACTGTGAGTGATGTGATTGAATGAGGGGATAACCAGTGATCAGCTACAGTTCTCTAAACTTACCAAATTAACATATTCACCTGTCACTTTCATCTAAACGATTGTGTTCTCTGGTAAATTTTGGGTGTCTCACAGTAGGTGGTCAGAAGCAGATTTGCTACAGAGGATTCCTCACTAGCACTGAGAACAAATATGTTGGGAGTGTTAAAGAAAGCGATAAGACGAGAGGCAGCTTATCTGCTCTATTTTGGATGAATGTGCTGTGGAGGGACTGGAGGACTTAGCTCTGCCCGCCAGAAGAGACACGGGACTGGGATACAAGGGTGCTCTCACCTCCTTCATCATCCGAGCCCTGGGGGGTTTGTGGTCGAAGGCGTCGGCTGCAGAAACAGGAAGTGGGAGAGTATGAATTATTGAAGGCTTTCAGTGGTGAGGTCATCACAGGGAGCCAGACTTAGACTGGGCTGTTGTGCTTTGATGATGGGCCGGTTTCTGTGGGCTGAGTGAGGCTCTAGATCAGCCTGATAGGAGGCTTGCTCTGCCTCTGTCTGTCTGCTGCAGACTGACTGGGACTGTTTCTACAATACAGCAGCAGACACCACCTAAAAGCATCAGTGGGACTGCCTGGCTGATTGTCTCTGTGAGCAGCCCAGGGCTTCAGTGAACTCAACAGTATCCCTCTAAGAATGAATCAAAAACACAACGGAGGCAGCAAATAAATGGAACTGAGATGGGCTGGTGGTGAAAAGAACATAGATCAAAAGGACTATTTTGTAGCGCTGCCTGTGTTTCTTTCAAAGCCCGTGTCTCAAAAAATCAAATCAAATTTATTTATATAGCCCTTCTTACATCAGCTGATATCTCAAAGTGCTGTACAGAAACCCAGCCTAAAACCCCAAACAGCAAGCAATGCATGTGTAGAAGCACGGTGGCTAGGAAAAAGTCCCTAGAAAGGCCAAAACCTAGGAAGAAACCTAGAGAGGAACCAGGCTATGAGGGGTGTGCCGGGTGGAGATTATAACAGAACATGGCCAAGATGTTCAAATGTTCATAAATGACCAGCATGGTCAAATAATAATAATCACAGTAGTTGTCGAGGGTGCAGCAAGTCAGCACATCAGGAGTAAATGTCAGTTGGCTTTTCATAGCCGATCATTCAGATTATCTCTACCGCTCCTGCTGTCTCTAGAGAGTTGAAAACAGCAGGTCTGGGACAGGTAGCACGTCCGGTGAACAGGTCAAGCATGTTCCTCCAGCCGTGATGAGTAAAACACACCATGTCCTCTAGTCTCCTTCCATCTCACTACTGTCTATTCAAGGCCTAATATGCAAGTTGGCAACATGGAAGAACTAAAATAACAGGCTAATTTGGCTCCCAACAACAATAAAAGTGATGACAACTCAGTCACACTGGCTTTTAATCATGTTAAGTGATTGTTCTTGGAAGGCGAGGATTAGTTGCAACCAAGTACAGCAATTTCCAAATCAGAGCATCGGGCACAAACATTTAAATTGGTCCAATTTCGATTCCTGTATTTTTTAAAACCAAATAGTTATTTAATTTAATCAACAACTGAGGGAAATATTTCAGAGTGAAAAGACGAGACTAAGTGAACTTACTCTTCCACGTCCTCCACCATGGCAGGCCTTCTTCCAGACCTAAGAAACAAACAGTGAACATAATTGATAGATTATACAACAAAGGAACACAGACAAAATACTTTTGTGCCACATAAATAAAATAAATAAAATCTATTCAATTTTAACAGACAAACCAATGACCAATTAGCTTATTGAACAGTTGTTGTATTTATATTTGAAATCTTAAAACCACTAATGGTTTCTGATGTAGGCTAGTTGCTCTGTCAGATTGGAGCCTCCTAAGGCCTAGGTGAGGGATGGGCAACTGGCAGCCCCCCTTTTGTAGGCCCGTGGATCAATTTCCCAAAAATGAAAATAGAAACAGAGTCAGAGTCTTAGCCTAGGCAGATTCAGGCTCCAAAGGCACAACTTTCCTCCTTAACTCATGTTAATGGCAACACGTCGGGAAAAAACGAGGAAAATGTGTAATGTCTTAATAAAACTATTTTCGGATTTTCAGACAATTATGCCTCCTGAATGGAGGATGCTTTATCTGTACGAGCCGGTCCATGGGGGACATGAGTGTATTACCAGGAATGCAAATCAAATTTCACTAAGGGCTCCTAAAAGGCTAGAGCTCTGACTGCATGTATAAGTATGGATGTGGGTACGCAACCCTGCGAGCCACTGCGTCCCCTCATGATGAATTCTGATTTTTTTGTGTCCCCAACCCCCATCAAAGTTGCTCATCCCTGTCCTAGGTTGTATTCTCTGTTGTTCCTCTTCTCTGTTGTTCCTCCCCTGCTGGACCACGGGGCTATTTTCAGACACCTCCATTTACACAGCCCAGCTTGACTGCATGCCACGCCCTACACGCACTGACAGAATCCCTGTCTTTTCACACATTCTCACCTCAACACACTATTCTTGGCATAACACTGTTTCACACCAGGGTTAGGGGAGATAATAAAACAGGGCTACTGTCAAATAAAGGTATCCTCACCACAAGCAGCATTAGAACGGCAAATCAAGTCTTAAAATCTTAACATTTTAGACCAAGACAGTCTGTGAATTTTTGGCTATGAAGACAACTTTTTACAAAGTTACTTTTACATAAGAGTGTTTCAGGATAATGTTTTGGAGGAGATACACGGTACCGGCAGGTTCTACTGGTAGAGGAGTGCCCCCTACTGGTTTTGAAGAAAACAGATACTGTAAAATTCTCTGGACTGAAAACAGCTTTTTAAGGCAAGAGAATGTTGCCCTACAAATATATTTCTTATTATTCCTTACTAGTGTGTATCAATAACCTAAATATTTTTTTTTAAATTACATTATATATGTTTATAAATTGTACTTCATGAATAATCCATTCAATAATCTCTGGAGGCTCCCCTCTCTACAATAGATCAGCATATTCTCTGGGGTTGAAGCCACCACAGGTCCATAGGAGTGTTAAGGGCTCCTCCATCGAGAAGCAGGAGACCAGTAGTGTAGATGGCAGACACTGGCCAGGGTCCAGACAGAGCTCAGGGGAGACAGAGACAAAGCGGACATGCCCCCCGAGCCAACCCCCTGGCCTTAGGGCCTCGTCTGGAGGGGAGCGGAAACAGACTCAGCAGAGCCTCACACATGGTCCTCATCCACCCTCTAGTCCACACCACAACCAGCTACGCTAGGGACACTTCACTGCTGTGCAACCTGATCTCTGCTGTATTATGTATTTGTTTATTTAGCCTTCATTTATAAAGGCTATACATTTATTTATAATTTTAGCTTTTATTTATACAGCCTTTATTGATCTTTTTGTTGAGACAAATACAATAAAAAAAGACTTCAGTCCAACCCACCTTAACCCACCCTGTCTATCTATTTTTCCCATATTTGTATGCTATTCAAAGCGACAACAATAGCAACAGAAGCATCGTGATCAGCTCTGGAGCCTGATGGTCTGAGAGAGATCAGAGAGGGAGCCCACCTTGCTGCCCTTGGACTGTGTCCTGGGCTGGTGACGCTTAAGACACATTACAGGCCCCTTGATTAAGACTCATGTCGACTGAAGTGGTAGACATGGTAAAACTGTCTGGAAAAGTTGTTAGGGATCAAATATATTGTGACAACCCGGCTTCAAAAGGTTCATCAATAAACTGACAGATCATTTAGTGTCAATTAGGAGTGATAGATCGACAAATCCTGGGATTTCTGGGCTGGGATTAGTGGGAGGAGGTGATTGAGCACAAGGGTTGACATTGAAGGGAAAAGTCCTTGCCGGTTCCAGGGGGGCCCATTACTTACTTTGTTTCAGAGAGGATCAATGCACGTGAGAAACCCTTAACACCTCCGGTATTCCAATCTCTCTGAACGCAGGAATCAAGACAAGTTACGCTAACGCAAGGACGAGACACTCTGACCTTCCCAGAGTGAGAAAGATATATTTAGTTTGCTGTTGTCTTTACTGGCTCTGCAAATAAATAATAACTATGCAAATAAACCCAATTGAACCAGCTTGTTCGCTTCAATGTATAGATTCTCCCCGGCTCTCCTCCCCACAGAGACTGGAGTAGAGTGGTGGACGGAGCCATCTGGAAGAGTGCAGAGCCAGTTCCACAGTCTGACTAGAGTCACACTGACAGCACATAGGCAGACGTACAGTAACGAGCGAGGGGTAGTGCATTTTCAGTCCTATAGTTGGCCCCCCTTTTCAAATCATAAAAAATGGACAGTTAAGAGGAATATATTACTTAATGTAGAGACAAATAATTATGCATATTTTTGGTCATAAAGTTAATTTACGAAAATCGCTATTTAACAAGCTAGCTGACTAGCTAACATTAGCCAACTAGCTATACATTTAGCTTGCTATATGGGCGTTTGACATTTGCATGAATTGTAATTTGTAGTTGTTTAATGTTTTAGGGACTTCTGAGCAAACCAGCAAACCAGTGCCGTCATCTGTGAAAACCAGCAGATGTACATAATCTACCTAGAAAGCATTTACTGCTAATTGAATGTACAATATTGTCAGGTTGCCTTGATGTCAATCACTTGTCAATGTTCTTTATTGTAGTAAGTAACGTAAGGTTAGTGTTAGAGATTGAAGATATTTGCCATAGCAGGTACATAGCAGTAGCTAACTCTTATCTTGCTTATTGTGTAGTGGAGGATACAAAGACCTGTATGATATGGATGTGTAGCTATCTGTGTATGGACCCTAAAACATTTGGTATAAATATTAGTTCAGAACAGTGGTTTTAATTGTTCTAGAATGCTTCCACTAGTAATGACTAAGTGAAAGAAATGGAACTGTTACATGTCAAACTGTTATGGAATGGAAGTCCTGCTTCAGTACTACTCCACATTGAACCACAGCCAGAAGATGGGTACGTTACGGGCACATTGTTGTTCTGCTGCTCTCAAATGTTGCTCATATGGTAAGTAGTAAGTACGCATTTGTTGCATCAGAAATATAAGGAAAGCTGTTACTGCAACCAGTACGGGCATTGTGAAAACACATTCCATGTGTCTGTGGTAGGAAATATTCATACCTGTGCCTTTAAAAGAGAGCATGCATTGGTTAGACAGCCATCATAAGAGGTGATAAAGTGGCCTAACCCTGTGATGAAGTGGATAACTGACTAACAGTGCCCTCCTGTGGCTGATACATGAACCATGTCAATTGCCACCTCTCGCTCAGCTGAAGAGGATTTGTGGGGTTCACTACTCAGATAGGCTCCCTGGAATGTTGTTGATTCAGAGTGCAAAGTAGAAAAAATCTGCATTGATAAATAACCTATTCTGTTTCAGCATGAGAGATCATTAGTAACAAAAGAACATTGCTCCCAATCTCAAACGCATGCCAGAGACACACATTCTGGAGACTGTGAGGTGGAGTTACCTAGTCTACAGGCTGGAGATGAGTAGAGCGAAGGAGATACTCACTTGGCTGATCCAGATCCAGAAGTCTCCTCAGCCCAGCCGCCCTGCCTGCGGGCTGGTTTAGGAGGGGGTACCTGAGGTTAGAGAGATACTTAATTACAGGCATGACAGACAACTTCTTTAAACTATTAGGCTAAATTCTACACTTCGGCTGAAAACATACAGGAGGAGGAAAAGGGGTCCAAAATAGCAAAAGGGTGTTGTGGCATGTAATGGTCTCTAAATCCATGTGAAGATTATGCTTTCTGTCAAGCTTAATCAGAAAAATAAAGTAAAAGCTTAGTTCCAAAACTGAGCAGACCCTAATACATTTTGAGACAATTCAAGAGAGGTCCCTCTTATCTTTAAAAACATAAACTGCCCCTGGAACTGTATTCTGGAGTTGTAGGCTAGTACAACAGACCAAGTAACCCTTGGTATCCCATATCACTGGGGAGAGACTATTTTATCTCAGAGATCTTTTTAAGTTACTAGAGGTAATATGTCATAAACCCTAAAAGTTCCAGAATGGGGTGAAAATGGCAGTATTATTGGTCAGCGCGAAATTCACACCACTCTAATTGAGTATTTGCTAAACCTCGCCCCAGGATTTTGGACAACCAATCGCAGCACACCAATGGATAGCAACTGTTTTCGAGTCCGACAACTCGGACAAGCTCATGTTTGAAACGCATGAAAGCCAGTGAGGGCAGTGGGAAAAACAGAGTTTTCTTTAAAAAAAAAAAATTGTTTAAATGGCTAAATAATTGTGCACCTGGGGTACTTGCCACTGTGATTCCTGAAATACAGAGCCAGTTGGACTATTTTTCAAATAACTAGCTAGCTCTCAGTCTCATTCATTGACCACCAAATGTTGCTAACGCTAGCTAGCCCCTTAATATAAAGTTCCCTCGAAATGTGCAGTACCGATCAAAAGTTTGGACACACCTACTCATTCAAGGGTTTTTCTTTGTTTTTTCTATATTGTAGAATAATAGTGAAGACATCAAAATTATGAAATAACACATATGGAATCATGTAGTAACCAAAAACAGTGTTAAAACAAATCAAAATATATTTTATATTTCAGATTCTTCAAAGTAACCACCCTTTGCCCTGATGACAGCTTTGCACACTCTTGACATTCACTCAACCAGCTTCATGAGGTAGTCACCTGGAATGCATTTCAATTAACAGGTGTGCCTTGTTAAAAGTTAATTTGTGCAATTTGTTTCCTTCTTAATGTGTTTGAGTCAATCAGTGTGTTGTGACAAGGTAGGGGTGGTATACAGAAGTTAGACCTATTTGGTAAAAGACCAAGTCCATATTATGGCAGGAACAGCTCAAATAAGCAAAGAGAAACGACAGTCCATCATTACTTTAAGACATGAAGGTCAGTCAATACAGAAAATTTCAAGAACTTTGAACGTTTCTTCAAGGGCAGTCGCAAAAACCATCAAGCGCTATGATGAAACTGGCTCTTATGAGGACCGCTACAGGAAAGGAAGACCCAGAGTTACCTCTGCTGCAGAGGATAAGTTCATTAGAGTTAACTGCAGCTCAGATTGCAGCCCAAATAAATGCTTCACAGAGTTCAGATGACCTGGCCTCCACAATCACCCGACGCCAACCCAATTGAGATGGTTTGGGATGAGTTGGACTGGAGAGTGAAGGAAAAGCAGCCAACAAGTTCTCAGCATATGTTGTAACTCCTTCAAGACTGTTGGAAAAGCATTCCAGGTGAAACTGGCTGAGAGAATGCCAAGAGTGTGCAAAGCTGTCATCAAGGCAAAGGGTGGCTACTTTGAAGAATCTAAAATATGAAAAATATTTTGATTTGTTTAACACTTTTTTGGTTACTACATGATTCCATGTATGTTATTTCATAGTTTTGATGTCTTCACTATTATTCTGTAGAACGTAGATATTATAAATAAATAAAAACCCTTGAATGAGTAGGTGTCCAAACTTAGCTTAGCTTAATCGGCTATATTAGGAATATAACTCTCATCTGCTGTCAACATCAGCAAACGATTGGCTCCAAAAGTGGTTTGTAGCTTTGACTGCATGCACAGTGCATTCAGAGCCATTAAGAGGCCAGCCACACTACAAACATCATTTCACCTGGTTGACGTGAAGAAATTGTAATGACAGTTCACCACAACATACCCAAGATGATCCTGATTAGCCAGGAGTAGTCTAGTATTAATTTAATTGTGTATTAAAAACACAGTTTGAGATCATTGTGAGCGGATTTCGCCAGTGGTTAGAAGGGGGAATTGGGCTTCCCGGAAAAATGTTGTCCAAGGTTGCAACAGTAACCAAGGGGGGTGTGGCTTAGAGAAGGGTCAATTGGAATAAATGGCAGTAGAGGCGTAATCCTGATTTTATATAGGAAAATAAAAGTAAGAAATTGTGTAATAGAATTAGTCAACCTAAAATATTATCATACAATTCTAAATAGTTTATACAGGTTTTATACATGTTCTGTATAAATAGCCTCTAAAATATATGTGAACAGGCCATAAATGTCTCAATTATTGTTTTCTTGGAAAGCTGTGAGTGCTATTATATGATATAATATTAGTACTTGTTGCATCATCAACTGATTTCAGCCAGTGATTGACTGCATTGTTTTAATGGAATGTTGGCATATAGGCAGTACATTTTAAAACTTAATGGAACCATTCCTCTAAAACTGACTGGCTAGGTAGCTAACAAACATTCTTCAAAGTCATTATTTTACACAATATCTTATCACAGCACTGGCAAACCATGGTTTACCAACTCCCTGACCAAAATGGCTGACCTTTATACCATCATAAGAAGGTTCATTGTCATTCTAGTATTCTAATTCTATATTTGATCAGTGTTCTGTCATTTGTTTTATGCACTATACCATGCTACAGATATATAGATGCATGTTTCTGGCAAAGATTACATGCCTTCTCACTAAGCCCACATACAAAATACTTAGGAATGGCATGCACAACGTCTTGCCGTCTATATGCAAACCATAGAGCCTGAACATATGGAGCAGAGTGTGGGAACTGCCACACAGAGGACAGCCCGGGTGGACTGCGAGTCTGACCTAAAATAGCTTCACATGAAAAAAATGACCCTCTCCCTCTCATTCTTTGATTCTGAAAATAGTACTGAAAATAGTGAATTGAATTTGGATTGTGGTCCTGAGACCGGGGCCCGGGGAGTTGGGGACCAGCACTTGAATGAATGAATTCCTCAGAGCACACAAGGGTAGGCAGCAGACAAATGAATTTGGAAAAAAAAGCACAACATTCTCATTACCAAATTGGGTCTGCAAAGGACATATTGGTCAGGAGGAATTTCTTACTTTCGACATGAAAGAGGAAAACATCTTTCATGGCTGGTTCCTTCAGCAAACCCATTTATAAATGTGAATGTCAGCATCTACAGAGGAAGGGGAGGCTGGCTGATGGTATTAAGCTGGGAGGTTGAGGCTGAGCAAGTAATTTCATGCAAAAAGTAAGGAAAAATATTTCAACAAGAACAAGGGAGGATAAATGAATGACAAATGTGGCAACTTATTAACAGTATTAAATTCCTCTGGGTAAATACTACTTTTACAGCCTGCTACCAAAAATAACACTCAGAGCGCTCTATGTAATTAGGAATTAATGAGGATAAATACTGATGACAAAGACGATACAAAAGCAGTTGATCTTTGAAGATGAAGGCCTATCTTTAGCTTATGATGAGTTATTTGAACATGAAAAATAACTAAACTCAGCAAGAAATATATATAATTTTGAAAGCACTTACGCCTGTAATCATTTTCTGTGTGACTGTGAGAGGTGAGGGTCCAGGAGCAAGTGCAGGTATGAATTAGTACACGGCACTGAACAAACTTCAGACTAACTGAAATCTATCCTCTCTCTTCATAACAGCCGAAGATATAGAACGGGCAACGATGTACCAAAGCAAATAGCCTAGGCCAATTTAAAAATAACATATATGGTGAGTTTCCACTGAGGATTTACCCTGGTGTTTTACCAAAAATACTCTGTTTGCATCTATGCGGACCGGCCACCGTGTCTCATGGCTTCGGCGGACCTGCCCGGACTTGAGGCCAAACCTAGGCATCTGGGTACTTTTCAGCTAGCGTTTACATAATAAAAGCTAACTGTGAACTTTAACACCTTCTCACAAAGCAACTGTCGAATGATGCAGAGGTTGTTGATTCTGTACGCTCCAAGTCTTTACTGTCACACTCCTGATGGAAACACAATTACACTAGAGCAGGGTTCCCCAACTGGCAGACCGCGGGTGATTTTATTTGGCCACCCAAGTTTTCTGAGCAAAACATTTTTGGTTGTAAAAACAAAAGCAAATCAGCTCCAAGTGATTTTCAATTTGGAAATCTGTTCCAAAGTATTCCCACAGACCACACATAATAGAGATATATGTGGCCGTATACAAATGTAAGCAAAGTTTGAAATGGTTATGTTTTAGTCAAATAATTATGATATGTCTGGGCTTCTTGCAGTCAATTTTCAATCTACAAATAATTTGTAATTATGTTTTGGCTGAATCTACTTGATGATCCCCTGGTGTGGGGGTAAGTCTCAATTGAAAAGTACCACTAGTCCCTATTCCTACAATTTCCTATCTGATGGAACTGGGTAGCTGGGCGTTTGCATAAAAAACAAGCAACTCAAGACCACCAGGTACGTAGGACAACTTTTAAGTCAAAGAAACTGCAGGATCAGGGGTGTAGTGCTGCTGGTGCGCGGAGGAGTGGCACTCCCTCACTTTTTTCTATTTGAGAATACACAGAGCTGGTAAAACTATTTCTGGAAAATTCATGCGGATAAATTCTAAATTATATTTAATTACTACAAAAAATCCATGAAAAACGATAGATTGACAAACCAAATAAATATGTATTGCAGTCTTCTCTCTGGTTGTGGCAAGAATGATGAAGAAGTATAGGCTACGTGCACTTCGGAGGCCCGTCGGAGGCTTGACCACTTTCGCCAATCAGAATGTTAAAAAAATATATTAAAAAGGGCAAACTCCAAGGACCCGTTGTGCATTAGAATCCAGAACGATATGTGACCACTTGGTTAAGGCGACTACATTATGCAGAGGACACCCAAACCAGAGTGGCCACTGCAAACCCAAAGAGCATGAACCTCTCTGTAAGTTGCTGTAGCCCTGCTTGGGATATTTAGCCTACATTGGCTATTGGTTGAGATGCAGGGCCCGTTCTAGCTTGGTATGTCAGGGTGGGAAATTGGAAATGTGAATTGGGCCAAGTTGGAGGTAATAATGCATTTAGGTTATCGTTTATTGAGATGCATGAATATACCACACCAAAAGCTTGATTTCATGGCCTGTTTTAAAACAAATGTCCTACTATTCTACATAGTGATAATTTATGTTCATTACTTCTCGGAATTGATAGTTCACCTCTGTTTTCTTAAATTCTGTAATAGGGTATACTGTAACCATGAATTCAAGCTAATCAGAGTTTACTTATGATACAGCGTGTAAGATACACAATACAATGAAATGTCTACTCGCAATAAAGCGCTCCTCGCAAACAGTGCAATGATATTAAGCTATATGTATTTGTATTTAGATTAGGCTATAGCCTACAAATAGGTATACTACATAGTCGTAGGCCTATTAGGCTACAGGCCTACTGCAAATGATTGTTGTTTGTTTCTGAACTGGCCAAATGGCAGAGCTATCCTTCAGCACCACAAGTTGGTTCAACTTCTTTAGCATCATTGCGTGATCCTGGTGCTGACCTTTCAGCATCATGAAGGACGGTCCAATCGCTTAAAATTACATCTCATCAAGATCTGTTGCCTACGCCTAATAGTCATACTCATCACTTATTATTATTACAAATATAATATTATAAACTGGGTGGTTCAAGCCCTGAATGCTGATTGGCTGACAGTCGTGGTATACAGTGCCTTGCAAAAGTTTCCCCCCACCCTTGGTCTTTTTCCTATTTTGTTTCAATACAATCTGTAATTTAAATAGATTTTTATTTGGATTTCATGTAATGGACATACACAAAATAGTCCAAATTGGTGAAGTGAAATTTAAAAAAAAAATTACTTATTTCAAAAGATTCAAAAAAATGTAAAACTGAAAAGTGGTGCGTGCATATGTATTCACCCCCTTTACTATGAAGCCCCTAAATAAGATCTGGTGCAACCAATTACCTTCAGAAGTCACATAATTAGTTAAATGAAGTCCAACCGTGTGCAATCTAAGTGTCACATGATCTGTCACATGATCTCAGTAAATACACCCGTTCTGAAAGGCCCCAGAGTCTGCCACACCACTAAGCAAGCGGCACCACCAAGCAAGCGGCACCATGAAGACCAAGGAGCTCTCCAAACAGGTCAGGGACAAAGTTGTGGAGAAGTACAGATCTGGGTTGGGTTATAAAAAAATATCAGAAACATTGAACATCCCACAGAGCACCATTAAATCCATTATTAAAAAATGGAAAGAATATGGCACCACAACAAAACTGCCAAGAGAAGACCGCCCACCAACACTCACGGACCAGGCAAGGAGGGCATTAAATCAGAGAGGCAACAAAGCGACCAAAGATAACCCTGAAGGAGCTGCAAAGCTCCACAGCGGAGATTGGAGTATCTGTCCATAGGACCACTTTAAGCCATACACTCTACAGAGCTGGGTTTTAGGGAAGAGTGGTCAGAAAAAAAGCCATTGCTTAAAGAAAAAAATAAGCAAACACGTTTGGTGTTCGCCAAAAGGCATGTGGGAAACTCCCCAAACATACGGAAGAAAGTACTCTGGTCAAATGAGACTAAAATTTAGCTTTTTGGCCATCAAGGAAAATGCTATGTCTGGCGCAAACCCAACACCTCTCATCACCCCGAGAACACCATCCCCACAGTGAAGCATGGTGGTGGCAGCATCAAGCTGTGGAGATGTTTCTATCGCAACCAGAAACCTGCTCCTTTTTCTCTCTGTTCCGAACGTAATAGACAACCAGTTCTGATAGACTTTAGCTGTACCCTTATCCTACTCCTCCTCTGTTCCTCTGGTGATGTAGAGGTTAATCCAGGCCCTGCAGTGCCAAGCTCCACTCCTACTCCCCAGGTGCTCTCATTTGTTGACTTCTGTAACCGTAAAAGCCTTGGTTTCATGCATGTTAACTTCTCTAGGGTAGGGGGCAGCATTCGGAATTTTGGATGAAAAGCATGCCCAAATTAAACTGCCTGCTTCTCGGGCCCAGAAGATATGATATGCATATAACTGGTAGATTTGGATAGAAAACACTCTAAAGTTTCCAAAACTGTTAAAATAGTGTCTGTGAGTATAACAGAACTGATTTGGCAGGCGAAAACCTGAGAAAAATCTATTCGGGAAGTTTTTTGGTTTTTTTTGTTGTAGTTTTCTATTCAATGCCATTACAGTATCCATTGGCTTAGGACTCAAATTGCAGTTCCTATGCCTTCCACTAGATGTCAACAGTCTTTAGAAATTGTTTCAGGCTTGTATTCTGAAAAATGAGGAAGTAAGAGCAGTCTGAATGAGTGGACGCTAAAGTGTCACAGAGCTTTTTCATGCGCGCGACCGAGAGTGCCTTTCTTGTTTACCTTTTATATTGACGACGTTATTGTCCGGTTGAAATATTATCGATTATTTAGGCTAAAAACAACCTAAGGGTTGAATATAAACATCGTTTGACATGTTTCTATGAACTTTACGGATACAATTAGGATTTTTTTGTCTGCCTGTTTTGACTGCGTTTGAGCCTGTGGATTACTGAAGAAAATGCGCGAACAAAACGGAGGTTTTTGGATATAAAGAGACTTTATCGAACAAAAGGAACATTTATTGAGTAAATGAATGTCTGCTGAGTGCAACCATATGAAGATCATCAAAGGTAAGGGATTAATTTTATCTCTATTTCTGACTTGTGTAACTCTTCTACTTGGCTGGTTACTGTTTGTAATGATTTGTCTGCTGGGCTATGTTCTCAAATAATCGTACGGTATGCTTTCGCCGTAAAGCATTTTTTTTTTTTTTTATCTGACACCGTGGTTGGATTCACAAGAAGTTAATCTTTAAACCTATGTAAAATATGTTTTGTTTTCTGAATTTTTATAATGAGTATTTCTGTATTTGAATTTGGCGCCCAGCAGTTTCACTGGCTGTTGAAGAGGTGGGACGCTAACTTCTCACGTACCCAAGAGAGGTTAACATTAGAAGCCTCCTCCCTAAGTTTGTTTTAGTCACTGCTTTAGCACACTCTGCCAACCCGGATGTCCTAGCCGTGTCTGTATTCTGGCTTAGGAAGACCACCAAAAACCCTGACATTTCCATCCCTAACTATAACATTTTCCGACAAGATAGAACTACCAAAGGGGGTGGTGTTGCAATCTACTGCAGAGATCGCCTACAGAGTTCTGTCTTACTATCCAGGTCTGTACCCAAACAATTCGAGCTTCTACTTTTAAAAATCCACCTTTCCAGAAACAAGTCTCTCACCGTTGCCGCTTGCTATTGACCACCCTCTGCCATGGACACCATATGTGAATTGATTGCCCCCCCATCTATCTTCAGAGCTCGTGCTGCTAGGTGACCTAAACTGGGACATGCTTAACATCCCGGCCATCCTACAATCTAAGCTTGATAACCTCAATCTCACACAAATTATCAATGAACCCACCAGGTACAACCCCAAATCCGTAAACACAGGCACCCTCATAGATATCATCCTAACCAACTTGACCTCCAAATACACCTCTGCTGTTTTCAACCAAGATCTCAGCGATCACTGCCTCATTGCCTGCATCCGTAACGGGTCTGCGGTCAAACGACCACCCCTCATCACTGTCAAATGCTCCCTAAAACACTTCAGCGAGCAGGCCTTTCTAATCGACCTGGCCCGGGTATCCTGGAAGGATATTGACCTCATCCCGTCAGTAGAGGATGCCTGGTTATTCTTTAAAAGTGCCTTCCTCACCATCTTAAATAAGCATGCCCCATTCAAAAAAAATTAGAACCAGGAACAGATATGGCCCTTGGTTCTCTCCAGACCTGACTGTCCTTGACCAGCACAAAAACATCCTGTGGTGTTCTGCATTAGCATTGAATAGCCCCCGTGATATGCAACTTTTCTGGGAAGTTAGGAACCAATATACACAGGCAGTTAGGAACTAGCCTGTTCAACCTCTCTTTCGTATCGTCTGAGATTCCCAAAGATTGGAAAGCTGCCGCGGTCATCCCCCTCTTCAAAGGGGCAGAGACACTAGACCCAAACTGCTACAGACCTATATCCATCCTACCCTGCCTTTCTAAGGTCTTCGAAAGCCAAGTTAACAAACAGATTACCGACCATTTCGAATCCCACCGTACCTTCTCCGCTATGCAATCTGGTTTCAGAGCTGGTCCTGGGTGCACCTCAGCCACACTCAAGGTCCTAAACGATATCATAACCGCCATCGATAAGAGACATTACTGTGCAGCCGTATTCATCGACCTGGCCAAGGCTTTCGACTCTGTCAATCACCACATTCTTATCGGCAGACTCAACAGCCTTGGTTTCTCAAATGATTGCCTCGCCTGGTTTACCAACTACTTCTCTGATAGTGTTCAGTGTGTCAAATCGGAGGGCCTGTTGTCCGGACCTCTGGCAGTCTCTATGGGGGTGCCACAGGGTTCAATTCTCAGGTCGACTCTCTTCTCTGTATCCATCAATGATGTCGCTCTTGCTGCTGGTGATTCTCTGATTCACCTATACGCAGATGACACCATTCTGTATACCTCTGGTCCTTCTTTGGACACTGTGTTAACTAACGTCCAGACGAGCTTCAATGCCATACAACTCTCCTTCCGTGGTCTCCAACTGCTCTTAAATTCAAGTAAAACTAAATGCATGCTCTTCAACCGATCGCTGCCCGCACCTGCCCGCCCGTCCAGCATCACTACTCTGGACGGTTCTGACTTAGAATATGTGGACAACTACAAATACCTTTTTTGTCTGGTTAGACTGTAAACTCTCCTTCCAGACTCACATTAAGCATCTCCAATCCAAAATTAAATCTAGAATGGGCTTCCTATTTCGCAACAAAGCATCCTTCACTCATGCTGCCAATCATACCCTCGTAAAACTGACTATCCTACCGATCCTCAACTTCGACGATGTCATTTACAAAATAGCCTCCAACACTCTACTCAACAAATTGGATACAGTCTATCACAGTGCCATCCGTTTGGTCCCCAAAGCTCCATATACTACCCACCACTGCGAGCTGTACGCTCTCGTTGGCTGGCCCTCGCTTCATACTCGTCGCCAAACCCACTGGCTCCAGGTCATCTACAAGTCTCTGCTAGGTAAAGCCCCGCCGTATCTCAGCTCACTGGTCACCATAGCAGCACCCACCCGTAGTACACGCTCCAGCAGGTATATCTCACTGGTCACCCCCAAAGCCAATTCTTCCTTTGGCCGCCTTTCCTTCATGTTCTCTGCTGCCAATGACTGGAACGAACTGAAAAAATATCTCCCTCACTAGCTTTAAGCACCAGCTGTCAGAGCAGCTCACAGATCACTGCACCTGTACATAGCCCATCTGTAATTAGCCCATCCAACTACCTCATCCCCATACTGTATTTATTTATTTATCTGGCTCCTTTGCACCCCAGTATCTCTACTTGCACATTCATCTTCTGCACATCTACCATTCCAGTGTTTAATTGCTATATTGTAATTACTTTGCCACCATGGCCTATTTATTGCCTTACCTACCTTATCCTACCTAATTTGCACACACTGTATATAGACTTTTTCTACTGTATTATTGACTGTAAGTTTGTTTATTCCATGTGTAACTCTGTGTTGTTGTATGTATCGAACTGCTTTGCTTTATCTTGGCCAGGTCGCAGTTGTAAATGAGAACTTGTTCTCAACTAGCCTACCTGGGTAAATAAAGGGGAAATAAAAAAAAATAAAAAAAATGTAGTCAGAATTTAAGTTATGATGGATGGCGTTAAATACAGGGAAATTCTTGAGGGAAACCTGTTTCAGTCTTCCAG
Source organism: Salvelinus namaycush (assembly GCF_016432855.1). Taxonomy (NCBI): domain Eukaryota; kingdom Metazoa; phylum Chordata; class Actinopteri; order Salmoniformes; family Salmonidae; genus Salvelinus; species Salvelinus namaycush. Next base: position 25,743,198 of record NC_052334.1, on the reverse strand, counting down.
AGATTTGAGACTTGGACGGAGGTTCACCTTCCAGCAGGACAATGATCCTAAGCATACTGCTAAAGCAACACTCGAGTGGTTTAAGGGGAACATTTAAATGTCTTGGAATGGCCTAGTCAAAGCCCAGATCTCAATCTAATTGAGAATCTGTGGTATGACTTAAAGATTGTTGTACACCAGTGGAACCCATCCAACTTGAAGTAGCTGGAGCAGTTTTGCCTTGAAGAATGGGCAAAAATCCCAGTGGCTAGATGTGCCAAGCTTATAAAGACATACCCACAAGAGACTTGCAGCTGTAATTGCTGCAAAAGGTGGCTCTACAAAGTATTGACTTTGGGGGGTGAATAGTTATGCACGCTCAAGGTCTGTTTTTTTTCTTATTTCTTGTTTGTTTCACAATAAAACATATTTTGCACCTTCAAAGTGGTAGTCAGGTTGTGTAAATCAAAAGATACAAACCCCCCAAAAATCTATTTTAATTACAGGTTGTAAGGCAACAAAATAGGAAAAATTCCAAGGGGGGTGAATACTTTCGCAAGCCACTGTATCAGACCGTATACTACGGGTATGACAAAACATTTATTTTTACTGCTCTAATTACGTTGGTAACCAGTTTATAAATAGCAATAAGGCACCTCTTGAGTTTGTGGTATATGGCCAATATACCACGGCTAAGGGCTGTGTCTCCACGTTGCATCGTGCCTAAGAACGACCCTTAGCCGTGGTATATTAGCCATATACCACACCTCCTCAGGCATTATTGCTTAATGATCACTTCTCACAATGGTGCTTGTTTAGTAGATCAAAGCTGATTCAATGTTTTGCAAGATTACATAATGATTAATTTGCGTTTTACATTACAGAACCGAATATAATACAATAGCATAGTAGGCCTACAACGTTACTGTTACACTAAAAACATTGTTAGCTGAAGCTGAATTGTCCCCAAAAAAGATAATGCAACAGAGTTTTGGCAGGATATATGCTTTGATTGAAATTAAATACAAGAAAGGCTAATAGTTTGTTAACACCATGAGCTCTAATTCGCTCACGAAACCGTAATTCAAGAAGACCTAAATGCATATGCCCATGAAACGGGGAATACGAAGAATGAAGAATTATCATTCATGATTGACAGTGATGATGGCCTATTTTGAAATGAGGTAGCATATGCCTAATTCGGTGTTTGAGAGTATTTTTTTTTTTTTTAGACAATACTGTATGTGTGAGCATATGCAGATGTTGCAATTGGAGGATCCATTTTATGCATATTCTATAATGATAGGCTATTCAATTGGCTACATCTGTCGGTAAAAACTTTGAGGAAATTATGACATCACTTACTTTTTTTGCGCTCCCTCGTCTAAAAAAAATAATAGCACTATACCACTGTGCAGGATTCACTTCAAACTCATTTTACATAAAAGTTGCAGTATCCAAAGAAACAACTGTACACTAATATGCCTACATCTATAAAGCAGAATAGAGAATTGAAAGCAACATTAAGTAACTTAATACCACAGTGTGAGGCACTCAGTGACAGCTGAGTTAGTATGTAGAATGACTACATTCAAATCATATGTGTATGGATTTGTGTATTTTATTTATTTACTTTACCTTTATTTAACTAGGCAAGTCAATTAAGAACAAATTCTTATTTACAATGACGGCCTAGGAACAGTGGGTTAACTGCAGAACGACAGATTTGTACCTTGTCAGCTCAGGGATTCAAACTTGCAACCTTTCGGTTACTAGTCCAACGCTCTAACCACTAGGCTACCCTGCCGCCCCATGGATTCAATCTATGAGGGTACAGTATATGTTCTTGTGGTATAAAGTTACTCTGTAGGGTTGGAAAATGAATACTGCCAAGCCATATCATTACTTAAGTGCCCTCATACAATACCTCTTCCTCTTCCTTGGTTCATGCATAAGAAATGATTCACATGTATTTAGGTGGAGTGTATGCAGTGACGTTAATGGCCATGACAAGTAATATATGATATTTGGTTTTAGGTAAATAAAAAGGCATTACAAGCAACACTGATAGTCAATCATAAATCATAGCTACCTCTCCCATCGACGTTGAAGAAGAGGATTTTCTGACGTGTCGAGACTCCTCCATTGAAGATGATTGCTCTGCAGCCTGGCGAGCCCGTCGACCTAACTTTGCAACCTGAGTGAATATCATAATTCGAGTCACTAAAAATTATCTTAAAATGACATGAACACGGTCGTAACTCTGAAGCATTAGTTAAATATTAACTTTATCACACAATTGCTGTAAAGCGGTGTTTAGTTAGCTGGAAGGCAATGCTAACGCGTTAGCTAGCTAAGTAACTGCCTGGAAAAGGCTGCCTCGACAAGAGAGAAACCATAATTCAAGTTCAAGGTTTGCAATGACATTCTAAACATTGCTAACGTTACTTATTATGTAAAGACTCTGTGTACAAGTTGAAATCGTAAATCACTTACATTCTTTCCAACTCCACTGTCTCCGAGTTGAAGATTATCGTCCATTTTCCCTTGCGTTTACAGATGGAGCTACTTCCTGGGGACCAGGAGCGTCACACCGCAACCATCTCCATGGTGACACCAATAAGGGGGAGTGGCGTAAGTAGTCCATGCTCGAGTGGCAGGGAGCGTGACGTTAGAGGCAAGCCAAAATTACATGATGGAGCTACATCCAAACCTTTCAAAAACACTGGTCTGGTAGATGCTGAGGCTACCCATCATTGGGTAGAAGTGGCCAATAGACAGAGAGACACATCAGACAAAGATTTTCATTATAACCCTACCTACAGACGCCTCATTAGCATAACAGTGATAGGGGGGTATTTCTACTCCTGTGTAACTTCAGGTTACCTATAGTATAACCTTTTATTTTACTTTTGAGGACATTTTCTGTAGCCTACATCTAGGCTGGAAACATGTTTTTTAATATATATAAAACTAGTTAATTGCATCTGCCATGGAGCCCCATTTCATAATATTACCTTATGTCCCTGCTACTTGCCAAAGTTTTTTTAGGGCCTTTTTCACACCTATTAGTTTTATTGAGCACCGTGGCAACAACTCTTATTCTGAAAGTTCTATTTCCAGCCCATTGTTCTGCATCACAATCTCAGTTTTGCAGTTGAGTCACAAATCCCCTAGCAACTGCACTAGGTGCCAGTGGTGGAAAAAAGTACCTAATTGTCATACATGAGTAAAAGTAAAGACACCTTAATAGAAAATGACTCAAGTAACAGTGAAAGTTAAAGTTGCTGAAACACCCAGATCCTACACTGCCCTTTGTGGTGGAGGTGGCCACTTCAGAATTGGGCATGGGGGCCATCCTGTCCCTATGTCAAGGTAACCCACAGAAATTGTATCCATGTGCATACTACTAAAAAAGACGGTCTCCTGCAGAGAGGAACTATGATGTCATCGATCGGGAGCTCTTGGTGGAGAAAGTTGGCATTAGAGGGGTGGAGACACTGGCTGGAAGGCACCAAGGACCCATTTCTCATCCTCACGACCATCAGAACCTGGAGTACATACGGATAGCGAGGCGGCTGAACCCGCGCCAAGCAAGGTGGGCCCATTTCTTCACTAGATTCGACTTCACCTTGTCATATCGCCCAGGTTCAAAGAACATCAAAGCCGATGCCCTGTCCACTGTCTACGATTCGGGAGAAGTTCCTGTCCTGAGTGCACCAATCATACCGCCCTCCCGAGTGGTTGCCCCCGTGCTTTGGGACATAGATGTGGACATTCACTAGGCTATGGGGATAAGGGATGGGCTGTTGACCTGGGCGCAAACATCTCTCGTCGCTGGACACCCAGGTATCACCCGCACATCGCTCGCTATGTCAACTCCTGCTCCGTATGTGCCCAAACTAAATCTTCCCGGCACGCTCCAGCAGGGAAACTGCTTCCCCTTCCCGTGCCTCAGCGGCTTGGGTCTCATCTGTCCACTGGCTCTGACAGTGGCTTCTTCTCTAGACTAATATCTTCCGCAAGCATGCTTTGCTCTGCTGCCTCGCTTAAAGTACAGACCATGGAGCCAGTGTCAAGCATCCCATTCATTTGGAACTGGTTATTTACAGTGACTGGGGCATAAAACAGTTAGTCAAATTGCGTTACTCTTTGTATATTCTGCGCTATGACCCGAACCCCTCCTGGTGCTGCACTACATCCGTTCACATATCATAGTTCTAAATCTTCATCACACTCTAGGGTTTGTTTCTCTTAACCCACATATCCCCCCTCCAAATGTGGGCCTGCTAGTTTAACGGCTCCGCACCATGGGTTGCTTGTGTGGGCTCCTCACTGTATCTGGGCCCAGGCGTCGGACTGTTTTTTTCCAGTGACCTGACTCAAAGCAAACACAGACCCTCCCTTCTACAGTGTGCAAGCGTAGAGTGGTTTGTACCATTACACACCTTGCAGTTCTCCTGTAAGAGTACCCTTGGTTAGGTGGGTGCTGCGGTCTTACTGTTGTCTGAGTGTTCTGCATTAGCACACGATCAAGTAGGCTTATCAAGGTTTGCATGCAGTTTCCCTGAGTTTGATTAGAGGGTGTGACAAGTTTTTATTTTTTTGTATTTCACCTTTATTTAACCATGTAGGCTAGTTGAGAACAAGTTCTCATTTACAACTGCGACCTGGCCAAGATAAAGCAAAGCAGTGCGACACAAGCAACAACACAGAGTTACACATGGAATAAACAAACATACAGTCAATAATTCAATAGAAAAAGTCTATATACAGTGTGTGCAAATGAGGTAGGATAAGGGAGGTAAAGCAATAAATAGGCCATAGTGGCAAAATAATTACAATATAGCAATTAAACACTGGAGTGATAGATGACAAGTACCTCACTCTGGCTAGGAGACACTGGACAAGTTGTCACTTCATCTTCAAGTACAGCCATCTAGATATGTGTGGCCACCTGGCGCTTTGACCTGATCAACATTCAGGCTTTAATTTCAGACTGATAATCCTCTAGACGTTCTTGTATCTCGGCTGCCATCCAACTATCAGCTGTTTTGAACTTTTAAAACTGCAGAAAGAGAAGGATCTGGGCAGTATTTCACAAACATCATCGTTACCTCTCGGCTGGAGTCCTCAATGTTCCGACCCTGTCTCCTCAAACACATCTACTACCTTGCTCAGAAGGATCCAGTACTCCATGGTATTTTCTCCTAGTATGGGCAAAGTGTTATAAAAATCGTGAAGAGGCATAGATGAATATGTTGACTCACTGAAATGCTGTTTCAGTATATCTATTATCACTTTATAGTTCTCGTGAGGTTTCAGAGATGTATTGCTGCGGAGTGTTATCTTTATGATGTCTCTAGCGCTCCCCATAAGCTTGGACATGATCTCCTGTGACTGTTCTATGACCGGCACGCCCCTCTTTCTCAGGTAAACGTCGATGAGCTCCCCCCATTCATGTACTGAGTACTTGTCAGACCCCTCCCTCTGAAACATGGAGGTTCTCTCATGTCAGACTGCATGACCAACTTCATACCAGATAAATTAAGGGAGGGTGTGTCAGTCAATGTCTAGCCTGCACTGGAGCTCTGAGCATGTGCTCCTCTATCCTCCTTCCTCTCACCTTCCTTCCTAAATTGAGCTGATATAGACTGTCCTATCTGATGAGCGAGTTGTGTGATAAGATTTCCCAAGTCAGGATTGGCCACCTCTGAACTATCTGAGGGGGTGTCACTAGGCATAATTACAGGAGCTGAAGGTGTGGCGTTAGGCACCTGAGTAGAGCAAAAATGTTGTGAATCTACAACATCTATAGTTGTAGCTGGGGTCTGAGGCAACTTCCTGAAAAACCTCCCTCTCCCAAGACCCAGTTCAAGCTCATCACTGGATACACGGTCTCCTTTTCCAACAATATAAGTCATATTCACTATATGATACACAAATAAATGGATGAGTAATTAAATTAAATATACAGTTGAAGTCAGAAGTTACATACACTTAGGTTGGAGTCATTAAAACTCGTTTTTCAACCACTCCACAAATTTCTTTTTAACAAACTATAGTTTTGGCAAGTCGATTAGGACATCTACTTTGTGCATGACACAAGTAATTTTTCCAACTATTGTTTACAGACAGATTATTTCACTTATAATTCACTGTATCAGAATTCCAGTGGGTCAGAAGTTTAAATACACTAAGTTGACTGTGCCTTTAAACGGCTTGGAAAATTCCAGAAAATGATGTCATGGCTTTAGAAGCTTCTGATAGGCTAATTTAGATTATTTGAGTCAATTGAAAGTGTACCTGTGGATGTATTTCAAGGCCGACCTTCAAACTCTGTGTCACTTTGCTTGACATCATGAGAAAATCAAAAGAAATCAGCCAAGACCTCAGAAAGAAATTGTAGACCTCCACAAGTCTGGTTCATCCTTGGGAACAATTTCCAAACGCCTGAAGGTACCATGTTCATCTGTACAAACAATAGTACGCAAGTATAAACACCATGGGACCAGGCAGCTGTCATACTGCTCAGGAAGGAGACGCGTTCTGTCTCCTAGAGATGAACGTACTTTGGTGCGAAAAGTGCAAATCAATCCCAGAACAACAGCAAAGGACCTTGTGAAGATGCTGGAGGAAACAGGTACACAAGTATCTATATCCACAGTAAAATGAGTCCTATATCGACATAACCTGAAAGGCCGCTCAGCAAGGAAGAAGCCACTGCTCCAAAACCTCCATAAAAAAACAGACTACGGTTTGCAACTTCACATGATGACAAAGATCATACTTTTTGGAGAAATGTCCTCTGGTCTGATGAAACAAAAATAGAACTGTTTGGCCATACTGACCATCGTTATGTTTGGAGGAAAAAGGGGGAGGCTTGCAAGCTGAAGAACACCATCCCAACCGTGAAGCACGGGGGTGGCAGCATCATGTTGTGGGGGTGCTTTGCTGCAGGAGGGACTGGTGCACTTCACAAAATAGATGACATCATGAGGAAGGGAAATTATGTGGATATATTGAAGCAACATCTCAAGACCTCAGTCAGGAAGTTAAAGCTTGGTTGCAAATGGGTCTTCCAAATGGACAATGACCCCAAGCATACTTCCAAAGTTGTGGCAAAATGGCTTAAGGACAACAAAGTCAAGGTATTGGAGTGGTCATCACAAAACCCTGACCTCAATCCTATAGAAAATGTGTGGGCAGAACTGAAAAAGTGTGTGCGAGCAAGGAGGCCTACAATCCTGACTCAGTTACACCAGCTCTGTCAGGAGGAATGGGCCAAAATTCACCCAACTTATTGTGGGAATCTTGTGGAAGGCTACCCGAAACGTTTGACCCAAGTCAAACAATTTGAAGGCAATGCTACCAAATACTAATTGAGTGTATGTAAACTTCTGACCCACTGGGAATGTGATGAAAGAAATAAAATCTGAAATCCTTCTCTCTACTATTACTCTGACATTTCCCATTCTTAAAATAAAGTGGTGATCCTAACTGTCCTAAGACAGGGAATTTTTAGTAGGATTAAATGTCAGTAATTGTGAAAAATTGAGTTTAAATGTATTTGGCTAAGGTGTATGTAAACTTCTGACTTCAACTGTAGCTAATGAACTGATTTCCAGTCCCAAAGAGAGAACTATGACAATACAAAAACTCAATTACAACAAAATATCAAATGTTATATCACTTGAGAATAATGAAGCAAGTCCTGGTCTAATGTCTATGCTTCTAATCTCAGATACAGAGACCTGTGAAAACTGCTTAACCTTGTGTGGATGAAGGTCCCAAAGAAAGCATCAAGTCCTGGAGAGACTGAAGGGTGTGTGTTCATCAAGTCCTGGAGAGACTATCGCCATGTGTTATATATGCATGGTGATCCTTGCTTCTAGAGATCTAGCTAATGGTTGTGCAGGTTTCTCTTCCACCCTATCCCTGACATTCTGCTTTTTATTTGTATTAAACACTACTCATTTAACTATTGTTTTTGAGAAAGATGCATGTCTAAACCCACTAACCATTTACATAGGCATTCTTTGTATGATATAAAATAAAGTTTTGATTATTTTATGTAAAGTGTATTTTTTGGTCATTGAACATTCCCTGTTTGTCTGTTTTATTTGGTTGTTACTCACTTTCATTTTGTCTGATGATACTGCACAGATTTGAGCAGCAGCTGATGTCCTTGATCATTGGTGTGGGTGTAACAATCCCTGTATGACTGACCTAGGATGCAACCCCTGTCCATAGCAGCACTTCATACCCACAAAGCACCATCCATTATCATTCCAAAACCAGGATCTTGGTTGGTCTAGGATAACAGTACTTTAGGTCTCAGGGTGGGTAACCTCACCACACGATGGCTACTAGGGCATTCTCACTTTGTCTTTCCTTGATTATCTCCTCACCTGTATTGTATTGGAGGAGAAGATACAAGATCTCTCCCCTCTGACCTTCTTCTCCAATGGGTTTTTAGAAGGAGACGAGGAGAGGAATCAAGGAAGGATGAATTGAGAAAGTGACTAGCACTCCCCTGTCAACTAGTTCACGTGTGCTACACACTCACCCTTCAGCTACACTTACTGACCTCCTTCTCCTCATCAATCTCAGCAGCCAGCAGAGCAGACTTTGTGAACTGAGTCAATCTAATTTAATTCTGCTACATTGAGTCAGATCAGAGTTGGTGGCGTAGGAGGAGGTGAAATGGGTGTCACTGTAGCAGAGGTGAACTGCAGATAAGTTCTGGTAGCCACTGTGATGTAATGTCATCCCCCTGAGACTTGAAGTCGTGTCTCCTCCAGTCTATCATGAATTGATCTATATTTTAATGCTTTAAGCATCTCGGCTGCTGGAGGATGTCCTCTAATTTTGCACTGATTTGCTTTATTTTGCTACACTTATTGTCCTCCTTCTCTAGTTGTTGGTATGTTAGCTACAAGTGTACTCTGATTAGGGTTTCTGGCCCAGTCAGCCATACAAGGATGGAATTTATACATTACATAGCTACTTTGCAGCCCATGTAAAGTTTACATTTTGCTGATATGTTTTCTCCATTTAAAATGATACTGTAGAAATAGGAAAAACACTCACACATCTGAGAATGTGTGTGTGTTGATCATTTGCTAATAACTTGAAAGAAAATACAAGTCTGGTTTGATACTGGCAAGATCAGTGTGTGGGTTTTTCTTTTTTTCTTAGACAATTAACAAGGCTAACCATGTTGAAGGACAATTAACAAGGCCAACCATGTTGAAGGATACCAGATTTGACTTCTATGGCTTCTGTGCACCTCTCTGATTCAGAGGGGTTGGGTTAAATGCGGGATGACACATTTCAGTAGAATACATTCAATTGGAGAACGGACTAGGTATCCCATTTCCCTTTCTCTTTACATGCCGTCAGAAAATGTATTTGTGCAAGCACAACCCTTGTAATGAAGGTAGGCCTTAAAACCTCTACAGGATCAGTGCCCCCCCCCCCCCCCCCCTCCCCGCCGGGACGGTTGAGCTAACATAGGCTAATGTGATTAGCATGAGGTTGTAAGTAACAAGAAAATTTCCCAGAACATAGACATATCTGATATTGGCAGAAAGCTTAAATTCTTGTTAATCTAACTGTGCTGTCCAATTTACAGTATATAGTACAGTGAAAGAATACAATGCTATTGTTTGAGGAGATTGTACAGTTATGAACTTGAAAATGTATTAATAAACCAATTAGGCACATTTGGGCAGTCTTGATACAAAATATTGAACAGAAATGCAATGGTTCATTGGATCAATCTAAAACTTTGCACATACACTGCTGCCATCTAGTGGACAAAATATAAATTGCGCCTGGGCTGAAATAATACATTATGGCCTTTCTCTTGCATTTCAAAGATGATGGTACAAAGAAAAAAAAAAGGTTTTTTTCTTTGAATGAACTTTTACCAGATCTAATGTGTTATATTCTCCTACATTAATTTAAAATTTGCACAAACTTCAAAGTGTTTCCTTATAAGCCCAGGGTCGTTACACTATATTTCTTAATTGAAACTAGCTAAGTGGGCAATATACCTGGGTAACATATAGTTGCGTTTTGGAGGAAGCAGACGAAAAGCTAGGAGAGAGATTAGTGAAGGGGAGAGAGGTTGATAGTGGGGTAATTAGTGCTGCTAGACAACTTTGATGTAAACAATGCGGCTGTCAAACATTGGACTCGAATGCTAGCTACGTTTAGTTTAGTTATATTGTTTGCTGTCGTGAGAGAAATGTATCTAACTGGCTATCAAGGTAAACTAATCTTTCTCTACCTCACATTACGCTAGCTCGACTGTGGTTATTTGATGTGCTAGCCAAATGTAACACCACCAGAGCAAACGGGAAATAAACGTTGTCTGATTATTTTGTTTAGTGGATCTGGTATGCATATTCTTGATACCATTTGAAAGGAAACACTTTGAAGTTTGTGGAAATTTTAAATTAATGTAGGAGAATATAACACATTAGATCCTTGTTATTCAATTATTGCACCCACACTGCTTGCGCGCGCCAACGAGCGTCTGCGACGCCAAGGGCTAAAATGGAACTCATTCCTATTTCTGACGCAGATCGCGCTGCAAGTCCTGCCTCTCCCATCTCCTCATTGGTTTATAGAAGCAGGTACCCACGTGCCATCTCCTCATTGGTTATACCCACAATGTGTGTGTATATAATTAATGTGTGAATTGTTTTGGTTGGATCAAGAAATACGAATTTATAAATGTGTTCTAGCTAACCAACTAAGTAGCTAGTTAGAAATTATGGCGCTGCAGCACATGATGTAGACTGGGGAACCTGGTTGCGCGTGCCTATAGAACGTGTTATTGTTTTGACAGTTGAAAAGGTTTATAAACACTAGCTAAGGTTACCTAGCAACAATAAAATAGCGTAAGGAACGCTATGTAACTTGCTAGCGCCCAAATGAAATGTAACGTAATGTAGATAAAGTCAGCCAATTAGCCCAGAAACAATATGGAAACGTGCTATGTAGGCTTACATTGTCTTTTTCATCTTCATAATTTGAGCCAATTATCAGTCAGGAAAGGAGCCCGTATTAACTTTGTTATCCTTAACACGGAACCCAAACCGGCTGCGCGTATCGTGCACACATTTATTTTGCCCCCCCCACACCAAACGCGATCACGACACGCAGGTTAAAATATCAAAACAAACTCTGAACCAATGACATTAATTTGGGGACAGGTCGAAAAGCATTAAACATGTATGGCAATTTAGCTAGTTAGCTTGCACTTGCTAGCTAACGTTAATTTGTCCTATTTATCTAGCTTGCTGTTGCTAGCTAATTTGTCCTGGGATATAAACATTGAGTTGTTATTTTACCTGAAATGCACAAGGACCTCTACTCCGACAATTAATCCACACATAAAACGGCCAACCGAATCGTTTCTAGTCATCTCTCCTCCTTCCAGGCCTTTTCATCTTTGAACTTATATGGTGATCCATCTAAACTTTCATTGTATTACCACGACAACCGGCAACAAAGTTTGTCTTTCAGTCACCCACGTGGGTATAACCAATGAGGAGATGGCACGTGGGTACCTGCTTCTATAAACCAATGAGGAGATGGGAGAGGCAGGACTTGCAGCGCGATCTGCGTCAGAAATAGGAACGACATCTATTTTAGCCCTTGGCGTCGCAGACGCTCGTTGGCGCGCGCAAGCAGTGTGGGTGCAATAATTGAATAACATGGATTTCTAAATTTATTTTGCGACGCTCGCGCACGCGACGTGTCCGGTCTGGTCAGCATGTTAGCTTTATATGCCCTGTAGTCTGGCATCGCTGTAAAAGTTTTGGTATAGCTCATATGAGTTTATGGCATCTGAACCGCAGTATACTTTTGTTAGTCAATGGATAGTTGGGTGCATGCCAGCAACTGGAGGTTCAGTATTGTTTACTAGATTATTTCCAGTGAATGTTGATTTAAGGCTCTTGGAGTTCCATATATAGAGATACTGATATGGAATCTCTCCCTGCAACTACACCAGTGACTTCATACCACTATATATGTTCATGTCATTCATGACCTAAAAAAAATCATGCTACGTCTCAATACATTTTAGTGGTAGAGATTTCTGCAATGTAAAATATCCTATCATGCAGTCCCAAGGGAAGAATGCTGAGAATAGTTTTACACCAAAAGCGACATTGCTGACATTTGATTGTATTAATAATTCGACAAACAACTTTAGCAAAGTTGAAGGACATAAGCACTTGTTGGACATTATGTCTCAGAACCAATAACTCAAACTTTTATTTTATTTACCCTTTATTTATACAGAGAATCCCATTTGAGACCAGGGTCTCTTTTTCAATTGTGCCCTGTGTTATAACAAACAACAATCCAAACCGAGATAAAATTACATAAAACGTTTAAATTATATAGGCCTACAGAGAAACATGATTAGGTTTTCAATCTCAAACAAATACTGTCAGCATACAGGCTAATACAGGTTTATTATAAAGGTATGACAGAAGTACGCCCGTTCTATCACTAAATTATCTGAAAATCAAGTAATATGCACTGGTTTGGTTTTCCCCTCATGTTTTCCACATTAGCTTCACATATCCACTAGGTGGCATACTCTCACTTCTTGAAAATGTACACTGCTCTTGTGTGAACCCAAACTATTTTGTGAACTGACGTGCCAGCGTAGGCTATTATTTGTATAAATTGGATAAATACTACAAAGTTCAATCGCAAACAAAACAAGTTGTTTATTTATCTGTAAAACTTGGCACATGGCCTCCAGATAGACAGACATAAACATAGTGTGAAATGCTTCTCCCCGAAATGTACTTCTGCAATGATGATCAGCAGTCCCTCCTTCCCAAACGTCACAACTACCATTTACTATAAAGTATCAGTGAAAGGTCTGCGCACCCATTGTGTACGAGACTCTGGTTGTGCAAAACGGGCAGGAGCGCGAGGGAGACCGGCACTGACTTAACACCAGCAACAGTTGATGAAAAATAAAAAGCAATGGAGAAAGTGAATTTTGTCATGATGAACTAATGAAGAGAGAAAACGGAAGACGTCAAGGTTGTGACAGAACATATGAAGAACAGAAAGACAACAGGTTGAATGAAAAGGGGTCTCATATAAGATACAATTTCAAGAATGATCTGGACTATTCTTGGAATGCACAGCCGGTTAGCACCCAGATGACACTAGCCCTATCTTGACAAGATGGGATTCCTCGGGGGAAAAAACTCGTTGACCACTTGAATGCAAAGAGATAGAGGGTAACATTTCTCCTGGAATTTAGTCCAAATTATTTGGTGTATTTTTCTGTTTCCACTTTACCATACTTTTAAAAACAGATTTCATCATATTATTAGCTAAGCAAGGGCAGATAGAAATATGCATTTGGGCAAAGCACTTCTGTTTTTCCTCCTTTTGAACTGTGTGACGATGACTTTGTCACTATCCACATGCACCACTGTGGACATAGACCACATAAAGAAAAAGAGAGTAGAGGCAATCCGAGGACAGATTCTTAGTAAACTTCGAATGACCAGCCCGCCGCAAACACTGGGCCCGAATCAGGTACCGTTTCAGGTGCTGGCGCTCTATAACAGTACGAAGGAGCTGATCGAGGAGTTGGGGAGAGACAGACATCAAAGTTGTGGACAGGATAACACGGAGACTGAATATTACGCCAAAGAGATTTACAAGTTCAATATGATTAATGGACCACCAGAAAACAGTAAGTAATGTTCATATATCTATTTACGCGTTTTACTCATGAAGGCCATTTTTCTATCATAATCCTACCAAACAGCTGATCGTGTTGCCACCGTGGCTTCTATTATGTTAGGTATCCTACTGATCAAAAGCCTGATTATTAAACGTAAATAGCCCATTGCTCCATGGTGAAAGTCTAAGCAGTCCAGGTCTGATGATGCGTCATTTCTTAACCTGGATGCCACAGCTGGTGAGCAGCGCATGCATGTAATATCAATTTATAGTGGTTTGCCATGAAAATTTGTTAAAATAATCGAGGAGCATACCTCTCCAATAAAGAAACAAGACAGTAACTTTATGATTTCCCGAAGAAGCCAATTTAGCCAATTTTTTTACTCCGCTTTAAAATATAATTATTCTGACTCCCCTCCAGAGTACAGAGATGTGTCTGTGTGCAATGCAATTTGTCTGTGTTTTATTTATAGAATTTGTCATTGTCTCTCTTCAACTGGCCATATGTTAATTTCAGCGGAATTAAATTATAAAAGCATCCGTAGATCTGCAGCATAGGCGAAATACTGCAAACACGTAGAGGAAATGTTAACAAATTATACTAAAGAACGCAAGAACACCTTCGCTTGGGGAGCGTTCCATCCGTCTGAAATGAATTGGCCAACACAACTTAAACGCACACTCGCGTCTCTGAGCAGTGGAAAGACCGCGCGCATTGGAGAGGGCAAAGCAAACAGTCTAATTGGCGTAAGCGCCATTCCTCCCTCATACCTCACTCAAAAGCCATGGGAAATCCCAATAGCGCACACGACCGTCTGAGATGCCATTGGAACCATTTTTTTCTAGGACTCCATCGATTTGAGCATTCCTCCAACTACTGTACCAATTACCCTTTCTTTCCCAAGTCCAAATATGCATTTATCCAAAACCTTTTTTATTAATTGTTTGATTATGTATTGTGTACAATACAGCAAAAATATATAGATATTGTCTCTATTGAAAAGTTAAAACACAGCTAATTCAGCTGCAAATTGGCTTGTGCACTAGAGCAAAAAGGCTCATCCTAGTTGGCATTACCTGTATAAACCACTCACAACTGATTTTTCCAGTCTAATCAGAGTGAGACGTTTATTGGAAGCTTGCCTCTCTATTGCAGTGAGTTTTCTCAGGAAGGGAATTGTTTACTAAGTGGAAGACTTGGAAGCAGGCCTATTCGCTGTTCAGGGGCTGGATCATTGCATGTTACTACTTTAAGATCAACATGGCAGGTGTTTCATGCTATTCAAAGACAGAGCTGTGCTTCCTCTGGCAACAGCTCAGGCCCCTGTGTCAAATCTGTTTCCTGGGTCCCATTAGTGCATCTGACTCTGAAAATAATAACTACTACAACCACCTTGGTCTAGGGGTGTAGGGACAGGTGCTCTTTACTTGTCAGTGTTCCAAACAAGACATTATTTGTCTTTTTATCTAAACAAGCAAACACCATCAGATCAAATTCATAGCAAGCAATTCACTGTGTTAGTCAGATTTGATGAAATATAACAGAACAGATGACCTGGAATGGCATTCACTCTCATGGGATGGGTTGCCCAAAAAAACTAACTGAAAGCCACACCCCCAATAAGCCACGAATATGACCTAGAGGCGTATGTCACAGTGCTTCTATGTCTATATACACCATACCACTGCCTATTTCATTTGTTCATTTAGCAAACAAGACAGCTCATAATCCTGTGACTTTATCACAGTCAACACACCTTTATTTTGTCTTTAATCAGCTTTAAAAACGCAACATTTTCTCTTAGCCTCAGGGCAAAATGTGTAGAATAGCATGAGCTGAGCTATACAACGGCACATTGTCCTCTCTGCCCCATAGCAAAATGTGTATAATTGTAGGAAATTTGATTTTAAAAAGCAACATTTTCTCTCAGCCTCATTGCAAAATGTGTAGAGAATAGCATGAGATTAGCTATAAAGCTGCACATTTTTTTATGTGCCCCATGGCAAAATGTGTACAAAGTTGGCAGGTTTTTGGTGCCCACCCAAATTTCTGCAGTCCCACCCACCAACTAATTTATGGCTAGGCCACTGCCTTAGTCAGAGTCCGCAAAACAAACAGAGGTCTGATGTGTGAGCTATAGGCTGCACCAGTCATGGTCAGGAGCCCTAGTCACATCACCCTGTCAGTCATGATCAAAGTAAATAAACAAGGCCTATAGGCTACAGTTGTCACTCATTGGCTATGGAACTAGACAAATTATTTTTCATACACTTACGTAAATGTAGCGTACAATGCACTTTTTTGTCCCTGTTTTTTGTTTGTTTAATCATTTTATTTGTTAATGTCCAGATACACCCTCCAGAGTAGACTGTAAGGGAGGGAGAGTGTTTATCCTCTCATTAACAAGGCCTGCAGTTTGGACGAATAACCACTTTTCTCTTCCCTTCACTTTCCATTATGTAATCTTCATAAGAAGTATCAGTGAGTGTAATGTCTGTCACCAAAATCTAATGTTATTGGTCTCGTACACATATTTTGCAGACGTTATCGTGGGTGTAGCGAAATGCTTATGTTCCTAGCTCCAGCAGTGCAGTAATACCTAACAATACAAAAAGATACACACAAATGTATGCAAAGTCACTTCACCCCCACCTACATGTACAAATTACCTCAACTAACCTGTACCCCCGCACACTGACTCGGTACCGGTACCCCCTGTATATAGCCTCGTTATTGTGTTACTTTTTATTATTACTTTATATTTTGGTCTTGGTAAATATTTTCTTAACTCTTCTTGAACTGCACTGTTGGTTAAGGGCTTGTAAGTAAGCATTTCATGGTAAAGTCTACACTTGTTGTATTTGGCGCATGTGACAAAAAGTTTGATTTGAAATCAACAAAATATAAAGAAAGGAATTAAGAAATATAGAAATATTAGAACGAGCAACCACGGTAATACAGTAAGGCATATTTTAAATCCATTTCCATAATCTAATGGGTTATACATACTCTCTTTGGAAAGTGGGAATGTCTTGGATTATTGTCAGTGGTGCTTTTTCACTCTTTTTATTATTCAGTTACAGGGCTGTGTAAGATGAAGCAGAGACTTTTCCTCCCAGACTCATATGCTTTAATAGCTAGAATAATTTGCCAAAATACTCATTGTACCACTAGTTAGGTATCTCTGAATATAAACAGTGTTTATAAACAGTAAAGCTGTGGATATGACAAGTGCAGATGGGAGCCATTTGCCAAACACTGGTAGAGGAGCCAAACATCTCCATAACCCACAACACTCAGTCTTAGGTTTGGTTTGGGGAAAGAACTCCAGTTGTACTCACTCCTCCACATATATTAGTACTCATTCACTGTCTTAGTTTGCCGTAACATAGTAAGACTGTCCAAAGGCAACCATTGAACCATCTAAGAAAACCACCTGTTGGCTCTCATAGCTGAAAATTAGGCAGAGACAGGTTTCTTTAGAAGAAAAGCTTGTAGTGAGTGGTCAGTCTGGCATATGGCAATCATTGATTCATCGTCGGGGGGATAGAAGGATGTGGACCGGAGCTGAGGACAGCAGTGTTTCTGATATATGGAATAGTAGAAAAGTGATGTCATCCCAGGCAAACAGACACAGAGTTCTCTGGTCCATTCCGAAAGACGCCGCCTCCCCAGCCATTTTTCCCTCTTCATCCTTGATCAAGTGGAAAAAAGCTGTCTTACTTCAGCAGAGAACTCCATCACATTATCTCATCTAACGCAGTCAGCCACAGGCTCCATGTGTAGAGACTTACCCAGGACAGGAGGGCCTGGTTCACACTAAAGCATTGTGTTTAACCCTTGTGTAGTCTTAACATTCTGTATACTTCCCTTGTCCTAAGGGTAAAAAATGACTCTTCACTAAACCCCTAAAATAAAGCAGCTTAATTGAATTTTAAACCCCAAATCAATTTTTCATGAAGAAACAACCTGTCATTAATCAAACTTTGTGAATATCTGGGTTTTCCCTCTTCACAACACAGAAAGACGGGGCGGCAGGTAGCCTAGTGGTTAGAGCATTGGATTAGTAACCGAAAGGTTGCAAGATCGAATCCCCGAGGTGACAATGTAAAAATCTGTCGTTCTGCCCCTGAACAAGGCAGTTAACCCGGCATTGAAAATAAGAATTTGTTCTTAACTGACTTGCCTAGTTAACTAAAGGTATAAAAAAAAATGCATTTAATCAGTGGACAACACTCGTTTTTATTACAACACACCTGTCATAATTGTTTTCTTTACTAAAGTAGAGGTTTATTATTATTATTATTGCTAAAGGTACTGCATTTTTTAACAAGAGATAGCACTTGTATACCCTAAGAAAGTAGCAGAAATGTGCATAAAGTAGTTTTGAATGCATTGAAGGGAAACAATAACAATCTTGAACTTTTTTGTCAACAGTGATATATTATTATATACTGTACAATGAGGAATTCAACTACAACATACTAGTCTTCTCCCATTTTTTAAACCATTGCCCCACCCACAAGGTGTGTAAGCAACAACAATAAGAATAAAATAATAGATACAAAAACGTGAAGAACATAAATCAGTCAACTCTAATTAGCACATGTAAGGACAGTATGCAAGTGTGTGTGCATGGATTTTGCAGATGTATTTCTCACATGTGCAGCACAAAGTATTTGTTTTACAGTCCTTCTTTGGGGGGAAGAATTGGCATCTCCTCCTCTTGCCTGCCCTAGCTGCAGCCTCAGGTGGATCAGGACAAGATTCAGCCCCCTAAACAGTTTTCACAAGCGCTGCAGAGGCTGCTGTGCTGGGGAGGTGCTCCCTTTGAATGTGTGGGGTTACAAGTGTCTTTCCCAGCTGCTCCAGGAACAAACCCCTCTTGTTCCGCTTATCAGGCATCCAGGTAGGGTTGATCTTGTTCCATATCACGAAGGCATTGTATGAGGACACATCAATGATGTTATGGAAGATGACCAGGGGCCAGCGGGCAGTCATCCTCCTGCAGCTTTAAGTTTCAATCACCTTGTCCAGGTTGTCCACGCCTCCTTTGTTGTGGTTGTAGTCCAGGATGATGGCTGGCTTCTTGTCCTCACGATCACTGATCTCAGCCGTTTTGTGCAGTGTGCTCAGGAGGACCACATTCTTGTTCCTCTTTGGGAGGTAAGAAACTAGAGTGGTAGTGGGGTGAAGGCAAACTTTGATGAGAAGGCCTATCCCCCTTGTTGTGAGGAGTGCAGGGGAGAGCTCATGCTTGTTCTTTCTAACTATGCCAACCATGGTGATCTTCCTCTTCAGGGGCTGCTGGCTGAGTTCAATCAGTAGCACACAATCTCAATTTCTCATTTTGTGTGTGTGTTGTGTAAATGATTTTAACTGCCGGGTCACAAATGACCCTAAGACAATCTTTGTACCCTGGTGGTGTACAGCTTTCATGGAAATATGAACAAAGGCGATGTTTCACTTTTTCAAATGTTGGGGTCACTCTTGGAAAAGTCAACAAATTTCAAGTTGAAAAAATAGAATTTAGGTGGTTTTCTCTGCTGTTAAACATAGTGGCGGGTCATTTTTGACCCTTAAGACAACACAAGGGTTAAATGATAGTACCACACACAGGTGATCAAATCTTTGACATAACAGTTTGTTTCTATGAGCATGATCAGTACTTCAGTTGCAAGAATTTGGAATTTACTGCTCAAGTTATTCCATTTAGTCATCTGGAGTTAGCTATATTCTTTTATTGACAGATTAGAAAGCATGATTGGTTACTTATTATTTTAAAATGGAAACGTTAGTTGAAAAACATTGTAATATTTATGGCCTTCTGGATAAGCCAGATAAGTCTTATGAGATTAATTTGATAGGTCATTTAAATACATTATAATACCAGTTTTTGCAGCGCCGTTGCCGTTTTTCACTGGTAAACAAGGTCCAGACTCCTCAGCAGCTGACCAGCACCTGCTTTCTATGCTTCCCATTTCCTTTGTTTACCTTCACATAGCTTTGGAGAGACTGACATCATGGCACTGGGAATAGGCTGATTGCTGGGAGCTTCTATGTGATGTCACCTGCCAGGGTAGGGAGGAGCTAGTGTGGTGGGGCATCCCAGACACAGGAAGCAGAGGGTTTGAGGGTGGAGGATGGAGGGGGGCGCAGGGGGAGCAGTGTCTGTCTGGGGTGGAAGATTTATGAGAAGTTTTAGAGCAGAGATATTTGAAGTCTGTCCCTAGGCCTTCCTATGTGGAGGGTTTCACTACTGTTGCAACCCTTACCTAATACTCTTCTATTGACCTAGATCCCTCAAACTCAACTCTGGACCTCTAAGCCAGTTCCACTGCATTTCTTCATTGTTCCCCCCAATCAGGGACTGATTTAAACCTATGACACCAGGTGTGTGCAATTCATTATCAGGTAGAACAGAAAACCAGCAGGCTCCGGACTTCGTAGGGTAAGAGTTGAGTACCCCTGACCTAGAACATAAATATATCTGGTAAACTGCTCAACATTTTGACTACATCACACTTCTGTCAAAGTGTTAGTGGATGGTTTCCAACTGGTCCTCAGAAGTCAGCTTTCTCAGCTCCACAGTCCAGACTCCATGGAAGTTATTGATGACATACTGCCAAAGAAAAGAGGTTACAAAAAGCAGGACCTCAGTTTCAGTCCCTTGGGAAAAGTGGGAGAGGTGATTGTACCACTTCATGTTAAGTGTCATGAAAACCATGTATTTACATAGTAGTTACATAGGCAGGTGATTAGTGTAATTACAGTGTAGATATACAATTCTAAATAGTACTTTGTTTGTAGTATTTAACTGTGATACCTGTTTGTGGTTTATGTCATTCCACCAAAAAAAGTTACTATTTTCACAATGAATCTCGAAAGAACAGTGAACAACCTTGAGAAATGGGGAGGGCTACAATGTAATAAAAGTTTGTCGCATTGACAAATACTCTATTTTGAGGGCCTAGAGAAGCTCTTTGGGAAATGTTTTGGTTGTTCCAGATAAATTTCAGGTCCAGATTCCGCTGATATCAGCATCCTCACGCTGCTGGCCTTAGAACCATATCTGATAATGGAGAGGAGCGAGACTGTCAATTATCCTGCTGTGTATTTCACTCTAATTATACTAGCTATCCCCTGCACTCACAGCCATGGAACAAATTACCTTCAGACCCTTGGCAAAAATAAGCCTTAATGCGAAATCCACCTAAAACCATTGCAATGGGAAAAATGAGGTCATCCAAAAGGAAACTAAAGACTTGATTAGAAATTCAAATCTCCTCTCAAAAGTGGGGCTTTCCACCTTCTGTGGGGGAGGCAGAGGGACACAGGAGACGAGAGAGAAAGGGTGTGTGGGACAGGCCAAGGGAGTACTGAGCCCTTATAGATTGTGAGGAAGCACAGGACAGATATTTGGCTAGGGGTGAAGAGTCAAAACTGAAAAGGTCACTTGAAAAAAGTGGGGGGGGGGGAAACAGTCAATGGAAATATCGGATAATGGCAAAGCCGCAGTGAAATAGGATTACGGGTCATAGGAAGTTTAGGTAGACGTGTAAGCTCACAATCCATTATACACAAACATCCTTCTCCATTGTTATAAACAGATCTAGATGTCAACCAAAGGTGCAATGTCCTTGTTAACCACCACAGCGAATCACAGGGTCTCTATTAAAGCTCAGGCTTGGGGTAATAAATTAGCGATGGCTTGGCTGTAAATTAGTGTTTCCACTTAGCTCGTAAAACGCTTGCCGTGTTCTTGTTTTGCTCAACACTGCATGCGCTCGGCCTGTTCAAATAAACAATTCAATGGTATTAGGATTGGAAAAAAATAAACGCTTCCTTGACTGGCAGTGCAACAGGAAGTATTTCAGAAGAGGGCCATCGAGAAGTGTTCTGTGGCTGTTACTGTACTACTGAAGCGGAGTTCACTGTCTGCCTTACACAACCACACCACACAGGTTGACAGGACTTGTTCCCCTTCCAATTCATTACTGAATTGATGGCTAAGAAAACCTTAAGGCGCTACTCTGTTATACACTCAGCCCCCCTGACAAACAGTCACCGAAGGACTATCTATCTCCCTTACAAACAACACATTGATTGAACTCGTATTCTGTATCTACATGCATGTGATTGCACATGTGCGCTGAGCTGGTTGGTTGGTTCCAGGGAATGCTTGGCTTCTGTCCTAGCTTTCTGAGCACCTGTTGAGCTCTGGATCGGGAGGGAGGAGGAGCACCCTGCCATCTTAGACCAGCCTATTCAGTTCCACCAACACATTTGACATTTGGTTTTCATTTCATGACTTCAATTTGTTGCTAACTCGCACTGCACGAAGTACAAGCAGATGGCCCAAGGCTTAGTTTTATTCACTGGCAATAGTTGAAGAATGGTTAACTGTATTTTTTCTGTTGTGAACAACATTTGTTTATAGTGTCAAACACTACGAAATGCAGAAGATAGATAAAAGATTGACAAATCATAATATTTCAAAACAGATTTTAGGCTGTGTACAGAGTGACGACTTTAGTCACAGTCCTGCTGTGTGTAAGCAGGGAGGATTGCATAATTAGAGTGTTTTAAGGTGGCTCACCTTGTCTGTGACTAAAGTGAGTTCTGCTCTGCAGATGACCTTCCCTACTGCCCCAAGGGCATCACCTCCAAGGTGTTCCGCTTCAATGTCTCGGCCATGGAGAAGAACTCCACCAACCTCTTCAGAGCCGAGTTCCGAGCCCTTCGTGTCCCCAACTCTAGCGCCAAGAGGAACGAGCAGAGGATTGAGCTCTACCAGGTGTGTGAATGTACTATTTCATTCCCACTGTACTCAAGCATACAGGGGGGTCGTGATCCAATTATCCCATATGGCTCAATGCACATGGGACAGTGTTGGTCTACATGTAGTGTTGGTCTACACCTATTTATACAGTTCCCCTAATTCCCCTCTCCTCTTTAAGTGATGATCATTATTCCATATGCCTCAAGTCAAATGGATTCTACATAAGTCCATTTGTAAAACTTTGAGTGTGCTACAGCAGACTCTGAGAAACTCAAGATTACCGTTTTGCTATCTCTCCTTTCACAGCTGTCAATCTCCAAGCTTTTGTCCAACCAACCTTTCTTCAAGTTCCGTTAGATGTTTTCAACAGGGGATTCAGACATCTGCACCTGGATTTGTGTGTTTAAATTATGTGTGTTTGTCCTGGGATTGTGGGGTGGCAGGGATGGGTCTTTGCTCAGTTTTCTCATTCATCTCCAGTGAGAGACTTGGAGCCATGATCAGGTGCCAACATTTCCTGCCAGGGAGACAAGCGTCTCCGGCCCACATACTGCCTGAGGCGAGCTCTGCTCTGGCCAGGGCCGAGCTCAGCTTAGATTGACTGGGGGAGTAAACGGAGCGGCGCCCCCACACATAGCTGGGAGCTGATTGGCAGGGGCTGGCACTGGCACTCTCTCGCTGGGTCTCCTGTTCCCACAGGAAGCCAGATTAGATGCTGACAATGTTCAGGAACCTGGTTATCCAGCCTGCTGCGGGACTAGGCGCTGAGCCCCCAACTTCACTGGCCTCTCCCTGTTCACAGAAACCTTAGGTGTTGTTTAAAGTGTGGATCTCTACATCCTATGCCTCAGTCCCGCAATTTGAGACGTAGAGTAAAGTACACTTTCATGCTGGTATACAGCACATACTCAGAGAGGCTCAGAGATCTGAATCAATGGCGTCTCTAGCACCATATGCAGTGCCTCATCCTGACTAGACCAGTGTAAGGAAACCCAAAATGTTGAGAGCCCAATTGTTTGAAGTGCAGATGGGAGGGACAGCCAGGTTCTCATTGGCAGTAGGGCTACACACAGGCATTAACTTGCAAAATGGGGATATCAACACAGGGAGTCACTTTTTCCATGAGGAGAAGACGTTTGGCCCAGGGCATCCTGGAGCGTCTGGCTCAGGCAGAGCTGGCTGGGTTGCCGTCTGGTGTGTGTGTGTGGGAGAGAGAGTGAGCATATGCAGCTGGGTCACTCTCTTACCTCTGGCTGGCAGATCCTGCGGCCAGACGACCACATAGCCAAGCAGCGCTACATCGGGGGCAAGAACGCCCTGACCAAAGGAATGCCAGAGTGGGTCTCCTTCGATGTCACAGACACAGTCAGGGAATGGCTTATGTACCGAGGTGAGTGGACTAAAGCCCCAATGTTCCCTGTCTCATACCATATGTTGCATATCAAAGCATGAGCAAAGGGTATTTGGAAACTCAAGTTCATTTGGACAAAGAAAAATGGCCTCAAAGTTAAATACCACTTCCTCTTCTTCCCCTCAGAGACCAACCTGGGCCTGGAGATCAGTGTGCACTGCCCCTGCCACACCTTCAACCCCAATGGTGACATCATCGAAAACGTCAACGAGGTGCTAGATGTCAAGTTCAGAGGTCAGATGACACGAGGTGCCTCATTTTGTATGACAATCCTTTTTGGCTTTTCCACTGCTCTTCACAGCCCCTCTTTCTTTCCGTACGAGCTCTGATTTAGAAAAAGACCCTCTGAAGTCTTATCCAGTGAACATGGGCCTCAATGGTTGATAGTTATTTGGCACTTTTTTATGAGAGAAAGAGAGAGAGAGAAAATATCATGGGAATACAATTGGTCTGGTATCTCACTTAGGATTGGGGGCCCCTGGTCCTGGGAACGCTGCCTTGACTGGCTTGGCCACAAGGAATGTGCTTCCACGGCGCTCAGATGCTTGGCCCCGAATTAAGAAGGGCGTCTGTATCCACCGGCAGCGTCTCTCCTGAGTTCTCTACTGCTTTTGCTATCAGGGGAAGATTAGATGAGCAGACACTAACCCAGGGGGAGGACAGAGGGACCAGCTCTGACTGGTGGAGGAGGAGGAGTGGGGCTGAGTGGGTGATGTCTCAAGTCCAGCCTCTCACCAGTGAAGACAATGCTTTTAAAACTTTACAGAAAGTACTATGACTAAAACAGCAGTGATGAATTGAAATTTGGTATAACTGACTCAGACACACTTATGCATAATTTTCTAATGGACTAGGACTGCACTTCAACTTGAATTAAACAAATTATCCAATTTTGTCCAATTTGAATATGGAATATTGCAATGGAATGGTCTTGGTCTATGTACCATTTCATCCACTGATGACACTTCCCTCTGAAACGTCTGACATCCCTGGATCATCTTCCTGTAGGTGTGGAGAGTGACTACGATGAGAGTCGCTGGGACCTGGGCAGCAGACTGAAGAAGCAGAAGGAGCAGCTCTTCCCTCACCTCATCCTCATGATGCTGCCCCCTCACAGGCTAGACACCCAGTCCTCATCCCGCAGACGCAAGAGAGCCCTAGACACCAACTACTGCTTCTCGTAAGTAACCACCTCACTCTAGTAATTCAATCACGATTTTAGAGTGCATGTCATATATTTAGATGAAAACTTGCTGCAGGATGAGTAGACATGTGTCCAATAGATGAATAGCCCCTAATTACTCCTGTAAGCAATATAGTAGGTCAAGGTGGATTTCAAATGGCAATGTGTGTTCTCTCATTTCTAATTTACTTGGCAGAGGACCATTACGCATACGAATAAGCTGGTTAATTTGCTGTCAGATAGTCTCTGGAAAGGCAGAGGCATTACAAGTCGAGATCTGTCCTTGTGTTAAAGTGTATGACAGTGAAATAAGGACACACCTTCCAGTGGTATTTCTGGGCTTCTCAGACTGCATGCATGTAGTGAAATATACCCAACTTGGAATAGAGTGTTTCTCCTTCAGGTAATGTATGTAATTTCTTCATAATTATCACTCTCTCTCCCCTGCCTGCTGTAGTAACTATGAGGAGAACTGCTGTGTGCGACCCCTCTACATTGACTTCCGCCAGCATCTGGGCTGGAGGTGGATCCACGAGCCGAAGGGATACTATGCCAACTTCTGCTCCGGGCCCTGCCCTTACCTACGGAGTGCAGACACCACACACAGCTCGGTGAGACACGACTTGTACACCACTAATGACTCATTACCCTGTGTTACAAATATTATTACCACACAAACACTAATTGACACAATGGAATGCAGGCACTTACAAGCATGCATGTTGGCACACCTAAACAGACAACACTCACCTAGATACTCTCACAATTTGATACCCTGCGCTTTCCCATGTCAATATGACCAAATACCTACCCATAGTTCATCATCACATTTCCTAGTCTTAGTGCAACTTACATGTCTAACTTAGGAGTCTAACACATGTTTTATCCAAATGAAATGAAAAACATAGATTTTTGTAGTGATGGTCCCTGGTCTGACATCCCCTCTATTCCTCCGTAGATGCTGAGTCTGTACAACACCCTGAACCCTGAGGCGTCTGCCTCTCCCTGCTGTGTGCCTCAGGACCTGGAGCCCCTCACCATCCTCTACTACGTGGGCCGCACCCCCAAGGTGGAGCAGCTCTCCAACATGATCGTCAAGTCCTGCAAGTGCAGCTAAGGGCCCCAGCCCAGCACACTGGGATCTGACAGGGCCTGCACGGCACTGAGGGAGTGGAGGGTGGCGTGCCGTCTGTCCCACCACAAGAGTACCTCTGTCCACCCTCATAACACTCTCCACCCTCCTCATTCCTCAGCTGAGCACACGCAGAGGGCCTGCAGAGAGAGACGCAGCCCACCACTCTACCCACAATCCCCAGGCTGTGTCCAAATGACTTTCAAATACCACTCCAGACCCAGCAATCTCAACATAACTTTTTATTGGCCTTTTACAATGGCTTTTTTCTTTTCAACGTCAAGTGTTTTCCTCATTCTTTTGTCAATATTTCAGCCTTCTGAACTGCCTGTACCTTTTTGCCATATGACCACGGGCATTCAAAGCCAACCTCTGAACAGAGGAAAAGAACAGACGAAAGCTGTTTGACCACTGCCTACTCAAGGACATACAGTAGTTGCAGTCAAAAAGAGAGACCCACTGAGAACCTGAACTTACAGTGCAAATGAATACATCAAAGGGGCTAAAGCAAAAGCTCTGTCAGGCTTTTGCTTCCTAAAGAGAACCATCCTTTTTAATGGAGGCATAACACAAGGCCTTGACGCACAGAACAGACTGTCTATGCTGGAAACTAGCGCGGTGCGCACCACAGCTCCCTGACATTGTTCATCTAGGACACATGCTGATGGACTCAAATTACCGGTATCTTAGTAAAAATACAACATGCTGGAAAACAACTTTTATTCAACAACGTATCTTCATGGTTATGTTTACCTCTAATATGCAACAGAATCATGTTTTTAGGGATTTTTTCTCAAATGAAGCAGACTTTTCTGTTGTGTAAGACGATAAATGTCACTAAGTGAACACGTAAATGTTTTTATTGCTATTAATCTTAAACACCTTTTTTAAATAAAAAAATGGTCTTGGAAGAAGAGATGTTATTAAATGTTTTTATCTGAAAGTAATCATAATTTGTGGATATCAGTGTAAATTCAGCATTTAGGCCCAGCTCAACAATACAGCTATTCATATTGAGGTCCTAGTCCTGAAGCGTATTGATAAAAAGTGTTCACTTTCATAGGTGCTAGAAACTGATTTGATTGACAACCTTTTTTTTAAAGATATTACTGCAACCATTTAGAGTACATATAGACACTAGCATGATCAACATATTGCTACCGATATTAATGTACTTGCTTTGAAATGGTCACTATTGGTCACCACAATGTTTGGTCCTTACAGTACAACAGTTGGGGAGACACAGGCAAAAGGCTATTAATAATCCACTAAATTAGTATTACCTTGCAATACATGCACAACCCACTGTTTCTACTCTAGATAACAGCATGCTGTCATAGGTTTCGTACTTGTCAATCAACACCAATCACATTTCTGAATCTAAATTAAATATTGAGAACATTCTCCATCTGTGTAATGGACAGTACTTCTGCCAAACATCAAACCCTGAGTAGGTTCACTACAAAAATATGCTCTGAGCATAGGGGCCATGAGACAGACATTCAATAGCTTTTTACCTCTCAGGTTGTAAAGGTGCCAACGCACTTTAAATGGTCAACATTGTCATTGCATTACAGCCAGAAACTACTGGGTACTATGTAGCCTACAGTAACACAAAGTAATACACTATAAAGTTAAAGCCGATTACAGTGCAGGGTTCTAACATTATACCTACAGTACAGTACAGTTTGGGGTCACTTAGAAATGTCCTTGTTTTTGAAAGAAAAGCAAAGTTTTTGTCCATTAAAATAACATCAAATGTATCAGTAATACAGTGTAGACATTGTTAATGTTTTAAATGACTATTGTAGCTGGAAACGGCAGATTTTGAATGGAATATCTACATAGGCCCATTATCAGCAACCATCACTCCTGTGTTCCAATGGCACGCTGTGTTCGCTAATCCAAGTTTATAATTTTAAAAGGCTAATTGACCATTAGAAAACCCTTTTGCAATTATGTTAACATAGCTGAAAACTGTAGTGCTGATTAAAGAAGCAATAAAACGGGCCTTCTTTAAACTAGTTGAGTATCTGGAGCATCAGCATTTGTGGGTTCGATTACAGGCTCAAAACGGCCAGAAACAAAGAACTTTCTTCTGAAACTCGTCAGTCTATTCTTGTTCTAAGAAATTAAGGCTATTCCATGAGAGAAATTGCCAAGAAACTGAAGATCTCATACAACGCTGTGTACAACTCCCTTCACAGAAGAGCACAAACTGTCTCTAACCAGAATAGAAAGAGTGGGAGTCCCCGGTGCACAACTGAGCAAGAGGACAAGTACATTAGAGTGTCTAGTTTGAGAACTGGTTAGAGCCAGTTTACGCCATTGGAACACGGGAGTGATGGTTGCTGATAATGGGCCTCTGTACGCCTATGTAGATATTCCATTACAAATCAGCCGTTTCCAGCTACGATAGTCATTTACAACATTACCAATGTCTACACTGTATTTCTGATCAATTTTATGTTATTCTAATGGACACATTTTTTTGCTTTTCTTTAAAAAACAAGGACATTTCTAAGTGACCCCAAACTTTTGAACGGTAGTGTATATTACTACTGTAAGCCCTAACGCACAAAGAATGGCGAAATAACTGGTGCACATCACTACAGTTCATAGTGGAAAATGCCTGGTATATACTGTTCCTGGAGAGCTACCCTCCTGTAGGTTCTAGTTCCAACCCCAGTTGGAACTAACCTGATTCAACTTTTCAACCAGTTAAATATTAGAATCAGGTGTGCCAGGACAGTATCTCTCAATGAACATGGTTGGAGCCATGTAGAGTATAGACAAACCATGGAGTGAAAAAGTGAGAACTGTAAAGGCAACAATAAAACTCATTCAAGCCAATGTAACAAGTCTTCGTGAAGAGAGGAATCCCTTCAGTATACATGATTGGAAACTGTTTGTGATACTCTCAGATAAATTAATTAATGAGTGAATGGGGGGTGGTTGGTTCCCAAACTACTTCAAAACTGCCTTACCTGACAGGAGTTCCTTTCCTTGCTCATTTCTCAATAATACAAGAGATCATTGAGACAATCTCTAAAATACTGATCAATTGCAGGCGATATCTATTGCCATCCTAAACTTACATAGCAAACCTGTTTTTAAACGGAGAATGAGGGGAGTGGTGGAGCACTTCTCCCTGGCTGTACAGTAACTGCTATAAAGTATAAAGACTATACTCTGAGATCCAGTATTAGTGCCCATGGGGGCTCTGGTGGGAACCAGCTGTTGCTGGGTGTTTGTCTTTCTATAGCATAGACAAAAAGGGAAGAATGAGAGAGGACAACTGCTGCGATAGGGGTTATGGAGTGGAGGCCGGGTGGTGGGGAGATACAGAAGGGCACTGGAAAGTATTGGGCTGTGCAACGGATCCCGACCTGCGTCAGGCAGGGATTCCTGACAGGGTAGGCTATCTTTCATGTTTGCGGCTCCTTCACATACTGTAGTAACAGGCCCTGATGTGATGTCAGACATACTGTCATGCTGTCACAGTGGTGGTATCTGTCTGTTGTTTCCTACCCAGCATGCACTTGTGGTCATATGCAGATACACCTCTGTCGGCAAAGTGGAGTGGCGTCGCTCCCAACCTCTCTGTCATCTGAGCTTGGTCCTCTGGCCCTGAAACAGTTGGCTGTACACAGAAAGACCTGCAGAGGAAAGAAGATAACTGACATGAACACAATAACTACATTGGGGTTAACATCTAATGTTGCGATTTCAAGGCCCGCTCTTCATTGTGCAGTAGTTAGAAACTATACTACCGTGGGAGCAGGTCAGGGCAAAAGCTGAGGAAGAATGTACTCCATAGTGATGACTGGTGTATCTTACACTTCAAAAAGGAGCATTTGGAGCCAATTTCAAAGACAAATAGTGTGAGGAGTTGAGCCAAACTTGAAAAGTTCTATATGGAATTTTATGGTTGCAACAGTATGCTAGATGTTTAAATTGTTATAGCCAGAAGAATGAGTCTGAGAACTATTAGAAATATAATAGTCTGAGGTATTGGATATAGAAATATTTGCTAAACATTATAAAGTTTCAAAGGAACGTGCAAAACCAATGGAGAGAAAGAGAGGAATCAGCTGGCACACTGTCCTGGTAGGGCTGTGTTACTTTTCATGGCCAACGCAAGTATCACTGGACCTGCCCAGGCAGCCACTGGACATCAGCCCCTGTCCTGCTGTCCCATCACCCCGTGCCCTCTTGCATATCACCTGGCCCAGAGCCAGGCATCCAGTATAAAAGGAATTCCAAGTACAGTTGGAGCTGCTGTGTTTGTGCTCCCAAACAGTATTCCCTTTCATTCCCTCTCAGCAGACTGTTTATTTTGGTGCTCTTTTACACTGTGGGGCCTGACGGAGTTGGAAAGCCAAAACATCTCCCCAACTTCCAATCCGATGACATGACCGCTGGAAGCGTCTTCTTCTAGCTCAGCAAAAGAAAGAGAGAAAGGCCAATATTCCCTTCCATTTCCCCCTGATAGTAGCCTAATGCAGAACAAAACCTAATGAAACACAAAGCCACAAAACAGATACTAGATTACTGTGAGAAACCAGGACCTGAGAATTTTCTGAATTGAACATGACAACTGGGTAAAAAATTTGCCAAGTGAGGAAACTAGTTGAAAAATAAGAATTTGAGTGATGTGTCTTTACTTGGTTGAAGGGTTGGAAATTAACACCGCCACACACGGGTAGATTTTCTCATTGGCAAGTAAGAATGTATATTAAAAACAAAAAAACAACATTTTAAATTAGAATAGGCATTGGTCTGAAACTGAAAAAGAAAGAAAATTCACATGAGTACCACAATAACTATTCCACCTATGCTCTACCAAGATTTTCCAGCATGCAGCTTTGACCTACAGTACCTGTGTCGGTATTGTACTTCAAACTACACTAACGTTCAAAAGTTTGGGGTCACTTAGAAATGTCCTTGTTTTCCATGAAAACATTAATGAAATGAGGTGCAAAATGAATAGGAAATATAGTCAAGACGTTGACAAGGTTATAAAAGCAAACAGGAAACAGCTCACCCAGAGGTGGCGCTCCTAGTGGCCGGAGACTTTAATGCAGGGAAACTTAAATCAGTTCAACCTAATTTCTATCAACATGTTAAATGTGCAATCAATCAGAGGGAAAAAAATTCTAGATCACCTGTACTCCACACACAGTGACACGTACAAAGCTCTCCCTCGCCCTCCATTTGGTAAATCTGACCACAATTCTATCCTCCTGATTCCTGTTTACAAGCAAATATTAAAGCAGGAAGCACCAGTGACTCGGTCTATAAAAAAGTGATCAGATGAAACAGATGCGAAACTACAGGACTGTTTTGCTAGCACAGACTGGAATCCGGGATTCTTCCGATGGCATTGAGGAGTACACCACATCAGTCAATGGCTTTATCAATAAGTGTATCAAGGACGTCGTCCCCACAGTGACTGTACATACATACCCCAACCAGAAGCCATGGATTACAGGCAACATTCGCACTGAGCTAAAGGCTAGAGCTGCCGCTTTCAAGGTGCGGGACTCTAACCCGGAAGCTTATAAGAAATCCTGCTATGCCCTCCGACGAACCATCAAACAGGCAAAGCTTCAATACAAGGCTAGGATTGAATCGTACTACACCGGCTCCAACGCTCGTCTTATGTAGCAGGGCTTGCAAACTATTACAGACGAGCTAGCCAGTGACACAAGCCTACCAGACGAGCTAAATCACTTCTATGCTCGCTTCGAGGCAAGCAACACTGAGGCATGCATGAGAGCATCAGCTGCTCCGTACGACTGTGTGATCACGCTCTCCGTAGCCGATGTGAGTAAGACCTTTAAACAGGTCAACATTCACAAGGCTGCGGGGCCAGACGGATTTCCAGGACGTGTGCTCCAGGCATGTGCTGATCAAATGGCAGGTATCTTCACTGACATTTTCAACATGTCCCTGATTGAGTCTGTAATACCAACATGTTTCAAGCAGACCACCATAGTCGCTGTGCCCAAGAACACTAAGGCAACCTGCCTAAATGACCACAGACCCGTAGCACTCACGTCCGTAGCCATGAAGTGCTTTGAAAGGCTGGTAATGGGTCACATCAACACCATTATCCCAGAAACCCATACCACCCAAACAGATCCACAGATGATGCAATCTCTATTGCACTCCACACTGCCCTTTCCCACCTGGACAAAAGGAACACCTACGTGAGAATGCTATTCATTGACTACAGCTCAGCGTTCAACACCATAGTACCCTAAAAGCTCATCACTAAGCTAAGGATCCTGGGACTAAATACCTCCCTCTGCAACTGGATCCTGGACTTCCTGATGGGCCGCCCCCAGGTGGTGAGGGTAGGTAGCAACACATCTTCCACGCTGATCCTCAACACTGGAGCCCCTCAGGGGTGCATGCTCAGTCCCCTCCTGTACTCCCTGTTCACCCACGACTGCGTGGCCAGGCACGACTCCAACACCATCATTAAGTTTACAGACAACACAACAGCGGTAGGCCTGATCACCGACAATGATGAGACCGCCTATAGGGAGGAGGTCAGAGACCTGGCCGGGTGGTAAAAGAATAACAACCTATCCCTCAACGTAACCAAGACTAAGGAGATGATTGTGGACTACAGGAAAAGAAGGACCGAGGACGCCCCCATTCTCATCGACGGGGCTGTAGTGGAGCAGGTTGAGAGCTTCAAGTTCCTTGGTGTCCACATCACCAACAAATTAGAATGGTCCAAACACACCAAGACAGTCGTGAAGAGGGAACGACAAAGCCTATTCCCCCTCAGGAAACTAAAACGATTTGGCATGGGTCCTCAGATCCTCAAAAGGTTCTACAGCTGCAACATTGAGAGCATCTTGACTGGTTGCATCACTGCCTGGTATGGCAACTGCTCGGCCTCCGACCACAAGGCACTACAGAGGGTAGTGCGTACGACCCAGTACATCACTGGGGCTAAGCTTCCTGCCATCCAGGACCTCTACACCAGGCGGTGTCAGAGGAAGGCCCTAAAAATTGTCAAAGACCCCAGCCACCCCAGTCATGGACTGTTCTCTCTACTACAGCATGGCAAACGGTACCGGAGTGCCAAGTCTAGGACAAAAAGGCTTCACAACAGTTTTTACCCTCAAGCCATAAAACTCCTGAACAGGTAATCAAATGGCTACCCGGACTATTTGCATTTTGTGCCCCCCCAACCCCTCTTTTATGCTGCTGCTACTCTCTGTTTATCATATATGCATAGTCACTTTATCTATACATTCATGTACATACTACATCAATCAGCCTGCCTAACTGGTGCCTGTATATAGCCTCGCTACTGTATATAGCCTCGCTACTGTTATAGCCTCGCTACTGTTATAGCCTCGCTACTGTATATAGCCTCGCTACTGTTATTTTTCACTGTCTTTTTTACTGTTTTAATTTCTTTACTTATCTATTGTTCACCTAATACCTTTTTTTAACTTAAAAATGTAACTGTTGGTTAGAGCCTGTAAGTAAGCATGAGGTGTTGTATTCGGCGCAGGTGACAAATACACTTTGATTTGATTTGAAATAATGATTTATGTCCTTAAAACCTTGCTTTCATCAAAGAATCCTCCATTTGCAGCAATTACAGTCTTGCAGACCTTTGGCATTCTCATTGTCAATTTGTTGAGGTAATCTGAAGAGATTTCACCCCATGCTTCCTGAAGCACCTCCCACAAGTTGGATTGGCTTGATGGGCACTTCTTACGGTCAAGCTGCTCCCACAACAGCTCAATAGGGTTGAGATCCGGTGACTGTGCTGGCCACTCCTTTATAGACAGAATACCAGCTGACTGATTCTTCCCTAAATAGTTCTTGCATAGTTTGGAGCTGTGCTTTTAGTCATTGTCCTGTTGTAGGAGGAGATTGGCTTCAACTAAGCGCCGTCCACAGGGTATGGCATGGCATTGCCAAATGGAGTGATAGCCTTCCTTCTTCAAGATTCCTTTTACCCTGTACAAATCTCCAACTTTACCATCTCAAAAGCCCCCCCAGACCATCAAATTGCCTCCACCATGCTTGACAGATGGCGTCAAGCACTCCTCCAGCATCTTTTCATTTTTTCTGCGTGTCACAAATGTTCTTCTTGTGATCCGAACACCTCAAGAGATTAGATTTGTCTGTTCATAACACTTTTTTCCAATCTTCCTTTGTCCAGTATCGGTGTTCTTTTGCCTATCTTAATCTTTTATTTTTATTGGCCAGTCTGAGATATGGCTTTTTCTCTGCAACTCTGCCTAGAAGGCCAGTATCCCAGAGTCGCCTCGTCACTGTTGACGTTGAGACTGGTGTTTTGCGGGTACTATTTAATGAAGCTTCCAGTTGAGGACATGTGAGGCGGCTGCTTCTCAAACTAGACACTCTAATGTACTTGTCCTCTTGCTCAGTTGTGCACCGGGGCCTCCCACTTCTCTTTCTATTCTGGATAGAGACAGTTTGCGCTCTTCTGTGAAGGGAGTTGTACACAGCGTTGTACGAGATCTTCAGTTTCTTGGCAATTTCTCTCATGGAATAGCCTTAATTTCTTAGAACAAGAATAGACTGACGAGTTTCAGAAGAAAGTTCTTTGTTTCTGGCCATTTTGAGCCTGTAATCAAACCCACAAATGCTGATGCTCCAGATACTCAACTAGTTTAAAGAAGGCCAGTTTTATTGCTTCTTTAATCAGCACAACAGTTTTCAGCTGTGCTAATATAAGTGTAAAAAGGTTTTCTAATGATCAATTAGCCTTTTAAATGATAAACTTGGATTAGCGAACACACCGTGCAATTGGAACACAGGATTGCTGGTTGCTGATAATGGGCCTCTGTACACCTATGTAGATATTCCATTCAAAATCTGCCGTTTCCAGCTACAATAGTCATTTACAACATTAACAATGTCTACACTGTATTTCTGATCAATTTGATGTTATTTTAATGGACAAAAAAAAAAACATCTTTCAAAAACAAGGACATTTCTAAGTGACCCCAAACGGAAGTGTATGTTTAGGCAGGTTGCTAAGATTCAAACCTTCTCAAACTGCCTGATTCAAACTCTTAGAGGAGGTGCTTCCACAATAATGTGATTTGTAACGCATACAAGGTAAAGTATTGGATTCTTCACACACCACAGTAAGACATTTTCCCATTACACTACCTTTTCATGCTTTTTTTTAATTAAATGAAAGCAAGCGTTGCTTTTATACTTACAAGATCATCAGGCTTGATTGAGCTGTTTTGTGTTGTAGTAATGCGGTGCATGCCTGTATTTCCTTAAACCCACGTGTCATTGAAAACAAGTAATCATAACAAAATCCTTTTTTGGTTAGTAGGTGACCAACATTACAACAGGGGGTGGTGTGTTGGACACAGTAGCTCAGATAGACAGAACCTGTCTGAATTCCTATTTTCTGTAACTGTTAGCTTACCTGTGCAATACTGGCATAAGCTCAAAGCCACTTGTGTTTCAATCATGGTCCCTGTTTTATCAATTGCTGTACTGATCAATGGACAGTTCATTACCACTGTCAAAATAATGTGTAGCTTTAAGTTATGTTTGCAATACAGATGGTGACGCAACAATAATACACATTTACATAGGCCTACATCTAAAAATACATAAAGCCAAATAATATATGTATATATACTGAACAAAAATATAAACGCAACATGTAAAGTGTTGGTCCCTTGTTTCATGAGCTGAAAAAAAATCCCATACATTTTCCATACGCACAACACACTTATTTCTCTCAAATTTGGTGTACAAATGTATTTACTTCCCTGTTAGTGAGCATTTCTCCTTTCCCAAAATAATCCATCCACCTCACAGGTGTGGCATATGAAGAAAGTGATTAAACAGCATGATCATTACACAGGTGCATCTTGTGCTGGGGACAATAAAAGGCCACTCTAAAATGTGCAGTTTTGTCACACAACAAAACGCCACAGATGTCTCAAGTTTTGAGGGAGCAGCAATTGGCATGCTGACTGCAGGAATGTCCACCAGAGCTGTTGCCATGGAATTGAATGTTAATTTCTCCACCATAAACCGCCTCCAACATCATTTTAGAAAATTTTGCAGTACGACCAACCGGCCTCACAATCGCAGACCACTTGTAACCACCCCAGCCCAGGACCTCCACTTCCGGCTTCTTCACCTGCGGGATCGTCTGAGACCAGCCACCCAGACAGCTGATAAAACTGAGGAGTATGTCTGTTTGTGATAAAGCCCTTTTGTGGGGAAAAACTCATTCTGATTGGCTGGGCCAGGCTCCCCAGTGGGTGGGCCTGGCTCCAAAGTGTGTGGGACTATGCCCTCCCAGGCTGAACCCCTTCCCAGTCATATGAAATCCATAGATTAGGACCTAATACATTTATTTCAATTGACTGATTTCCTTA
This sequence comes from Salvelinus namaycush, assembly GCF_016432855.1. Taxonomy (NCBI): domain Eukaryota; kingdom Metazoa; phylum Chordata; class Actinopteri; order Salmoniformes; family Salmonidae; genus Salvelinus; species Salvelinus namaycush. The sequence continues at coordinate 25,706,543 of NC_052334.1, read as the reverse complement.
TATGAACTGTAACTCAGTAAAATCATTAAAATTGATGCAGTTTGTGTTTATATTTTTGTTCAGATAGATACGGTATATATACAGTGCCAGTCAAAAGTTTGGACAAACCTACTCATTCAAGGGTTTTTCTTTATTTTTTACTATTTTCTACAGAATAATAGTGAAGACATCAAAATATGAAATAACACATATGGAATCAGGTAGTAACCAAAAAAGTGTTAAATAAATCCAAACCACTGTGTCTTTGTGAGACGTAGAGTAGGTGAATGGATGATCTCCGCATGTGTGGTTCCCACCGTGAAGCATGGAGGAGGAGGTGTAATGGTGTGGGGGTGCTTTTCTGGTGACACGGTCAGTGATTTATTTAGAATTCAAGGCACAATTAACCAGCATGGCTACCACAGCATTCTGCAGCGATACTCCATTCCATCTGGTTTGCGCTTTGTGGGACTATAATTTGTTTTTCAACAGGACAATGACCCAACACACCTCCAGGCTGTGTAAGGGCTATTTGACCAAGAAGGAGAGTGATGAAGTGCTGCATCAGATGACCTGGCATCCACAATCACCAAACCTCAACCCAGTTGAGATAGTTTGGAATGAGTTGGACCGCAGAGTGAAGGAAAAGCAGCAAACAAGTGCTCAACATATGTGGGAACTCCTTCAAGACTGTTGGAAAAGCATTCTAGGTGAAGCTGGTTGAGAGAATGCCAAGAGTGTGCAAAGCTGTCATCAAGGCAAAGGGTGGCAACTTTGAAGAATCTCAAATATAAAATACATTTTGATTTGTTTAACACTTTTTTGGTTACTACATGATTTCATGTGTGTTATTTCATAGTTTTGATGTCTTCACTATTATTCTATAATGTAGATAATAGTAAAAATAAAGAAAAACCCTGGAATGAGTAGGTGTGTCCAAACTTTTGACTGGTACTGTACCTGCCATGGTGGCTGGTGGACCAACAAGTTCATTTCCGACCCTGCTTGGTTCACTTAGAATTGTCTTTAAGTGCAAAGTGCCAGCAAAGCAAAACTAACAAAAAACCTGGCTAGCTAAGCAAAAAAAAAAAAAAAAGCTATTGCTCTTGACATGATCGGTTTCTCAGTAAAATGACACAAGTGCAGCATTAATTTCCTTCTCAAACAGAATGCAATACATCTCCCTTCAGCTGCCTTCTGTGGCGCACCACCCACTTCAGGAGAGATAGATCTTACACATTTGGGGCCAATTAGTATAAATATTTTCATAAGCTTTGATAGGTCCTCATTTGTGGAGGATGCACAAGAGAGTGGTGGTTGAGAGAGAGAGAAGAGAAAGTGAGGAAGAGAGAGAAAGAGAGTGAGAGTGAGTGTGCGATTAATATTGGCTGACAGCTGACCAGAGAGAATGCTGTCTGTTTGGACCCAGTCTAACTCCCTGTCAGAGTGGATCAGAGGAGGCCAGTCATCTCACTACAAACGGACACTGGGCAGGCAGTGTTCCTAAGCTCCACTAAAGCTATGTCCACTCGAAAAAACAAAGGGCAGAAATCCAGCAATACCAGCGCTTGCCTCGGGACTGCTCCATTCTCAATGCATGGCTAAACCTGGTCTAGGGCTGGCTTATTAAGCGGTTTGGTACTGAAGTTTTTTTGTCCTCTCTCTCCCTAGCTAACTGCTTTCACGTTGTACGTGAGGAGCCAAGCATCTCCCCCACCCCGGTGACGTAAATAAGGATAAATAGGCATTCATGAAATTCAGGAGCTGCTCCCCACGGATCAAGTTACAGTTATCGATGAGTTTCTAAGATGTTTGTTAACCTACGCCAACCTTCATACTTTGAAGAGAGAAAAAGAGAGAAAGAAATGTTCTGGTTTACAGAGGCACACATTTTTGGGTTGGTGCATAGATGCTGTCTTTTTCCAGCTCCGTTTGGACAGATGCAGGCTGATCTGGGTTTCTCTGGGTCGGCTCAAGTGTGACGCTCACATGATGAATGGTGTGATACGCTAATGCTAACGTATAGAAGGACTATGGAAAAAGGCCCTGATCAGACAAACAGATGTGCATCCGGAAAAACTGCTTAATATCACCATTACTGCAATAAACTCAAAGAGTTCCACCAGTCCCTTTCTCAGGCTCCAGGATGGAAAGAGTTGAGCAACTGCAGGATGAGAAGGCGGTACACACACACAACTTACTGGAATTATGGCAATCAAATGCAGGGTCTGTTGACTGCAATTTAAAATGAATAATGCTTTTCAAAATAATAATATAATAATATGCCATTTAGCAGACGCTTTTATCCAAAGCGACTTAGTCATGTGTGCATACATTTTACGTATCTAAGCAATAAGGCCCAAGGAGGTGTGGTATACGGCCAATATACCACGGGTAAGGGCTGTTCTTAGGCACGCTGCTAAATGGAGTGCCTGGATACAGGCCTTAGCCTTGGTATATTGGCCATATAACACAAACCTTTGAGGTTCCTTATTGCTATTATAAACTGGCTACCAACTTAATTAGACCAGTAAATAGGAATTTGTCGTCATACCCATGGTATACAGTCTGATATGGCTGTCAGCCAAATCAGCATTCAGGGCTCGAACCACCCGGTTTTGAATATGAATATATAGCAGCAATAAAATAACAGGAGAAAATGTTGAGCAATGAATACCACAATGAATACCGCAATGAGACCACAATGAGTACAACAATGAATACCACAATGCACCTACCGTAACTAAGGTGTTTTCCTATGGAAGGCATGCTCAGTCTTGTGTGTGATTTCTGGGACACAACTGGCCAAGGATTTAGGTGGCTGGGCAGCGATTAGGATGGGAAGCACAGCCAACAGCTGGGAATGCCCAAACTATGTCTATTTCCCACCATTAAAAAAGAAAGATGGCCATCACACTAATGCTCCTTTCTACGCCAGCAGTCATGTGACCTCTACAGTTAGAGATACGTGGAGCCTATTTGATCAAACAGCAGATCATCAGACTAGTAGAAACCTAATTCAGAGACGCCGCCTGTAAATCTTTTGAAACAGACCCGTCAGGCCTGGGATTGTGTACACTGGGAAGAGCCTTGCAATAGTCATAATCTGGTGTGAAGCAGTCAGGCCTGGGATTGTGTACACTGGGAAGAGCCTTGCAATAGTCATAATCTGGTGTGAAGCAGTCAGGCCAAACGGGATGAAAACATCCAAATTGTGTTTCTCAGTCCTCGATGAAGGAATGACCTTTTCCTCAACACTAACGCTCCAACAGAACACATAGCTTAACTAGTAGAAAGAAGAGGAAGGGAAGCGCTACTAAGGTACACAATAGTACATTTTGGTAGACAGAAGGTGCTCTTTGGTAAAAGGGGTGAATTGGTCATCAAAAAGAAAGGAGTACCAAGGCTGCAGCTGAAACGCATCGGATTTTTAAAACTTTGTTTCTTTTGAACATACAAATAAAGGCATTTTAATTAATTATATGAAGAGTGCCTTGGTCCTCCTTTCTTTTTGAGAACACATAGCTTGTAGGGTTAGCCAATATGGTTGTGGTGTCAGCTGTGCCATTTGTGTAATTACCGGTGTTTTTTAAATAGAAAAGTCATGAGGACAGGAGATGATTGTGGACTACATGAAAAAGAGGACCGAGCACACCCCCATTCTCATCGATGGGGCTGTGGTGGAGTAGGTTGAGAGCTTCAAGTTCCTTGGTGTCCACATCACCAACAAACTAACATGGTCCAAGCACACCAAGACAGTTGTGAAGAGGGCACAACAAAACCTATTCCCCCTCAGGAGACTGAAAAGATTTGGCATGGGTCCTCAGATCTTCAAAAGGTTCTACTGCTGCACCATCAAGAGCATCCAAACGGGTTGTATCACTGCCTGGTATGGCAACTGCTCGGCCTCCGACCGCAAGGCACTACAGAGGGTAATGCGTATGGCCCAGTACATCACTGGGGCCAAGCTTCCTGCCATCCAAGACCTCTATACCAGGTGGTGTCAGAGGAAGGCCCTAAAAATGGTCAAAGACCCCGGCCATCCCAGTCGTAGACTGTTCTCTCTGCTACTGCACGGCAAGCGGTACCGGAGGGCTAAGTCTAGTTCCAAGAGGCTTCTAAACAGCTTCTACCCCCAAGTCATATGACTTCTGAACATCTAATGAAATGGCTACCCAGACTATTTGCTCTGCTCCCCCTTTCTTTTACGCTGCTGCTACTCTCTGTTATTATCTATACATAGTCAATTTAATAACTCTACCTACATGTACATATTACCTCAATTACCTCGACTAACCGGTGCCCCCGTACACTGACTCTGTACACTGACTTCTTCTTTTTTTTTAAAGGTATTTTTCTTGAAACTGCATTGTTGGTTAAGGGCTGGTAAAAACACATTTCACTGTAAGGTGAAACCTGTTGTATTTGGCGCATGTGACAATTAAATTTGATTTGATTTGAGGTCCCATTGTGGCTGATACTGTATGTTTCATGAAACCAGGGACCAATGGAACTTCTATCCAGCAAGTACTACCAATCTGTACATGGCACTGCATCTCACAACACTGGCTCTCACAGAAGCAGACTACAAAGGGAGAATGTGTGTACAGCTTCTCAGACTAAATCAATATGGGTGGAAGAATGGTGTAAAGCAGGGGCTAACAAGCCTGTAACTCTATACATTAAATCTGTTAAGCATTTTTGGGGGAACAATAAATAACCTTAGCTGGTATTAACCTCTCACCCCATAACATTGGCTTGCCAAAGCAGCATTAACAAGGTAATGAGGGCACACACTGCTTCCTTGTAGGGGCTGCACAGTTGTTCCTTCATACCATTATGCAACCACAAATAAGACTGGCCCATTAAAGTGTGGCATAACTATACAGGAAGAAACCCTTTAATATTTGGAGAAAGCTTGACCTTCTTCACATATCACTTTCTTTGTCAACAGTCTCACTTCTCCGTCATAAAGTGTACATCGGCCAGCGCCACAGTACGGAAGGGCTCAAATGCTGAACATGTATCTCATCATGGAGTATGCACCTACAGTTGGAAATTTAGTAAATAACTGTAATGCCTTGTAAGATGCTTGTTCCTTGAGAGTGGCTTGAGTGGATTTCTCCAGATAGACAATGAACTACAGGAACATGGTTGCCTGTGGTTGTGTTTCTTTGTATATGGAGAAAGTGAGTGTTTCTTTATGTTATCTGGACGTTTTACTGAGGGGGGATTAGTGTTCATTTACAAACAGAGTTTTGGCAGCATGGTGTGTTTATACTATCAAGTCTTTCCTACAGCTGACTCTAATAGGCAGTGAAAGCAGCAACCGGTCCGACATTAATGGCGCTGCTGTGATTGTCACCCTATTAAGAATGCCATACGACAGCCTGGGTTTCCGTAGCTACAGCGGCAAAACTCGTCAACCCTTAAACAAAATAACAAACACACATTTATTTGTGTCACAAATCGTGCCTTTCAAATTTTTAACTGAAGTGATACCCAGTCTGAGACCATACTGTACAGTCTGTAAGTTGGTAACCATGACAGGCCAATACACACTTGAAGGTCCTCCCCTACTGTATGTCACAGCTAGCAATTTGGTTAGTATATGGGTGAAGTTTGGAATTTGATTGACATTGTCCATAGCCATAGAGACAAGCGTTGATGCTTTGGTGTCCTCTTAGAATATCTCACAGAGGCAGTCATTGTTGCGAAACTAGTGTGTGGTTCCATTCGCGTTTTTTTGGTCTTCTCTCTCTCACCAGTTAACATTTAATGAGACAGAAACAAGTGCTGACAAGTCTGTCCAATCAGTGGCTGAACTGAGTTGGCATTTCCTCATGATGTTCTGCTCTGATTGGCTGGCAGCTTGGTGGTGGGTCCAGTGAAAGGGCTGTTCTCTTCTCACATCTCAGCCCTCGGACAGAGAGAGGAGACGGTTTGGCTGCTCCAACATATAAATCCCCTCCCCTCTTTATTTGACTCCCAAACACAACTGCTAATCTTTATCCTTGTTAGTCACCATTGTCAAACAAATCTAAAACGGCATGTCATTCAGATCCTAGATTCAATAACAAAGACTAACTCTCTGAGTTCATCAATTTCTGTATCGTGTTGGGGGAAAGCAGGCAGGGGCAACGTTTTGAGAGAAGTATCTTAATGTAATGTGTTTTTGAGTTCAGCAGTTGGCTTTTGGAAGGGTGTTTTGAAGATGAAATAACCTTGAACATTTCTAATACTTACAGTATTAGAGATTCATTATGAGTTGGACAAGCTAAGGCTAAAGTGGAACAGGTTTCAGATGTTTTTCAACCAAGGTATTGAGTTGCCCCTGAAATGAGTTTAAAATGAAAGGAAACAAATGATTATACTTTTTCTGCGAACAATAATCTCATCTCTTTCTATCTGTCATTCTTTCTTCCCACTCTCCTTTCTTTCGTTGTTTCCACCAGTGCATTTTTGGTCTTGAAGCATTCGTTTTTCCCACACTCTCCCCTGTCACACAGGCCGACCACAAAAATGCAGGACAGTGGAGAGTGTGAGGGGGCTCTGGAATTCTGCATGCAGAGGGTAAACACAGAAACTTCCAGGAAGACACACACAGAGGAGCAAACAGTGCACCTACCCTGCCCTAACCTATCATCCCTCTGCCCTTAACTCTTCACTGCCCTCCCTCCCCTCTGACCGTGCAGTTTGTCCAGGAGAGCTCTCCTCACACATCAGCAGCATAACACAGCCACATCCCTCTGGACTCTCCTGCTCCCTGGCTGGTATCAGCCGCCACATCAAAGCTGCCTCTGAGACGGCCACTCAGGCTTTGTGCCATTACCTAAATCCTTGTAACCCTGATAAAATGGAATCAACACGGATCCTCTGATACAGACAGAAAGACAAGTGGCATGCACACGTGCCCACCCACACAGTAGTAGCAGACACATAGAGCAATGGCTTTACCATACAGTTCTATAAATATGCATACTTAGCAAAAAAAGACAACAACATCTAATGTCCAGGTCCTTATAAATCTCACTGATGCTAATACCAGAGTAGCACACAGCAGGACCGGGGGGGGGGGGGGGGCTCTGCAGAATGACAGAGTTAGGACCGCTGCGCCTCACAGGGGCTGGAGCCCTGTCCTCACACTGGGAGAGAGGAGCCCTCCACCAAAGCCATGTGCTTTAAACAAGCAGCCCTATCGCCGAGGTCTGCCATCGTTGTGTAATTTGGCCAGATGTTGGGTAATAAAGTCATACTGCAGCGTGGGAAACAGATGGCAGTTTCAGGCTCCGCTCCGTTTTCTCGCTCCCTAACTTTTCTTTCTTTCTCTATTTTTCCTCCTCTCTTCTTCTGTTAATCTCCAAACAAAACAGGGTTTAAATGGCGCTCATAAATAGGGCCCTGCATTTGAACCGCAATGTGTTTACTGAGCAGGCACAAATCAGGCCTGTGATGAGGTTGTTTACTGAAAGGGCAGATACAGCCTGAAGCCAAGGGACTGGGACCGTACGCTTCACGCTTCAAGTAGTCTAACTCTCATTACCCTCACCACCACCTCCTCTTAAACTCTCTACTGCTGCTGGACCCTGGTTCACCCCTCCAGCACAGCAATAGTCCTCTAGACCCACTAGCCATCACACATACTGCATATTCATGGTCCAGTCAATGTGGTAATAATGAACTCTTTAGTGATAGAGTATTGAACAGCAGCATCCCAGTGCTGTGCTGTTGTGTGGTGTAGCGTGGTGTGAAGGCAGTTCTAGCTCCAGGTCTTACTTGTTGAGGCTCTGGTTGGCTGGGGCCGAGGGGCCGTCACATGATAGGGTGGCATCATGGCCTGAGCAGCCAACATGGTCTAGGGAGCAAAAAAAACTACATTTTAGCTTCAGATTCAGTGTCCAGTAAGTTATAAGGACATGACAGTTGTGAGGAATTATAGAATAGGGCATATTATGTACACTATATCTACAAAAGTTGCTGACAGGTATATAAAATCAAGCACACAGCCATGCAATCTCAATAGACAAACATTGAAGTAGAATGGCCCATACTAAAGAGCTCAGTGACATTAAACATGGCACCGTCATAGGATGCCACCTTCCCAACAAGTCAGTTTGTCACATTTCTGCCCTAGTCAACTGTAAGTGCTGTTTTTGTGAAGTGGAAACATCTAGAAACAACGACTCAGCCGTGAAGTGGTATGCCACACATGCTCACAGAATGGGATCGCCGACTGCTGAAGCCCGTAGTACGTAAAAAATCATCTGTCCTCGGTTACAACCCTCACTACGGAGTTCCAAACTGCCTCTGGAAGCAACGTCAGCACAAGAACTGTTCGTCGGGAGCTTCATGAAATGGGTTTCCATTGGCCAAGTAGCCGCACACAAGCCTAAGATCACCATGCACAATGCCAAGCGTCGGCTGGAGTGGTGTAAAGCTCGTCGCCTTTGGACTCTGGAGCAGTGGAAACGCGTTCTCTGGAGTGATGAATCACTTGCGGTACTCATATTACCACCACACCGGCGGTCACGAGTCATGAATGCAGTCAAATTCCAAGTGATAGTTTAGTCATGGTAATTAGGTGTCATGACTCTCCTGTGAGGATCCAAAGATCATGGTTTACAATGGATCTGACTTCCACCAGACCCCTCTCACCTGCAGAGGGGAGGAGGGATTGATGTGGGGGTTTTATGACACCTCACGCCCAGTCGTAAATTGTATGCAGCAGAGGACTCTTTTTTTGGTCTTCAGTAGGGGCGATTGGAATCTCTTTGTTACAGAGACGTTTTGCAGCCAAAAACTCTAACGTCCAAAAGTGAACACCGGGAAAATATTTTTAACATCCAAATGTGGGGAATGATGAGAGATGGAATATGGGAAATTAATGTCTATTTTGTGATGTCATTAAAAATGGTATAAAAATTATATTACAAAAATATTGTAACTTGAAGAGTTCGCACTGTATGTCAGGTTTTCATCCTTAACGTTGTGTAGGAAATACCAGGGATGAAGAGAATATTTTTGTTAACTTCTTATGGCTGCAGGGGCAGTATTGAGTAGCTTGGATGAAAGGTGCACAGAGGTGCCCATAGTAAACTGCCTGCTCCTCAGTCCCAGTTGCTAATATATGCATATTATTATTCATATTGGATAGAAAACACTCAGAAGTTTCTAAAACTGTTTGAATGATGTCTGTAAGTATAACAGAACTCATATGGCAGGCAAAAACCTGAGAAAAAATCCAAACAGGAAGTGGGAATTCTGAGGTTGGTAGATTTTCAACACAGCCCCTATTGAACACACAGTGGGATATGGATGAGTTTGCGGCTTCCACTAGATGTCAACAGTCTGTAGAACCTTGTCTGATGCCTCTACTGTGAAGTGGGGCCGAAGGAGACAGGAAATAGTCAGGTCTACCATGACCTGGCCATGCTCTGACCATGCGCGTTCACATGAGAGGGAGCTCTGTTCCATCGCATATCTGAAGTCAATGTAATTCTCCGGTTGGAACGTTACTGAAGATTTATGTTAAAAACATTCTAAAGATTGATTCAATACATCGTTTGACATGTTTCTACTGACTGTTACGGAACTTTTTGACATTGTCAGCTTTTAGTGAACACGCTTTCTGACTTTGGATTTGTTTAACAAACTCGCTAACAAAAATAGCTATTTGGACATAAATGATGGACATTACCGAACAAAACGAACATTTCTTGTGGAAGTGTGAGTCCTGGGAGTGCATTCCGACGAAGATCAGCAAAGGTAAGTGAAGATATATAATGCTTTTTATGAGTTTTGTTGACTGCACAATTTGGCGGGTAACTGTATGGCTTCCTTTTGTGGCTGAACCCTGTTCTCAGATTATTGAAAATTGTGCTTTTGCCGTAAAGCTTTTTGAAATCTGACACAGCAGTTGCATTAACTTCTTGACGCTAGGGGTCATATTTTTTTATTTTTTAAAAATAACGTTCCCAAGGTAAACGGACTATTTCTCAGGTCCAGATCGTAGAATATGCATATAATTTACAGATTAGGATAGAAAACACTCCAAAGTTTCCAAAACTATCAAAATATTGTCTGTGAGTATAACAAAACTGATTCTGCAGGCGAAAACCTGAGAAAATATAACCCGGAAGTGATATTTATTTTATTTTATCTGTGTTTCCTGGCCAGTCTTTCTTCCATTTAAAGGGGTATCAACCATATTCCTTTTCCAATGGCTTCCTTAGGCTGTGACCAGGCTTTAGACATAGTTCCAGGCTTTTATTTTGAAAAATGAACGAGATTTTTCAAAAGTAGTCAGGTGTCCTCTGAACAGGTGTCCTCTGAAAATGGAGAGGGGAGCTCTCCATTTTCCTTTTCTCTCTTATTGAATAGGTTACGGTCCGGTTGAAATATTATTGATTATGTTTGTTAAAAAGAACCTGAGGATTGATTATAAAAAACATTTGACATGTTTCTACGACCATTACGGATACTTTTTGGAATGTTCGTCGAACGGAACGAGGCTGTAGTTCTCTGAACATAACGCGCAACCCAAACAGCGGTTTTTTCTTATAAAAGTCATATTTATCGAACAAAAATAACATTTGTTGTGTAACTGGGAGTCTCGTGAATGCAAACATCCGAAGATTATCAAAGGTAAGCGATTAATTTTATTGCTTTTCTGACTTTCGTGACCAAGCTAACCAAGCTAATATAAGGCTAACTGTTCTAGCATTGATTGATACACTCACAAAAGCTTAGATTGAAAATGTGCTTTGCAACGAAAGCAAAATCTGACACGATAGGTGGATTAACAACAAGCTAAGCTGTGTTTTGGTATATTTCACTTGTGATTGCATGATTATAAATATTTTTGTATCTGATACGTTTGGGAATTTTCTTCTGCCTTTCAGCACCGGAACGAGGCTGTAGTTTTCTCAACATAACGCGCAACCCAAATGGCGTTTTTTTGTTATAAAACTAATATTTATCGAACAAAAATAACATGTATTGTGTAACTGGGAGTCTCGTGAGTGCAAACATCCGAAGATTATCAAAGGTAAGCGATTAATTTTATTGCTTTTCTGACTTTCGTGACCATGCTAATTTGGGGCTAGCTGTTGTAGCATTGATTGATACGCTCACAAAAGCTTGGATTTCTTTCTCTGTAAACACATATTTTCAAAATCTGACACGATAGGTGGATTAACAACAAGCTAAACTGCGTTTTGGTATATTTCACTTGTGATTGCATGATTATAAATATTTTTTGTAATATTTTTGAATTTGGCGTCCTGCAATTCAGCGGTTGTTTAGGGAAATGATCCCGTAATCGGGATCTGTGCGCAGAAAGGTTAAGAACAAGTGTATCTTTAATTCTATGTAAAACATGTATCTTTCATCAAAGTTTATGATGAGTATTTGTTATTTGACGTGGCTCTCTGCAATTTCTCCGGATATTTTGGAGGCATTTCTGAACATGGCGCCAATGTAAACAGAGGTTTTGGGATATAAATATGAGCTTTATCGAACAAAACCTATATGTATTGTGTAACATTAAGTCCTATGAGTGTCATCTGATGAAGATCATCAAAGGTTAGTGATTAATTGTATCTCTATTTCTGCTTTTTGTGACTCCTGTCTTTGGCTGGAAAAATGACTGTTTTTCTGGGATTTTGCGGTGACTTAACATAATCGTTTGTGGTGCTTTCGCTGTAAAGCCTATCGGACACTTTGGTGGGATTAACAACAAGATTACCTTTAAAATGGTATAAGATACATGTATGTTTGAGGAATTTTAATTATGAGATTTCTGTTGTTTGAATTTGGCGCCCTGCACTTTCACTGGCTGTTGTCATCCCGTTAACGGGATTGCAGCCATAAGAAGTTTAAGACAGGAATGTGATTTTAGTTTTCTAATGAGATCATAGTTTTGATGATACTTTGCACAGTAAGTAGCCATGCCCGAGGGAGCTCAGAGAGCGTGTCAGCATGACGGAAACGCCCCCTTTTTACAAGAGTGTATAAAGGATGAGTTGAGAATTAACATATCAGACCAGAAGGACTCAAGCTGGAGCTTAGGTCTCCATTGGTTACAACCCTGAAAATCAACACGAGGTGAAGACGACAAAGTAGCCTCTCTAACAATCAAGGTTACGGTTGAGTAGCTGTTCTAAGTACTGTATCTAAGAAAGTCAATTTAAGTAAGACCATCCTGTTACTCTCCTCAAAACATTGTTGACAACACTGCTCTCATCACACCATTGGGGATCATCGACCTGGCTGATTAGCTGTCTTCAGAGGACGACTCTTCCAGAACGCGTGAAAGTAAACACCATCCTGTTATTCTGCTAAAGACTACAGGACAAGGCATTAAAGCCACGGACAACTAAGAAGAAGGACATTGTGACCTCTTGTGGACAATCAGAGCCTTACACTTAGAGTTTGGGAGAAGGCCCAATGGTACCCTTTTCATGAAGGCCTGGGTCCAACAGAGATACACGACAAAGGAAGACATCCAAACACGTAAATACATTCATTAGTTCTTTAGCCCAAACGGGTGGCGGTTCGGCGCAAAGTATTATGATTACTGTGAGCATAGTTCCAAGTGTATAAGTTTGTATCTCTTTCTTTCTCCCTTTGTTCCTCTCTACTACTCCTCCCTCTTTTGATAAACAAGCAGTCATGTTGTTGTTAGTCTACTAGGGACCGGTTTCCATCGTATTATGTTTCTAATCAATAACCTATACCGTGTGTGTGTGTATCCTGTGTTATCCTTTAGTTAGTTAGTAAATAAAGAATTAAATACATTTGTGTGGTACGGAATGATCAGTAAAGCTGGGGTTTGAGCAAATGCAAGGAGTATGCGACATTCAGAATTATGAGACTGATATGAGGTAATGATTAATAAATGATATAAATTATCGATATTTGTCTTATAATACATCTAGAGTTTAATTCGGGAGATGGTAACTCGTTAAACAACTTCTTCCGTGGTGCCCCAAATCCTAATATGTTAATTGTTACATGATTAATTGAATCGAGTAACAATTAAACATAGTTAGTTGATTCGATACTTAACAGTCATCAAGATTAATGAAAGTCAAGTCACAGGCTTCTCCAAGCTCTGATGCTGCTGATGGTCATTAGTAGCCTACCAAACTTGCTAACTGCCTGGTACTCAGCACCCTATTGTCCCTCTAATCACTCTGACATCAATGCAAATGTGTTCGAAAATCTAATTAAACACTTCATGAGAGACTGAGTTCATGTTGCGCAGCATTTCTATAGGCTATGCAATTGTGCGAGAAAATGGCCTCTACTACAAAGAGGAGGATCCCATCAGCTTTCTATAAGCTAGGCCTACTATATTTATTTCTCAACTTTCCTAATACTAAGCACATTGTTTATCTTTACAACAGGTGTATGGCCTACCTGGCTGGAATGAAAATGAACCACGGGAAAAGCATCCTCCATTCACTATTTAAGTGCATAGATGACATGTATTTTTTCCTGCTGTCCCTGTTTCGAAATTGGACCGTCACAAGTGTAGAGAGGAGTAGGCAGGAGGCTGTCGCAGGTTTAGAACTACTGAATATATTAAAGCACTTTATACTGTATATACAGTGGGGCAAAAAAGTATTTAGTCAGCCACCAATTGTGCAAGTTCTCCCACTTAAAAAGATGAGAGGCCTGTAATTTTCATCATAGGTACACTTCAACTATGACAGACAAAATGAGGAAAAAAAATCCAGAAAATCACATTGTAGGATTTTTAATTACTTTATTTGCAAATTATGGTGGAAAATAAGTATTTGGTCAATAACAAAAGTTTATCTCAATACTTTGTTATATACCCTTTGTTGGCAATGACAGAGGTCAAATGTTTTCTGTAACTCTTCACAAGGTTTTCACACACTGTTGCTGGTATTTTGGCCCATTCCTCCATGCAGATCTCCTCTAGAGCAGTGATGTTTTGGGGCTGTTGCTGGGCAACACGGACTTTCAACTCCCTCCAAAGATTTTCTATGGGGTTGAGATCTGGAGACTGGCTAGGCCACTCCAGGACCTTGAAATGCCACTCCTTCGTTGCCCGGGCGGTGTGTTTGGGATCATTGTCATGCTGAAAGACCCAGCCACGTTTCATATTCAATGCCCTTGCTGATGGAAGGAGGTTTTCACTCAAAATCTCACGATACATGGCCCCATTCATTCTTTCCTTTACACGGATCAGTCGTCCTGGTCCCTTTGCAGAAAAACAGCCCCAAAGCATGATGTTTCCATCCCCATGCTTCACAGTAGGTATGGTGTTCTTTGGATGCAACTCAGCATTCTTTGTCCTCCAAACACGACGAATTGAGTTTTTACCAAAAAGTTCTATTTTGGTTTCATCTGACCATATGACATTCTCCCAATCTTCTTCTGGATCATCCAAATGCTCTCTAGCAAACTTCAGACAGGCCTGGACATGTACTGGCACTGCAGGATTTGAGTCCCTGGCGGCGTAGTGTGTTACTGATGGTAGGCTTTGTAACGTTGGTCCCAGCTCTCTGCAGGTCATTCACTAGGTCCCCCCGTGTGGTTCTGGGATTATGGCTCACCGTTCTTGTGATCATTTTGACCCCACGGGGTGAGATCTTGCGTGGAGCCCCAGATCGAGGGAGATTATCAGTGGTCTTGTATGTCCTCCATTTCCTAATAATTGCTCCCACAGTTGATTTCTTGAAACCAAGCTGCTTACCTATTGCAGATTCAGTCTTCCCAGCCTGGTGCAGGTCTACAATTTTGTTTCTGGTGTCCTTTGACAGCTCTTTGGTCTTGGCCATAGTGGAGTTTGGAGTGTGACTGTTTGAGGTTGTGGACAGGTGTCTTTTATACTGATAACAAGTTCAAACAGGTGCCATTAATACAGGTAACGAGTGGAGGACAGAGGAGCCTCTTAAAGAAGAAGTTACAGGTCTGTGACAGACAGAAATCTTGCTTGTTTGTAGGTGACCAAATGCTTATTTTCCACCATAATTTGCAAATAAATTCATTAAAAATCCTACAATGTGATTTTCTGGATTTTTTTTCTCATTTTGTCTGTCATAGTTGAAGTGTACCTATGATGAAAATTACAGGCCTCTCTCATCTTTTTAAGTGGGAGAACTTGCACAATTGGTGGCTGACTAAATACTTTTTTGCCCCACTGTATATATAAAAGTGGGACAAAACCCAAAGTGCAAAATAATAAAGTACTCAGGAAATAGTAGGAGAGATTCCTCTCAGGAAAACAAGCAACATTTACAATGACCGACAAAGACAAATGACAAAGGGAGTATATATACAGTAATAGAGTGGGGATTGGAACCAGGTGTGTGTAATGATGACGAGACAAGTCCGGGGTTGATGAGTGAAGGGCGTTTGCCAGCAGCAGCTAGAAGGCCAGCGACGCCGAACGCCTGAGCTGGACAGGAGGGAGAGCCAAAGTGAAGGCTGGTGTGACAAGTATATGTAAAGACAAAACTAAATCAAGAATAGTCTGATTGGTGACAATATTAGCCTATCACCTGTGAATTATATATCACTTGTGAATGATGCCCAGCATAAGAATCTGCCTTTTATTTTGTGTGGCTTTTTCGAATCATAGTCGCACACCTCATGTAGCCTAGCCCATAGGCCTATATGTTTTGATAAGGTTTGTATCACAACTAAGCACATTAATCCGCTTTACAATAGGTTTAGAGCCTAACTGGCATACATAAGCAGCGTGTGAGTTTCAAGTTTGGGGAAGATCATTTTCACCACAAAAATGCACCTGTTTTCCTGCTAATGGAGCATTCGTGCTTATAGCCTACTACCATGTGTGCATTGCTGCGCTTATAATGTGAAGAAATAGCCTAATAATTTAGCAACATTTTAAACAAAATGTTCTGATCTGTTGCATCAGCCACATTGCATCAGAAAACATTGGGGATGCTAGTGGTTGTATTCATTTGGGATCTATTGCATCCCACAACTGTCCCAGACTATGTTTGGAATATTTATTTCTCGCAAAGAATAGAATAGGTTGACTTTTGTATTATGGGAAATAGTAGATTGACATAGGCTAGGGCTTTTGCTGTTCATTAGGCCTACTCATCTTGTTGGCTGGCGAAAAGTGAATGTGGACAGTTCATCCAATATCTTCAATATGCACCTCGGAATTGGATAAGGATGCACACAGATGGGTCCCCGATGTGTCTGTCTTCACTTGTAGCCTGTGAGAAAGACCCGATCACGTGATGGACAGCCATGTGAGTGAGAGTTACTTTGGAGCGTGCAGCACTCAGGCATAAGGGCACACCGCAGCACTCCGGCCACTGACTGCAAAAGGCATGGATTATGGCCACAAAGGGGATGCCGCCTTGAAATTTGAGGCATTATCAAGTGCTTGTCAAATTGTGAATGAGAGACTGATGTATAGTGTGTGCAGCCTGCACAAAAAACAAAGCAGAACTCATGCCTTTCAAGCAACTTTTTTCAAATCGTCATTAGAGTCGCATCATGCAGCCTTACAATGTATTAAAAATCTAAACATATAGCCTAACGATTGTATAACAAATAGTTACATTACAACTCTAAATTAAGCATATAGGAGTACCTAAACACAGAATAGCCGCATGTGCGCTTAATAAAATATTAATATTTTATTCAGCTTTGTTCAATTGTATTCTTCATACTATAAAATAATGCCATGGAATTCTAAGCAAATCCTGTCTGCTAAATTAACTAGTGTAGCCCACAGCCATTTGGCATAGCCAGATCAGGACCCTAACATAAGGACAACTCAGAGTATGCTATGCTGTTCTTCTGAAATAGACTAGATTTTCTTCATGTCATGCTTCTTTAGACCTGTCTAAAATAAACAATGGATTTATTGTGAAGGTGTAGGCTATATTACATGGATTTATTACACTTTTTAAAATGTAGATGTTCCAAAGGTCTGCATCAATGGCTTGAATCCAGGAGATGCTAAATGTGTTTGTTAATTAGCGGTCAATTACCACGAGAACAACTTTTATTTGCTTGACAATCCCCGGCTGACAAAATTTTGCGACCGCCACAGCCCTAACCACGCTTCACCATCTGCCAGTCCGACGGATGAATCTGGGTTTGGCAGATGCCAGGAGAACGCTACCTGCCCGAATGCATAGTGCCAACTGTAAAAATTTGGTGGAGGAGGAATAATGGTCTGGGGCTGTTTTTCATGATTTGGGCTAGGCCCCTTAGTTCCCGTGAAGGTCAATATTAACGCTACAGCATACAGTGACATTCTAGACAATTCTGTGCTTCCAACTTTGTGGCAACAGTTTGGGGAAGGCCCTTTCCTGTTTCAGCATGACAATGCCCATGTGCACAAAGCGAGGTCCATACAGAAGTGGTTTGTCAAGATCGGTGTGGAAGAACTTGACTGGCCTGCACAGAGCCTTGACCTCAACCTCATCGAACACCTTTGGGATAAATTGGAACGCCGACTGCGAGCCAGGCCTAATCGCCCAACATCAGTGCCTGACCTCACTAATGCTCTTGTGGCTGAATGGAAGCAAGTCCCCGCAGCAATGTTTCAACATCTAGTGGAAAGCCTTCCCAGAAGAGTGGAGGCTGTTATAGCAGTAAAGGGGGACCAACTCTATGTTAATGCCCATGATTTTAGAATAAGATGTTCAACAAGCAGGTATCAACATACTTTAGGTGGTTAGGTACACTACATGACCTATCTATCATAATTGTAAATGTTCTCAGTACAACAATAAAAGGATCAGACTTTGATTTCAGGTCCAGGTCACATAAGGTGAAATATCACCGATCTAAAAGACCACTACATCAATTAGCTTTGAAAAAAGTGACATCCTTTATCAAAACACGCTCTACATATTTTGAAGTTGGACGCAGTGCAACACATAGTTGTTTAGACAAGACGTCTCTTTAATGACTTCTAGAGACCAGGTAAACAACATGTTCCTCCTGACAATATTTAAGAGCTATCTTTGCTTGTGTTGCTGGGGAATGCTTCACGGACATTCCTTCCACATCTCATGTCTATGCTATTTTCTCTGCCACTTTATATATCTATCTAACAACCTAATGGTTTTCCAGCTTCCCAGCGTAGGATTTCAAAGGACCGGCAGCTTGACAGGGAATATTTTGATGTAATTTCTGTGTTGATAAATGAGAAGCTGAATTTCCAGGTTGGAGGGTCTGCGTCTGTGCAGCAGTTGAGCAGGGCCAGGGAGGGCACCTTTCTTTGGCTGCCAGGTGGCCCCAGGCCAAGCCTGTGGAGGAGCCGCGCACCCAGTAACTGGAACACGAAGTAGATCACCGGAACAGCACATGCGCACACGCACACACACAGCTCCCCTGGACACACACACACACGCACACACACAGCTCCCCTGGACACACACACGTTTTTGTGTTCAGTTAAGCCAAATACTTAAATCAATTCTCCCGTAAGGCCACAAGGCAGCGGAGGTGAGTGCAGGGATGTAGAGAGTATTTGTTTCAATAAGACCTAAACCCTTGATGGTTTTTCACATCATTACAGAGCAGGGTCAAGGCATTGACTTATTTTCTGACCAATTGAGGGACACAGTCTGGGAAGGAGGGTTTACTGGGCAATTCAACTCTGAGCCCAAGACATGAATGAGCTTTAAGGCCATGGAACACATGGAAAAGCTACAGGATTGCAGGGCATCTGTTCGTATAGACTCCCATTCAGGCCAAGCTGGCCAGAGTGACTGAGGATCAGAGCAGGTGGTTCAGGGAGAGGAGATTAAAAGGAGGGTTCCCTGATTGGGTAGTGACTCAAGGCGCACAGTAACACATCCATCCACCATTACCAGGTAGGGACTGGGGAGGAGCAGGGCCCACCTCTAACCCTGATTGTGATGCTAAATTGCAGGAAATGGTTTGCAGCATTAATTGCTGTGTGTAATCATATGCCATGAAGGGCGCAGAATTGAGAGATAGAGAGACCCAACCTGTTGTTCTGATCTCGAGTAACCCCTCCCATGAGCCCTTTACTGAGCTCATGGGAGGGGTTACTCTGGATTCTGTGTGGCTGGCTGTGGGTTGGTGTGGCTCGGTGAACTGGTAAACTGTGCTCAATCAGAGAGCTGGTAATTGGAGTGGATGGAAGGGGAATGGGGATCAGGGGATCACTTTCACAGGGGATCACTTTCACAGAGAGCCTTGTGTAACACAGCCTGTCTGGGCCAAGAAAAGTATCACCTCAATTGCATTAATTAGACCCAACCTGGACCACAAAATGATTTGAGAGCAACTGCATTAAAAACATTTATTAAATGAATGCGCGCATCCAATCATCCCACCCCGAAAGCTGACGTCTCTCCCTAGCCTCCACGCCGCCTTGTCCATAGAACAACTACAACAAATGCTGCAAGAAGAATAAACACACATTTCCTGTTTGCTTTGAAAGGATCCACTTTCAAAGCAAACATACAGATAAACCAAGAACCTATCTGTTTTCTCAGTGTCAAAATAACTGTCAAGTAACCCAAAGCTCTCAGTTTAATCTCCTTCAGCAAATGGCAGAAATCACATCTGTCATGACGACTAGTCAAGCATGACTAATAGGTTTTGTAACTACGAAGGTTTCGAATAGTTATGCCTGGAAAAAAATGTCAGGGTTGAAATGCGAACCAAAATGAATGTAGAATCTGATATGAACTGTGAATGATGGTATTAGACTTCTTATTCGCTGTCGAATCAGTGGCGTGGCCTCACCAGAGCCCTTGTGGACAGCCAGCCTTGATTACTCACCTTCCAATTTAAGCACAGCCAACAGTAGACTCAGCAGAACAAATAGTTCTCTTGGTGTGAAAATTCATGTTTGCTTTCAAGGAACGAGCTCCCTGTGAGGATGTTCCCACCGGACACCATTTTGTTCGGCGGTTGGAGGACAAATTCCCAGAATAGCTTTGCAAACGCTAACTTCAAGGCTTTTGTCCACGAGTGATGGGGGACCTTTTTACAGAACTTTTGGACAGTATCCTCATTGCTTAACAAAAACAAGCAGTTGATATTGCCCAGACAAAAAGAGATGAGGGTTTTCCTGATTTATAATCCAATAGTAATCAAATGCCCAGCTAAGTGTTTACATCTATGCTTTATTTGAGCAAGAGTGAAACATCAAGAGAGGAAAAGGGATAAATTGCAACTTCTAATGTTTCTCTGAACCCCAATCAGAGAAAATCACAAAAAGTCTCTAAAATGGTTTTGGCACAAAGCTGAACACAGGTTCCAAGGATTGGATTGTGTGCAGCTTTCAGCCCAGTCAGAGAAGGAGAGTTTCTAAAGCATGCTCACCACACTGTATATAGTCTAGCAGGGTTTATAATCTGGGTCTACCTGAACATGAGGTTTTCCATGCTCAGAAGGACAATGTCTCTTCCTTACAGAAGGACAAGGTCTCATTTTATTGGGCTGAATAGTCCCAAGGAAACCAAAACTACACTGTTGTCTCTCATATCTTAAGCCACGAAGAGCAATAATCTTTCTCTCTAAACTCCACAACCTGAGTTACCCTATCATCCAGTCCGTGATTTTGTGGTCTGCAGCTCACTGACCTGGTGGAGGGTGTGGCTCTGGCCCAACAGTTGGAGGGACTGGAACTTCTGCTGCTGCAGGATGGCGAACTGGAGCTGGTATCTGCCTGGAGTGGGATGCTGCTGGGGGCTGACACCTCTCACCAGGTTGTAGGGTCTCTTGGTTTCCCCATCCCAAAGACCCTCCTCATCTCGCAACTGCCTGGGGCTATGGGAGCAGAGGAAATTAGATCAAAGATAGTTCCAAAGTTCATGTGTACTGTATGCTTGACAAATTAAGAGTGCTTTTTCTGATGCAAAAAGTTAGGCTCAGACAGCAGTGGAACAGAAATACCACTGCTGTGGGTTAGTCAAGTGAGTATTTAGGCCTTCTACCATCCTCTCATTGTCAGTCACTTGACCATGTAACCAGACTGAAATGTGGTATTAGCTCATTAACTGGCCTATTTCTCTCCACATATTGAGTAGTAAGACGGCGAATGAGAGGTAAAGGGGACAGGACAGCGTGCGGCACCCCAGCCACTGCACCCAGATGTCTTCCTGTCAAAACTGACCAATCACAGAAGCAAAGCAGAGAGTAGACCCGTGGCAAACATGGTGCTCATTGAAAACATTGAAACCTCTCCCGCCTCACAAAGGCACAACCTGGAAAGCCAACCTTTGAACGGCTGCACGCGTTTCTAACTGGATTACCTCTCATTAGTACTAAGCCTTTTGTATTTTTGGCAATGGGGGAGTCAGGGCTCGCCTCCCAAGTTCACGGCAGAGTCTGTGACAATGAAAAGCACCCCTTCAGCCAAACAAATTATGCCCTAAAGAACAAGGAGCTAAGAGAAAAACATGTAAAGGAAGAAAGAGAGAGATTGAGGGAGAGAAAGAAATAGAAGCCCCAGGGTCTCATTTCACACAAAAAAGTGAAGAGTTCCTGGAAATTCCTCCCATAAGATGCAATAACATTTGCATACAGTAAGAGTTAAAGAAAATATTATCAGACTAGAAATATCACAATTCGACAAGACATTTTTAGAACATAACTGAGATAAGGTCTGAAATTAGAATTCAATTAATCTTGAATAACAACATGCGCTGCGGGAAAATAATCCAGTGTCGCTCACAAAGGCTACATGAAAAATATTCCTTTCGGGCGTAACCAAACAAAGACACAAGGGATCTGAAAGTCATGTGAACAAGCTATCCGCCCATGCATTTCTCATTTCACATAATGGCATGTATATTGCAAAAAGAACTGGTGCAATCCAGAGCCATTCAAACTTGTTTCCCCCTCTGCTGCTATCAAAGGTCTGTCTGTGAACCCTTTAAGACCACAGATTGTAGATGACCACAAGACAAGAACAAAATCCTGATGGATGGTTTTATCTCCATTCATTATTATTTAAGTATTTTCCCCCAAAACTATTCCAAGTACTGTATGCTTCCGTTAGTCTTTATCAGTATCGCTCCACTTGAGCTACATGGGAGGCCAAATCACACATCCCCGGAGTCCCACATCAGGAACCTCAGTTCCTGGCTATTCAATTCCAGCACAATAAATAACAAATAGGGAAGGGAAAAAACAGCCACATCTGAGTTTCCCATCACTGGTACAGTACAGTACACTACATGTGTGAGGCTTTAGCAGCCTGGGGCCTTCCCTGCCTGGTCTGCCTGTAACATGTGGGTGTCAGTATGATCCCTGCTGCGCTCACCGTACTGTAATATGCTGATATGACTTACAATAACACAGCAGTGCGAGCTGAGCACATGTGCAGCCTCAGTCTAACTCAGCACTGAATGTGGGAAAAGGCCGTTCTGAGATGACATCATGCTGCTGCAGCCCATCATACCGTGAAGACCTGGTCTGGTCTAGCAGGCCAACATGGACATCATCAGGCTCAGTGGTATTTCCAGGACTTATTTATTTTCTCTTCCCTGTCCTTCGCCTAGTGGGGTATGATAGCTATGAAACACGGAGTACTAGAGCCTAAAATGTTGAGAAGCACAGAGCTTGTGGATGGGTTCAGAATGGTAGTGTGCATCAGCCCATCTCTGATGTGTGTGACTGACATTCAGGTTTAGATGGATGGAGAGAGGGGTTTAGTCCATGCTGCCTGCTGAGAGGGGCAGGGCTATTACCAGGGTGTCTATGTCGACTCATTAGCATGGCCGCCTTATCCCAGGGTGGATTTTCACTCTCCCCTACTTCAGGGGATGCCTCACTCCCGGCACTACATCTGGGTCCAATTTAGGTTTTTATTAAAATGAGGAAGACATCAAACCATTTTTTCTGTGCATTTTTTTTTACCCAGTTCATTTTTAAGTTTCTCTTGAGTTTTCTGGTGAGCCGAATTGGCTCTGCAAATGGACAGTCACACAATGTACTGGAATGAACTGCCCCTACAACTTTCGACCAAGTAAAACAACAGTCTGACAAAATATTGAGCAAAACCAAAAATACCAGTATGTGTGTTGCAGTGACCAGGGTCTGACATGTCCTTGAGTACTGCAGAACCAGAGATGGTGGCCCTGTGGATATCAAGGAGGGGATGGAGTTAAGAGTGTACACTCGTAGAAAAAAAGATGCTATCTAGAACCTAAAATGTGTCTTCGGCTGTCCCCATAGAAGAACCCTTTCTGGTTTAAGGTAGAACCCTTTTGGGTTCCATGTAGAACCCTCTTTGGAAAGAGTTCTTCATGGAACACAAAAGGGTTCTGCCTGGAACCAAAAAGGGTTATTCTATGGGGACAGCCGAAGAACCCTTTTGGAACACTTTTTTTCTAAGAGTGAAGAGGTTGGGTGCCAAGGTAGAGAGAGACACACATCAGTGTTCTCCTCACTGAGGGGAGTAGAATGCACCAACCATGACGTATTCCAAACCAAAATACACAATAATCATGGTGCTCCATCACAATTTTAAACCACAACTATTACCAATCCAGAGAAGTACCCAATAACTTACTGGAAATGAATTCTTACCTGAGCCAAGAGTCTGATCCAGGATCGGGTAAAATTACCAGAACACATCAGAGGCTGTAGACAATCTGTCCGTCTTTTACTGCATATGCTGGTCGTAAACGAGCAAAAGAGAGCTAACAAGACACCATGCACCTATTGGTCATTCAACCTAATGTTGGAGATTTTCAGGTCAATATAATGCCTGGGAGAAATCAAACATAATTTTACATCAACTATGTGGTCGGGAATATTCAAAAACCGGGAAGTCAAGCGTTTCTCCTGACAGCAGAGTTGTGAGTGGTGCGGTGGGTAATACATAGTAGAGGGATAATGGTGTTTATGAATGTAAGTGTAGCCAGCAGCCCCCTGCCCCAGGCTGTCAGCAGACTGGAGTGGAGAAGAGTGGGGAAGCAGCGTCTCTCTCTCTCTCTCTGTTTCTCAGAGTGCTGAGGCAGCATACCTGGCAGATCCTGGCAACGTGTCGGCACAACAAAGGGCCCAGCTACTCTTTGAAACCCATCATGCTTCACCCCTGTGGTTGCTGCTTAAAGAGCCAGTGTGCTTAACGGTTTCAGTATGTTTGGCACAGACCACCGGCCCCAGTTGTAAGGGGGCTCAGGAAATCCTACATTAAAGAAACAGCACTCAAAGTCGAAATCAAGGTAATTTATCCTAATATCTCATCAACAATGTTATACCGCATTCTAAGATCCCTGCGCCAAATTTACTGTTGCGGGTAAAGGGGGAAAAAGAGGGTTTTGTGTTGGTGCTCAGTGGGTACCAAATGGAAAGTTACAGAGAGAAAGTGATGGCATGTTCTTATCAGAGAACTTTTTTACCCGAGCTGTCCAGTGACGAGGTGAAGAATCTCATAAAAATCTCTTATGAAATATTGACCGCAGAGCTCATAAATGGCAACTTACTGTAGTGCACTCAAGAACAGTCTTTTATATGTTTTTTTATGAGAGGATTTCCAGTTAAAAAGTAGAATAGTCCTCACATGAACTGGGATCCAAATAGAGTCAAAATGTGTAAAAGGTAGACAAAAGGAGAAAGTAGATCAGATAAAAAGGACCGACAACAGAAATAAGGATAATCCATGAAGGTCAAATGACAATTAGGCAACATTTAAAATGTGAAATGTAAAAGTGAACTTGAACTCTATACAAATACTCTTTGAGATAAATTCTATTAAACCCATCTTCCTTCGTTTGTGGAAATAAAAACATTTTAAAAAGGGAAAGGGCCAGACATTCCAGGAATTCCCTGACAGTTCCATACATAAGGAAGGGCTGGACTGGAAAAACAGAGATCAGGGCCAAACTGTCTGAGACATTGTCACTCACATATCACTGTAAAAATAGAGAGCAACCATGTATGCTTAACCCTTGCTCAGCCTCCTCTTCCAGAAGCAGCATCCAGCAGGTTGAACTGCCCCGGAACTCACGTGACACAGTCTGGCACACATATTCACGTGTCCATGTGCTCACTTTTCTTCTCTCCATCTCTCCCTCTCTTTCTCTTCTCAGTCTCCCTCTCTGCAGTCTGCACTGTCCCAATGTGAGGGGAGAGCATGGTTACGGAGGAGGGCTGGAGCAGACTGTGGCTGACTTATTGTTGACTCTGACCCCCTCTTATTAATGCAATGTATTAGGCTGCCAAGATGCTTCACACACACCAGGCAGCTATCTGTCAACTCCTCTGCTAGCCCCTTAAAAGCAAAATTAAAACGGCTAACAAAATGTTTATTTTCATGCACAGGCCTAATTAAAATACCCCACTAAGCCCAGAAGTGTTGGAAGTTGAAAATACTTTCCCAAAGACTATCAGTCTTCAATATAAAGGTTCTTCAGAGACCATTAAACCTGCCTGAAGGTTTTATTGACTGTGACCAAATAGTCTGCCACAAACTAAAGCGCCTATAAAATTGTCCAAAGTAAATTATACAGAAAATCGTCAAAATGTTAATTTTCACCTACATGAATAGTCAGAATAGTCACACTAAAACCCTCTCAAGGAGTTGAGCACAGCTCTTGTGAACCTCTCACTGGCAAGCACTATCAGGGAGACCAAGAGAAAGGCACTCGCATTAGGAATAACCTAGAACTTTGAAAAGCACACCCAAGACACACACTTGGAGAGCCCTCTCCAAAATGACTGATGTGATCCAAGCTGCTTCTGTAAAAACAGATGGCACATGGGGGTAAAAAAGAAATGTGGCATTTCCTTTAGACCAATACAGTGCCTTCTATTGATGGCAGTGATGCATTAAATCAAAATTAGTGTTCAAGTCACTGATCAGAGATGTTCTAAGAAATGGGAGGGTTGCAACCATCCATCACAATAAAGGCTTAAGCCTGTCGAGAGAAAGAGAGCACAATATTTCTAATGCCCCAGCAGTTTGGAATATAAGTTACCTTTGACCATCAGACCGACATAAAAGAGTGAATATCTAGTCCAGTAAAAAAACTTTTAAAATGTTATAAAGAATTGCATGTATCTTTAAATCTCATGTGCGTAGCGGCATACAGTTGAGCTGACACGTTTTTAGGATTTCCACACATGGGGATTTTTTTTTAGCAGGGTCTGGGATGTAAAAAAAGTGTATTTTATAAACGCATTGCATGCAATTCTACGTCATTTACATGATAGAATCATGATAGAATACATTAGCATATTATTTTTTTCATACCACACAAAAGGCCAAATGCAGCCTACTGTGCAACTCCCTGTTCAGGTAAGATGTAATTTTGGAACTTTATTTGAAGACATTTGTATTTATAATTTGTTTTAACATTCTTTTGTATCATTGTTGTTATTGTAGGCTTATTTATTCATCTAAACCAGTTCTTTAAATATGCAAAACGTGTTTTGTAGACACATTTTTGTTGGCTAAATGAAGTTCGATCTGTCTTTTTAATTGTGTGCCCCTATTTAGCTGAAGATAGGTTCTAAAGTAGGCCTTTTGAAAAATAAATATCTTTAGCCTATTGCTGTCATTTGTTGGGTACAATATGCCCTTCTTTGTAATTGCTGCAATTGAAAACCCTAGTCATTGGCGACTCCATTACCCACAGTATTAGATTTAAAACGAATAATCCAGCGATCATACACTGTTTACTAGGGGGCAGGGCTACCAACGTTAAGGCTAATCTGAAGATGGTGCTGGCTAAAGCTAAAATTGGCGAGTGTAGAGAGTATAGGGATATTGTTATCCACGTCGGCACCAACGATGTTAGGAGGAAACAGTCAGAGGTCACCAAGCGTAACATCGCTTCAGCGTGTAAATCAGCTAGAAAGATGTGTCGGCATCAAGTAATTGTCTCTGGCCCCCTCCGAGTTAGGGGGAGCGATGAGCTCTACAGCAGAGTCTCACAACTCAATCGCTGGTTGAAAACTGTTTTCTGCCCCTCCCAAAAGATAGAATTTGTAGATAATTGGCCCTCCTGGGACTCACCCACAAACAGGACCAAGCCTGGCCTGCTGAGGAGTGACGGACTCCATCCTAGCTGGAGGGGTGCTCTCATCTTATCTACCAACATAGACAGTGCTCTAAGTCCCCTAGCTCCACAATGAAATAGGGTGCAGGCCAGGGGTCTGCCACTAGCACAGTCAGTGTAGTCAGCTCAGCTATCCCCATTGAGACCGTGTCTGTGCCTCGAGGTTGGGCAAAACTAAACATGGCGGTGTTCGCTTTAGCAATCTCACTGGAATAAAGACCTCCTCCATTCCTGTCATTATTGAAAGAGATTGTGTTATCGCACATCTCAAAATAGGGCTACTTAATGTTAGATCCCTCACTTCCAAGGCAGTTATAGTCAATTAACTAATCACTGATCATAATCTTGATGTGTTTGGCCTGACTGAAACATGGCTTAAGCCTGATGAATTTACTGTGTTAAATGAGGCCTCTCCTCCTGGTTACACTAGTGACCATACCCCCTGCCATCCCGCAAAGACGGAGGTCTTGCTAACATTTACGATAGCAAATTTCAATTTACAACAAAAAAAACAGACGTTTCGTCTTTTGAGCTTCTAGTCATGAAATCTATGCAGCCTACTCAATCACTTTTTAAAGCTACTGTTTATATACAGTGTTCCTCACGGAGTTCCCTGAATTCCTATCGGACCTTGTAGTCATAGCAGATAATATTCTAATTTTTGGTGACTTTAATATTCACATGGAAAAGTCCACAGACCCACTCCAAAAAGCTTTCGGAGCCATCATCGACTCATTGGGTTTTGTCCAACATGTCTCTGGACCTACTCACTGCCACAGTCATACTCTGGACCTAGTTTTGTCCCATGGAATAAATGTTGTGGATCTTAATGTTTTTCCTCATAATCCTGGACTATCGGACCACTATTTTATTACGTTTGCAATCGCAACAAATAATCTGCTCAGACCCCAACCAAGGATCATCAAAATCCGTGCCATAAATTCTCAGACAACCCAAAGATTCCTAGATGCACTTCCAGACTCCCTCCACTTACCCAAGGACGTCAGAGTACAAAAATCAGTTAACCACCTAACTGAGGAACTCAATTTAACCTTGCGTAAATCCCTAGATGCAGTCACACCCCTAAAATCAAAAAACATTTGTCATAAGAAACTAGCTCCCTGGTATACAGAAAATACCCGAGCTCTGAAGCAAGCTTCCAGAAAATTGGAACGGAAATGGCGCTACACCAAACTGGAAGTCTTCCGACTAGCTTGGAAAGACAGTACCGTGCAGTATCGAAGAGCCCTCACTGCTGCTCGATCATCATATTTTTCCAACTTAATTGAAGAAAATAAGAACAATCCAAAATACATTTTTCTATACTGTCGCAAAGCTAACTAAAAAGCAGCAGGAAACTATCATCTCGAAAACAAAACACTTATTCTTTCAGTGAAATGCGGAACCGTTCCGTATTTTTCTAACGGGTGGCATCCATAAGTCTAAATATACCTGTTACATTGCACAACCTTCAATGTTATGTCATAATTAGGTAAAATTCTGGCAAATTAGTTCGCAACGAGCCAGGCGGCCCAAACTGTTGCATATACCCTGACTCTGCGTGCAATGAACGCAAGAGAAGTGACACAATTTCACCTGGTTAATATTGCCTGCTAACTTGGATTATATATAAAAATATATACTTCTGTGTATTGATTTTAAGAAAGTCATTGATGTTTATGGTTAGGTACAGTTGTGCAACGTTTGTGCTTTTTTCGCAAATGTGCTTTTGTTAAATCTTCCCCCGTTTGGCGAAGTTAGCAGTCTTTGTTGGGAAGAAATAGTCTTCACACAGTTTGCAATGAGCTAGGCGGCCCAAACTGCTGCATATACCCTGACTCTGTTGCAAGAGAAGTGACACAAAGAAATGCATGTTAGCAGGCAATATTAACTAAATATGCAGGTTTAAAAATATATACTTGTGTATGGATTTTAAGAAAGGCATTGATGTTTATGGTTAGGTACCTTTTTCGCGAATGCGCACCGCATCGATTATATGCAACGCAGGACACGCTAGATAAACTAGTAATATCATCAACCATGTGTAGTTAACCAGTAATTATGATTGATTGATTGGTTTTTATAAGATAAGTTTAATGCTAGCTAGCAACTTACATTGGCTTCTTACTGCATTCGCGTAACAGGCAGGCTCCTCGTGGAGTGCAATGAGAGGCAGGTGGTTAGAGCGTTGGACTAGTTAACCGTAAGGTTGCAAGATTGAATCCCCGAGCTGACAATGTAAAAATCTGTTGTTCTGCCCCTGAACAAGGCAGTTAACCCATCGTTCCTAGGTCGTCATTGAAAATAAGAATGTGTTCTTAACTGACTTGCCTAGTTAAATAAAGGTGTAAAAAAAATAAGGAAATACAAAAATCTGCCAAATCGGTGTCCAAAAATACCGATTTCCGATTGTTATGAAAACTTGAAATCGGCCCTAATTAAATCGGCCATTCCGATTAATCGGTCGACCTCTATCTACAACCACTGTGATTATTATTATCATCTATGAACATTTGAACATCTTGGCCATGTTCCATTATAATCTCCACCCGGCACAGCCAGAAGAGGACTGGCCACCCCTCATAGCCTGGTTCCTCTCTAGGTTTCTTACTAGGTTCTGGCCTTTCTTTGGAGTTTTTCCTAGCCACCGTGCTTCTACACCTGCATTGCTTGCTGTTTGGGGTTTTAGGCTGGGTTTCTGTACAGCACTTTGTGACATCAGCTGATGTAAGAAGGGCTTTATAAATACACTTGATTGATTGATATAGCCTGTTAACTTTTGTGAAGGTTTAAACCAGTTCGCAAGTGTTTTGTTTAATTCTGTTGAGCTATTTTTTGGGGCCAAATTAAGTCCCAACTGTAATGCGTTTGCCGTGATATACACTACATGACCAAAGGTATGTGGACACTTGCTTGTCGAACATCTCACCCCAAAATCATGGGCATTAATATGGAGTTGATACCCCCTTAGCTGCTATAACAGCCTCCACTCTTCTGGGAAGGCTTTCCACTAGATGTTAGAACATTACTACAGGGGCTTGCTTCCATTAAACCACAAGAGCATTAGTGAGGTCGGGAACTGATGTTGGGCGATTAGCCCTGGCTGGCAGTCGGCGTTCCAATTAATCCCGAAGGTGTTCGATGGGGTTAAGGTCAGGGCTATGTGCAGGCCAGTCAAGTTCTTCCACACCGATCTCGACACACCATTTCTTCCCCAAACTGTTGCCACAAAGTCGGAAGCACAAAATTGTCTACAATGCCATTGTATGCTGTAGCGTTAATATTTCCCTTCACTGGAACTAAGGGGCCTAGCTTGAACCATGAAAAAAAGCCCCAGAACATTATTCCTCCTCCACCAAACTTTACAGTTTGCACTATGCATTGGACAGGTAGCGTTCTCCTGACATCCACCAAACCCAGATTCGTCCTGCCAGATGGTGAAGCGTGATTCATCACCCCAATGAATACGTTTCCACTGCTCCAGAGTACAATAGTGGCAAGCTTTTCACCACTCCAGCTGACACTTGGCTCCCAATGAACAGTTATTGTGCTGACATTGCTTCCAGAGGCAGTTTGGAACTCGGATGTGAGTATTGTAGCCGCGGACAGACAATTTTTACAGGCTAGGAGCTTCAGCAGTCGGCGGTCCTGTTCTGTGAGCTTGTGTGGCCTACCACTTCGTAGCTGAGCCATTGTTGCTCCTAGACGTTTCCACTTCACAATAACAGCACTTACAGTTGACCAGGGCAGCTCTAGCAGGGCAGAAATTTGACGAACTGACTTGTTGCAAAGGCGGCATCCTATGAGGGTGCCACGTTGAACGTCACTGACCTCTTCAGTAAGGCAGTTCTACTGCCATTGTTTTCCTGTGGAGATTGCATGGATGTGTGCTCTGTTTTATACATCTGTCAGCAACGAGTGTGACTGAAATAGCAGAATCCACTAATTTGAAGGAGTGTCCACATATTTTTGTATATACAGTGCATTCGGAAAGTATTCAGACCTCTTGACTTTTTCCACTCTTTGTTGCTTTACTGCCATATTCTAACATTTATTTATTTTCCTCACAAATCAAGTGTTTGCCTGTATTTAGCTCCATTCATTATTCCCTCTATCTTTCCAAGTCTCCCACTCCCTGCCGCTGAAAAGCATCCCCATTGTATGATGCTGCCACCACGCTTCACGGTAGGGATGGTGTTAGATGGGTGCTGAGCTGTACCTGGTTTTCTCCGTACATAGCGCTTTGCATTCAGCCCATAGAGTTACATTTTTGTCCCATCAGACCACAGAATAGATTGTCTTATGCTCTCAGTCATTCACATGCCTTTTTGCAAACTCCAGACGTGCTGCCATGTGCCTTTTTCTCAGGAGTGGCTTCCCTCTGGCCACTCTGACATAAAGCCCAGATTGGTTATTTATTATTATTGTCTATATTGTAGAACAATAGTGAAGACATCAAAACTATGACTTGAACACGATCAAACATCTCTGGAGAGACCTGAAAATAGATGTGCTGCAACGCTCCCCATCCAACCTGACAGAGCTTGAGAGAATCTGCAGAGAAAATGTCTAAAAACCTGTTTTTGCTTCGTCATTGAGGTATTGTGTGCAGATTGATGAGGGGAAAAAACTATTTCATCAATTTAGGAATAAGGCAAACTGACAGCAAATTTGTGAAAGGCAAACTGACAGCTGCAACCAACCATAGAAATATAATCCATAGATGGCAGTCCCCATTCAATTCAGGACTGGCAGTCATTGCTAGTGTACCACTGAGTTTAACAGTCAAATTGCCAGGGTTAGAGGTTCCAAAATCCTTGTACGGATTATATCTATGGCCACAATACAACAAGCTGTTCTATATTTGGCACGTGTGCTGCCCAAATTGTGGCCTTCCCGACTTAAGTGTAGTAAAAATGAATTCACAGATATTTTTTAGAAGCTATTGATACATATAAATTATGCTCTATGGTGTAGTATTTTGAATTATTTTATTTGTCTATTCAGTCAGGAGTAAAATATTTTTTTATAGCCTAATTTTGGCAAAATTATTTAGATTTATCAGGGGGTGCTGCAGCACCAGCACTCCTACTTCCCGTGGCTATGCAGCACAGAGTAAACTACAGGAGCAGGTCTGTAAAAACAGAGCTGACTATTCTTTATGAGGCCTCCACTGCCTCAGCACCACTCTAAACCTGCTGCTCTGTGTGACTGTATACAACTGCCCAGCATCTCAGACTCCAGTCTCTCTGAGGAGAGGAATGGCTGTTTACCTTGGCAGTGAAGCTCGTTGAGATTGCGAAGAACCATTCCATCTCCACAGCCTTTGGGGAGGGCAAATACCACTGGTGAAGCACAATGGTAATGCTGCCCAAAGCAACACAAAAGGTCTCAGGAACAGAGGTGAAGTGAATGACAAATGGACAAGTGGCTGCATTGTTTTTATTGTTTTTATTGAACCTTTATTTAACTAGGCAAGTCAGTTAAGAACAAATTCTTATTTACAATGACGGCCTACCTCGGACAAACCCTAACCTGGACGACACTGGCCCAATTGTGCACCGCCCTATGGGACTCCCAATTGCGGCCGGGTGTGATACAGCCTGGAATCGAACCAGGGTCTGTAGTGACACCTCGATCACTGAGATGCAGTGCCTTTGACCGTTGTGGTGCCACTCAGGAGGTTGGTGGCACATTAATTGGGGAGTATAGGCTTGTGGTAATGGTTGGAGCGGAGTAGAATGGTATCCAATACATGGTTTCCATGTGTTTGATGCAATTCCATTTTCTCCGTTCCAGACATTTTTATGAGCCGTCCTCCCCTCAGCGGCTGGTATGCTGGTGACGGGTGGAGAAATTATTTTACTATTCAAATAGTATCATGAATTTTTGTCGGATATCCAAAAGACATAGTTTTTAACCTGAGCATTGCTGTGTGAGGGAGAGGCTGGCACTCTATTGCTGCAGCTGCAGAGTGGGAGCGAGCAGATGGCGGCAGAGAGCGAGACGCTACTCGGCTACAACCAAGACTAGCTAATTTGTAACAGCCACAATGTTATTTATCATTCCATATAACAGTACATGTCTTGACTGGAGTAGCCTAGATAAACTAGCTAAGCTAACCAGCTATAGCTAGCTAGGCTAATTGAGGCCACACTGTGCTTTCTCCCTAACCCACTCAGATAAAACAACAGCCTACCTGTTGGTTGCTCGTTCTAGCCTACTCCTCATTTCGCAAACTTTTAATTCCGCAATTTTATTCCATCTAGCATTGCATTAGTGAACTCTCACTCCACTTGCTACACATTGAGCCGCTTTGATTGATTGGCCAACATAAACAACAAGCTACACATGTGAAGGCTATGGTGCGCACGTCATAAAAACTAACGTAAACTCACCCCATTCCGTACAAATGTGCGCAACCGCAACATTCACACGAGGCTACAAAGAATACTAATGGGACTGTAGCTTCAAAATCGGGGGTGTGAACTAGGTTTCTATTCAAGCGTTGATCGACATGGTAATGGCTCTATAGTATTGGAGAAATGTTTAAAAAACGGACCCTCCGTTACATTGTGACGTGTCATGTCGCAACGTACAGCACGCATAAAGAAACTATTTCTGTCTTACAATCTCTCTCCACCAGGTGTAGCACTTCACTCATCGTTTAAAAACAAGAAATGGACAGTGACGGGGGTAAGGGGGATACCTAGTAATTTTTTGCGTCATCATTGCATGCGATCATCATTCTCAAAGCCGCTGTTCACTTCTATGATCACTTTAGCACCACCCTAAAAACCCGATTCAAATTCGACACAAACCTTCAAATAGGTACAGTGGCGCAAAAAAGTATTTAGTCAGCCACCAATTGTGCAAGTTCTCCCATTTAAAAAGATGAGAGAGGCCTGTAATTTTCATCATAGGTACACTTCAACTATGACAGACAAAATGAGAAAAAAAAATCCAGAAAATCACATTGTAGGATTTTTAATGACTTTATTTGCAAATTATGGTGGAAAATATGTATTTGGTCAATAACAAGAGTTTATCTCAATACTTTGTTATATACCCTTTGTTGGCAATGACAGAGGTCAAACGTTTTCTGTAAGTCTTCACAAGGTTTTCACACATTGTTGCTGGTATTTTGGCCCATTCCTCCATGCAGATCTCCTCTAGAGCAGTGATGTTTTGGGGCTGTTGCTGGGCAACACGGACTTTTAACTCCCTCCAAAGATTTTCTATGGGGTTGAGATCTGGAGACTGGCTAGGCCACTCCAGGACCTTGAAATGCTTTTTACGAAGCCACTCCTTCGTTGCCCGGGCGGTGTGTTTGGGATCATTGTCATGCTGAAATACCCAGCCACGTTTCATATTCAATGCCCTTGCTGATGGAAGGAGGTTTTCACTCAAAATCTCACGATACATGGCCCCATTCATTCTTTCCTTTACACGGATCAGTCGTCCTGGTCCCTTTGCAGAAAAACAGCCCCAAAGCATGATGTTTCCACCCCCATGCTTCACAGTAGGTATGGTGTTCTTTGGATGCAACTCAGCATTCTTTGTCCTCCAAACACGACGAGTTGAGTTTTTACCAAAAAGTTCTATTTTGGTTTCATCTGACATTCTCCCAATCTTCTTCTGGATCATCCAAATGCTCTCTAGCAAACTTCAGACGGGCCTGGACATGTACTGGCTTAAGCAAGGGGGACACGTCTGGCACTGCAGGATTTGAGTCCCTGGCGTCGTAGTGTGTTACTGATGGTAGGCTTTGTTACTTTGGTCCCAGCTCTCTGCAGGTCATTCACTAGGTCCCCCCGTGTGGTTCTGGGATTTTTGCTCACCGTTCTTGTGATCATTTTGACCCCACGGGGTGAGATCTTGCGTGGAGCCCCAGATCGAGGGAGATTATCAGTGGTCTTGTATGTCTTCCATTTCCTAATAATTGCTTCCACAGTTGATTTCTTCAAACCAAGCTGCTTACCTATTGCAGATTCAGTCTTACCAGCCTGGTGCAGGTCTACAATTTTGTTTCTGGTGTCCTTTGACAGCTCTTTGGTCTTGGCCATAGTGGAGTTTGGAGTGTGACTGTTTGAGGTTGTGGACAGGTGTCTTTTATACTGATAACAAGTTCAAACAGGTGCCATTAGTACAGGTAACGAGTGGAGGACAGAGGAGCCTCTTAAAGAAGAAGTTACAGGTCTGTGAGAGACAGAAATCTTGCTTGTTTGTAGGTGACCAAATACTTATTTTCCACCATAATTTGCAAATAAATTCATTAAAAATCCTACAATGTGATTTTCTGGATTTTTTTCTCTCATTTTGTCTGTCATAGTTGAAGTGTACCTATGATGAAAATTACAGGCCTCTCTCATCTTTTTAAGTGGGAGAACTTGCACAATTGGTGGCTGACTAAATACTTTTTTTGCCCCACTGTATGTAATGACACATTATATAAACTCTTTATAGTGTTTTATTTACATTTTAAAGGCAATAAGGTGATAAGTTGGACAGATCGAGTGAAAAAAAGCAATTTTCCCACACAGCATCTCTCCATCTCACTATCACGCATTAGTTTCGCTTCCCCACCCGCCATTTTTAAAAAGACCCGACAGGGCTCATTGCCTGCTAGAATTATGCAGAAACAGGCAGCGTTTAGGTCATGTAATTGATTCTGTTGGAAAGGGGAGAAATTGTGCTTTACAATGGTATTGACATTACAGTTGATCTGGAAGTATTACATTTTTGGGGCGCTAAAATAAGGGCAATTGTACGGACCAAGGCGATGTATGAGTTTACATTACATTGAAAAGCTTGTTTTTATTAAATTAATCATTTGAAACGTCATGGTATATCCTTGTATGTAACAATGTCACATGGATATTTTAATTTAGAAAATGCATTTTCGGTGTTAAAGTAGGCCTATAATTTTTTGGGGCACAAAACATTATGAATACTCACATAAGTATTTGAATACTAACATCTGTTCGGAGAAATTCGAATATTCCAATAACTGTGCACACAGGAGATGCAGTACCAAGGGGTATTGCAGACAGGCACCCTGCCTTTCTTTATTCAACCCTGGATAATTTCTCATTGTACAAGCAATCAGTGGCCTAAACAGTCATTATCAGTATATGAACAGAGTATGGTAGTGCACTAAACCAATAGACTCAGTCGGTATTAGATAGGACGTCATGGACCCCCGCCTGTGGGGAAAACAACCTGTGGTTACCCCATTGATTCACAGCAAATACTTGGCCTTTTCAAACGCAATTTTATTTTTGTCTGCTTGTTTTAGTCAATTACAAAACTACATTTAAGAATGTCTAAACATTACTTTTCAACATTGCCTGCTCCCGAGTGTTCTCACTACTTAGAAAAAAGTAATATTGGAGGGCTTCCCTCATGCCCCTTTTCATGACAGTGCTAGCAGCCACATGAGTGAGTGCTAGCTAGCTACCAACCGGAACATTAAGCTAGCCAGGACAACAGGTAGTGAGTGGCGTTACAAACGGACGATACTTAACAAGTTAAATGTCTTACCTGTGATGAAATGTTTTAACATACACAGCTACGTGTAGCCTACTTTGACACCGGGTCCCCACATTTCCCACTCCGAATAACCTGAAGCCACAGGGCTCTTCTCGCGGGCTCTAACATAACATCCCTACTCGGGAGCATTGCGAACCGTAGGTCGGGAATTTTGACCTGGTTACATCTACATTGAACAACACTACAGCTTTTTAGGCATTTTTTATTATTTCTGTTTAACAAAAAATTATACGACGAAGTTGGCTCTTTTACAATGGGGGTCAATGGCAAAGAATGTTTATTTTCCTCAATTTGTGGGCGTGGTCGAGGGGAAATCATTATTATGTGATTATCGACTCAGGCTATAGATGCGGTAAAGGAGTCAATGAAACGCTGACGTTCAACAAATCTGATCTAACAAAGTGGATATTTGTCAAATTCATGATTTATGTATTGTAACAGGTCCAGAATGTGGTTACTTTGTGTCCGATTTGGATATATTTAGCTATTTTCACTGCAAAATAATTTCAGCAAAAAAAGTGTCTTATCAACCATCCCACAGGTGCATGTTCATTAATTGTTCATTAATTGTTTATGGTTCATTGAACAAGCATGGGAAACGGTGTTTAAATCCTTTACAATGAAGATCTGAAGTTTTTTGGATGTTTATGAATTATCTTTGAAAGACAGGGTCCTGAAAAAGGGACGTTTCTTTTTTTGCTGAGTTTATGTAGGACTTGTCCCTTTGCAGGTTTAGAGGAAGTCACTGCTAAATCTAATTCCCGTCATATAAACTGGTTAGCAAAGCTAGCATACAGAAATCATTGATGGTAGTCAGTCGTTTTTTAAAACTGTAATGGAGTTGATTGGTAACGATGACATTAACATGTATTGGGGTTGACATCCATCCAAGCATTATACTGATTCTTACCTCAACATACTGTTTAATACACATATAAACAATAGCCTAAATGTTGGCAATTTTTTGGGGGGGGAAATCCATGGCAATTCCATTGTTTTGGTTGAGTTCGATAGATTTTTTTACCGCATCTGTGGACATAAGTGATGGTCTAAGGCAGGTATTCCCCAGGGATAAGTGAAATGCGGTCCGGGGTACGCCAAATAAAAATGTGATTCACATATTTTTTTGTCACATTTTCATAACAGTCCATTTAGATTTTCCAACGGGGCTATACATTTGGGTGAGGTTTTTTTTCCTCGCCTTAATAGCCTCGTTTCACTGCCAAAAATAAAATATACCCATCGAGTTCAGCGAAATAACAACACTGTGACGTAGAAGTCCGTCACTGGCCGCGGGCAGCATTTGGTCCTTTAACGCACGCACACATTCATCACTCCTCCCTGCTCCGTTATCAGATAAGTTAACAATGTGGGTCGACACACAAGTTAACTTCTCTATCTTAGTACATACATTTCACACGTCAGTAACCGGTTATGGGATAAAGAAATAAACAGACAAGTGTTCATATTTAATATAAGCAATATTTATTATACTTATCGATGTTATGGATCAGCGCGTTGTTGTTGTTTGTTCTGTTCCTCTCTCTCTCCATCTCTGTAGCTTCCGGGTATGCTGGATAAGGACCCGAGCTAAGGGAATGGGCTGACTTTGTAGTGCCTGTCCTGAATGGCTCATTAATTAATAGGGGGCGCCATTTCCACTTTGGGAAAAAATAGTGCCCAAATTAAACAGCCTCGTACTCTGTTCTAGATCATATGATATGCATATTATTATTACTATTGGATAGAAAACACTCTGAAGTTTCTAAAACTGTTTGAATTATATCTGTGAGTAAAACAGAACTCATTTGGCAGGCAAACTTCCAAACAGGAAGTGAAAATTCTGAAATGGGTCTCTGTGAAAGGCTTTGCCTATTCAATTGCCTTGTATTTATGGATATGTATGCACTTCATACGCCTTCCACTAGATGTCAACAGGCAGTAGAACGTTGAATGAGGTGTCTAGCCTGATGTGGGACCGAATGAGAGCTTTTGGAGTGACAGGTCAGCCATATTGGCAGTATTTTGCTGCGCACCTGGGTGCACCATATCGTTGTCTGCAATGCCTTAGGTAGACACGAAGAAATGCTCCGTCTGGGACGTTATTGGATACATACGAGAAAAACATCCTAAAGATGGATTCTCAACTGAGTTTGACCAGTTTATTCGACTTTTATTATCACTTTTAGAATTTTTCGTTCCATGCGTCAAACTTTCATGGACACGTGAGCTCCACTATGCTAGCCAAAGTTGCTAATTCGACAGAAGAAATGGACATTCTAAAACAAAACAACGATTTATTGTGGAACAAGGATTCCTGGCACTGCATTCTGATGAAAGTTCATCAAAGGTAAGAGAATATTTATGATGTTATTTTGTATTTTTGTTGAATATGTTGACTCCAACATGGAGGAGAATGGCTGAACGCTGTCTCAGATTATTGTATGCTGTGCTTTTTACTAAAGTTATTTTTTTAAATCTAACACAGCGGTTGCATTAAGAACCAGTATATCTTTAATTATATGTCCAACATGTATTTTTCAGCAAAGTTTATGATGAGTTTTTCTGTTAGATTACGTGACTCTAAAATTTCTCCGGACAATTTGGAGCATTTTGGCGCCATGTTCACAATGTAAAACCAGGATTTGTAGCTATAAATATGCACATTTTCGAACAAAACATAAATGTATTGTATAACATGATGTTATAAGACTGTCATCTGATGAAGTTGTTCAAAGGTTAGTGATTATTTTTATCTCTATTTGTGGGTTTTGTGAAAGCTACCTTTGCTGTGAAAAAATGGCTGTGTTTTTTTGGATATGGTGGTGAGCTAACATAAATATATGTTGTGTTTTCGCTGTAAAACATTTTAAAAATCGGACATGTTGGCTGGATTCACAAGATGTTTGTCTTTCATTTGCTGTATTGGACTTGTGATTTCATGAAATTATATTATATGATATTCCCTGTGGCGCTAGGCTAGGCTATGCTAGTCAGCGTTTCTGATGAGGAGGACCCCGGATCCGGGGTCAGTAGAGGTGTAAATGGACATATTGAAAGACACTGTCAGTAGTGATGTAATTTTGTAAATATTATATTGTGATATTGTTTCATAAAAAACGTGTTGCAATGTGTATGTTTAGTTAAATGGAAAATGTAGGTTTGAATAGGTAATTGCTTAATTAATTAGTGTTAATTGTTCTGAGGGGAGGGGCTAGCCCTACAAAAGGAGCCTCTCTTTCAGTTCATGAGAGGCATTTTGGGTTGAGCTGTGGATGGGGCAGCATTGTTTTTAGCTGTCCCATAAGGTATACGTTTGATGGCAGTACTATTGTTTTTATTCCGGAATCACTATGTAAATAAACACCCTTGCACAGATTAACTTTTACGGCTCCGCCATCTTTTTATTTTGATAGAGGTTAGGTTTTCCAGTTTAGCCTTCTGGCCTACTCTACGTGACAAACACGATGTCAAATACAGGTAGCCTTGTTAATTATTTGACATCCAATCACATTAACCGTTACTCTCTCGCAGGAATTCCACTAACGGTCCGCATGTAGCCAAACATAGCTGCTGCTCATTCTGTTAGCTCAAAAATGTATTGAAGGTTAAAAAAAAACTAAGGTCCGTGTCCATAGAGACACATACCAGCTCTACTGGTAGTACTGCTTCTACCAGCAGTACTACACCTGCACCTGTCGACGACACAAGCTGTTCTGCTTCCACGAGCACATCCAATGCTAGCATCAGTAATTCTACATTTGCTGTTAGCCCAACTAGCATGGACACTGACAGTTGTGAATCTGATGCAGCCAAAGAGCTACTGCCCCTTTACCCGGGAAAGCACCAAACAGACAGGGACGTTGGACCATCGAAGAGGCGGAAATATGATGAGAACTACATTGATTTGGGGTTCACTTATATTGGAAGTAGTGCCTTTCCTCAGCCACAGTGTGTTATACAGTTGAAGTCGGAAGTTTACATACACCTTAGCCAAATACATTTAAACTCAGTTTTTCACAATTCCTGACATTTAATCATAGTAAAAATTCCCTGTCTTAGGTCAGTTTGGATCACCACTTTATTTTATGAATGTGAAATTATTTATTTATGCTTTTATTTCTTTCATCACATTCCCAGTGGGTCAGAAGTTTACATACACTCAATTAGTATTTGGTAGCATTGCCTTTAAATTGTTTAACTTGGGTCAAACGTTTCAGGTAGCCTTCCACAAGCTTCCCACAATAAGTTGGGTGAAAATTGGCCCATTCCTCCTGACAGAGCTGGTGTAACTGAGTCAGGTTTGTAGGCCTCCTTGCTCGCACACGCTTTTTCAGTTCTGCCCACAAATGTTCTACAGGATTGAGGTCAGGGCTTTGTAATGGCCACTCCAATACCTTGACTTTGTTGTCCTTAAGTCATTTTGCCACAACTTTGGAAGTATGCTTGGGGTCATTGTCCATTTAGAAGACGCATTTGCGACCAAGCTTTAACTTCCTGACTGATGTCTTGAGATGTTGCTTCAATATATCCACATAATCTTCCTCCTCATGATGCCATCTATTTTATGAAGTGCACCAGTCCCTCCTGCAGCAAAGCACCCCCAAAACATGATGCTGCCACCCTGTGCTTCCACCCCCGGTTTTGGAGAAGTTGCTTCTTCCTTGCTGAGCAGCCTTTCAGGTTATGTCAATATAGGACTCGTTTTACTGTGAATATAGATACTTTTGTACCTGTTTCCTCCAGCATCTTCACAAGGTCCTTTGCTGTTGTTCTGGGATTGATTTGCACCTTTCGCACCCAAGTACGATCATCTCTAGGAGACAGAAGGCGTCTCCTTCCTGAGCGGTATGACGGCTGCGTGGTCCCATGGTGTTTATACTTGCGTACTATTGTTTATACAGATGAACGTGGTACCTTCAGGCATT
Organism: Salvelinus namaycush; assembly: GCF_016432855.1. Taxonomy (NCBI): domain Eukaryota; kingdom Metazoa; phylum Chordata; class Actinopteri; order Salmoniformes; family Salmonidae; genus Salvelinus; species Salvelinus namaycush. Next base: position 25,665,055 of record NC_052334.1, on the reverse strand, counting down.
TGGAAATTTCCCCCAAGGATGAACCAGACTTGTGGAGGTCCACAATTTTTTGAGGTCTTGGCTGATATCTTTAGATTTTCCCATGATGTCAAGCAAAGAGGCACTGAGTTTGAAGGTAGGTCTTGAAATACATCCACAGGTACAGCTCCAATTGACTCAAATGATGTAAATTAGCCTAACAGCAGCTTCTAAACCCATGACATTATTTTCTGGAATTTTCCAAGCCGTTTAAAGGCACAGTCAACTTAGGGTATGTACATTTCTGATCCACTGGAATTGTGATAGTGAATTATAAGTGAAATAATCTGTAAACAATTGTTGGAAAAATTACTTGTGTCATGCACAAAGTAGATGTCCTAACCGACTTGCCAAAACTATAGTTTGTTAAAAGAAATTTGTGGAGTGGTTGAAAAACAGGTTTTAATGACTCCAACGTTAATGTATGTAAACCTCCGACTTCAACTGTATGTGCAAAGTACTCTCTCACAACTCAATTAAACCTTCACTCTTGCGCAGACATTTAGAAACAATACATGACAATTTGAAAAATAAGCCACAGGAGTTTTTTGAGCGAGAATTAAGACAACTTTCGAGTAGTAAGACATGTATAAAAGCAACAGATACCATTAACTTCTTGCCGCACGGATCCCTTTAGCGAGATCATTTCCGTAAACAACCGCTGAATTGCAGAGCGCCAAATTCAAAAATAATACAAAAAATATTTATAATCATGGAATCACAAGTGAAATATACCAAAACACAGCTTAGCTTGTTGTTAATCCACCTATCGTGTCAGATTTTGAAAATATGCTTTACAGCGAAAGCAATCCAAGCGTTTGTGAGTTTATCAATCACTAGACAAAACAGTAAGAACAGCTAGCCCCAAATTAGCTTGGTCACGAAAGTCAGAAAAGCAATAAAATTAATCGCTTACCTTTGATAATCTTCGGATGTTTGCACTCACGAGACTCCCAGTTACACAATAAATGTTATTTTTGTTCGATAAATATTAGTTTTATAACCAAAAACCGCCATTTGGTTTGCGCGTTATGTTCAGAAAACCACAGGCTCGTTCCGGTCCTGAAAGGCAGACAAATATTCCAAAAAGTATCCGTAATGTTCGTAGAAACATGTCAAAGTTTTTTATAATCAATCCTCAGGTTGTTTTTAACATACATAATCGATAATATTTAAACCGGACGGTAACCTATTCAATACTACAGAGAAAGAAAATGTTGAGTATATCTCTCGCGCGCAGGAACTAATCAAAGGACACCTGGCGCATTTTGAAAAATATCGCTCATTTTTCAAAATAAAAGCCTGAAACTATGTCTAAAGCCGGGTCACAGCCCGAGGAAGCCATTGGAAAAGGAATCTGGTTGATACCCCTTTAAATGGAGGAGGGGCAGGCAACGGAACAGGGATTTTTCCAAATAAAAGGCACTTCCGGGTTGGATTTCCTTAGGTTTTCGCCTGCAAAATCAGTTCTGTTATACTCACAGACAATATTTTGACAGTTTTGGAAACTTTAGAGTGTTTTCTATCATAATCTGTCAATTATATGCATATTCTAGCATCAGGACCTCAGAAATAGTCCGTTTACCTTGGGAACGTTATTTTTCCAAACATAAAAATTCTGCCCCCTAGCTGAAAGAAGTTAATAAGAAGGGGCTAGAAGCGTCTTATATGGTGAGCTACCGAGTGGCTAGGACAGGCAAGCCCCATACTATTGTGGAGGACTTAATTCTTCCTGCTGCCACGGATATGGCTGGGAAAAGGCCCCAAAAACTATACAGAAAATGCCTTCATCAAACAACACCGTTTCACAACGCATCAGAGACATGGCAGGAGATGTTTTGAAACAATTACTGCTTCACATACAAGCCAGTGAATTCTATGCGGTACAGCTGGATGAGTCAACAGACGTGGCAGGCCTGGCACAGCTCCTGGTATATGTCGGTTACGTTTATGTGGGGGGGATCAATTAAGGAAGACATCCTCTTCTGCAAACCACTGGAAACCAGGACAACAGGAGAGGATATTTTTAAAGTACTGGACAGCTTTGTGACATCAAATGGACTTTGGTGGTCAAGATGTGTTGGTATCTGTACTGATGGCGCAAAAGCCATGACAGAGAGACATAGTGGAGTGGTAACACGCATGCACGCAGTTGCATGACGCTACTTGGGTACACTGCAGCATCCACCGAGAGGCTGCTGCTGCCAAGGGACTGGATGACAGCTTGAAAGACATTTTGGACACTACAGTGTTACACTCTCGTGTATTTTCTGCATTATGCAATGATATGAGCAGTGACCATGTAACGCTTTTACAACATACAGAAGTGCGATGGTTATCAAGGGGCAAAGTATTGACCCGTTTTTTAAAAATTGAGAGACGAGCTTCAGGTTTTCTTTACTGAACATAATTTTCACTTGTCTGACCGCTTGCATGATGACGAGTTTCTCACACGACTGGCCTATCTGGGTGGTTTTTTCTCGCCCGAATGATCTGTATCTAGGATTACAGGGACTCTCCGCAACTATATTCAATGTGCGGGACAAAATTGAGGCTATGATTAAGAAGTTGGAGCTCTTTTCTGTCTGCATTAACAAGGACAACACACAGGTCTTTCCATCATTGTATGATTTTTTGTGTGCAAATGAACTCAAGTTTACGGACAATGTCAAATGTGATTGTAACGCTCGTCTGAAGAAATAGACCAAGGTGCAGCGTGGTAAGTGTTCATGATCTTTAATACTCAGAACACCAAACAAAAACAACAAAAGGCATAACGAACGTCACGTCATGCAGGCTTCACAGAGCTAACAAAAAACAAGATCCCACAACATTGGTGGGAAAACAGGCTACCTAAGTATGACTCCCAATCAGAGACAACCATAGACAGCAGCCTCTGATTGGGAAGCACACTCGGCCAAAACCAAAGAAATACAAAACATAGAATGCCCACCCCACATCACACCCTGACCTCACCAAATAGAGAAATAAAACGGCTCTCTAAGGTCAGGGCTTGACAGTGATATAGCGAAGCACCTGAGTGAGTTGGCAATTACGTAGGTACTTTCCCGAAACAGATGACACAAACAACTGGATTTGTTATCCCTTTCATGCCCTGCCTCTAGTCCACTTGCCCATATCTGAACAAGAGAGCCTCATCAAAATTGCAACAAGCGGTTCTGTGAAAATGTAATTTAATCGGCATCGAGTAATGGTCTCTGGCCCCCTCCCAGTTAGGGGGAGGGATGAGCTCTACAGCAGAGTCTCACAACTCAATCGCTGGTTGAAAACTATTTTCTGCCCCTCCCAAAAGATAGAATTTGTAGATAATTGGCCCTCTTTCTGGGACTCACCCACAAACAGGACCAAGCCTGGCCTGTTGAGGAGTGACGGACTCCATCCTAGCTGGAGGGGTGCTCTCATCTTATCTACAAACATAGACAGGGTTCTAACTCCCCTAGCTCCACAATGAAATAGGGTGCAGGCCAGGCAGTAGGCTGTTAGCCAGCCTGCCAGCTTAGTGGAGTCTGCCACTAGCACATGTAACCGATGTGAAATGGCTAGCTAGTTAGCGGTGGTGCGCACTAATAGTGTTTCAATCGGTGACGTCACTCGCTTTGAGACCTTGAAGTAGTGGTTCCCCTTGCTCTGCAAGGGCTGCGGCTTTTGTGGAGCGATGGGTAATGATGCTTCGTGGGTGACTGTTGTTGATGTGTGCAGAGGGTCCCTGGTTCGCGCCCGGGTCGGGGCGAGGGGACGGACTAAAGTTAAACTGTTACATTGATGCTGTTGACCCGGATCACTGGTTGCTGCGGAAAAGGAGGAGGTCGAAAGGGGGGTGAGTGTAACGGATGTGAAATGGCTAGCTAGTTAGCAGTGGTGCGCGCTAATAGCGTTTCAATCGGTGACGTCACTCGCTTTGAGACCTTGAAGTAGTGGTTGTTGATGTGTGCAGAGGGTTCCTGGTTCGCGCCCGGGTCGGGGCGAGGGGACGGACTAAAGTTAAACTGTTACACACAGTCAGTGTAGTCAGCTCAAGTATCCCCATTGAGACCGTGTCTGTGCCTCGACCTAGGTTGGGCAAAACTAAACATGGCGGTGTTCGCCTTAGCAATCTCACTAGAATAAAGACCTCCTCCATTCCTGCCATTATTGAAAGAGATCATGATACCTCACATCTCAAAATAGGGCTACTTAATGTTAGATCCCTCACTTCAAAGGCAGTTACTTCAAAGGCAATTATAGTCAAAGAACTAATCACTGATCATAATCTTGATGTGATTGGCCTGACTGAAATATGGCTTAAGCCTGATGAATTTACTGTGTTAAATGAGGCCTCACCTCCTGGTTACACTAGTGACCATATCCCCTGTGCATCCCGCAAAGGCGGAGGTGTTGCTAACATTTACGATAGCAAATTTCAATTGACAAAAACCCCAGACGTTTTCGTCTTTTGAGCTTCTAGTCATGAAATCTATGCAGCCTACTCAATCACGTTTTAAAGCTACTGTTTACAGGACTCCTGGGTCATATACAACGTTCCTCACGGAGTTCCCTGAATTCCTATCGGACCTTGTAGTCATAGCAGATAATATTCAAATTTTTGGTGACTTTAATATCACATGGAAAAGTCCACAGACCCACTCCAAAAGGCTTTCGGAGCCATCATCGACTCAGTGGGTTTTGTCCAACATGTCTCTGGACCTACTCACTGCCACAGTCATACTCTGGACCTAGTTTTGTCCCATGGAATAAATGTTGTGGATCTTAATGTTTTTCCTCATAACCCTGGACTATCGGACCACCATTTTATTACGTTTGCAATCGCAACAAATAATCTGCTCAGACCTCAACCAAGGAGCATCAAAAGTCGTGCTATAAATTCTCAGACAACCCAAAGATTCCTTGATAACCTTCCAGACTCCCTCTGCCTACCCAAGGACGTCAGAGGACAAAAATCAGTTAACCACCTAACTGAGGAACTCAATTTAACCTTGCGCAATACCCTAAATGCAGTTGCACCCCTAAAAACTAAAAACATTTGTCATAAGAAACTAGCTCCCTGGTATACAGAAAATACCCGAGCTCTGAAGCAAGCGTCCAGAAAATTGGATCGGAAATGGCGCCACACTAAACTGGAAGTCTTCCGACTAGCTTGGAAAGACAGTACCGTGCAGTATCGAAGAGCCCTAACTGCTGCTCGATCATCCTATTTTTCCAACTTAATTGAGGAAAATAAGAACAATCCTAAATTTATTTTTGATACTGTCGCAAAGCTAACTAAAAAGCAGCATTCCCCAAGAGAGGATGGCTTTCACTTCAGCAGTAATAAATTCATCAACTTCTTTGAGGAAAACATCATGATCATGAGAAAGCAAATTACGGACTCCTCTTTAAATCTGCGTATTCCTCCAAAGCTCAGTTGTCCTGAGTCTGCACAACTCTGCCAGGACCTAGGATCAAGGGAGACACAAGTGTTTTAGTACTATATCTCTTGACACAATGATGAAAATAATCATGGCCTCTAAACCTTCAAGCTGCATACTGGACCCTATTCCAACTAAACTACTGAAAGAGCTGCTTCCTGTGCTTGGCCCTCCTATGTTAAACATAATAAATGGCTCTCTATCCACCGGATGTGTACCAAACTCACTAAAAGTGGCAGTAATAAAGCCTCTCTTGAAAAAGCCAAACCTTGACCCAGAAAATATAAAAAACTATCGGCCTATATCGAATCTTCCATTCCTCTCAACATTTTTAGGAAAAGCTGTTGCCCAGCAACTCACTGCCTTCCTGAAGACAAACAATGTATACGAAATGCTTCAGTCTGGTTTTAGACCCCATCATAGCACTGAGACTGCACTTGTGAAGGTGGTAAATTACCTTTTAATGGCGTCAGACCGAGGCTCTGCATCTGTCCTCGTGCTCCTAGACCTTAGGGCTGCTTTTGATACCATCGATCCCCACATTATTTTGGAGAGATTGGAAACCCAAATTGGTCTACACAGACAAGTTCTGGCCTGGTTTAGATCTTATCTGTCGGAAAGATATCAATTTGTCTCTGTGAATGGTTTGTCCTCTGACAAATCAACTGTAAATTTCGGTGTTCCTCAAGGTTCCGTTTTAGGACCACTTGTCACGTTCTGACCATAGTTCTTTTGTATTTTCTTTGTTTTAGTGTGGTCAGGATGTGAGTTGGGTGGGTAATCTATGTTTTCTATTTCTGTGTTGGTTTTCTGTGTTTGGCCTGATATGGTTCTCAATCAGAGGCAGCTGTCAATCGTTGTCCCTGATTGGGAACCATATTTAGGTAGCCTGTTTTCTGTTGGGTTTTGTGGGTGGTTGTTTTCAGTCTTTGTGTGTCTGCACCAGATAGAACTGTTTCGGTTTTCACTTTGTTGTTTTTGTATTTTGAGTTGTTCACTTCCATTAAAACTTCTTCTCAATAGGGGGTGCTGTTTGCACTTTGTAATAATTTCGTTCCCAAATTAAACTGCCTCGTACTCAATTCTTGCTCGTACAATATGCATATTATTGAAAACACTCTCTAGTTTCTAAAACCGTTTGAATTATATCTGTGAGTAAAACAGAACTCGAGTTGGAGCCTTTTTCCTATGTGGATGTGAGAATGCTGAATTCTGCAAGCTGTTCCCAGGTCAGTTTATTAATTTGCCTGTCTTCTATTGGTTGAGATGCACTGCATACGCCTTCCCCTGGATGTCAGTGAATAGTGAGATTTGAAATGGAGTCTCTAGGCAGATCTGAGAGGTTATAAATGGCTTGGGAACGAAGGGTCCGGTCTTTGTTCACTTCGCTCTGACGCAGGAAGGACCTTGGCATGTCGTACTAGAAAGCTCCGGTTATAGCTCTTAGATATATCCGGCTCTGTTTTTATTCGATATAGCTGTTAAAGACATCATAATGTTGTTATTTTAAACCGAGTTATATCAGTTTATGTCAGTATATTGCGATTTTCGGGTATTTATTTGTGTTGCGTTCTAGGGAGTTGGGGATGCCTGGTCCACATTGCTAATGTTTACTGCTAATTGCAACGTTGAAGACTACATTCTACAACCGAGCAACGATTCTTTTGGACAAAGGACAACTTTCCCAAGATTCTGATGGAAGCACATCAAAAAGTAAGAACTATTTATGCTGTTAATTCGTTGTTCTGTTGAAAAATGTAAAATGCATAATCCGCCATTAATTTCCGTGCGGTCTCGCTTTAACGCACGCTGTATGTCGTAGTAACGTTAATTTTAAAAATGTAACACAGCGATTGCATTAAGAACTAATGTATCTTTCATTTGCTGTCCAACCTGTATTTTTTAGTCAAGTTTATGATTAGTTATCGATTAGAATAGGTGCCTCTCCCAAGATTTCTCCCGACATTTTGTTGGCAGCTTGGCTACTTTTCTCATTGTATAACCACGATTTGTGCTGCTAAATATGCACATTTTCGAACAAACTCTATATGTATTGTGTAATATGATGTTATAGGACTGTCATCTGAAGAATTCTGAGCAGGTCAGTGAAAAAATTAATATCTTTTGCTGGTTTATACGTTATCGCTATTGTTGGCTTGAATCAATGCTGTTGTGTGGTTTGCTATTGTAGTAAGCTAATATGCTATATTGTGTTTTCGCTGTAAAACACTTAAAAAATCTGAAATATTGGCTGGATTCACAAGATCTTTGTCTTTCATTTGCTGTACGCTGTGTATTTTTCAGAAATGTTTTATGATGAGTATTTAGGTAATTCACGTTGCTCTCTGTAGTTATTCTAGTCGCTTTGGTGAGAGTTGTGATGGTGGCTGCAATGGTAAACTATGATTTATACCTGAAATATGCACATTTTTCTAACAAAACATATGCTATACAATAAATATGTTATCAGACTGTCATCTGATGAAGTTGTTTCTTGGTTAGTGGCTATTTATATCTTTATTTGGTCGAATTTGTGATAGCTACCTATGCAGGGAAAAAATGGTGGAGTAAAAAAAGTTGTGTCTTTTGCTAACGTGGTTAGCTAATAGATTTACATATTGTGTCTTCCCTGTAAAACATTTTAAAAATCAGAAATGATGGCTGGATTCACAAGATGTGTATCTTTCATCTGGTGTCTTGGACTTGTGATTTAATGATATTTAGATGCTAGTATTTACTTGTGACGCTATGCTAGGCTATGCTAGTCAGCTTTTTTACTGATGGGGGTGCTCCCGGATCCGGGATTGTGTGGAAGTAGAGGTTAAATAAGATGAACAATTACCACGCTGGGCATTGGTCCTCTGATCCTTCAAACATCTCCTCCTCAGACGAGGAGGAAGACGACAGCCGTTACACCACTATTGTTTTCGCTATATATTTTACCTCTTGGGGATGTCATTCGAAAACATAACGTTAATTTTCACAGCTATGCGTATGACACACAGCTGTACATTTCAATGAAACATGGCGAAGCCCCAAAATTGCCCTCCCTAGAAGCCTGTGTTTCAGACATAAGGAAGTGGATGGCTGCAAACTTTCTACTTTTAAACTCGGACAAAACAGAGATGCTTGTTCAAGAAACAAAGAGATCTTCTGTTGAATCTGACAATTAATCTTCATGGTTGTACAGTCGTCTCAAATAAAACTGTGAAGGACCTCAGCGTTACTCTGGACCCTGATCTCTCTTTTGACGAACATATCAAGACTGTTTCAAGGACAGCTTTTTTCCATCTACGTAACATTGCAAAAATCAGAAACTTTCTGTCCAAAAATGATGCAGAAAAATTAATCCATGCTTTTGTTACTTCTAGGTTAGACTAACTTTCTCCTATAGAGCTCAATTTTTATGGTATGGTCTGCCTACCCATGTGAGAGACGCAGACTCGGTCTCAACCTTTAAGTCTTTACTGAAGACTCATCTCTCCAGTAGGTCATATGATTGAGTGTAGTCTGGCCCATTAGTGTGAAGGTGAACGGAAAGGCTCTGGAGCAACGAACCGCCCTTGCTGTCTCTGCCTGGCCGGTTCCCCTCTCTCCACTGGGATTCTCTGCCTCTAACTTGGGTTGTGCCGTGGTGGAGATCTTTGTGGGCTATACTCGGCCTTGGCCCAGGATGGTAAGTTGGTGGTTGAAGATATCCCTCTAGTGGTGTGGGGGCTGTGCTTTGGCAAAGTGGGTGGGGTTATATCCTGCCTGTTTGGCCCTGTCCGGGGGTATCATCGGATGGGGCCACAGTGTCTCCTGACCCCTCCTGTCTCAGCCTCCAGTATTTATGCTGCAGTAGTTTATTTGTTGGGGGGCTAGGGTCAGTCTGTTATATCTGGAGTATTTCTCCTGTCTTATCCGGTGTCATGTGTGAATTTAAGTATGCTCTCTCTAATTCTCTCTTACTTTCTCTCTCTCAGAGGACCTGAGCCCTAGGACCATGCCTCAGGACTACCTGGCATGATGACTCCTTGCTGTCCCCAGTCCACCTGGCCATGCTGCTGCTCCAGTTTCAACTGTTCTGCCTGCGGCTATGGAACCCTGACCTGTTCACCGGACGTGCTACCTGTCCCAGACCTGCTGTTTTCAACTCTCTAGAGGCAGCAGGAGCGGTAGAGATACTCTCAATGATTGGCTAAGAAAAGCCAACTGACATTTACTCCTGAGGTGCTGACTTGTTGCACCCTCGACAACTACTGTGATTATTATTATTTGACCATGCTGGTCATTTATGAACATCTTGGCCATGTTCTGTTATAATCTCCACCCGGCACAGCCAGAAGAGGACTGGCCACCCCTCATAGCCTGGTTCCTCTCTAGGTTGCTTCCTAGGTTTTGGCCTTTTTTGGGAGTTTTTCATAGCCACCGTGCTTCTACACCTGCATTGCTTGCTGTTTGGGGTTTTAGGCTGGGTTTCTGTACAGCACTTTGACATATCAGCTGATGTAAGCAGGGCTATATAAATACATTTGATTTAATCAGAAGCTACTGCCAGATTTCTGGATTGGGCTGTGCTCAGAGTATCTTGCCTTGGAAAATCACGCTGTTAAGACACTGATGCCATTTGCAACCACGTACCTATGTGAGAGTGTATTCTCGGCCCTCACTAGCATGAAAACTAAATACAGGCATAGACTGTGTGGAAAATTATTTAAGACAGACTCTCTCCAATACAACCCAACATTGCAGAGTTATGTGCATCCTTTGCATCCTTTGTGTATCCTGTCAAGCACACCCTTCTCATTGAGTTCCAAGATGGCGTAGCAGTGCGGATGTGTTTGTTGTTGTCCCGTGTAAATGTTATGTTTTGTTCGTCTTTCTTTGTATATACTTCAATCTCTTTTTCCATTTTAAAATTAAAAATATACCTTCCGGCAACCCGCCTCACCCAATGTGATACGGATCTGCTATTTTTAGACCTTATAGCTAGAACCTAGCTGCTACAGAGTGGCCCAAACCCGAAGCTAGCCTTGAGTCAGGCCCATCTCCCGGCCTACTCAGTGGACCCTAGGCTACACAGCTGATGCCTCCCGGACTCTTCACTAACACGACTAGAAGCCACTACATCACCGGATTCCTGCCATAAGCCCTGGACCTTTGCACCGGACGCACCGGAGTAGCTAACGCCCTTGTCCTGAAGCTAGCACCAGTTGCCTCGAGCCAGGCACATCTCCCGGCTAGCAAACAAAATTACTCCAGCTACAATACCTCTTTTGCCAATTGGCCTGGACCCTTTGTCGACACGGAGCCCAATCCATCACGACTGGTCTGCCGACGTAATTCCGTCCGATGTGCCCTCAACCGGCCTTTGCCAGACGTCGGTGACGCCCTTGTCCCGAAGCTAGCACCAGTTAGACTAAGGTGTTTCTGCTGTTTTCCGTCAGGATCTCAGCGATCACTGCCTCATTGCCTGTGTCCGTTATGGGTCCGTAGTCAAACAACCACCCCTCATCACTGTCAAACGCTCCCTTAAACACTTCTGTGAGCAGGCTGTTCTAATCGACCTGGCCCGGGTATCCTGGAAGGATTTTGACCTCATCCCGTCAGTAGAGAATGCCTGGTAATTTCCTCTGGTCTCCACTCCACATCCCTTACCCCCCCCCCCCCTGAGAGGGACACTGGTCATTACTCACCAGCCAAATCTGTTTACAACAATAACAGCACAATTTGCAGTGACGTGCTACAGTATCCCTCCCCATTACATTATAGCATGCTCCAGCATCATCTGACTAAATGGGGCTGCTGCACTCTCCCTACATACTGTACTGTCTATACTGCTCTGGAAGCCATTATCAGACAGGCCTGGAATTTGGTGGAAATTAATACTTATACAGACTTCTATGGCCCTCCTCTGTCTCCTGCTGTCACGCCCTGGCCTTAGTATTCTTTGTTTTCTTTATTATTTTAGTTAGGTCAGGGTGTGACATGGGGAATGTATGTGTTTTGGTTTGTCTAGGGGTTTGTACGTTTAATGGGTCAGTGTCTTGTCTAGGTGTTTGTATGTCTATGGCTGCCTAGATTGGTTCTCAATTAGAGGCAGCTGTGGTTTATTGTCTCTGATTGAGAGCCATATTTAAGGCAGCCATAGGCATTTGGGTTTTGTGGGTAATTGTCTATGTTGAACGTTTGTTGCTTGTCTATGCACTTACGTCATTTAGCTTCACGGTCGTTTGTTGTTTTGTTTCGTTTTGTTATAGTGTTCGTTTCGTGTTTTTCCCTTTAAATAAAGGAGAATGTATTTTGCACACGCTGCGCCTTGGTCCTCTCTCTCACCCATAGACGATCGTGACAGAATTACCCACCAGAATCGGACCAAGCGGCGTGTCAAGCGGCAACAGGAGCAATACACACAGGATTTATGGCAAAGGGAGCAGGATATGGGCTACACTACGTGGGAGGAGATCGACAGGTGGGCGATCGACCCAGGGCGAGTGCCGGAGCCCCCCTGGGATTCTCTGGCGCAGTGCGAGGAGGGATACCGGCGAATGGAGGCAGCACGAAGACGCGGTAGGAAGCCTGTGAGTCAGCCCAAAAAAATTCTTGGGGGGGGGGCTAAAAGGGAGTGTGGCGAAGTCAGGTAGGAGACCTGCGCCTACTCCCTGTACTTACCGTGGAGAGCGAGAGTACGGGCAGACACCGTGTTACGCAGTAGAGCGCATGGTGTCTCCTGTACGCGTGCATAGCCCGGTTCGGTACATTCCAGCTCCACGTATCGGCCGGGCTAGATTGAGCGTTGAGCCGGATGTCATGAAGCCGGCCCAACGCATCTGGCCACCAGTGCGTCTCCTCGGGCCGGCTTACATGGCACCAGCCTTACGCATGGTGTCCCCGGTTCGCCTACATAGCCCGGTGCGGGTTATTCCACCTCCCCGCACTGGTCGGGCGACGGGGAGCATACAACCAGGTAAGGTTGGGCAGGCTCAGTGCTCAAGGGAGCCAGTACGCCTGCACGGTCCGGTATTTCCGGCGCCACCTCCCCGCCTTAACCCAGTACCACCAGTGCCTACACCACGCACCAGGCTTCCAGTGCGTCTCCAGAGCCCTGTTCCTCCTCCACGCACTCTCCCTGTGGTGCGTGTCTCCAGCCCAGTGCCTCCAGTTCCGGCACCACGCATCAAGCCTCCTGTGCGTCTCCAGAGCCCTGTACGCACTGTTCCTTCTCCCCGTACTCGCCCTGATGTGCGTGCCCTCAGCCCGGTACCACCAGTGCCGGTACCACGCACCAGGCCGATAGTACGCCTTGAGAGTCCAGTGTGCCCTGTTGTTGTTCCCCGCACTAGCCTGAAGGTGCGTGTCCTTAGCCCGGTACCTCCAGTTCCGGCACCACGCACCAGGCCTACAGTGCGTCTCAGCCGGCCAGAGTCTGCCGTCTGCCCAGCGGCGCCTGAACTGCCCGTCTGCCCAGCGGCGCCTGAACTGCCCGTCTGCCCAACGCCGTCTGAACTGCCCGTCTGCCCAACGCCGTCTGAACTGCCCGTCTGCCCAACGCCGTCTGAACTGCCCGTCTGCCCAACGGCGCCTGAACTGTCCGTCTGCCAAGCGCCGCATGAACTGCCCGTCTGTACTGAGCCTTCAAAGCCGCCCGTCTGTACTGAGCCTGCAAAGCCGCCCGTCTGCCATGAGCCTTCAGAGCCGTCCGCCAGACAGGAGCCGCCAGAGCCGTCCGCCAGACAGGAGCCGCCAGAGCCGTCCGCCAGACAGGATCAGCCAGAGCCTTCCGCCAGACAGGATCAGCCAGAGCCTTCCGCCAGACAGGATCAGCCAGAGCCTTCCGCCAGACAGGATCAGCCAGAGCCTTCCGCCAGACAGGATCAGCCAGAGCCTTCCGCCAGACAGGATCAGCCAGATCCGTCAGCCAGCCATGAGCAGCCAGATCCGTCAGCCAGCCATGAGCAGCCAGATCCGTCAGCCAGCCATGAGCAGCCAGATCCGTCAGCCAGCCATGAGCAGCCAGATCCGTCAGCCAGCCAGGAGCAGCCAGATCCGTCAGCCAGCCAGGAGCAGCCAGATCCGTCAGCCAGCCAGGAGCAGCCAGATCCGTCAGCCAGCCATGAGCAGCCAGATCCGTCAGCCAGCCATGAGCAGCCAGATCCGTCAGCCAGCCATGAGCAGCCAGATCCGTCAGCCAGCCATGAGCAGCCAGATCCGTCAGCCAGCCATGAGCAGCCAGATCCGTCAGCCAGCCATGAGCAGCCAGATCCGTCAGCCAGCCATGAGCTGCCGTCCCTCAGTCCGGAGCTGCCGTCCCTCAGTCCGGAGCTGCCGTCCCTCAGTCCGGAGCTACCCCTCAGTCCGGAGCTACCCCTCAGTCCGGAGCTACCCATCCGTCCGGTGGCGCCCTCTGGGATGGTCTTCAGTCCGGGACTTGCTACAAGGGTCGCCGCTCCAGAGGCGCCACCAAAGCGGGTATTGAGAATGGTGGAGTGGGGGCCACATCCCGCACCCGAGCCGCCGCCATAATAAGGCCCACCCCGGACCCTCCCCTTCAATGTCAGGTTGTCCGCACCTTTGGGGGGGGGTACTGTCACGCCCTGGCCTTAGTATTCTTTGTTTTCTTTATTATTTTAGTTAGGTCAGGGTGTGACATGGGGAATGTATGTGTTTTGGTTTGTCTAGGGGTTTGTACGTTTAATGGGTCAGTGTCTTGTCTAGGTGTTTGTATGTCTATGGCTGCCTAGATTGGTTCTCAATTAGAGGCAGCTGTGGTTTATTGTCTCTGATTGAGAGCCATATTTAAGGCAGCCATAGGCATTTGGGTTTTGTGGGTAATTGTCTATGTTGAACGTTTGTTGCTTGTCTATGCACTTACGTCATTTAGCTTCACGGTCGTTTGTTGTTTTGTTTCGTTTTGTTATAGTGTTCGTTTCGTGTTTTTCCCTTCTCTAAATAAAGGAGAATGTATTTTGCACACGCTGCGCCTTGGTCCTCTCTCTCACCCATAGACGATCGTGACACCTGCCCTCCAGCCTAGAGTGCAGAACCAGAGGGGCTCATGAAAAGCACTGGACTAGGGGAAAAAGAGACTGGAGAAAAAAAAAGGACAAATTATGAATCCGTTTCCTGATGAGTTCAGTTTAGGTTATGATTCTGCAGAGTGGGGGGAAAAAAGTACTTTTGTCCACCTTTTTTTTGAAATGACAGGGCTGTTTATTTTCTCTGGGTTTTAATCCGAGATCTGGGTAGGTGAACTAATTGTTTGGCTAGTCGTCTTGCCACGGAAAGGGAAATCTCAAACATTCCTAAATGACAGGTGTTTAAATGAATGCAAGAGCTGACAGAACACAGCCAGTCGGGGTGCTTTTCAGGGCCCGATACAGTTTATTTTCAATCCTCAAGGATTTGGAGGGAATCTATAATATACTGTCAACAGATCTCAATGGTGTGCTAGGATGCCAATTCGGTGTTTATTTTCAGTAAATCCATAATACATTTTAATATAAGTTTGGATCCATGACATCTGAAATTCCAACATTTCCTAATCAACCGTGAATAACTTAGTCGCTCAATGTTGTTCATCAGGACTAAGGTGTTTCTCATCTCAGTGGAAAACTCCAGGCTACCTTAATATGTACATTCCTAGCATTGCACTTGACACGTGCCTGCTGCTGCTCTCCTGGGTGGTACTGAGGGAGGGAATTACTTTTATTTACAATTCACAGTTTTGGGTGCAAATAATGCCCTGTTTGATATACACAAAACATAAGAGATATAGTGACGTTAATGTTATCACGTTTCAACACAATGGGTCAAAAGAACATCCTTCTCCAAACCAAAAGGTAATCACTTAAATACTATATCATGTTGAATCATGTTGCCGGTCTAAAAAAGAAGCTTATTAAAGTGTAATCATGTTGCACGACCTCAAGATGCAAGTTACATAGAGGGAGGACTCACAATCAAGCACATATTTTACTGCCAAAGATTAGATTACAAATGATAAGAATACTTAAATTCACCCCATTGGAAACAATTACATTGTAAGAGGTAGTTACGGTTATTCCCAAAAGATGAGGCCTGGCATGTGAAAAAGAGTAATTACTGAATCTTCAGAGGTCAACCAGTGCAACAGGGTGTTGCTTCTCCATACAAAACACTCTATTGAGTTAAATAAGTGATTTAATGACTTATAATCTGAGTCAAAAGAAAGGCAAAGTATATTCAAACCCTTTAAGTGCAAACCATTAAACTATTTTGCTCTGCAAAATAGCCCTCTGTCATGACCAGGATTAACTTTCCATGGGAATTACAGAAAACACCTGTCAGAAGAATAGAATACTGTACAGAGAAGAGGAAGACATAAAACTGCAGTCTGTGTGGTCTGGTGCCATCACATGAACTCCCAGTGTAACAGTATAACTTTAAACCGTCCCCTTGCCCCGACCTCGGGCGCGAACCAGGGACCCTCTGCACACATCAACAACGGTCGCCCACGAAGCATCGTTATCCATCGCTCCACAAAGGCCGCGGCCCTTGCAGAGCAAGGGGAAACACTACTTCTAGGTTTCAGAGCAAGTGACGTAACTGATTGAAACGCTATTAGCGCGTACCCGCTAACTAGCTAGCCATTTCACATCCGTTACACCAGGGAGGGAGAAAGATGGAGGGAGGCTGGTGGGCTTACCCACTGTGAATGACAAACCTTCAGCCAAGACGTTAAAAAGAGAGGTGGGGGAGGAAGCAGAGCCATCTCACCCCCACTCAGTGCTAATTTCCACATTATTTTATTCATAAGCATCAAAAAGTGACTACCTGTTAAATATCAACAGAAAGCACTCCCATTTGGCACAAATGATAATGAGACCTCACACGGAGCCTCGGATCAGCTCACCACCACTCTGCTCTGCTCAGACCAGCCAGCTCCAGCTAACTCCAGGAACCCTCTCTGCCTGCTGGATGAGTGAGCAACACTGAGCTCTGAGGTGTCACTCACCACGGGGTCACAGACAGGTTTACAGTGGAATATTAATACCCTCAGTAAGACAGCTGTGCAGGATGTGTGGATTCCCTTTACTCATCTAGAGAAAAGCACACATCCCTTTACAGTGTATGATAGATTTGTAGTAGTTTTGTATCCTGATATGAACACTCTATAGGTGACACTAACTAATTATTGAGCAGGTAAGAGGGTAGAGGGGTTGGGTAGGGTGACAGGAGACTCATATTGTGTTAGTAGACTGATGAAGCTGGTAGGCAGCCTGCTTCTGCAGGGCTAAGACAATGGCCTGCTGGTTGAACTGGGTCTGAGCAGACAGGGAGTCCAGGTCCTTAAAGACCCCAGCTGGATCTGATCTGGGCTGGCAGGAGGCGGTCCTTCTGATTGCTGAAGCAGAGAGCGAAACATGTTATTAATTAATGTCTTAGGGCATAGAAAGACTGGGAGCTGAGAACACATCAGACATCTATCAAGGGTGTTTTCTTTACCTTGACCTGCAGAAGTGGGCCTGGAAAGCTTCTGGCTGTAGATGTGGATTGCGCCGGGCATGGAGGATAAGGCTGCAGCCGTGGAGGAGGAAGAGGTGGAGGTAAAGAACTGGACCCGCCTCAGGACCTGGGAGATCAGTGGGGCTGAGACTGTGGTGGGACCAGGATAGGAGCTGCCCATTTGACCCGAGGGGACTGGAGGACCAGGGTGGAGGCTGAGGAGAACACAAAGGCCTGGGGATGTGGAGGGGCCTGGGGCTGGCGAGGGGAGTGGAGATGAGACTGGGGGCAGTGCAGGAGCAGAGGTGGGTTCTGGGGGTGAGGGTAGTGCTGCAGGTGGATGTGGCCACAGTCTAAGGCAGCTGGGAAGCTGCAGGAGTGCTGGGAGGCCTGGACCTCATGTTGTTTAATACTTCTAGGGTCTACAGACGCTCTACAGTGGGTTGGTCTGCAGTGGGCTGGTCTGTGCTGATTCTGACTTCAGACAGTTAGGACTCAGAGGCTAAAGCTCTGGAGTCTTCTTTGGCCAAAGGCAGAGCTGTTCAGAGCACAAAATAAGCCAGATCCCTGTTATCATCCAGCCATCCAGTCCATGGCTCCGACACACATTTATTTTCGACCAATGAGTGATAATTATTAGAAGCTGACCTGTACTTGACTTTGTATGACTCAAGTCTTTTTTCCACAATGTGGTTTTTCAAAATCAAAATGTCCAAATACATGATAAACGATTTCTCAACAAATAATTAAATTAAATGTCAAAATAATTGTAGAAATATGTGAAATCTGTAGCGCACTGGAATACAAAGATCCCGATTGTACAGATGGTGTATTATTTTGTTCATATGACAATTTCTATTCACTTTAATGATTCTCTGTGGAAGCTGGCTCTCCCGAACCCTGGCTGTTGCTATTGTCAGGTTTAGTGCTTCTACATTTGATTGTGTAGAATGTCAGGACCTCCTCCAGATCATTTTCACTGGAAGAGAGGAGAGCAGTGTGAACATTCTCCTTGATACCCAGAGTAAGACCACTGTTAAGTAGCAGAAGTAATTGAAACAGTCAGGAGCATAGAGTATGTACCGTTCAGTAGTAGAGAGAGTAGGAGCCAGCTCACTAACCTTGCCTCAGTGATAAACTCCTGAAACACACTGTGGTTGATACAATTTTCTTCGTCTTCTTCAGTTTCTTGACCATATGCTCTGTCTCCTGTGAGGACAGAAACCCGTCAGAGACCAAGCACACTGGCCGTTCTGAATGCTTCAGTACAAGAGAAAGTCAGTTGTAACAGTAATTTGTTGCTTCTTCAAAACATTTACACCTTCAACTGAAACAAACAATTGTAATTAGATAAGCACACAAAGGAAAAAATCAAGAAATATTACAAATAAATGGAGACTCCCTGACTAGTATAATTATTATAAACCTGTCCGAGAACAGCAGTGTACACTAGAGGCTGAAAAGTATTTTTCTGTGTGGCTGGTAGTGAGGCACCTTGTTGTAGCAGTGGATAAACTCTGCTAGCTGGTGGGACAGGATGCGTCGGCAGTCCTGGAGGGGAAGCTGGCGGCTGGGCAGGACCATCCTCATGTCCTGTTGAAGGTTACTGGCTGCCCTCTTCAGGAAGTGGATCACCAGCTCCTGGAGATGAGAAGACCTGGGCCCAGATTCTTGGGTATGACGCTACAAGCTTGGCACACCTGTATTTGGGGAGTTGCTCTCATTTTCTCTACAGATCCTCTCAAGCTCTGTCAGGTTGGATGGGGAGCGTTGCTGCACAGCTATTTTCAGGTCTCTCCAGAGATATTCGATCGGGTTCAAATCCGGGCTCTGGCTGGGTCCTTCAAGGACATTCAGAGACTTGTCCCAAAGCCACTCCTGCATTGTATTGGCTGTGTGCTTAGGGTTGTTTTCCTGTTGGAAGGTGAACCTTCGCCCCAGACTGAGGTCCTGAGTGCTCTGGAGCAGGTTTTCATCAAGGATCACTCTGTACTTTGCTCCGTTCATCTTTCCTTCGATCCTGACTAGTCTCCCAGTCCCTGCCGCTGAAAAACATTGCCACAGTATGATGCTGCCACCACCATGCTTCACTGTAGGGATGGTGCCAGATTTCCTCCAGATGTGACGCTTGCCATTCATGCCAAATAGTTCAATCTTGGTTTCATCAGATCAGATAATCTTTATTCTCATGGTCTGAGAGTCTTTAAGTGCTTTTTGGCAAACACCAAGTGGGCTGTATGTGCCTTTAGTGAGGAGTGGCTTCCGTCTGACCTGATTGGTGAAGTGCTGCAGAGATGATTGTTCTTCTGGAAGGTTCTCCCATCTCCACAGAGGAACTCTGGAGCTCTGTCAGAGTGACCATCGCATTCTTGGTCACCTCCCTGACCAAGGCCCTTTTCCCCCGATTGCTCAGTTTGGCTGTGCGGCCAGCTCTGTGAAGAGTTTTGGTGGTTCCAAACTTCTTCCATTTAAGAATGATGAAGACCACTGTGTTCTTGCGGACCTTCAATGCTGCAGATATTTTCTGGTACCCTTCCCCAGATCTGTTCCTCGACACAATCCTGTCTCGGAGCTCTACAGACAACTCTTCCAACATCATGGCTTGGTTTTTTCTCTGACATGGGACCTTATACTGTGGGACCTTATATAGACAGGCGTGTGCCTTTCCAAATCATGTCCAATCAATTTAATTTACCACAGGGGGATTCCAATCAAGTTGTAGAAACATCAAGGATGATCAATGGAAACAGGATGTATTGGAGCTCAATTTCAAGTGTCATTGCAAAGAGTCTGAATACTTATGTAAATAAGGTATTTGTTTTTATTTTTTATAAATTAGCAAAAATGTCTAAAAACCTGTTTTCACTTTGTCATTATGGGTTATTGTATGTAGATTGACGAGGAAAACAATTCATTTAATCTCTTTTAAAATAAGGCTGTAAAGTAACAAAATGTGGAGCTAAACTAGGGTGACCAGATGTCCCCGTTTGCCGGGGACAGTCCCTGTTTTTGGTGGCCTGTCCCCGGCTGGAGCTGTCCCCGGAAATGTCCCCGTTTTTAACTGTGCGTTAACTTCTCTGGGATATGTGGGACGCTAACGTCCCACTTGGCCAAAAGCCAGAAAAAATGCAGCGCGCCAAATTCAAATATATTACTATAAAAATCAATCTTTCATGAAATCACACATGAAAGACACCAAATTAAAGCTACACATGTTGTGAATCCAGCCAACATGTCTGATTTCAAAAAGGATTTACGGCGAAAGCACACCAAACGATTATGTCCGGTCAGTACATAACCACAGAAAAACACAGCCATTTTCCCAGCCAAAGATAGGAGTCACAAAAAGCAGAAATAGAGATAAAATGAATCACTAATCTTTGATGATCTTCATCAGATGACACTCATAGGACTGGCCCCTATCACAAAGAAGTTAAAAACAGACCGCAAAGTGAAATATTCTACTTGGCAAGAAGGACCGGGCAGAAGAGCCTACCGGTTGACGTCTCAACCGCGTTTTGCTTGTTTAGGCCAACAGAGGGGGCTGCTAGCTATATCAGCTTCATTCACTCTTCTTCTACTAACTACTTGCTCGCGACAGTTTTAGAGAAAACTGCTGTGGAAAACTCGGCCAGAAGCTAGCAAGTGTCAAGTGAATCCACAACATCACCACAAACGTCTTTTCAAGCCAGGTAAGTTAATCGTTTGAGATACTAGCTAGTGATGTTATAATGTCACAATTTATTATATAGATAGATGATCTGCTCTATAAGGTTTTAAATAGGTTATGCTAGCTAACGTTAGCTATGTAGACTAAGTTAGCTAGCTAAGTTAGCTAGCTACTGTTATGGTAGCTAGGTTAAAAAACGTTCACATGTTAACATGCAGTGGACGGGCGATTTTGAAAATATGATTATATTAAATTAATGCACAATTAATTCTGAGAATATTTTTGTAGATTACAATTTTAATGGTTTGGCATTAAATAAGTAGTGTAAAAATATATTTAGAAATGTTCATGGATAACATTAGCAGTGGAGAGGAAGGAGAGGAGGAAGACTGGATAGGAAGAAGAGTGAAAGAGACAGAGGAGGAAAGGTAAAGATATGATTACAGAGCCTGCCAATTTATTATTCCAAACAATGTTTTTGAGATAAAATACAAAAATGAGGCAAGCAATGGGAATCTGTTAACCAAAGTATATTATCTAATAGTATGCTTATTATGAGATTTTGATGAATAATGACTAAATTATGTATACATTTAGCTTAAAACTATAACTAAACAGAATACTACTATGTTACTGTATGGATGTATGAATCTTATTATAATCATAATACTGAATATAATGTGTGTAGTTTTAGTCAAGAATTAGAACAAGGACTTTCTGTTCCTTGTTAGAAACGAATGGAGCTATCGTCAGACCGGCTAGTATGCTGTGTTCCTTACAGGACATCCTGTCTCTACCCAGGGAGGGGAGAGACCTTGGGCTAGTAGTAGATTATTTAACAGGTGGTAGACAATGTGGGAAGGCTTGTGAACTATTCTGCCATTGTATCCTAGAGGAGGAGAGACAGTTATGACGAAATAATGAGGTATATAAACTAATGTACATGATTTTATGGGCAGTACTCTCGAGAATAAACGCTATTGATTGATTGATTTTGAGACTGGTTTCTGTCCATTTTATGCAAATAAGTATCTTACAAATTTTTAGGAATGGGCAGAGTGTTTTAATTGAATTGGTTGATGACCATATAGGAATGAAATTCCTTTAACAATGCTATTTATTAATACAGATTGGAGAGGAAGGAGAAGGAAAAATTAAGGGAGTAAAAAGAGTGAAGCAAGGAGAGTGTAGAAGAGTGAGGTGGAAAGGTGAAGAGAAGGAAAGGAAGACGAGTGAAGAAAAGAGGAGGAGAAAGATTGGAGGAGAAGAAAAAGTTGAGAGTAAGAAGAGTGACACAAGGAGAGTGAAGAAGAACAGACAGAGGAGATACAATGACTCTTTCCAAGAAACGGAAATGCGCTTTTTATGAAAAACATGAGAATTTCCATATATACGCTCAGGTCAAGACGATAGAATTGTTCAGTGCACCCTTTGTAATTCCTCTCTTTCAATTGGCAGCCGGAGAAAAACGGCAGTGGTAGAACATCAGCAGACGAAAAAGCATAAAGCCTCTCTGATTGCCCGTGTTGGTATGCCCTCTGTCACCACATTCTTCAAGAAGGTAGAGCCTTCCCAAGAAGAATATGGTTTAGCTGTGCAGGAGGGTGTCTTTGCATACGTGTGACACAATCATAGTTACAGATCTATGGACTGCACAGCACAACTGACACGAAAGCTTTATGAGCCGAAATGTACATGTGCTAGGACAAAATGTGACGCCATAGTGAGTAACGTGTTAACAACATGGGCAACTACTTTGGTAACACAGGACCTAGACCAGCTTGAATGTGTGTCCCTGTCCATTGATGCGTCCAATCATGGACATGTAAAGCTGCTGCCAATAGTAGTCAGATATGTAAGATATATGATGGCAGCACATCTGTGGAAACAAAACTGCTTGATTTTGTTGAATTGAAAGGAGAAACAGCAGAGGAAATTACAGTTGAGGTCCTGGTGGTCATTCAAAAATGTAACCTGGAAAACATTCTCTGCCGACAACAAATACCAACTTTGGAGGACTGAATAGGCTGGGGAGGGTCAATGTCCATACCAAAGTTAAAAATGCTCTGCAGCGGGAGGTGATTGGCTTAGGTTGTACTGCCCACATCATTCATAACACGGCCAGAACAGCTTTGGATATGATGTTGAGTACCTGCTCACAAAGATATTTGGATATGTTCATATTTTCACCGTCAGAGTAGAAAGACTGAAGGGCTTTTGTGAGTTTGTTGGCCAGGAGTACCATAACATTGTAGGACACAGCAATGTTCGCTGGATGTCCATGCTCCCTGCTCTAGAAAGAGTGATGAAAATGTATGTGCCATTGAAATCCTTTTTTATTTCTGAAGACAAATGCCCTGTTGTCCTGTGAACAATGTTCGAAGACTGAACTTTGGCTGGCCTTTGTCCATGAAAACTTGACCGTATTCAGTGACACGATCAAGATGCTTGGAGGCCAGGACCACTGTGCTGTGGAGTCCGCTGCAATTCTGAGAAACGTTGAGGCAAAATTGACTGCAAGACGTGATGACAACTTCATTCCAGTTTTGGTCAGAGGACTTCTGAGAGAGCTAGAGGAAAATGAAGCCATGTCTAAAGAGAGCTTTCTCAAAACATCCCAATCATTCTTCATTACGGCTGTGAACTACTTGCAAGCATGGGGAAAGCACACAGACAATCTAAAAGATTTACATTGTCTCCTTTTAAAAAGGCAACCTCTGCATGAAGAGATCCAGAAGGCAGCAGGCACACTGCAGGATAAATGCCCCAATGTGAACATCAATGAGGATGCATTGTGTGACGAGGTTACTGGCCTGCAAGAGTTCCTAAAGGGGGATCACTTGAAGAATGGAAAACATCTGAGACACCGCTTAGTCAGAGATAGAGCACGGTGGTTACCCACTTCAAAGAGAATGACATCCCACACACTAACCTGGCTAGATTAGCGTCTGTTGTCATGTGCTTACCTGGAAGTAATGCACCAGTCGAGAGAGTGTTCTCCCAAATTAATGATCTATGGACAGCAGCAAGAAATAGGTTCCCTGTTCCTACCATCAAGGCCATGCTTATTGTGAAGACAAACTTCAACCTCCCCTGTCAGGAGTTCATGGAGAAGCTGGCCAAAGACAGAGCAATCCTAAAGAAAATACATTCTTCTGAGAAATATACAGATTAGTATAAGTATATTATGTAGTTACCAATCTCATCAGAATCTTATTTCTTTATTATGTTGTTAAGTATTTCACATATACTATTGTCTGTTTTTTCAATTTTGCTCATGTTCTCTTCTGCTCTTATTCTACCCAGACTACCAGGACCACTGAATGGCTGTTCAGATCGGACAGTTCTGTCTTGTCTGTAGTGTTTCTGTAATATAGTTGTTTTCTCTGTATCACAGTGTGCCGGTTAGACTAAATACATGAAACCGGAACTGTCCCCCTTTTTTATTTCATAGATAATAACATTGGATATTTTAATTATATATTGACCGCCGAACTGGAAATGTCCCCGGTTTTCATTTCAGAAATGTGGTCACCTTAAGCTAAACCCTTGTCTTAAACTCAGGGCAGTGAGAGAAAAATCTCATAAAAGCAATTGAACATGTATAATTCACTCACAAACTTAACCTAAAAGTTTCAGTATTGATTATTTTAAACCCAATAACATGTTTTAGAACAGTAATCTCAGTATGAAATATGCTAACATGATTGCCATTGCTAGCTAGATAGCTAGCTAAAACGGATATTTGAGAAGTTCGAAAGAAAATAATTCAATCTTAAGATATTGTTGAGGAATTGCACTTATGAACTATCTTATGAACTTCTTGTTTTTTTTCCCATAAGAAGATTGTTAAGTTTTTGCGTAAGAAGTGTTCTGTGAATCTGGGCCCTGCTGTCACTGCACTACATCATCAATACAACGCTCACCTTTCAGTTGTGGTATTTCATTTGTCTAAAAGAACTCAAGAAAAAAAAAATTATGGATTCATCACGATGGAAACGTGTTCAAGTAAAAAAAAATCCAGAGGCTTGGGAGATTATGATGTTTGTCATTCCAATGCACCGACGAGACTTTCCGATAAAACCAACTTTGACGCAGCCACGTAGTAGTACTCACACCATTTTCCTCTCTACGTGGCTACAAACGCCTCATGCACATTTATACAGTTACTGTCACGAATATCACCGAAGGTGGCTCCCCTTCCTGTTCGGGTGGCGCTCGGCGGTCGTCGTCGCCGGTCTACTAGCTGCCACCAATCCCTTTTTTCTTTTCGTTTGTTTTTGTCTAATTGGTTTCACCTGTTCCTTGTTGGGTTTTTTGGGGTGGGTACTATTTAAGTTCGTTTAGCCCGCTTGTGTTTGTGCGGGCTTGTTGTTATTGTACGTAGGAGGTGTATTGTTGATAATGGGTTTTCGCTGTCCGGTTTTGGTAACAGTGGTCTTTGGGTTGTGTTTGCGCCTGTGTTTTGGCTTCCCCCATCTTTGTACCTGTTCCTGTTTACTGTGGACATTAAAGCGTTTGTTCCCGTGAAACTTCTGCTCTCTGCTCCTGACTCCACACCCATCATTCTCCTGACGTTACAGTTACGACGTGGCTCCGATGAGTAACAACAGATCAAACGGAAAATCAAATGCAGATAAACATAAAACAATGGTCCAGGTCTTATTTTCTATAAAATCTTTCCCCGGGGCACTGGGAAATACCGCAAACGGTTGTCTTACCGTTTGGTCATTGTCCTTCTCTGGCAAGGCTGAGTTAGCGTTAGTCCTGCTCTATGCAAGTAGCCTCATCTGCACCCGGTTGAGGTAGGAGGAGAAGGCCATCTGAGTCTGGACTTTACTGCAGATCAGAGGGCGGAGTGAGAAAGATGTGATAAAGGAGGACATGAGAGACTGAGGAGAGGAAACTAAGGAGGAAGAGGAGGAGGAGGAAAAAAACACAGGTTGCAAAGGTAAGCATGGTTAAAAAATACAAATGGGATGGAGAAATCGACAGTAGTTAGAGGAATTGCACACGCAGGCACGCAAATGTACACACACACACACACACATCTCCAATCTGTGTCATTCCCTGACAGTAAATTATTAATAATCTCCACAGGTCTTCAGGTTTTTATATGGGAGCAAAGGTTTTCTGCATTTTAGGCATCTCAGATACATGTGTTACAACAGTAAGCACAAGCACTGACGCATATTCAGATTTGTTATCTTAGGCATCATGCAAGAGACAAAACGAATAAAGGTAGGTATCAATTTCAGCCAGAGTGTTAGAGTACAGTGTGACTTGCCCTTGGCCAGTACCAAGAGTGATGCATTGTTTTCATGGCCCGAGTGAACCTGAAAAGTGTACTGCCAGTACAATGTAGTGGGAAAATGTTTTAGAAAAAGCTGTCAAACACAAACAATGATATGCTGTACTATAATTGCCAAGGTCCCTTTACAGTCCTGGCAAGCATAGAGGAATTTCTACAAACGCAGACTTGTTATTGTAATTCCCCCTCAAATTACAATTTCAGACACACTTTAAAAATCAATAGGAGACTGGAGCCTTTGTTGCCATTTAAACAGAAGTATGTAATATTCATAAATGTTAT
This sequence comes from Salvelinus namaycush, assembly GCF_016432855.1. Taxonomy (NCBI): domain Eukaryota; kingdom Metazoa; phylum Chordata; class Actinopteri; order Salmoniformes; family Salmonidae; genus Salvelinus; species Salvelinus namaycush. Next base: position 25,638,882 of record NC_052334.1, on the reverse strand, counting down.
TGTAAAAGCAAAAAGGATCCAAATATTTTTGCAAGCGTATTGCATAATGATGGATGGTGGGGAGACTTTCAAGTCCATCCAGGTCATTCAAAATTAAAACAAAGAAGTGACAGTCTGACTCCTACAATTAACAGTCCAATCACAGGCAGTGTCTCTACATGGAATTCAAGGTTGACACACAGGATTCGCTGGCTCAGAACCCATCTGCTTCCTCAGTGTTCTCTCCATGTGGTACGTTAGGTAGACATGAAGGAGTCACGCTCAAAGAGAGTGATCAAAACATGCAGGGGTATGAAAATAGGCCCAGATTTTCTCTGGAGCTTTTTTGGCCCTGTGCTCTGGGAAGCCTCATATTTCTCCTGCTGAGAGAAAGAGAGAGGGGTGGTGGGATGGACGAGAGGGGGGAGGAGAACGAGGAGAGGGCTGCCAACAAGAGCAGAAGCCTGGGGTGTGCTCTGACCTGAGGTCTCAGCCCTGCTGTAGGACGTGGAGCAGGTTGACTTTGGGCTTGGCGACAGCGGCGGTGTGTCGGGACGGTCCTGGTGAGGACCTCATTGTGGAACCGCTCCAGTGGGGTGGGCACACTGTCTGTCTGCACCACTAACGGACCCAGGGCTTTCTTCTCCTCCTCCTTTTCCCTCCTTCTGAACTCTCTCCTCCCCTTCCTCAACATCCTCCTCGTCACTGGTCCTAGTGGGGGAGGCCTTGCCACCCCTCACTTAAGAATAAAGCACTACAGAAAAAAAGTGAAATGTCACAATGTCAATTACATCATTGTGTCTTTACTGGATCAAACACACAAGTCAACACTGTACAAAGAACTTCTTATGGTAGTTGTTTTATAAACTCTCATTGTCATATTTGGCCATATTCATTCTGGCAGTGGGGAGTTCTTCATAGAAAGTAAAGGAATGAACTTGTCTGATTGGCTCCCCAGTGGCTTGGCCAGACAGGCCGTGGTCTGAGACTAGACTGAGTGTTGCTATGCTGTGTCAGCTGGAAGAGGACAGACTCCCTGAGGCCTACCTGCGCTCTTCCTCCCCATGGCGGAGTGCTCTGCCAGGAGGCGATGCCTCCGCGCCTCCAATGACAGCAGCGTCCTCTCGTACTGGATCCCGTGACACGTGTGGAACACGTCCACCTGCAGCTACACATTACCATTCAGGTTCCTGATGGAGGACGAGAGAAACCGCTCTAATACGACTCCTTAAAGGGATACTTCGGGATGTTGGCAATGAAGCCCTTTATCTACTTCCCCAGAGTCAGTTGAACTCATGGATACCATTGTTATATCTCTGCAGCCAGTATGAAGTTCTGCGAGCCAATGCTAACTAACAGTAGCGCAATGACTGGAAGTCTATGGTATCTACTAGCATGCTAACAGTTACCATAGACTAGTTACCATTGGCTTCCAGTCATTGCGGTCACGCTAGTTAGCAATTGCGCCAATGCTAATTAGCAGCATCCTTCAAAATGCACGCAGAGACATAAAAATGGTGTCCATGAGTTCATCAGACTGCAAAAGTAGATAATGGGCTTCATTGCCAAAATCCTGAAGTATCCCTTTAACCAACTATAGATCCCTTTAATTTAACCTGCATTACATTATTTACACTCTAATATCTGAACATTGCTTTAGCTCCCCATGTCACATACAATTGATTTTAGGCACTTTAACATAAACGTAGACACTCAACATTGCTAAACCAGGTTTGACTGAATCAGTCCCTGAGAAGAGAAATGTATCAGATTATTATTTTCAAAGATATTGTGGTAAGAGAAGGAAAGTTGAAATATGGAAGACAGAGTGAAGGGGCGAATTGGCGGCAATAACACCCACTGTAATCTTGAGGTCACCACCGCTTTCCCCAATCTGAGGACCAAAGCAAGCAACATGGAACAATCATAATGGGCCAAAGGAGACTCCAGCTCCCCAGATAGTATTGTGCAATAGTGAAACTGAGTAAAAGAAATACTGTACATAAACCTAAAGCTCACAAACACAAGATTTCTCTGAAGTTTGAACCCATGCAACAGAATAAAAGTTGAGTTGTGCAACACAATTCCCAATAGTTCTTCTTATTCTATAACATTTTCCCTGCTCTTCCCTGCTCCATAAACTCTCCCCAGCCCCAACTGCCATTTGAGGACTAGACTACCAAAGCCACACTGCCACAGACACTGTGCTCGCTCTGGAAAACTTTAATGTCTACTATTACCATACATATCTTATTAGCTGTTCTCCTCACCTATTCATCCGAACACAAAACAAACACAAAGTCAGGGGCCAACGGTTTCCACAAATTTAAACTGCTCCCATTCCAAACCACAATGGAAATGCTTACCTTCCATGGAAACGTCTGTTAGACAACATGGAGTTCATTGATGTCTTATACTCCAGATAACCACTGAGAAACAGACACACAGATAATGACAAAATGACAACTATTTCCACCACCACTACCACCACAGGCTGCACTGGGCTTCTGCATCTTCTGTCTAATTTGTGGGGAGTTGAATGTGTTACAACAGGGCAAATGTGATACTCAATGTCATAGGCCCCAAGCCACAAAATCCCCAGTACTAACAGGCCCATAAAGCTAATCAAGCAGCAAATCCCTCATAGAAGAATATGGAGTGTAAGCACAAAACTGGATTTCCCTATAAATAGGGGGTTTAATGCTGTTTCAACTAGAAGTCATCATGGGATTCAAGCCATGTTTGGGGAAAAAATACAGGTCTCACAAGAGTGCGAGCTGTAAAGCCTATAAATACTCTCGGAGATGTAATGTACAGTAACCGGCCAATTCTCTAATGGGTATCAACTTCTCACCTTAACTCCTAGCTGAAGTAGTAATAGTTGTATTATGTAGTAATATGAGTCGTTAAATGTAGGTAGGCAGCAGTATGGTCAAACCTTAGACATTGCTGTTCTCTTATTCAAAAATGTATCTAGACATGTACAGTGCCGTGAAAAAATATTTGCCCCCTTTCTGATTTTCTCTATTTTTTCATATTTTTTGATACTGAATGTTATCAGATCTTCAACCAAAACCTAATATTAGATTTGTTTTAAATGCATACTTCGCCAGGCATAATGAGACCCATGTTGTGTTATTTGTAAACTCAGGTTCCCTTTATCTAATATTAGGTTATGGTTGAAGATCTGATAACATTCCGTATAAAAAAATATAAAAACATTTAGAAAATCAGAAAGGGGGCAAATACTTTTTCACGGCACTGTACGTTAGTGTGTAACATTACACAAAGTGTCCGAACCCCTCTCACCTGTACAGTTCCCATGTCTGTGGGGTGGGGAAGATTTGAATGCTCCTCTCTTATTCTCCTCAGGACTTTCAGCTGCCATGGAGAGGAAAGAGAACCCTTAGCTTCAATACTATGTGAGCGATAGATAATATCCCTCTCATGCAGATCTATCATACTAACTTCAGCTATGTATATTTACCTCCTCAGCAGTCAGGCCCAGGGTGCTGTCCCTGTTTACCTCCTCAGCAGTCAGGCCCAGGGTGCTGTCCCTGTTTACCTCCTCAGCAGTCAGGCCCAGGGTGCTGTCCCTGTTTACCTCCTCAGCAGTCAGGCCCAGGGTGCTGTCCCTGTTTACCTCCTCAGCAGTCAGGCCCAGGGTGCTGTCCCTGTTTACCTCCTCAGCAGTCAGGCCCAGGGTGCTGTCCCTGTTTACCTCCTCAGCAGTCAGGCCCAGGGTGCTGTCCCTGTTTACCTCCTCAGCAGTCAGGCCCAGGGTGCTGTCCCTGTTTACCTCCTCAGCAGTCAGGCCCAGGGTGCTGTCCCTGTTTACCTCCTGGCTTCTCATTAGGCCTGTCTGTGTCAGTGTTGTTGGCTGACAGTGGTCTCTGCAACTGCAGGAGAGGAAAGGGGAGCGGACATATCGTTATACTGATACCATCTATCTAATTCCCACAAAAATCCACCCTGATAACGGTTTAATAAATTAGGTGTTTAATAGGTCTAATGAATAGGGTGCTAATGCAAGTTGGCTGGCTCTGTTGAATTCTAAGAAATCATCCCACACACTGATAAAAACTAATATTTCAAAAAATGTAACAATCTTTACATACAGAAAAGCACCAAATCTATGGAAAACGTCAAAAATCATCCCCTTTCCTCCCTCCCTGGGTTACATAAATGGCACATTTTCTATCTTCGCTAGCTGGCATTCCTGGCTGCCTCCTCCTCGGCATGCATTACCAGGGCTGATTGACGACTTTGGCACGCAGGTTTGAGCCAGGGTCAGACAGCAGGTCATAACCCCACAGGATCACATAGAGAATTTGTCATCTAAATAGCAGGGGGATTACATTGAATTTGTCAGACTGGTTGGGGAGATATGATGGCATCCAGAAACTGACAAGGCCTGATCCCCTGAAATAATTTAAACTGTTGCTCCTAATCACAGCATAGGAGCACAGGATTCACTGTCTCTCTGACAGGACTGCTTTAGTGGCAAGATTGTTTTGCTGTGTCTGTAACCGGCAGAGGGGCTGAGACATCAAGGGATTGATTCTCAGAGCTACATTGCATTGCTTCTAAATCATAGACTTGCCAAGACCAATCTAATAAGGACTATTCGATTAAAAGCACCACTTCAAGACCATGATTCACAATCGATAGAGGGGGCTTTTTGGCAGCCACAAGTAGGGAAAATATCAGAATCGTTTAGACTCAAAAACAACATAGGCTAAGAAGGATAAGTGGTTGAAAAATGAAGTGGCTTCCCTACCGATTAATGTAAAGACGTCACAGTGGTGAGGCATAGGGAAAAGGTGCAGCAGGGTTCATGTGGTTGGGTTAGACGATATGAGAGTAATCCTTCTAACCCCCCCCCCCCCCCCCCCTTAAAAGAGTTAGATGCACTATTGTAAAGTGGTTGTTCCACTGGATATCATAAGGTGAATGCACCAACTTGTAAGTCGCTCTGGATAAGAGCGTCTGCTAAATGACTTAAATGTAAATGTAAATGTTAAATGTAAATGAGAAGGCAGGACAACTTACCACTCTGGAGTGTGCACTGGCTGACTGAGCAGAGAAAGGACGCTAAGAGAGGCAATGGCGTGTGAGAGACAGTGAGATGAACATCAGCCGCTAACTACACCAGTCTTAACATACACACATGCAGAGAAGCACTTAGACATGCACATCAAAAAACACACTGTAAGCACACAAACCGAGCCATTCATACAGATCACATTGTCATGGTTCCACCTGTCACCAGAGGGCAGCAGAGACCGTCCTAGAGATATTAACGACACTCAGGTGTGTCCTATTTACTAATTTCCCTGTTAAAAGAGGTGTGTTTTCTGTTGTCCTTTGCAGAAGCTTGAATTGTTTACCACGTGCGTTCGTTTCCTGAGGGAGTTCGAGACTTAGCGTTTGTTGTTTTTTCAAGTGTACTGTGATCCTGCGGCTACCGTTTCTCAGTAAAGTATTATGTTTATCCTTAACCACTGATTCCCCGTCTGGTCTCTACTCTGCACCTGGGTCCAACCTCACCGCGTCACACACATATGAACAAACGTACAGCCTTGTTACAGTAAGGCTATCTGGGCACTTTATGCAATTTAAGGTGGAGTAGAAAAATGTCTGACTTGATCATGTCCCACCAGCAGATCCTAGCCCAGACCGGGTGCAGTAGTTCACTGCAGTGAGCCAAGTGTATTAGCTGCTGTGGCATCATTAAGCAACAGAGCCTAGTGAGAGCATTAGTCACCTGATTAAACATGATCAAATAATAATCTTCAGAGCGTGCACTCGCAGTGCTGATGATGTCACCCTAACCCTGTAATTGCATTAGCAGTTGTTTTTCATGAGAATGACTTTCCATGAGGGCAAAAAGGGCTCAGCTATAACAGCAAAACAAATACAGTAAGAGACATGATGACAGGCCATGTTGAGAAAGACGTTTCATGAAGTTGCGTTATATGGCATGGAAAGGCAGTTCCTTCAGATGTCTAAACTAAAGCACTTTTTAGTGAAACAATAAAAGTGGTGGTGTCCCATACCTGTGCTTTGTCAGGCCTGGGTCCAGAGTCACCCGTTCAGAGGGATTGTTGTAGCAGGAGATCCTGACAAACAAAGCTTGTAGGGACTCACTACAATGAGTAAATGACAGTGGCCTAAGATTCTAGAGAGCATGTGTTATCTAGAGCAGTAAAGCACATGTAATCCTGTAATAAATATCAATCTGATACTATCATGTGTGACATGAATACGGTGCTGTAGGCCTTTCTTCACAGTTGTTCTCAAACTCACAATCATTTACACTCTCTCTTTCTCTCTTTAAAAAAATCACTTAGAGCTAACTGATCCCAGATGAAGAGAGGAAAACTACTTTAAAGTTAACGTCATGCTTTCCCATACAGAGTGATGGGACAACTTATTTAGGATCAAATCAATCGACAGCTCAGGCCCTGAGGTTATTTGTACTGCCTCATCCAAGCCGTCAGGTAAGAACTGGGCTCTTGCCACGTTCTTGTCTAAATGCGGCAATTATTACAAACACGGCTGACGCATTACTGACAGCTACACACAAGGGGAAAATGAATGCTAATGGCATGCTGTCATTATTTACAGAGCTGGGATGCAGCCCAAGTGTTATCAGCCAAAAGCATCAGGGTTTGTATAGTGAATAATAGACGGGGTATGTTTTACATGCCACTGCTCATTTTACCCAGTAATGCATCAGTCCAAAGATAACTGTAATTTATGATTACGCACGCTGGCCCCAGTACAGACAGATACCCCAACAGCCCCTCACAGTGTCATTAGATATGGCCTACAGGCTCTGGGGCTCAGTGTCATTTTAGATATTGTTAACGGGCTCAGACAACGCTCTGGATCATGACAGGAAGGTACAAACAAGATGAAGACAGAATATCTCAACTCATTACCAGTACTGATATGAGAAAGATGAAAATAGTTATACTTGTAGTACACGTGTCATTGTCAAAGCTCAACTTGCTTTGGAAGGAATTGGTTAAGTCTGAAAGTGTTAGGATGAAGTACTGTAAAAAAAATGTAAAAATGTGTAATAACAATATTTCTTTCAGGTGTAGACTTGAATTTTCTCCACAATATTCTCCACAGCTTGAAACAACCTGGCTACCTGAGAATGCATTAATTGTGAAGGAAGGCGACATAACAAAGACATGTCATTCTCTGCATAAAGAACGTCTGTTGTATAAACAGTGTTGATCTGCTCCTAGGGCTAACCATTTCTTGTCTGCATGCTAAGGATTGCTTTGGCTTAATAATGTGAGATCACATTTCTCAAGAGAGCTTAATTACTCCAAAACAAGTCCTCTGTTGACAATTTCACCCGCCAGTCATTGAATGTTAATGAATAATGCCTGTGGTTTCTGCACAATTCTGAGGTCCCATTATGGAGCAATCCAACTATTCTCTAATATAAAACGGTAACTAACTGTGAGGCAAAAGTTAGTTTTAAACAATGCCTAACTGTCTCCACAGGCTGAAACCAAGCGTCAGGCAGCAGAATGGCCAATTACTGGCATTTTTTCTTCACAGTGAGGATTTTCTGAAGGGAGGCCTAATAGACAAGAGACACTGGGCTGAAAAACAAGCGCAGTGGAGCCTGCTGCAGGCTGAATCCTGCGGATGGCAGGAGTCAGGGCCAACAAAGTTTCCATCTACACTGGCACTCCCCAGCTAGGCCCCGCCCAGTTCACAGGTAGAGAGAGGCCCTGGAGGAGACATGGGGATGGGAGTGAAGGCAACTGAACCAACAGATCAAACAAAGGGCAGCTCATTTAGAAGACTGCCCATGTCATAAATGATGAGAATCTGTCCAGTTCTTTACTGACTTACTATGCAAAGAGGTTGACATGGTTAAAATATTTACAGGCATCAAACTGATGTCAGCCTTAGAAAAGGCCCTTACAATTAATCATATTGCTAAAGTCAGTCTTACAGTACCAAGAGTGGATATAATGGGAGAAATAGCCTGCATGTCAATGGGCTCCTAAAACCTGCACCTTTCTGACAATCTATGTTTTAAAACAAAAAGTATAGAGGTAATGGTCTACTCACATCATAAAGAGCATGTGGTTTACAATAAACAGGTCGGTATGTAATAAACAGAAACATTTCAGAGCATTCAGGCGTAGCCGCCAGACCAAACCCTTGGCGTTCCTCCCTCCCCAGAATCAGTGCATTAACGCGTCATTAGTGTGCACAGATAGAGAGAGAGAGAGACTCACCCACAAGAGAAAACATGTCTGATATCATGCTGGCCTTTATCATTAGTGTGCACCGATAGAGAGAGACTCACCCACAAGAGAAAACATGTCTGACATCATGCTGGCCTTTATCATTAGTGTGCACAGATAGAGAGAGACTCACCCACAATAGAAAACATGTCTGACATCATGATGGCCTTTATCATTAGTGTGCACAGATAGAGAGAGAGACTCACCCACAAGAGAAAACATGTCTGACATCATGCTGGCCTTTATCATTAGTGTGCACAGATAGAAAGAGACTCACCCACAATAGAAAACATGTCTGACATCATGCTGGCCTTTATCATTAGTGTGCACAGATAGAGAGCGAGACTCACCCACAAGAGAAAACATGTCTGACATCATGCTGGCCTTTATCATTAGTGTGCACAGATAGAGAGCGAGAGACTCACCCACAAGAGAAAACATGTCTGACATCATGCTGGCCTTTATCATTAGTGTGCACAGATAGAGAGCGAGAGACTCACCCACAAGAGAAAACATGTCTGACATCATGCTGTCCTTTATCATTAGTGTGCACAGATAGAGAGAGACTCACCCACAATAGAAAACATGTCTGACATCATGCTGGCCTTTATCATTAGTGTGCACAGATAGAGAGAGAGACTCACCCACAAGAGAAAACATGTCTGACATCATGCTGGCCTTTATCATTAGTGTGCACAGATAGAGAGAGACTCACCCACAATAGAAAACATGTCTGACATCATGCTGGCCTTTATCATTAGTGTGCACAGAGAGAGAGAGAGACTCACCCACAAGAGAAAACATGTCTGACATCATGCTGGCCTTTATCATTAGTGTGCACAGATAGAGAGAGAGAGACTCACCCACAAGAGAAAACATGTCTGACATCATGCTGGCCTTTATCATTAGTGTGCACAGATAGAGAGAGAGAGACTCACCCACAAGAGAAAACATGTCTGACATCATGCTGGCCTTTATCATTAGTGTGCACAGATAGAGAGCGAGACTCACCCACAAGAGAAAACATGTCTGACATCATGCTGGCCTTTATCATTAGTGTGCACAGATAGAGAGCGAGACTCACCCACAAGAGAAAACATGTCTGACATCATGCTGGCCTTTATCATTAGTGTGCACAGATAGAGAGCGAGAGACTCACCCACAAGAGAAAACATGTCTGACATCATGCTGGCCTTTATCATTAGTGTGCACAGATAGAGAGCGAGACTCACCCACAAGAGAAAACATGTCTGACATCATGCTGGCCTTTATCATTAGTGTGCACAGATAGAGAGAGAGAGACTCACCCACAAGAGAAAACATGTCTGACATCATGATGGCCTTTATCATTAGTGTGCACAGATAGAGAGAGAGAGAGAGACTCACCCACAAGAGAAAACATGTCTGACATCATGCTGGCCTTTATCATTAGTGTGCACAGATAGAGAGAGACTCACCCACAAGAGAAAACATGTCTGACATCATGCTGGCCTTTATCTTCAGATCCAGAGGAGCATCGCTGGAAATAAAGATTGATATAAAACTAAGCAAAATATTTAATTGGTATTCATTAGAAAGTCATCAAAGTCCATTTGGTAAAATAACACATAAATGCCCTTTCTCACATACAAGTGCAATCCCAAAGTTATTGAGGACATAAACATCTCAATCACAGTCAACAGAATTTACAGGCCTGGAAAGAACTGCTCAGATCTATTTCCCGGTATTTATCTACCAACGAAGTGTACATCTTCAAACATGACATTTCCTTATGCGTTATATTAACATCTATATTCCTAGAGCTCACCATATGATGTTTATGTGTTGATGGGAGGAAGAACAGAAGTGTGTTTCATTTCAAAGGTCATGAATATGTTTTTGTGTCACCCTAAAGTCCCTCCAGCAATGTACACATTTACGTAATTTTTTGCAGAGCAGAATAAAGCGAAAGAATTATGTGTTTCATAAACCAACTGCTGTAACAAGATCAAACATGTCTGACATCATGCTGGCCTTTATCATTAGTGTGCACAGATAGAGAGCGAGAGACTCACCCACAAGAGTCACCCTAAAGTCCCTCCAGCAATTTACACATTTACGTAATATTTTGCAGAGCAGAATAAAGCGAAAAAATTATGTGTTTCATAAACCAACTGCTGTAACAAGATCAAAGATCTGGAATAAGCATGTGTTTGTTCCTGTGAACCATGAGATGATGATATGCAGTCAGTCACAGTCCCTCACCAGGCCAGAGAAGGAGAGACGTTGACCTCCAGGAGCCATGGTTTGATGTTGGAGTGGATAAGCACATCAAAGCCATACAGTTCTGTAGATAAACACACACATGAATAATAGCATTACTAGAGGACATGGGAGGTCAGCAGAGTCTGGCTCTATTCTGGGTCTGCTGCCCCCATTTGTGATGAACAGGACCAGAAGTTTTTCCCAGACCACGTCACCTAGGCTAAACAGGAAAAACACTAGGCCCTAGCCTAAAACTTGGGCCCTGTGGGGAGGAAAAACTCCTGGTCCTAGTGATGAAAGATCCAGTTTCTTATAAAACAATAATAAGTCACAATAGAAAATAGAAGACGTCAACAGTCTTATCTTGGTTACCACAAACTGGCAGTTGACAACATGACTGGTTTTCTGCTACTGATTATATGGATATTAAATATCCAATCACTATACATCAAACGGCTGCTGCTACTGAGGATTGGCTGGCTGCATTACATTAGCTAAGTATATTCACATTTCAGCTCCATTGAGCTGCTTACATCAGAGCTTAGATGAGAAACATATTTATGAACTCTATACTCGTGCATTGAATAGGCCTATATTCTTTATTTAAAAGCTCTGAACATCAAGTCTGATTTTCATGCCATTATATACTATAAAATCCTTCTGCCACATTGGGATGGTGTTGCTCAGTCAATATTGTAGCACAGAATTAGCCGACACCTCAGTGTAAACCACACCTCAGTCCCAAACTGTCACCATCTAGGCCAGTGGTATTCAAAGTCGGGGTCACGACCTGCAGTGTGGTGCCAAAATTTGACACAAATAAGAAATACAACCTTTTGATATGGTACAATATGCAAATGTTTTTGAGAAAGAACATTTGAAAAAAAAAATTGAGTAAATGTATTTGTTGTTTTCATTTTGAAATGAAAATGCAATGAATTGATGGTCATTTGTTGATGTAAATATCTGAATTTACCGATTATAAGGTTCTGTCATAAGATTTGGGGTGGGGAAGTCGCTAGAAAATGCTAACATCCGTTTTTCATGTACACAGTATTTTCAACCAAACTTCTGTTTCCCCTGAAAAACGGAAGTGGGAACTCTGCTCAGGCCTCTTTCTATGCCTGGAACGTTAGGTTAGGGGTGGGGTTGTGAGAAAGTCTGAAAAATGATTGGGGGAAAAATGGGATCCCCAGAAATTCTGGCGGAAAACATGGGGTTCCTGCAGAAAGAGTTTAAATACCACTGATCTAGACCAAGTTGAAGAGAAGCACATGATTAAGATAGAGACAATTGTTGATAGACCCTGAACTCCAACTGAGCTAAGTTTGGAAAATGATGTAAGTATTTTCCAAGTGCGAGGGACCTGGCGACTCAGACACTCCATCGCCAGTTTGGCAGAGAACGACACAATAAAGGCCTTTTACTGAGTGGTCAGGGAGTTCCCTGTGTACAAACTCCTCCATTCTCGCTCTCTCTCTCTGCTTCCTTCACGGTTATAAAACAGCCATGCCACCATGGCATGGCGGTGCTAGAAGCTCTGTGGAAGCCCTCTTCACCACCACTCCCTCAGTCTCACTGCTCTACCTGGGGAGTGTCCTTTAGCTTAGCCCACAGCTCCCAGGGGAAAACAACCACCTTTTAGAGGGACTGGGCAAAGCTCTGGCTGTAAAGCCAAAGAAAAATCAGCTTAAAGGCACTTAAAAAGAAAATAGTCTGTTTGAGAAGAGGCCAGAGGTTGGTGTTTTCAAAGCTGTCGTAGCATACACTACCGTTCAAAAGTTTGGGGTCACTTAGAAATATCCTTGTTTTTGAAAGAAAAGCCAATTTTTTGTCCATTACAATAACATCAAATGTATCAGTAATACAGTGTAGACATTGTTAATGTTGTAAATAACTATTGTAGCTGGAAACGGCTGATTTTGAATGGAATATCTACATAGGCCCATTATCAGCAACCATCACTCCTGTGTTCCAATGGCACGCTGTGTTAGCTAATCCAAGTTTATCATTTTAAAAGGCTAATTGATCATTAGAAAACCCTTTTGCAATTATGCTAGCACAGCTGAAAACTGTTGTATGATTAAAGAACCAATAAAACTGGCCTTCTTTAGACTAGTTGAGTATCTGGAGCATCAGCATTTGTGCGTTCGATTACAGGCTCAAAATGGCCAGAAACAAAGAACTTTCTTCTGAAACTCGTCTGTCTATTCTTGTTCTGAGAAATGAAGGCTATTCCATGCGAGAAATTACCAAGAAACTGAAGATCTCATAAAACGCTGTGTACAACTCCCTTCACAGAATAGCGCAAACTGTCTCTAACCAGAATAGAAAGAGGAGTGGGAGACCCCGGTGCACAACTGAGCAAGAGGACAAGTATATTAGAGTGTCTAGTTTGAGAAACAGATGCATCACAAGTTCTCAACTGGCAACTTCATTAAATAGTACCCGCAAATCACCTGTCTCAACGTCAACAGTGAAGAGGCTACTCCGGGATGCTAGCCTTCTAGGCAGAGTTGCAAAGAAAAAGCCATATCTCAGACTGGCCAATAAAAATAAAAGATTAAGATGGGCAAAATAACACCGATACTGGACAGAGGAAGATTGGGGATTTTTTTTTATGGACAGACAAATCTAAGTTTGAGGTGTTCGGATCACAAGAAGAACATTTGTGAGATGCAGAAAAAATGAAAAGATGCCGGAGGAGTGCTTGACGCCATCTGTCAAGCATGGTGGAGGCAATGTGATGGTCTGGGGGTGCTTTGGTGATGGTAAAGAGGGAGTTTTGTACAGGGTAAAAGGAATCTTGAAGAAGGGAGGCTATCACTCCATTTTGGAACGGCGCTTAATTGGAGCCAATTTCCTCCTACAACAGGACAATGACCCAAAGCACAGCTCCAAAGTATGCAATAACTATTTAGGGAAGAATCAGTCAGCTGGTATTCTGTCTATAAAGGAGTGGCCAGCACAGTCACCGGATCTCAACCCTATTGAGCTGTTGTGGGAGCAGCTTGACCGTAAGAAGTGTCCATCAAGCCAATCCAACTTGTTGGAGGTGCTACAGGAAGCATGGGGTCAAATCTCTTCAGATTACCTCAATAAATTGACAACTAGAATGCCAAAGGTCTGCAAGGCTGTAATCCTGCAAATGGAGGATTCTTTGATGAAAGCAAAGTTTGAAGGACACAATTATTATTTCAATTAAAAATCATTATTTATAACCTTGTCAACGCCTTGACTATATTTCCTATTCGTTTTGCAACTCATTTCATGTGTGTTTTCATGGAAAACAAGGACATTTCTAAGTGACCCCAAACTTTGAACAGTAGTGCAAGTTCTTTATTCTAGTGTAAGAGGTCAACGTCAGTGTTTACATAGAGAACCCATGCTATGATATATCTTCACACAGTGGTTGGTGAAGGAATAATATTACAGTGTAAGTGAAGTTTTATATATATATAAAAAAGCTATATTCAGTCATTCATGGTTCATTTAGTGATTTTCTACAAGTGTCTCCTTCCTATCCTTTGGTTCATGGTTTTCTGACAATAGGAAATGGCAAAATGTGAACAATTGCAGGAAACTAGCTTTAAAACTGCAAAACAATTGTCTAAACCGCCAAGATGGGGACTTCTTAAATTTTCTCTGAAATGTATCCGGGCCAAAGGGCCGACCTCGCTCATTGCCACGCCCTTAGCCACGCCCACCACCTAAGCCCTTTTTTGATCCAGAAAAAAGACTGAAATTCAAACTTCTTCAAGAGTTTCATCTTCTCTTGTAAATATGGTGATGATTATGGAAGATCTGAATTCCAACTCATCCACTGAGCAAAGTCATTCATTATGTCATTGCTAGGGTCAACAGGCTTGATAACTAAAACCATGTTAAAAAGTGGAATTGAGCCAAACGTGTCGATGGAGTCCTTAACATTAGTAGCACGACCAATCTGTCTTGGGGATTGGACACTGAAAGCCAAACAGTAGTTGCTAAGCAGAACGCAGGGATTTTCTTTTCAGTTCACTGGTTTATCCCCCTTTCGCTCTTTTTAAATAAAACACACACACACACACACACACACACACAGAGAGAGAGAGAGAGAGAGCCATAAAACATAATGTAAGTCTCAGGGAACAGAGCACTGGAATAAATTGCTTTGAGCCTGGAGTTCCTCATCAGTCGTCATCAGCCCCCGACAAGCAGACTCTGTGCGCTGCACATTTCCCCCCCAATTAGGAGCAGACGCCTCTGCTGCCCCATGAGCCCGCGGAGCCGGGAGCTCTGAGACGTGTCTGTTCTGTGGCTCGACCGCTGCCTGGGGAGTGCTGTTAACGCACCCACAAAGAAGCCACAACAGCAATCACACAGCGAGAGAGAAGAACGAGAGAACATCTCCAACACCCATTAAACATTGGAGGAAAATATATAAAGAAGTGATACGAAGAGGGGATGATCAAGAGGAGTGGTTTTTTATTACTATTGGGTGGGCTCAGTTGGATACCCCATCACAAGAGAGAGCGCCAAAACAATGTTCTCCCCACCCTGGCCATGTAGTTCATGGGCCCCACAATAACAACAACAACATAAAGCATCTTCTTGAAGTGGGTTTTGTTGTTAGTTATCACAAATTGGATTATTGCATAATTTTCAAATAAATCACTAATGTGGAGCTTGTTTCTCTGGATTTACAGAGAAGAGCAACAAGTTTGATGCCAAATGTGCAAAGTCACCCTAAAGGCAGCGAATAAAAAACATTGACTGCTGTATCTCCATGGATAACACAAAGAGGAAAAATTGGATGATAAAAATGAGTAGGCTCCAAACATAGGCTACATCCAGTGATCGCCTGCAAAGAATTTCATAGCAACCATATCATCCTCATCGTAACACCCCCTATTTTTGGGACAGGAAAGTGTTTAAATTACAGACAAATGTAGGACTAATAAAAGTTGTTTAAAAGCTATTGCTGATTCCACAATATGTAGTAGGCTATAAGAGAGATTTTCAGTGGAATACATGAACAGTTAGTGGAATGTTTGGTGTGTAATAAAATAGGCCTTTTGCTTGACTAATTAGATCTCAGTCAAAACATGTCCTAATCAGCATCTCTCAGTAAAAAGCCTGTCCATTAATCTTAAAGCATAGTGGTAGAGAGCAGCATGGGTGGCATTCTACCCTCTCTCACGCACACACACAACTTACCAAACATATTTTATGAAAAAATAAAGTTTCCCACATCAGAGAGAGAGAGCAATAAAGGATTTTGTTACACTAGGCTCGTTTCGATAGGCAGAGCAATTTGTGCAAAAAGAGCAAATCCCATTTGAAAACAACTAACATTGTATTTAAGACACTAAAATGGCTTGGAATAATTTGCTGCAAATTAAGATTACAACTCTCTTTAGTGCTTTGTGGCCTTATTGCCTGTGGTCCAGAAGTGGCAGAGATTGCATTTTAATTCCGAACAATAGGCCCTGTTTTAGGGACGCATACACCTCCCTCCTTACCCACAATTATTAATCAGGATATATCACAGCTTCTTATGTTTTCCCTTTTATTGATGCATGGCAACACTGCTCGGGAACATTTCAGAGCATGAACTAACATTTTGTTCAAGTTTGGGAGGTTGGGGGAGGAGGAGAAGAAGACAGAGAGAGGAGGAGGAGGCCGACAGGAGCTGGGAGAACACGGCCCCTCTTTGGTTTGGGTTGAAGAGAGAAGATAAAATACACAGTAATACTGGACGCCCTGAAGCAGAGGCAGGCCTGGCCTACCAGCACTCATGTTTTACAATGGCTTCTACATGTCTCCACAGACACTCAGTCACATATTTAAAAAGCAGCAGGCCCACCTTGAGAGGAGGATAAGAACAGTGGCAGCAGGACGAGGGGAGGTCCTCTGGAACTGTCAGGAAAGAGCTGTCACTGTCTTCCTTTGGAAACTGTCTCCAGCAGACACACTGTAAATGCTATAATTAACTAGCTCGGGGCGATCTGAAGACAACAAAATTACACCACAATAGACGGTAAACTAATATCATAAAGGGTAATGGGCATGTTCATCATAGTCAACAGGATTTGTGTATAGAATAAGATAGATGGGCCTAATTGCAGTGCATGTGTACATGTGGGTGTGTGTGAGTTCATCTGTGTCAACATCAATTACTGCCCCATTCTCTCACTCTCACTCCTAAGAATGGAGGATCTCTGCTGTCATCTTTCCCTGAGTTGATTCATTTCCATCAGACATGCATGAGGGCTGGATTAGGGCACGCCGCCCACGGCCCCACCTCATCCCACAAACACCTTCATCTGTACATTTCCCACCCTGGGCCCGTCTGGCTGTTAAGCCCTGAGGTGATGCCTGCCGCTCGGGGCAGAGATATTATCTATATGTGGGCAACTCTCAGATTACATGATTTTGCCCTGGTACACTGCCCCTACAGCCCAAACAATCACAGGTCAGAGGCCCATTATGCCTACAGTGAAAAGTGCAGCCAGTGATCTCTACTTTTCTAACAAGTGAGAGCACAGAGCAGAGAGAGAGACGAGAAAGTTACAGACAAGAACAGGAAAAGAGAATAGAAGAGGGGGAGACAGAGGAAAAAAAGAGAGTGAGAGAGAAAGAAAGAAAGAACGAAAGAAAAGGAGACAGAGAGGGCCGAGAAATTCGAGGAGGCTCAGCAGACGTGCCGGCAGTCAAACCCCAACTCTCTGAGAGAACGCCAGAGACAGGGAAGACACTTAGTTCCAACACTAACACCAGTAATGGCTCCACAATGGAGTTCACACGAGCCTGGTGCTACACAGGAGCAGCCAAGAAAACAGTCAGCCTAAATCAGAGACCTGAATGGCAACAGAAAAAACTGAAGCAAATTCCTGCTCCAGTCAAAAGGAACTCCAAAAACGTCTGACACAGGAACTGGACGTGTTTGGGAATGAATGTCTGTAGTCTGTACTGAAGAAACGAAGGAGGAAATAACAAAAAATTTACAGTATGGAATTCAAAGATGTAGCGAGGACAAGAAAGGTGCAACCAGGGAAACAGACTGATAGAATGTAGCAGACAGTCTTAACGAAGCAGTTGTTCCTATGGGGCACAAACATCTTGCAGGCAGTGGCTATCTGCAGCTCAGAACAGCCTTAATCACAAGGTCCTTCACCTGACTTATCAACACTGGAACACACAGGAACATAGACAGCAAGGTGACATTCAGTCTGAGACATGGCATGGGTTACTATGTCCACTTTACACACAGGGCCCTAAAGAACTTTACACTAGACACAAAGTGCCTAGAATATCACAACATCTGGGATACAATCTGTGGTTACAGGTTGCCATGCATATTCAGCTCTGTTGAGTATTTAGACAGAGAAGAGAAGGGTGAGGATCTGGGTGTAAGATTGAATCCGGATGAACTACAGCAACATCTTGACAATACAGACTAATTTCTTTGACTGTGCATGGACAATAGCATGGACGTTCTGAGCCAGGAGAGGGTGGGGGAAGGTTAAAGAGAGAGTGAAGAGTTTAGGCTACTCACATGTGGTGTCCTTTCCCTCCTGCTATAAATACCGGAGCATTGCACTCCTGCTCCACTTCAGGGTCATTGCAACTGAAAAAAAACAAGACAAGCAATGTCTGGCTTTTTCCAAAACAGCCTTGTGAATGAAGTCCAGGCAACAGTGTTGAAAATATGGTCATTGGGAAACTGGAGTGGTTGTCTATTATCTTGTTGTGGAAAATATTACACAGGGACACTCAAAGTCAATCTTAAATTATTCATTGTTTATTGTCAGCGTGCTGGAGAGGTTCCAACCAATTCAATTCACCATAGTATACATGTCAATCAGGGCAGTCCCAGCAGTCTTATATACGGCTATACACAGAGAAGTTATATTTGCATGATTTAGCATGATTAATTAATCATTACTGTTTTGTTTCATTCATGTGACAGACCAATACTGGTTCATAACAAGTGACAGACCAATATCTCAAGAAGCTTCTCCTCTCTAAGCTGAGACCTTGAAACTGAGATATCTTTCGTTTGTTCTCAAAACAAGGTCTGGGCGTACTGCCAAATTGCAGCTACTGAGAGTGAGGATTTGTACAGTCAGCCACTTACATGAACACAGAAATTGGTTTATAGAACAGCACATGAATAGAACACAGAAATTAGTTATAAGAAAAGCACAAACAATAAAATTCCCATTACAATCAAATACATACCATTCAAATGCCCAAGACAAAGTTGTATGATTTGCTCTGTTTTCTCAATTCCATGCTCCCTCAATTAGCTACATATTAATTGAGATTCCTTAAGGAGAATGGAGAAGTGGCTGTTGACTGCAGATCCCAGGTTACGCTGTAGTTAGTGAGATGCATGAACTGGTTCTTGATGTTCTTTGTGCCACGGTCGTACTTCAAATTGTATATTACAGCAAACCTGTAGGCAGTGTTTTGCTGTAATATACAATTTCCAAAAACAAAACTAACAACAGATCTCTACACAGTGACGATTACTTACAATAAATACAGTAATTCATATGATTGATCTTTGACAGTCATAGAGGGTCAATTAGTAGAACAGAGATATGTTTCCCCTATTGTCGTGTATTAAAGAGGACTGGACACCACATGTGGAATAATGAGGATTCCTTGGCATACAGTGAGTACCTGAATACCATCAAACATAATGGAATGTCAAAGAAAAAAGTGGTATTTGCAACTCAGCCTGGATTTATTACCCTCAGTTAATAATCAAGCACGTTGTGCGATGAACAGCAGTGTGTGTGTGTGTGTGTGTGTCACTCTGTGCAGCACGTATATCTGTCAAGCCAAGCAGAGATGAGCCATTTAATCCATCATCCACCCATCTCTGCACCCAACCCCACCGGAATCCTGACTATCTTAATGAGTCATCCTTAAGAATATAGTAATACAGCTGGCTCCAGGCAAAGATACAGCTAAATTATATATTGTGCAATGCCTTCATTGATCCAATATGAGAAGAAAATAACTAAACATTGCTCATCTTGCAAATAGCATTGTCGCTGAGACACACTTTCATTTGTAGTCTGTCACTGCAGATGTATAAATCTGAGACTCATAAGATTATTACAGCAAAATATCATTACAATGTGTAATAAACCTGTCATCTCCTGGTGACCGTTTGACCATTGAGACAATGGAGAGCTTTGTTTGAAAGCGCCACCAAGTCTTACCACTCATCAGTGGCAGACAGAAATGTTGAGACTGCCCTCTACTGGTCATTGCCTTGTAAGTTCCTGACTACAGTTGCTACAGTACCTTTCTTCACAACTTTCATGAGGACAGAAAGTAATTGCAAAGCCATTATCCAAGATGGACCTCTTGACCCACTATACAATTCTATGACCTGGCAAATACAGATTAGATAGCCAATATAGAACCATTGGCCATTATTTGTAAAAGGAAAGATCCAGTACACAGCTCACCTGGCCAGGCTCTCCTCATGGAGATAGATCGTGAGTAGATCATACGATGTCACCAGCACATACAACCGCACCTCAAACTTGAAGTCTGGAAACAATTTATTAAACATAGATCAACATTTCTGCTTTTCTGACTACTGTCTTCATCTACATGAGTAACTGATGTGACAACACTTGATGGGCAAAAACCCACCATCAATCAGAAACTAATTATTGATGTAGCGAGACACTAAGATGTTGTCAACCATTGGAATCTGGTTAGGCTTTGAAGGGTGAGGATCAAATATATGTACCTGGTGCATTATATGTGTTATAAAACACATAATGCACCAGGTACAGTATGATCAAGTCAGACACATGACATTGGCCAATCAAAGAGAAAACCCTTCCAATAGAGCAGTCTATCAGAGCCCTATCAGTGGGTAGGAGTGGGGTCACTTATGAGGCTAAAATGTGTTGCAGGTGTTGAAGCTGAGAAGGGATGGGGGTGGGGGAGGTGGAGAGCTGCGAACCTCAGGGCTGGCTAAAGTTCAGAGGGGAAAAAACAAATGAACATTCTTCTTTCCAAATATCACCCTGACATTCTTTCCACTGTTTCATAAAAATACCTCAAAATAAAAAGTGTTTATTGCTTGTCCAAGTCAGAGAACCTTGTGGAGCTCTTCCAAAGCCAATGCCTTGAAGTGTGTGATTTACTCAACAATGCTTAATGTCTATGACACACACTCTTTTATACTTTTTTTCAGCAGAACCCCCCCCCCCCCCCCACACACACACGTAACTGGCCATATTGTTTCATTTACAACACAAGTTCGCTCAGGTCATTATCCAAGACTTAAGGTGAGTGTATCTTTAACACAGCAACACTTTACCAGTACAGAATTCTTCCTTTGGCATATTCCTGACCAGGTAGATACCTCATCCTAAAGAAGATGCTACTGGCTTAATGATCCAAGGGCCCTTGTCCTTGATGAAAGAACCTGAGGGTGAGGCAGAGAGAGGACGGGGATGTGTGGCGTGCTGTGAGAAAGACTAGAGGAGAATCATGGTGGCTTATTGTGTTTACATTTACAGTAAGTAAGTTAACAGACAAGAAAGACTTACTGAAGAACTCCTGGTACTCTGAGGGAAGCACAAAAGGTCTAAGGGACGATGTGGAAGTTGTTAAAGCCGTGAGCCTGCTGCATCCGCTGGATGTTTTTATACAGCCGGTCTTTGCGCATCAGTTCATATGACCTGGAAATGAACAGGGCCATTGACCTTTCAGCTCGAAATGCTTGAGTTCTCCACAGCTTGGGCGCTGAGAGAAATAAGACCTTGTACAAACACAATGGCAACGAGACTCCTGCATGACAGTTTGATTCATTTCATGTTTTAGAAAGGCACTGGTCCAAACAAAATGTACTTTACTGTGGAAGCCAATAAACACAAGCCCGATTTGAAGGGGTTTAAAATGCTAAGCAGAGTGAACCTTTACATCAGGAAGTGTAGCAAGCCAATTGGACATAGTTCTGTGTACATTTGGACACACTGTGGTACCTAGGGAAGTGGTTGACCTTCTGAAAGTCTTGAAGGCTACGTAGGAGGTAAGGCTTGAGGTGATTCCACATGAGGTTGAAGACATTACTGTTTAAATGGATCTGAAAATAAGACCTTCCAGTCAAGCTCAGATCTAAACGTTATGTACGTCAGACTACTTAAAGGCACTACTCACAGTAAGACCACACTATATGCAATGGCAGGGGAAATCGAAAAAAAATAAATTGACACCAGTTAATTAAAGGACATCTTAACAGGAAACAGTTTGCCTTGGTGCAAACATGAGGTTTACACAGTTGATAACCACCACATCACATCCGACAGCTTGATAAGGATGGATCTGAGGCTCAGATCTGATACTCAGTCGCTAATCTGCTGAAATATAGGCCTCTAACTTCAAATCATCTCAAAGGGCGGCCAGCTCACCAGCTATATTCATCACCATCATATTACTATATATCTGTTTTATTCCTACCCTTATGTGCTCCTTTGTGAAGAGTCAGGTTTGGCATGGGCCTGCACTTCTATGAGAAAGCCAGATGTTAGCAATAGAGGGTTATTAAACTTTGGCTCTAGGGATGATGTGGCAGACACTAGCCTGCCTTTGATGATGGGTTTAGTGGGAGTCAAGAGGCATTGAAGTTAAATAAAAATTTACTTAATAGTAAGTGCTTGGATGGAGCGATAATGGCGAGTGGGCTCCCTTGTGAAACATGATTAATGCTATGGTGGGCCAATATTTTGTCCATGGGTGCATTCCCATGCTTTGAGATAGGCAGTGTCAGTCAAACATCAGCCCTCTTATCCCCTTACAGCACAATATGTGCTAGTGAATCAGAATGAGACATTCTTTGAACATTTCATATAGTACCTCATGGAATCCATGATTGGTCAGCATGCCACGCACCAGCCGGCTCTCCGTGTGCACAATCTTGAAGGCCAGGTTGTACCGTTGTAAAGACAAAGTAGGAACATAACATTATCATTCAACAGGAATTAAGGAATAGGACAGAATAACAACAGAATTCTATACTCGCATATATCTTTAGAATGCTTCTTATGGACCCCAGTACCTCCAACAGAACAGATGTTGTCATCCTTAGAGACGATGGCTTCAGCAAAGAACACCAGGACTGGGACCTTCCTGCTGAGGCCACTCCAGGCAATGCAAGGATGGTCTCTGATGAGACAGAAACGTACCAATAAAGTATTCTTCTTATTCTTACATTGAGAGGCTCATGCAGGGTCAAGCAACACATTAGTAGTTTATTCTATTTTCACTAAATCTCAGAGCCAAAGCCCCAAAATAAGATAAATGGGTGACAAAACAGGCATAAAACTCCCATGAAAATAAGAGAAAAGCCTCTCAGACAGGGCATACAGATGTAGGATCTTAATTTGATCACTCTTTTGCTGCTGAGAATTTTCCTGCACAGCAGGAACACAAACTTGTCGTTTATTCAAGGTTTAAAAAAGGTTCTAAAGTTTGTAATTTCCACTTTCAAATATCCGACTTGATTTTCCCAACGAAACATGTATCAACCCCTACAAAAAAAAATATATTCATTAAAATCCACATTTCCTGTTGCTGCAGGATTATTGTCCTGCTGCAGCAAATTGGCTCAAATTAAGATCCTACATATGTACCCTTAACCTAAAGCTGTAAAACCTGTCTCTAAATGTTGAGTTTAAAATCCAAAATGATGCTACCCTTAGCTTACCTTAGGGTTTTGGAATGCAATCTGACAAGGTGTTTACTTTACCAGACCAGAGAAAGGTCGGGGCCTCACACAGTCTCATAGGTACTGCAAAATAACATACCTGTCAACTAACAAACACCCTGGTAACATTGCACTGAAAATATATGATAGTACCAGACACAGCCAGCATGTCTGTGGCCATGGTGGAGATAAGATGGCATGCTGATGGAGAAGAACTCTATCATACGTGACCAAGGATGGGTGTGGTATGTAAATAATACCTGCTCCTGGCTCAGCTATCCAAAAATGTCAGCCAAAACAAAGTTCCCATCTAATATGATTTCTAAAGTTCCAGAGTATTTTCAATAGTCACTCAACACAAACTCTAGTCTAGTAATACTGGGCTCTTGGAATACGCTTGTTAAAGATCTTGCAAGCTATGGTAATGTTTCTGTAATAAACATATGGATTACAGAGCTTGATATTCATGTAAATTTGCCAGTGACACACTGGGCCAATGCCAAGTCAAAGCTCCATGACATAATATCAATAGCGGTGATTTTCTCTTTCATTTGCGGGCTGAGCAAGTAGCCTAACTTTAACTTGGCAATATCATATTTAAAATCAAATTGAATGTTATTTGTCACATTCGCTGAATAGGACAGGTGTAGACCTTACCGTGAAATGCTTAGTTACAAGCCCTTAACCAACAATGCAGTTCAAGAAATAGAGTTAAGAAAATATTTACTAAAGTAAAAAATAATAATAATAATAAATAACAATAATGAGGCTATATACAGGGGGTACTGGTCCCGAGTCAATGTAAGGGGGTACAGGTTAGTCATGGTAATTCTACATGTAGGCAGGGGTAAAGTGACTATGCATAGATAATAAACAGCGAGTAGCAGCAGTGTAAATAGTCCGGGTGGCCATTTGATTTTCATGCTGAATTGTTCAGCAGTTTTGTGGCTTGGGGGTAGAAGCTGTTAAGGCGCCTTTTGGTCCTAGACTTGGCACTCCGGTATCACTTGCCATAAGGTAGTGGAGAGAACAGTCTATGACTTGGGTGACTGGAGTGTTTGACCATTTTTGGGGCCTTCCTCTGACACCGCCTAGTATATAGGTATTGGATGGCAGGAAGCTTGGCCCCAGTGATGTACTGGGCCGTACGCAGTAGAGGTCGACCGATTATGATTTTTCAATGCCGATACCGATACCGATTATTGGAGGACCAAAAAAGCCGATACCGATTAAATCGGACGATTTTTATTTATTTATTTGTAATAATGACAATTACAACAATACTGAATGAACACTTATTTTAACTTAATATAATACATTAATAAAATCAATTTAGCCTCAAATAAATAATGAAACATGTTCAATTTGGTTTAAATAATGCAAAAACAAAGTGTTGGAGAAGAAAGTAAAAGTGCAATATGTGCCATGTAAGAAAGCTAACGTTTAAGTTCCTTGCTCAGAACATGAGAACATATGAAAGCTGGTGGTTCCTTTTAACATGAGTCTTCAATATTCCCAGATAATAAGTTTTAGGTTGTAGTTATTATAGTAATTATAGGACTATTTCTCTCTATACCATTTGTATTTCATTAACCTTTGACTATTGGATGTTCTCATAGGCACTTTAGTATTGCCAGTGTAACAGTATAGCTTCCATCCCTCTCCTCGCTCCTACCTGGGCTCGAACCAGGAACACAACGACAACAGCCACCCTCGAAGCAGCGTTACCCATGCAGAGCAAGGGGAACAACTACTCCAAGTCTCAGAGCGAGTGACGTTTGAAACGCTATTAGCGCGCACCCCGCTAACTAGCTAGTCATTTCACATCGGTTACACCAGCCTAATCTCGAGAGTTGATAGGCTTGAAGCACAGCGAAGAGCTTCTGGCAAAACGCAGGAAAGTGCTGTTTTAATGAATGCTTACGAGCCTGCTGCTGCCTACCACCGCTCAGTCAGACTGCTCTATCAAATCATAGACTTAGTTATAACATAATAACACACAGAAATACGAGCCTTAGGTCATTAATATGGTCAAATCCGGAAACTATCATCTCGAAAACAAGACATTTATTCTTTCAGTGAAATACAGAACTGTTCCGTATTTTATCTAACGGGTGGCATCCATAAGTCTAAATATTCCTGTTACATTGCACAACCTTCAATGTTATGTCATAATTACGTAAAATTCTGGCAAATTAGGCGGCCCAAACTGTTGCATATACACTGACTCTGCGTGCAATGAACGCAAGAGAAGTGACACAATTTCACCTGGTTAATATTGCCTGCTAACCTGGATTTCTTTTAGCTAAATATGCAGGTTTAAAAATATATACTTCTGTGTATTGATTTTAAGAAAGGCATTGATGTTTATGGTTAGGTACACATTGGAGCAACGATACACACCACATCGATTATATACAACGCAGGACACGCTAGATAAACTAGTAATATCATCAACCATGTGTAGTTAACTAGTGATTATGATTGATTGATTGATTATAAAAAACAAGATAAGGTTAATGCTAGCTAGCAACTTACCTTGGCTTCTACTGCATTCGCGTAACAGGCAGGCTCCCCGTGGAGTGCAATGTAATCAGGTGGTTAGAGTGTTGGACTTGTTAACTGTAAGGTTGCAGGATTGAATCCCCAGAGCTGACAAGGTAAAAATCTGTCGTTCTACCCCTGAACGAGGCAGTTAACCCACCGTTCCTAGGCCGTCATTGAAAATAAGAATGTGTTCTTAACTGACTTGCCTAGTTAAATAAAGGTGTACACATTTTTTTTTCTTTATAAAATAAAAAAATTGGCCAAATTGGTGTCCAAAAATACCGATTTCCGATTGTTATGAAAACTTTAAATCGGCCATTCCGATTAATCGGTCGACCTCTAGTACGCAATACCCTCAGTAGAGTCTTACGGTCAAATGCCGGACCTGGGGACCCATGTCAAATAATTTCAGTCTCCTGAGGGGGAAAAGGTGTTCTCGTCCCCTCTTCACGACTGTCTCGGTGTGTTTGGACCATGATAGTTCATTGGTGATGTATACACCAAGGAACGTGAAGCTCTCGACCCGCTCCACTACAGCCCTGTCGATGTTATACCGGCCTGTTTGGCCCGCCTTTTCCAGTAGTCCACGATCAGCTCCTTTGTCTTGCTCACATTGAGGGAGAGGTTGTTGTCCTGGCACCACACTGCCAGGTCTCTGACCTCCTCCCTATAGGCTGTCTCATCGTTGTCAGTGATCAGGCCTATCACTGTTGTGTCATCAGCAAACTTAATGATGGTGTTGGAATCATGTTTGGCCACGCAGTCGTGCGTGAACAGGGAGTACAGGAGGGGACTAAGCACGCACCCCTGATGGGCCCCAGTGTTGAGGATCAGCGTGGCAGATGTGTTGTTGCCTACCCTTACCACCTTGGGGCGGCCCATCAGGAAGTCTAGTCCCAGGGACCTTAGCTTAGTGATGAGCTTTGTGGGCACTATGGTGTTGAACGCTGAGCTGTAGTCAATGAACAGCATTCTCACATAGGTGTTCCTTTTATCCAGGTGGGAAAGGGCAGTGTGGAGTGCGATTGAGTTTGCGTCATCTGTGGATCTGTTGGGGTGGTATGCGAATTGGAGTGGGTCTAGGGTTTCCGGGATGATGGTGCTGACGTGAGCCATGACCAGTCTTTCAAAGCACTTCATGGCTACCGACGTGAGCACTATGGGGCGGTAATCATTTAGGCAGGTTACCTTCGCTTTCTTGGGCACAGAGACTATGGTGGTCTGCTTGAAACAAGTAGGTATTACAGACATGGTCAGGGAAAGGTTGAAAATGTCAGTGTAGACACCTGCCAGTTGGCCCGCGCATGCTTTGAGTACACGTCCTGGTAATCCGTCTGGCCCCGTGGCTTTGTGACTGTTGATTTGTTTAAAGGTCTTGCTCACAATGGCTTTGGAGAGCGTGATCACACAGTCGTCCAGAACGGCTAGTGCTCTCATGCATACTTCACTGTTGCTTGCCTTGAAGCGAGCATAAAAGGCATATTTACACTGATTCTTTGGAGTGTTAGAGACTAACAGGAGTAATGCAATCTCAAAAAGGGTGTTATTATTAGTGATTCTGAACAGTCAGAAGGCTACAGTTGTAGGGCCCTATCAAAACCATTTCGTTTTTTGCCAAATTTTGTTTTCCACAAAACGAAACAGCTTTGGAAATCTGTAGTTTTTCTCATCAATGATATAGCCTCCATTGAAAATACCATTACAATATTTTTCTTCACTGGCCCAAGCAGGCCTCCCCGGGCAGCCCTGTACTTTAGCCTTAATCTAAAATGGATTAAATAGATTTTCCCCTCATCAATCTATACACAATACCCCATAATGACAAAGTAAAAAAAAAAAACTGAAATAGCACATTCACATAAGTATTCAGACCCTTTACTCAGTACTTTGTTGAAGAACGTTTGGCAGCGATTCCAGCCTTGAGTCTTCTTAGCTATGACACTACAAGCTTGGCACACCTGTATTTGGGGAGTTTCTCCCATTCTTCTCTACAGATCCTCTCAAACTCTGTCAGGTTGGATGGGGAGCGTCGCTGCACAGCTAATTTCAGGTCTCTCCAGAGATGTTCGATGTCCCGAAGCCACTCCTGCGTTGTCTTGGCTGTGTGCTTAGGGTTGTTATCCTGTTGGAAGGTGAACCTTCACCCCAGTCTGAGGTCCTGAGTGCTCTGGAGCAGGTTTTCATCAAGGATCTCTTTGTACTTTGCTCCGTTCATCTGTCCCCTCGATCCTGACTAGTCTCCCAGTCCCTGCCGCTAAAAAACATCCCCACAGCATGATGCTGCCACCACCATGCTTCATAGTAGGGATGGTGCCAGGTTTCCTCCAGATGTGATGCTTGGCATTCAGGCCAAATAGTTCAATATTGGTTACATCAGAACAGAGAATCTTGTTTCTCATGGTCTAAGAGTCCTTAGGTGCCTTTTGGAAAATTTCAAGCAGGCTGTCATTTGCTTTTACTGAGGAGTGGCTTCTGTCTGGCCACTCTTCCATAAAGGCCTGATTGGTAGAGTGCTGCAGAGATGGTTGTCCTTCTTGAAGGTTCTCCCATCTCCACAGAGTAACTCTGGAGCTCTGTCAGAGTGACCATCGGGTTCTTGGTCACCTTCCTGACCCAAGGCCCTTCTCCTCCAATTGCTCAGTTTGGCCGGGCGGCTAGCTGTAGGAAGAGTCTCGGCGGTTCCAAACTTCTTCCATTTAAGAATGATGAAGGCCACTGTGTTCTTGCGGACCTTCAATACTGCAGACATTTTTTGATACCCTTCCCCAGATTGTGCCTCAACACAATCTCGGAGCTCTACGGAGAATTCCTTCGACCTCATGGCTTGGTTTCTGACATGCAATGTCAACTGTGGGACCTTATATAGACAGGTGTGCCCCTTTCCAAATCATGTCCAAATCAAATAAATTTACCACAGGTGGACTCCAATCAAGTTGTAGAAACAGCTCAAGGATGATCAATGGAAACAGGATGCACCTGAGCTCAATTTCGAGTCTCATAGCAAAGGGTCTGAAAACGTATGCAAATAAAGTATTTCAGTTTTTTTTTTTAATAAAATGTGCAAAAATGTCTAAAAACCTGTTTTTGCTTTGTCATTAAAGGGTATTGTGTGTAGATTGATGAAACATTTTTATTTAATCCATTTAAGAATAAGGCTATAACGTAACAAAACATGGAAAAAGTGACGGGGTCTGAGTACTTTCCGAATGCACTGTATGTTGAGCCCTGGACTGCTATGATACATTTACAGTAGCTGTGCTGCTAGACATCATGTGTCACTACAGAGGGAGCTTTAATAAATCCAATTTATTTATAAAGCCCTTTTTACATCAGCCAATGAAACCCAGCCTAAAACCCCAAACAGCGAGCAATGCAGAAGCACATGTCATAGTTGTAATAGTTAGGCTAGTGCCGTGGCAGCATCATCACCAGTAATAACCCAGTATCTACCTAACATAGGGTCAAACTCATTTCAATATTAAGCATGCAGTGCTTAATAATGTAGGCCTATTGAATGTCTTGAGGGAGATTTGTCTGGCACTAAAGACGCTTGAAATCAATAATACATTTTAGTCTGATGACCAGGTCTTGACTGTTTTCTAAACAGATTCCATTACAGCTACATGCAAATGATCTAAGGTGCACTGAAAGTGCATTCTAATTTGTTGCCAAAGAGTTTAGTCCTCTAATTAAATTTGAATTCAGCAATAGATTAAGACTAGACCGTGAACTTCTTGGCCTAATCTACTGTGGAAGTACATGGTCTATTTAAAGACTACTGGAGGTGCCAGGCTACTTAAGTGCCAAATTCATCACATTTAAATACACCAAATAAACCAGGCTTAATTTAGATTGCACTGTAAGCTCCAGTGAACTAAGTTTACCAACATATTGATGCTTTACACAGTATATTTAGCTAAAACTGTTCTTCATTAAGCATAATAAGGCAGTGTTACAGTGTTTATGACGGTTGCATAGAATTACAAATTAGAACTCTTAGAATTGAATAGGATCTCTGCGGTTTCCATTATGATCGAGTTTAAACATTGACATATATGTATTACTTATCCCAGTAATGTTGCTTTCTACAACTAGAAGGACATGTAACCAACCCAATAACAACCCAATCAGAACAGCCACTTACTCTTGCTCGTCCTCTGAGGAGGACTCTGAATCCTCTTTATCCCAGATCACCGCTGGCATTTCCACCACAGTGAAGAGGGAGGTACCTCCTGATTAAATCTGCTTTGAGTCAGGTATCGATCTCAGGTTATGACTGTGGTCATCTCCAGTTCTCACCGTCTACTGTTGAAATATCAGTCTAGTTAAAACATAGCATATTATTAATACTGAATAATACATTGTCTGCAATTGAGAGGAGCCATATTATATAAATAATGTTCATGCAAAAATTATGAGTCTGTCCATATCAGCACTGCCCAGCAACAAACGTAATCATAGGAGGTCACACCATGCACTGAAAATGAAACATATGTTGCGTGTTGCTATGTTTTTTTATATACACTACCGGTCATAAGTTTTAGAACACCTACTCATTCAAGGGTTTTTCTTTATTTGTACTATTATCTGACCGCAAGGCACTACAGAGGGTAGTGCGTACGGCCCAGTACATCACTGGGGCTAAGCTTGCTGCCGTCCAGGACCTCTACACCAGGCGGTGTCAGAGGAAGGCTCTAAAAATTGTCAAAGACCCCAGCCACCCCAGTCATGGACTGTTCTCTCTACCAAAGCATGGCAAACAGTACCGGAGTGCCAAGTCTAGGACAAAAAGGCTTCACAACAGTTTTTACCCCCAAGCCATAAGACTCCTGAACAGGTAATCAAATGGCTACCCGGGCCATTTGCATTGTGTGTCCCCCCAAACCCTCTTTTTACGCTGCTGCTACTCTCTGTTTATCATATATACATAGTCACTTTAACTATACATTCATGTACATACTACCTCAATTGGGCCGACCAACCAGTGCTCCCGCACATTGGCTAACCGGGCTATCTGCATTGAGAAATGACAGTCCATCATTACTTTAAAACATGAAGGTCAGTCAATACGGAACATTTCAGTGCAGTCGCAAAAACTTTCAAGCGCTATGATGAAACTGGCTCTCATGAGGGCCGCCACAGGAATGGAAGACCCAGAGTTACCTCTGCTGCAGAGGATAAGTTCATTAGAGTTACCAGCCTCAGAAATTGCAGCCCAAATAAATGCTTCACAGAGTTCAAGTAACAGACATCTCAACATCAACTGTTCAGAGGAGACTGTGTAAATCAGGCCTTCATGGTCGAATTGCTGTAAAGAAACCACTACTAAAAGGACACCAATAAGAAGAAGAGACTTGCTTGGACCAAGAAACACGATCAATGGACATTAGACCGGTGGAAAGGTGTCCTTTGGTGTGGAGTCCAAATTGGAGATTTTTGGTTCCAACCGCTGTGTCTTTCTGAGACGCGGTATGGGTGAACTGATGATCTCCGCATGTGTGGTTCCCACTGTAAACCATGGAGGAGGAGGTGTTATGGTGTGGGGGTGCTTTGCTGGTGACACATTCAGTGATTTAAAAAACAAAACACGGCACACTTAACCAGCATTGCTACCACAGCATTCTGCATCGATACGCCATCCCATCTGGTTTGGGATTAGTGGGACTATCACTTGTTTTTCAACAGGATAATGACCCAACACACCACCAGGCTGTTTGACCAAGAAGGAGAGTGATGGAGTGCTGCATCAGATGACCTGGCCTCCACAACCACGCGACCTCAACCAAATTGCAATGGTTTGGTATGAGTCGAACCGCAGAGTGAAGGAAAAGCAGCCAACAAGTGCTCTGCATATGTGGGAACTCCTACAAGACTGTTGGAAAAGCATTCCAGGTGAAGCTGGTTGAGAGAATGCCAAGAATGTGCAAAGCCTTCATCAAGGCAAAGGGTGGCTATTTGAAGAATCTCAAATATAAAATATATTTTCATTTGTTTACAACTTTTTTGGTTACTACATGATTGCATGTGTTATTTCATAGTTTTGATGTCTTCACTATTATTCTACAATGTAGAAAATAGTAAAAAATAAAAGAAAAACCCTTGAATGAGTAGGTGTTCTAAAACTTTTGACCGGTAGTGTATATGCTACATTTTAACTATTTTTTTTTTAATTAATCACAACAAATCAATACAAAAAGTTAAATGGGGAAAACAAGTATATATAAAGAATATTTTGGCGGGCCTCCCAACTGGCGCAGTGGTCTAAGGCACTAGCTAGCTGTGCCACTAGAGATTCTGGGTTCAAGTCCAGGCTCTGTGGCAGCCGGCCGCGACTGGGAGACTCATGGGACACAATTGCACAATTGGCCAAAAGAATAATTAAATTAATTACATAAAAAAATGTCAACTTATTTCTATCATAAATAAAGAATGCAAGCAGCACATCTCTCCATAATAGTGTAAAATCTACATAAATGTGTTCAATTATAAATCTACTGATGTCTTGCCACAGATTCCTTAAATGAATACAATGCCAAAAAACAGAAAATACTGTTTCTGGGTGGTCATTACAAAAGGTACAATTTGATTATTATTTAATTTTTTTACTTCTTCATATAGTGGTTGGCAGGATAATATTTATGAACAATTTTAAAAGAAACTTCCATAATTTTGTTAATAAGTAGGTGTGCGGGTGGCAACATCCAAACTTTTTTCCAACAGACATTATCAATAAAACCATTCCAATAAGCCATGACATATGGGATAGATACATCCTGTTGAAACAAGGCTCGTATAGCTCTATTGTTATTGAATGGACTCAAAGAAAAGAAAATCTTTCCTACTGATGAGTCAACGGGGTTAATCGTAACTACGTTTTTCATTGGGAGAGCAAACTAACATTCAGGTTATAAATCATGACAGCCGTAAAACTACCATATAAACACACCCAACTCTTCCCAGCATAGGATAAACTTACGTAATCAAAGAACCACATTTAGTTACAGTAGCTAGCTAGCCATCATTAACAGTCGTCCTGTAGCCTATTTGTAACTACAACAACTGACTGGCAACCAATGGAGGGAGCATCCACATTGTCCTCAAGCACGTGACGTTTCTGACACAATTTACACTGTGAATCCCAAACACTGATCCCAAACCACACCCTCGCACCTACCAACCAACCACTGGTATAATAAGAACGGCTACCAACTCGCTCAGAGGGCCCTCTGTTTTCACATGTTGCTGATGAAACTCCTAGGGTGACTGACCTCCAGAGAATTGCAAAGGGATCAATAAACCCATCAACTTCTGGACACACTCCTGACTTGAATGATGCAATTCATGTTCCACTTTTTAAGAACAAAACGAGCATGAAATTCAAATGAACAAATCCCCCCTGTAGTTTTACAGTATATAAACCTCAGTAACAGATAAACATTTAATTTTGGAGCTATTTCATCTGTTACGTGTCAAGTCTCGAAATCAGACAAACAAATGCACTTTTGTATGAAATTGCCAAAACATATTGCTGACACTCGGTATAGCACTTCGCTCTGAAGCCTTACTGGCTCAGTCGAATTGGCTATCTGAGGGTCTAATTAACCCCTACACCCTCGATAATGTTCACCCCCTGAGCTTTGGGACACTTGTGCAAATGGCGGAGGTGCGTGTAAACGCGCAAATGGAGAGCCGAGGGGAAGGGGGTGATTTGGGATTCAGACCCCATTTGTGATGGATTTCTATAAATCCAAATCTGCATCATAAAATAATGATTTTTATTGAGGGAAAAAAAACAGACCTGCATGTGCATTCCAATGTTTAAGTTACTGTACTGAACTGGTACATATGGTTAGAGAATTTCACACATAGAATTCATTCTATGAAATATTCATACAAAGGCTTAATTACATCCTCCCAGCTGCCCACTGCACTGAGGCTAGGAAACACTATCACTACAGAAAAATCCACAATAATTGAGAATTTCAATAAGCATTTTTCTATGGCTGGCCATGCTTTCCACCTGGCTACCCCTACCCCGGTCAACAGCCCTGCGCTCCCCACAGCAACTCGCCCAAACCTCCCCCACCCAAATCCAGATAGCTGATGTTCTGAAAGAGCTGCAAAATATGGACCCCTACAAATCAGCCGGGCTAGACAATCTGGACCCTCTCTTTCTAAAATTATCTGCCGAAATTGTTGCAACCCCTATTACTAGCCTGTTCAACCTCTCTTTCGTATCGTCTGAGATTCCCATAGATTGGAAAGCTGCCGCGGTCATCCCCCTCTTCAAAGGGGGATACACTCTAGACCCAAACTGCTACAGACCATTATCTATTCTACCCTGCTTTTCTAAAGTCTTTGAAAGCCAAGTTAACAAACAGATCACCGACCATTTCGAATCTCACCGTACCTTCTCCACTATGCAATCTGGTTTCAGAGCTGGTCATGGGTGCACCTTAGCCACGCTCAAGGTCCTAAACGATATCATAGCCGCCATTGATAAGAGACATTACTGTGCAGCCGTATTCATCGACCTGGCTAAGGCTTTCGACTCTGTCAATCACAACATTCTTATTGGCAGACTCAACAGCCTTGGTTTCTCAAATGATTGCCTCGCTTGGTTCACCAACTACTTCTCCAATAGTGTTCAGTGTGTCAAATCGGAGGGCCTGTTGTCCGGACCTCTGGCAGTCTCTATGGGGGTGCCACAGGGTTCAATTCTTGGGCCGACTCTTTTCTCTGTATACATCAATGATGTCGCTCTCGCTGCTGGTGATTCTCTGATCCACCTCTACGCAGATGACACCATTCTGTATACCTCTGGCCCTTCGTTGGACACGGTGTTAACTAACCTCCAGATGAGCTTCAATGCCATACAACTCTCCTTCCGTGGCCTCCAACTGCTCTTAAATGCAAGTAAAACTAAATGCATGCTCTTCAACCGATCGCTGCCTGCACCTGCCCGCCCGTCCAGAATCACTACTCTGGACGGTTCTGACTTAGAATATGTGGACAACTACAAATACCTAGGTGTCTGGCTAGACTGTAAACTCTCCTTCCAGACTCACATTAAGCATCTCCAATCCAAAATTAAATCTAGAATCGGCTTCCTATTTCGCAACAAAGCATCCTTCACTTTGGTATGCTGCCAAACATACCCTCGTAAAACTGACCATCCTACCGATCCTCGACGATGTCATTTACAAAATAGCCTCCAACACTCTATTCAACAAATTGGATGCAGTCTATCACAGTGCCATCCGTTTTGTTACCAAAGCCCCATATACTAAAAACCACTGCGACCTGTAAGATCTTGTTGGCTGGCCCTCGCTTCATACTCGTCGCCAAACCCACTGGCTCCAGGTCATCTACAAGTCTCTGCTAGGTAAAGCCCCGCCTTATCTCAGCTCACTGGTCACCATAGCAGCACCCACCCGTAGCACACGCTCCAGCAGGTATATCTCACTTGTCACCCCCAAAGCCAATTCCCCCTTTGGCCGCCTCTCCTTCCAGTTCTCTGCTGCCAATGACTGGAACGAACTGCAAAAGTCTCTGAAGCTGGAGACTCATATCTCCCTCACTAGCTTTACGCACCAGCTGTCAGAGCAGCTCACATCTCACTGCACCTGTACATACCTCATCTGTAAATAGCCCATCCAATCTACCTCATCCCCATACTGTATTTATTTATTTATCTGGCTCCTTTGCACCCCAGTATCTCAACTTGCACATTCATCTTCTGCACATCCTACCATTCCAGTGTTTAATTGCTATATTGTAATTACTTTGCCACCATGGCCTATTTATTGCCTTATCTCTCTTATCCTACCTCGACTGTATTATTGATTGTGTTTGTTTATTCCATGTGTAACTCTGTTGTTGTGTCGAACTGCTTTGCTTTATCTTGGCCAGGTCGCAGTTGCAAATGAGAACTTGGCTCAACTAGCCTACCTGGTTAAATAAAGGTGAAATAAAAAAAATATAAAAATAAATCAACATTGTCTATCATAGTATTAAAACAATTGATGAAGTATCCACATATGTATGGTGTTTTTATAGTACATTGTATATATATACACTGCTCAAAAAAATAAAGGGAACACTAAAATAACACATCCTAGATCTGAATGAATGAAATATTCTTATTAAATACTTTTTTCTTTACATAGTTGAATGTGCTGACAACAAAATCACACAAAAATTATCAATGGAAATCAAATTTATCAACCCATGGAGGTCTGGATTTGGAGTCACACTCAAAATTAAAGTGGAAAACCACACTGTTGGCTGATCCAACTTTGATGTAATGTCCTTAAAACAAGTCAAAATGAGGCTCAGTAGTGTGTGTGGCCTCCACGTGCCTGTATGACCTCCCTACAACTCCTGGGCATGCTCCTGATGAGGTGGCGGATGGTCTCCTGAGGGATCTCCTCCCAGACCTGGACTAAAGCATCCGCCAACTCCTGGACAGTCTGTGGTGCAACGTGGCGTTGGTGGATGGAGCGAGACATGATGTCCCAGATGTGCTCAATTGGATTCAGGTCTGGGGAACGGGCGGGCCAGTCCATAGCATCAATGCCTTCCTCTTGCAGGAACTGCTGACACACTCCAGCCACATGAGGTCTAGCATTGTCTTGCATTAGGAGGAACCCAGGGCCAACCGCACCAGCATATGGTCTCACAAGGGGTCTGAGGATCTCATCTCAGTACCTAATGGCAGTCAGGCTACCTCTGGCGAGCACATGGAGGGCTGTGCGGCCCCCCAAAGAAATGCCACCCCACACCATGACTGACCCACCTCCAAACCGGTCATGCTGGAGGATGTTGCAGGCAGCAGAACGTTCTCCACGGCGTCTCCAGACTCTGTCACGTCTGTCACATGTGCTCAGTGTGAACCTGCTTTCATCTGTGAAGAGCACAGGGCGCCAATGGCAAATTTGCCAATCTTGGTGTTCTCTGGCAAATGCCAAACGTCCTGCACGGTGTTGGGCTGTAAGCACAACCCCCACCTGTGGACGTCGGGCCCTCATACCACCCTCATGGAGTCTGTTTCTGACCGTTTGAGCAGACACATGCACATTTGTGGCCTGCTGGAGGTCATTTTGCAGGGCTCTGGCAGTGCTCCACCTGCTCCTCCTTGCACAAAGGCGGAGGTAGCGGTCCTGCTGCTGGGTTGTTGCCCTCCTACGGCCTCCTCCACGTCTCCTGATGTACTGGCCTGTCTCCTGGTAGCGCCTCCATGCTCTGGACACTACGCTGACAGACACAGCAAACCTTCCTGCCACAGCTCGCATTGATGTGCCATCCTGGATGAGCTGCACTACCTGAGCCACTTGTGTGGGTTGTAGACTCCGTCTCATGCTACCACTAGAGTGAAAGCACCGCCAGCATTCAAAAGTGACCAAAACATCAGCCAGGAAGCATAGGAACTGAGAAGTGGTCTGTGGTCACCACCTGCAGAACCACTCCTTTATTGGGGGTGTCTTGCTAATTGCCTATAATTTCCACCTTTTGTCTATTCCATTTGCACAACAGCATGTGAAATTTATTGTCAATCAGTGTTCCTTCCTAAGTGGACAGTTTGATTTCACAGAAGTGTGATTGACTTGGAGTTACATTGTGTTGTTTAAGTGTTCCCTTTATTTTTTTGAGCAGTATATATATATATATACACACATACATACATACACACCTACATGTCTTAATCACCAGGCAATCACTGGACTAAATGAAGCGAAGTCTCCATCTAGTCGGGCCCGGTGCACCAGGAGAGCTAAATCGAATGCGCCCACAGTCGCAATTGTGGTTTGGGTTGTAATGATTGGTGGAATGAGCAAAAGAAACGGAAGAAATTAAGAGAATGTTAGAGAAGCAACAGCTGTGCTGGAGTGCGATCATTATGGGTGACCATTCTGATGATATGGAGTGGGAGGATGAGGGGCAAGGATCTGAATGGTCTGTAGAGGAAAGACATAAGAAGAAGAGAGATCATGATACTGAAAGCAGGTGAGCGTCTAGTGTAGAAAGCAAAAATAGGGTCAAGGTAGGAAGCAAGAGCAATAATGTGTCGGAGTGGAAAGTTGTGATTGATGAGACCATAGGGCCTCATTTACACCCTACCTGACTAACTAATGCTGTAGAGAGAGAGAGATGGGTGAAGTTAAACTAGCCCGGTTAATTGGAAATGGTAGATTTCTAATATTTTGTGGTAGCCAGGCTCAGCAAGGGAAGATTCTGGAAATGGAAAAGCGTAATGGGAAGAAGATTAAAAGTCATGCTCCTGGTGTTTTTGCTAGGTTGAGGGGGGGGGAGGGGGGGGTCATCACTGTGTGTCACGCTGGATAATGATAGGAGACAAGCGCATACGTAATAGGGTTTTTTATTTGTCCACCCAAACAAAAGAGCGAGGTGTAAACCTGGAAACAATACACGGGACAGGACCCGTAAAACAAGTGCACAATAACACGTAGCATAGAAGCCGATACAACAGCACAGGTACTCAAAAGACCAACGAATATGATAACAATAACCGACAAGCACAACAGGGTACAGAGGGCACACACACACGTGTGTGTTATATAGATTGGGATATATCCCAATCAGGGGGAATGGGAACCAGGTGTGCGTAATGAGACAAGACAGTCCGTGGTTGGTGGTAATGAATCCAGTTCAGTGACACCTAGAAGGCCGGTGACGTAGACCTCTGGAGCTGGTGAACGGAATGAGCAGCAGTACCGAGTACATCTCCTACCCCCCCCCCCCCCCCCCCCCCCCACGCTGCGTATTGGTCCGATATCTCCTACTCCTCCTCAGACGAGAAGGACGAAGAACGTGACAGAATCACCCACCGCAACCGGACCAAGCAGCGTGGTAACGGGCAGCAGCAGCAGCGATCGCAGGACTCCTGGACCTGGGAGGAGATTCTGGACGGCAAGGGACCCTGGGCACAGGCTGGAGAATATCGCCGCCCCAAGGCTGAGCTGGAGGCAGCGACAGTGGAGAGGCGGCGGTATGAGGAAGCAGCACGAAAGCGCGGCTGGAAGCCAGAGAGGCAGCCCCAAAAATGTATTGGGGGAGGCACACGGGGAGTGTGGCTAAGTCAGGTAGGAGACCTGAGCCAACTCCCCGTGCTTACCGTGGAGAGAGAGGGACCGGGCATGCACCATGTTATGCCGTGAGGCGCACGGTGTCCCCGGTGAGCAGGCATAGCCCGGTGCGGTACATAGCAGCGCCTCGTATCGGCCGGGCTAGAGTGGGCATCGAGCCAGGTGCCATGAAGCCGGCTCAACGCATCTGGTCTCCAGTGCGTCTCCTCGGGCCGGGGTACATGGCACCAACCCTACGCATGGTGTCCCCGGTTCACCAGCACAGCCTGGTGCGTGGAGAAGGCACCGGATAGACCGGACCGTGAAGACGCACTACAGGTCTCGAGCACCGAGCCTGCCCAACTCTACCTGGCTGAATGCTCCCCGTAGCCAGGCCAGTGCGGTGAGGTGGAATAGCCCAGCCCTCCTGTGGCAGCCCCACGCACCAGCTCTCCTGTGGCAGCCCCACACACCAGCTCTCCTGTGTCAGCCCCACACACCAGCTCTCCTGTGGCGGCACCACACACCAGCTCTCCGGTGGCGGCACCACACACCAGGCCTCCAGTTCCTGCTCCCCGCACTCGCCCAGAGGTGCGTGTCCCCAGCCCGGTACCACCAGTTCCGGCACCACGCACCAGGCCTACAGTGCGCCTCCAGGGTCCAGTATGCCCTGTTCCTGCTCCCCACACTCGCCCAGTGGTGCCTGAGCCGCCCTTCAGTCCAGAGGCGCCTGAGCCGCCTGAGCTGCCCCTCGGTCCAGAGGCGCCCCTCGGTCCAGAGGCGCCCCTCGGTCCAGTGGGGCCCTTTATTAGGGTTCCCAGTCCAAGGTCGGCGGCGAGGGTCGCCGCTCCAAAGAGGTTACTGAAGCGGGCAATGACTATGGTGGAGTGGGGTCCACGTCCCGCGCCAGAGCCGCCACCGCGGACAGATGCCCACCCAGACCCTCCCCTATAGGTTTAGGTTTTGCGGCCGGAGTCCGCACCTTGGGGGGGGGGTACTGTCACGCCCTGACCATAGTTTGCTTTGTATGTTTCTATGTTTTGTTTGGTCAGGGTGTGATCTGAGTGGGCATTCTATGTTGTATGTCTAGTTTGTCTATTTCTATGTGTTTGGCCTGATATGGTTCTCAATCAGAGGCAGGTGTTAGTCGTTGTCTCTGATTGGGAACCATATTTAGGTAGCCTGTTTTGTGTTGTGGGTGATTGTTCCTGTTCCTGTGTTTTTTGTATTTTCACCGTTCAGGACTGTTTGGTTTCGTTCTCGTGTTTTTGTTAGATTATTCGTGTTCATTAAAAATGGATAATCATCACGCTGCATTTTGGTCCTCCTCTCTTTCTCCTAACGACGAACGTGACAAGGAATACGTAATTGGGGATTTTTATTTCTCCACCCAAACAAAAGAGCGAGGTGTAAACCTCTAAACAATACACGGGACGAGACACGTAAAAAAAATGCACAATAACACGTAGCATGGAAGCCAATACACCAGCACAAGACCAACGGACATGGTAACAATAACTGACAAGGTCAATGATGAACAGAGGGCACACACACACAAACATACATACTAATCAGGGGGAATGGGAACCAGGTGTGCGTAATGAGACAAGACAGTCCGGGGTTGGTGGTAATGATCCAGTTCAGTGACACCTAGAAGGCCGGTGACGTAGACCTCCGGAGCTGGTGAACGGAATGAGCAGCAATACCGGGGGATCTGACACTGTGGTCCCAATATCTATGTCAACAGATAATATTAAAGAAAATGTAAGGTTGATCAGTAGGAAAGAGGGTCAAAGAAGTGGAAGCTTATCAGTGACGCTGTGCCTTGAGAAAGTCTTGCCCGGGAAAAGTACAGCTTGGATTCCTTAGCTTCAATGTTAGAGAATTTGTCCCATTTGCACTGCAGTGTTTTAAATGCCAAAGAATAGGACATGTAGCTGCTCAGTGTAAAGGAAAGAAAGGATGTGCCAATTGTTGAGGGGCACATAATTACGGTGAATGTGGAAGCAATGTGAAGGTTTAGCACCGATGGAGCTTACATGGAAGTACCTGTAGTAAGTGGACCTACTGTCGAGGCTGGTGCTTCGGATGGTCCTGGCATGGTTTCGAGGCCTGTTCAGAAATCTTGTGCTCATGAATGTGTGGTGTCAAAGGACACTTTGATAATTAATCAAGTTGAATTTATAGCTTTTATTGGTAAGGTTAACAATATGACTCGGGTTGTGGAAAGCAGAAATGCAAGGTTGAAGGTTATTATGGAGACGGTAAAAGAGATATTGGGGGTAACATATGTTACTGTTGAAATGGTTATTGATATGCTGAGTGTTTCAGCATGATATAAAGTTTAATGGCATTGGGAGGATTTTGGGGGAGGAGGGAGGGTATGGTAGAAGTTAAGGATTTATTTGGTTTTTAATTTACATGGTAGTTCAGAATTGGGCAGTTTGTGAATTCCAGCACAGTAGGTGGCGGCATACACTTTAAACGTTTGTTTGCAGAAGAAGAAGGAGCGTGAGCGAAATAATGCGGAACCCAACAACTACGTTACCAGAGATTAATGGGACAA
Source organism: Salvelinus namaycush (assembly GCF_016432855.1). Lineage (NCBI taxonomy): Eukaryota > Metazoa > Chordata > Actinopteri > Salmoniformes > Salmonidae > Salvelinus > Salvelinus namaycush. Next base: position 25,597,446 of record NC_052334.1, on the reverse strand, counting down.
TTTGACCAAGACATCTTTTGAGCTCTCTAAATAGCCTAATTGAATGTCCATATCAGGTAGTAGTTATTGAACAACAGTAGCTAGCTAGCTTCACACAGTATTCTCAATATCAAAAACATTATCATTGTTTTCACACGTTAACATTGTATGCCTATTGATTTCGACTCTGTGATCTCGACATCGATCACTGTCGTATCTGGATATGCCCCAGCTATAAACTACACTTTAGAAGGTAAATTAGACACATGGTTATCAAGCTAGCAATAGTTGTTGCCAACTAACAGTTGCTAGCTACAGTAGCTATCCTTTGATCGTGGTAGTTATTGCAACCTGTCAGGTAGCATTCATTGATCCCGGCTATAGCAATCAGAATGAAGCTGTTATTTTCTTGATAGCTTTTGCACACTGCAATGCTGTCGGTCCCTCATTCTCAGCCAACTTGTCTGGCAGGTGCGTCCCACAGAAGGCAAGGATGAGTCGTTTTCTAAATGTTCTGCGGATTTGGTTGGTAGGTAATGGTGTCTCTGTCATTGCCATGGTAAACACCGTCCAGAGTTTCAGCGATCACAGCTTCCTCTCTGAGAAACTCTACACGGGGACACCAGAGTTTGGTGAGTAGTTTCTACACTTCATGACTGGAATGCTCTTACCCTGCAAGGGCCGGTGTGGGTGCAGGCTTTTACTCCAGCCAAGCAGAAACCTGATACATCAAATCATAATTCAGTGAAGGAATTGATTAATGGAATCAAATCGGTTGCTGCTTGGGTAGGGGAAAAGCCTGCCCCCACAGGGTAAGTTTCCCATCTGCTGCTTTAGTCCAGCGCTCAAAAAACATTCTTATAGGGGTTTCAGCGGTTGGCTGCGCGTTACTTAAATTCCGTCGCGGTGTTTTAACGTTTAGAAATGTCAATAATCATTGCTTTCTAAACAGTTTTCGAAACATCTGGCCCTTATCTTTTATATCAGCGAGAAAGAATCTTTCAAATAAAAAATATACACTTACTTTAGCAGCGTTGCACGTGTCCATATTGTTGGTGCCTCCAGTTGACGAACTACACTTCCTCCCCAGTTAGCTGACACACAGGTGTTTGGCGCGCATTAGATTGCTAATTAGCACAGGTGGCTGCCTATGTCTTCTTCTCTTCCGTAAACAAGCGCTGTAACATCAAGATATGGCTGTGGGAACACTAACTATTAAGGTGTGTTTGTTTTGAAAATTATTTCTTGCTGATGTGAAAGATAGGTTCCTTATGTTTCCAAAACCGATGCATTTTAAACGTTCAGAGCGTCAGACCCTCCCATAACACACACAACTCCCCCGACCCGAAGATGCTATCATCAATAGGCACAAAAGCAGTTAGTGTCTATGAATGGGGTACTGTAGAGTCTATCCATACAATCCCACAAATATCCTGTAGGTTTATGTCATTATGCCTGTATATAAGACTGGGTTACACATTGATTTGTCTACATTACAGGAGCTTAACAGTAGCAGTATGCTCCATGGTGCAAGGAATTTCGGGGAATTTAATTTAGGTTTTGCTTCCTTTTACAGTAAATAGCCTCCAAGCAAGAACATTTGGTATCTGGACATTGTTGTCGTCAATTATCCGCTGCACATTCAGAACAAAACGTAAGATTTCCTCCATACCTGCACTGTTGTGTCTGTTCATGCAGTAGTGAGTGCATAAACTATGACTCATGTTCTATGGAAGTTATCTTTCTCCTCTTCTGCAGCCTCTATCACATCACCCTGTGGACACTTCCTGTCTGAAGCCTTCATCTACAAAACGGCACCTCTGACCATTGGCATTATGGCACCTCTCATTGTGGCGAGTAAGTACTGCAGCTCTATAATCCCATCTGATCAAATAGTGAGCTTGTTTTGTTATAACCAGTAACAACACAGTGTTAGTAAATCATCAAACTACCAGGTACAGAATGTGCATCGCTCAACAACATTTTTCATCTGATATAATTTGCTCAGAGCTTGTGCTGCTGGTGTCTGTTATTGCAGAGGAAACCCCATTCCATCCTCTCACCTCTCCAGGTTTCTCTATCGTGGAAATGCTGATTGGGTTCCAGTGTGTTCCAGAGCCTCAGGAGGAGGTGGCTGTACGTCATAAGAAGCAGAACTGATTCCAAGCTGCAGAAAACTTTTGTTATACATTGTGCCATTTTGCCCAGCAATAGAGAGCTGTGGGATAGTATACTTCTTCTCTTGAATAATGAGTGGCCTATTTACTATACTGTATGTACACAAAGACAAGTCCAATAGCTTTAAACTTTTAAGAGGGGGTATACAATAACTGGAGTTTATTTTGCAGGTCATTTGTACCTGTCCTATGTGATTTGTACCTGTGCTAGAATATACTAGTTTGGCTACAGCTGTTTCACTCTTGCATGGACAATTGAACAGGGATTGTCGATCAATGTTTCATCATGTACAGTACAGTAATTTACATAAATGTACAGTGATGATTTTATGTATATTAATAATGGTTTGATTAATGTGTGGTAGGGTTGACTGGATTTGGAATTATTTTATGTAAATGAACAGTGTGTGCCATGTACAGTACTTGAATGGATTCTCTCAACATTGGGCCTTTGTCTTGATTTCTAAACTGCTCAGTGATGGTGTGCTTTCTGTATGTTACTGGATTTTGTGTGTGGTATAACATCCATTGATAAAATAACTGAGCATTTTTTTAAATGTTTTTTACATTTAGTTCACCATGTACAATTGTTCACACTGACATTTTGTCCAAACAACATCTACAAACATTTTTACAAAACTATAATTATGTTGTTCATTACTGAATATGAGAAATAGTAAAAATGACATCACCATTTGATGTATATAAAATTATCCTTCAAAACAAAAAAAAGCTGATGAAACACTGCACTATGGAATTTAATCTTAAATCTCACTATTAACATTAAGTATGGCATGAAAGAGTTCTCAGTAACAAATATACAGGCCAAAAGAATCATACATACAAATACAACACTCGCCTACCTCGTGCAAAATGACAAGTCCATTGGATTGTCTGTCTTGCCACGCTAATGATTTTGTGCTCACATTGTTATCATAGTGTTTTAGGCTCTAAAGCAAGTCAATGCAGAGCATTAAATACAATAGTCCCAAAGTTTCTGACTTATTCTAAGAATGTGGTTAAAGCAGGTTGATTCCTTCTGAGACATACTCAGGCACAGTATCAACCCTATTCACCATTATCAGTAGTACTTAGAAGTATCTCTGTGTAATCCTATTTGGCAGATAGCAATCTCAAAATCCTGTTAAACCACTAGGTGAGTTGGCTTGACTGGACCTAGAACAGTTACATTAATACATTTAGCAATGTTAAGTTTGGTTACGGTATAGTATTGGTCAAATGTCAGGAAACAAAAAGCACAATACTGCTCATATCGGGATGCACAGACATCAACATTTACATGATTTAGATTGGAGACAGTCAAAGGTAAACAAAATGAAAAGATGAACCATTCATAGCGTACTCTCAAAAAGTGACACTTAAATATTAATTAACAGGTCATTCAACTTGAAATACTTCTGCTTGTGCTTGACAATCAAACTCGTTATCTGTCGAGTAATTTGCTAAAGAGGGAGAACATGTGAGGTTCCAAGTGAGTTCTTCTGCATGGCTTGAGTAGATCTGGGGAGCCAGTTGTGCTAGGCAGTAGAAATAGCAGTCACTGGAACTAAAGCCAAAGCAGGGTGTCCATACCCCAGCCTACAGTACATTCCTGGGCTCTGACTTCCTCAGAGGCGTCCTCCATGTCATAGTTTCAATTAAGTACATTAAGTACAAATTCATCACTTGTGCATGTGCTCACCTTCACATTTGTAAAGGGAAAGCAGCATGCTTTTTAGTGTATGTATTGAATCTGTTCCTGTTTGTGTGTACATCCTTTGGTAGTTTTCAAACATGTCAGTGTGTGCTGGGCTGTCTTCTCACACCTGTCCAACTGGAATTCCTCCTTATACCTTGACCTCCTTCAGTGTATCTGGCGGTGAGATGCCTGCCTGTTTCTGTCAAATCAAAACATTACTATTAGAAATCAGATTTTCCTCATGATGTTCCAATATTATATATTACTACATGTACTATGTTAAAACTTTAAATTGTGTTATTTCTATTGAGGTGGAGCTTACTAACAACGGAACATCTTATTGGGTCTCAATATTTATAAACAAAGCATATTTTATTTAACCCTTATTTTACCAGGTAAGTTGACTGAGAACACATTCTCATTTACAGCAACGACCAGGGGAACAGTTACAGGGGAGAGGAATGAGCCAATTGGAAGCTGGGGATGGTATGAGGGCCAGATTGGGAATTTATCCAGGACACCGGGATTAACACCCCTACTATTACGATAAGTGCCACAGTGACCACAGAGTCGGAACACCTGTTTAATGTCCCATCCAAAAGCGTCACCGTACACAGGGCAATGTCCCCAATCACTGCACTGGGGGATTGGGATATATTTGTTTTAGACCAGAGGAAAAAGTGCCTCCTACTGGCCTTCCAACACCATCTGGCCTCCCATCCAGAGACCAACCAGGACCAACCCTGCTTAGCTTCAGAGACAAGCCAGCAGTGGGATCCAGGGTGGTATGCTGATGGTGTAAATTAGACAAACAGGCACTTAAGTAACTTGGTTTCACTAGAATGTATTTAGGTTATCAAAACAATATGTGTTTCATGCAATAAACACATCAATCCAAATTTTACATGTAATGTATACACTTATGATTATCTTTCTCTGGAAGACAGAAAAAGCTGATTGATTCCCCTGACCCTTTTTGTAAGGTACCAAAATATTTCCTCAGGGGTTTATTAGCTAAACTTAAAACAGGAAGTTAAAAGCTCTGTGCCACACTTAGAATCATCACCCTTTTGTTTTCCAACCAGCTCATATAGTAGGGCTTTGCTTTGAGAAGGATGATCAACCGAAGGACAAATAGTTCAAAGCACACTAATATTACACTGAAGCTGCAAGTAGCATACTTCAACAAAGCTTCGGCATGATCACTTAATTTCCAACAATATTTTACAGAACTTCAGTTCCTCAGTCACTGCTTAGCTGACAGAAAACGTGTCTTACTGATTATTGTAATTGAAGCACAGTACCCTATCCAGATATTAACTCCCAACCCTGCTTGGAGACTCCTTATGCTTTACCAATCCCTGTCATCTGCTTTGGCAAGTCCCACACGGCATTCTCAATCCAAGTTACTGCTCTTTTCACAGAAAGAGCAGGTGCCATGTCTTTATTTAAGACCTTTCACCTTGCTGAAGTGGGTTACATGTGTAAAGATTGAGTGAATTTAGTGTTTTATGTCTTTATCTTTCAATCGGAATTCTCAACACATCCCCAATAGGAGTGCTCTTTATGATTGCATTTTGTACAGTACAGCACTTTGCATGTGTGATATAAGACTCAAAGACTTGATACCCCTACCTTGGCAGGTGTGTGTTTGGGTTTTAGTGAAGTTAATGTCAGGATTGCTGCTCCTGTGGTCTGCTGGGTGTTGTGGCCCCGTAGTCCTGTACCCGAGACGGGGAATCTGCAGCCTGGAACAACGGCTGGGGAATCACGCACAAGAGGGGCAAGAGGGCTCCTCCACCATCCCTATCACCATAATCCCTCTGCCCTTTCCAGACCCTCCCATAACACTTTATTTTAACTCCAGCAGTCTACCTGCCTCTAGAGAGAGCCTTCTCTTAATGAGGACTCTTCTGGGGATGGAAAGGATATGACATAAAGCTGGAGTGGAATTGTAAAGGATTATGGATTAAACAGTCAAATTGTGCAATATGGTCTTTTGACTCTTCAGACGCTATAAACACGTTCTAAGATATATTTTCAACTAATACAATGCTACCTATTGTGACTAACAAGCATTCCATTTTCAACATCCAATTTTTTTTAAATGGAGAGAAAATTATTGAATTCTCTTGGCACTGTTACTGGGGACAAGGGACATTGCACTGGTTTCAAATATTAAGAGAAGTATTGATGGGATTATTGTAGTATTCCATAAATGAAGTGAGTAAAGCTCCCATCCTGCATTGAGATAAAATAAGTGATAGCGATATTCTCATAATAGAAAGAATAGTTGCTGAGCAGAGATTTGGGATTTGTTAGGCATGATAGTCTTGTTAATGATTTAAAGTTGATCTTCAACAGCTGAACATCACTGGCCAATGGTTAGTTGAACCTGAAGTTTATTATGAATCTATTATATGATTAAAGTAAAAAAATACATAATTACATTCTCTTGCGTGAGCAAGCCATTGGTGTATGATTTATTTTGCTGCCAAGTGAGAGTAATTGAAAAAGTAAATGTGATGTATTTTTTACTATAGCCTATTGTACACTCTTTTGATGAATATACTCCCGAGTGGCGCAGCGGTCTAAGGCACTGCATCTCAGTGCTAGAGGTGTCACTACAGACCCTGGTTCGATCCCGGGATGTATCACAACTGGCCGTGATCGGCAGTCCCATAGGGCGATGCACAATTAGCCCAGCGTCATCTGGGTTAGGGGAGGGTTTGGCCGGGGTAGGCCGGCATTGTAAAATACGAATTTGTTCTTAACTGACTTGCCTAGTTAAATAAAAGGTGGCTGCATCATTGTAGTTCTATACTCTAGATAAACCACAATGATATTGTGTGATACCTCTAGATTCCTACAACTCTGCAGCCATAATAATCTGTGACAAAAGGTCATGCATGATCTTTGTCTTGCATGTCGAATGAAACAGAAACTTCTCAAGCATGTTTTTGTATCAAACACCAGCAAGGCATGTAATCAAATACAGCTAGTTGGAGAGCTGACAGCGGGTGCAAAGTCATGTTTTCAGAAACAGCTAGGTTGTTTTCCGAGAGCTGAGGAAAAGCATGGTGGTGTCTGATGCCTGTGACCCCTGTGTCCACTCCACAGCAAGCAAGAGGAACCCACACCAGAGAAGAAGCCAGACAGCCAGCATAGTCCATTGAATGGAGCATCAGCCATGGGAAATATCCAACAGATCACATCCCTTTTAACTGGAACGCAGAGATCCTACCGCTGACACCAAATAGCAGAAACAGATATACTTACACTTTCCGCCTGTGTCTCAGCCAGATGGTTGGCCTTTTGCCGTCGGAGGTCAGACTTGATGAATGCTGTGACATATAGATGAGGTAAGGCACTACTCAGAAACATATTCAGGGTCATATATAGCATTCATATTCAGGAATGCATGGGTCATATATAGTATTAATATTCAGGAATGTATCGCCTCGGAAACAATGTGGGAAATGTACTACTGTATGTAGAAAATGTGTTAACTTTTTCCTGTGAAGAGAAATTATGGTCACTATGACCCACTAGAGGGCATCATTACTCCATAATGAATCCTAGATAAGGCTGTTACGCAAAATCTGTGCAACTGACTGCAATTATTTGAGGAGTCATGCGTTCCTACAGCCCCATATAATGTGGATCACATAACAGGACACTGTGCTTCATTATAACAACTGCAGGCAGAGGAGTCCAATGTTCAATCTACCGTAAAGCTGTTCTGTTATTGCAAAATAGGGCTATAATGTGTGTAGTGGGTAAGCAAACTACCTGTCATAATAGTGCCCATGAGGAGGAAGACACAGAGAAAGATGTTCCCAGCGAACGTTCCAAAGTGCTCTATGATCTTCCCTTGACCGATGGTGAATATGATCCCAAATATCTGGAAGAATGAGGGGAGTGAACATGAGAGTTGATCATCTCTAAACACAATCAAGTTTCAAGTTTTAATGTCACATGCACAAGTACAGTGAAATGCCTTTCTTGCAAGCTCTAACCCCAACAATGTAATACTAAAAATAACAAAATTGAACAAAAAAAATAACACAAGTAAGCATACTATATACAGAGTCAGTTCCAGTACCATATTTACAATGTGCAGGGATACTGGATGGAGAGAGGTAGATATGTATAGGGGTAAGGTGAGGTGACTAGGCATCAGGATATATGATAAACAGAGTAGTAGCAGCATATATGATGAGTGTATGTGAGTGGGTGTGTAGAGTTGGTATGAAATGTAAAGGTATGTGCATATTATGGAGAGAGCGTATGTATGTGTGTTGGAGTATCAAGGTGCATAGTGTGTAGAACCCTGTGAGTGTGCATAGAGAGTGCAAAAATAAGAATTAAATATGACGGTCAACTCAGATGTTATGTGTAACCATTTTGTTAGCTATTTAGCAGTCTTATAGCTTGGGGATAGAAGCTGTTCAGGAGCCTATTGGTGTCAGACTTGATACACCGGTACCGCTTGCTGTGCGTAAGCAGAGAGAACCTTCTATGGCTTGGGTGGTTGGAGTCTAACTTTTTTCCGGGCCTTCCTTTCACACAGCCTGATATAGAGGTCCTGGATGGCAGGGAGCTCGGCCCCAGTAATGTACTGGGTTGTCCATGCGATCGAGGGCGGTGCTATTGCCATACCAAGCTGTGATACAGCCAGTCATGATGCTCTCAATGGTTCAGCTGTAGAACTTTGAGGATTTGAGGGCCTTCTTCACAACTGTGTGTGGACCATTTTAAGTTTAGTGATTTGGACACTTTAAGCTCTCGATCTGCTCCACTGCAGCCCCATTGAGGTGGATTACAGACTGGACTCACGTCGGCCTTGGAGAGCGAGACCACCCAATCTTCTGGGTCGGTGGCAGCCCTCACACCCGGGACTATGTTGTTATTGTCAAAGCGTGCATAAAATGCATTAAGTTCATACATAGACTTCATGCATACAACAAACCTAGATGTACTATTTCAATGGTGAATATTATCCCAAAGTATGATCCCTGTTACCTGAGCTGAACAGTTGAGCAGGCCTGAGGAGGTGCCCTCACACTCTGGGAAGGTCAGCTCCACAGCAAACTCAAAGCCAAGCGGCAGGTACCCAGTCATGAAGAACCTGAAGACATGAGGTTATTCAGTGTTGTTTTTACTCAAACTAAAGAGCAGCACTTAACATTTCATGCCTGCTGAGAGAAATTTAAAAAAATCTACTCCACAGCCAAATCTCCTCTGAGGGCATTACTCTAGCAGACCCTTTAAAACCTTCAGCTCTTGTTCATCTCCTTTATACAGTGGGGCAAAAAAGTATTTAGTCAGCCACCAATTGTGCAAGTTCTCCCACTTAAAAAGATGAGGCCTGTAATTTTCATCATAGGTACACTTCAACTATGACAGACAAAATGCGAGAAAAAAAATCCAGAAAATCACATTGTAGGATTTTTAATGAAATTATTTTCAAATTATGGTGGAAAATAAGTATTTGGTCAATAACAAAAGTTTATCTCAATACTTTGTTATATACCCTTTGTTGGCAATGACAGAGGTCAAACGTTTTCTGTAACTCTTCACAAGGTTTTCACACACTGTTGCTGGTATTTTGGCCCATTCCTCCATGCAGATCTCCTCTAGAGCAGTGATGTTTTGGGGCTGTTGCTGGGCAACACGGACTTTCAACTCCCTCCAAAGATTTTCTATGGGGTTGAGATCTGGAGACTGGCTAGGCCACTCCAGGACCTTGAAATGCTTCTTACGAAGCCACTCCTTCGTTGCCCGGGCGGTGTGTTTGGGATCATTGTCATGCTGAAATACCCAGCCACGTTTCATCTTCAATGCCCTTGCTGATGGAAGGAGATTTTCACTCAAAATCTCACGATACATGGCCCCATTAATTCTTTCCTTTACACGGATCAGTCGTCCTGGTCCCTTTGCAGAAAAACAGCCCCAAAGCATGATGTTTCCACCCCCATGCTTCACAGTAGGTATGGTGTTCTTTGGATGCAACTCAGCATTCTTTGTCCTCCAAACACTACGAGTTGAGTTTTTAACAAAAAGTTCTATTTTGGTTTCATCTGACCATATGACATTCTCCCAATCTTCTTCTGGATCATCCAAATGCTCTCTAGCAAACTTCAGACGGGCCTGGACATGTACTGGCTTAAGCAGGGGGACACGTCTGGCACTGCAGGATTTGAGTCCCTGGCGGCGTAGTGTGTTACTGATGGTAGGCTTTGTTACTTTGGTCCCAGCTCTCTGCAGGTCATTCACTAGGTCCCCCCGTGTGGTTCTGGGATTTTTGCTCACCGTTCTTGTGATCATTTTGACCCCACGGGGTGAGATCTTGCGTGGAGCCCCAGATCGAGGGAGATTATCAGTGGTCTTGTATGTCTTCCATTTCCTAATAATTGCTCCCACAGTTGATTTCTTCAAACCAAGCTGCTTACCTATTGCAGATTCAGTCTTCCCAGCCTGGTGCAGGTCTACAATTTTGTTTCTGGTGTCCTTTGACAGCTCTTTGGTCTTGGCCATAGTGGAGTTTGGAGTGTGACTGTTTGAGGTTGTGGACAGGTGTCTTTTATACTGATAACAAGTTCAAACAGGTGCCATTAATACAGGTAACGAGTGGAGGACAGAGGAGCCTCTTAAAGAAGGTCTGTGAGAGCCAGAAATCTTGCTTGTTTGTAGGTGACCAAATACTTATTTTCCACCATAATTTGCAAATAAATTCATTAAAAATCCTACAATGTGATTTTCTGGATTTTTTTTTCTCATTTTGTCTGTCATAGTTGAAGTGTACCTATGATGAAAATTACATGCCTCTCTCATCTTTTTAAGTGTGAGAACTTGCACAATTGGTGGCTGACTAAATACTTTTTTGCCCCACTGTACATCAGTTAACAAATAATAAAATACTTATTCAACTCCAGAGGAAAATAATTAATGTTGCACAGAATCATGGGCTTGTCTCCCACTACACTTGACCTTAAACAGTCTTAACATTAGCATTGTAAGATATTGTCTGCCTCTTCCCACAGAGTGGCTGTTTAAAGAACAAGGAGGCAGTTTGCAATGTAAATAGCATGCAGTGTTCCTGCGGTGTGACCAGGGCAGGAAACCTAGTCCACCCCACATTACAACTGACATGCTAAAGGTGGAATAGCAACATCATTGTGTATGGTCACAGTGTTTGTTCACTCTTACCCTAGAGCCCCCGATGTTACAAACACCACCCATAGGTGGCCTAAGTTGAGGGTGAAGGCATAGACCACCATTCCCACGAAGGACAGAAGATATACAGCCAGGGTAGTCTGTCTGGGGAGAGAGGAAAATAATAATATATGTTTATTTTTCTTGGATTTTGCCTGTATGAAATGTACTGTATGCTTGTGTAAACAGAAATGTACTAACTATATTTTCATAAGCAGTTTGATTTGCTGCATTTCTCACGGACACGTCAACATAGCTGCATATCCCATATGGGATTTGAATGAGTCTGCAATGTATTCATCTTATCTGGATATTGCTTTTACATAAGTTTCACAAAGCACTTCAGAAAAGTCCCAGTCCTCAACAATCTGTGGTAGGCCTACATACAGCACCAGTAACCCATCCAGGTTCTGAACTAGCATGCAGAACTGTTCAGTAAGGCTGGCTGTGGCTTCACTGTCAACACCTCCAATCCCATCCTCTATGAGAGGAAAAACAAGAATCCTGACCATCTAAGACCCCCTTATTAAAACTGGCACATTCTGGCCTACACCAACAGGCTTACTTTGGTGAAGCTCTTCCTGTACAACCACGCATGAAACATTGCTCCACTCAGCTATTGTTGTTAATACAACTTAGTCCTTTGTCTCTCACACACATGGAGGTATGAGGAAGGGAGCATCAATAACAGAAATCTGGGTTGACTGCTTTGGCTCGATTTATTCGAATGGCATGTGAAGAATTTGGGGAAACAATTTTCACCCTCATAACATGTGTTATATATCCCTTTCATACTAAGATGGAAAGTTGCCAACTTTACCATGCCGTCAACTTTTATAAACCTTTCCTTTATATTTGAAAGGTATTGCGGTCACAAAGCCTGTACTTTTATTTCCACCAACCAAGGTAGTCATGAATGCGGTATTATGCTTAAGTCTCGCTAACACCTCAGTACAAAACGTTGCCTTTTATCTTAGCAGCTTTGGAACGCATTAAATAATGAACATTCTATTGTTGTCAGACATCAAACTTATCAAAGCTTCACAGAAATGCTTTTAATGCATGTATTCTCTCCATGTAAATGTATGTAGTTCTGTCCTTGAGCTGTTCTTGTCTATTGTCACAGAAATTCATGGGGAAACACATTGTATCTGCCATTGCATCTTTTTTTCTTGACTTTGAGAGCTACATTTTTAAAGCCCTTATATCTAGCTCCTAAATTATGGGTTAACATGCATACTTTTCTAACTTAGCCTACTAGCGATTTGTAGTTTATCTGTCTTCTGCCAAAATAACTGGCGGTGAGTTTGAAAGGAGAGAAAGCGTGCAATGGTGTGATCACATTGGCTGGTGATTATACATGTACTGCAGTATTAGGCCTAATATTTAGCCAACAAATGAGTTCATATGAATGAGCTTCTTCAGCTACATATAGCCTCTCTTTTCCAGATGCACAATTACGCAAGCCTCTCCACTATTCCTCTTCTCCTGGAGTCGCAAAAGCTACAGGCTACAATATCTTGTTGGACAATTAAATGTTGAGCATGTTTTGCTACGATTAGTCCTACGATTAGATAACTGTCTGCTGGGGATGAAGCAGGAGTTTGGGGGCTAGGTTGGCATGTAAACACTTGGTACTGCCACTGCTGTTGTTATAGCATTCCCTGATGTGTAGAGTTGTGTAACACCTACAATTGAACTACATAGTTGATTCATTGTTTGTTCATGATCAGGTCAGGTGTTTGATGAATGGCTGCTCTGTGGTGAGAAACAAGGGCCTGTGTTATTTGACCAAAACAAATAGAAAGGAGATTAAACAGAATTGGACATTGTCTGTGCAGATGTCTGAATGACTGCATTAATAACCTCTACATCTTAATTTGATCACTCTTTTGTTACTTAGAATTTTCCTACACAGCAGGAATTGTAAACGTGTAGTGTATTCAAGGTTTAAAAAGGCTTCTAAAGTTTGTAATTTCCACTTTAAAATGTCAGCCACTGTTCCCCGGCTGCCGATGACGTGGATGTTGATTAAGACAGCCCCCCGCACCTTTCTGATTCAGTAAAATGGGGTTAAATGCGGAAGACACATTTCAGTTGAATGCATTCAGTTGTACAACTGACTAGGTATCCCCCTTTCCCTTACGATCTACATCTGTATTTAGATGCATTTAAAAGGATAGAGACTTCCTCTCAGGCATTCTCTATGGAGCCTCAATTCCAACAGGCCAGTACTTCAGCTGAGAGGATTCATAGATAAAACTTGTCAGCTTGGATATGCAGGGAGAGGCATCAGATACAACGCTTAGTTCCTCCAGAACCTCATTGGTTTCCACTTCCAACAAAAATAACTAATCTGCCTAGACGCCTGCCTTTGAATGAGAGCTTTAAAAGACATTCATGCAGAAAGTGCCTCCTTTAGAGTGGCTAATGAGAGAAGCAAGAGCCCAGCCCATCCAAGGTCATATTCGGTTTACTGTTTTCATAGCCCGGAGCTCAAGAGTGTAACACAACATTACTGATTGTTACCTTGTCAACCTATGCTATGGATAGTTTTTTTAATGAAGGATATGATTGAGATATTATATGTAGAGTAAGATTAAGTAGATACAGTGAATCTGGCTACTGTATGCACTAGTCTTTATCTGTACACAATAGTTATCTGTACGCAAGGCAAATCACATTTTAATCACTATTTAAAAAGGGCAAAGGTTCTCAAAGAGATGAGCAGTGGGACCTTAACAGCTCTTATCTTATTAACTCACTCATCAGCAGTTACTGGACCTCTTCCAACACAGAGCTTGACTGATTTGATCAGAGAGCGTGACGAAAAAACTTGAAAGGATTATAAAGCCAATTACTGGGATTTTCTGGTGTCATCAGACAAAAGATTAACCAGTGGCCTTGTCAGCAACCAGCTACAGCTGCACTATTACAATGTGTATGTGTCTAAGTTGGGGACTGTGCATGTAACCTTATTTAGTTACTTAGTACTAAGGAAGGGCCACTGAGCCCTGGGCATAAGTGGTCGCTTAGGGCCACGCGGCCACTAGAGGGTCCCTAACCAAATCGTTGTGTTTTTTTTAGGAACTCAGTCAGGGCCTCAACTTACTGTTCCTTGAATAGACAAAGTGCAATTTCGAAATGTGCTTGTGCATCAGCAGTTTTTATCTTGTTATGTCAGTCACTCAATAGCCATTGCAGAGAAAATCATTTGATTGGTAAGTTTGTCTTGCCAGCTATCTATTAATCATGGCCTTATACCAGGGCACATGCCCAGGGGCCCTGACCTCCAGGGGGCCCACATTGATTTTGTTTGTCACTCTCATTCAGATATAATTTTATCATGGCATAAGTTATGGCAAAATGTGTATAATTGCAGGAATTTAGCTGTTAAACGTACCATTTTTTGCTCCGCTCCATGTCAAAATGTATAGAATTGCATAAAACTTGCGTTAAAACTGTAACATTGGGGGGGGCACAAAAATGTTTTCCCAGCGAGGTGACGCACCCCAACCAAATCTCGCTTAGGGCCCAAAAGGCTCGGGCCGGACTTGCCATTCAGTGATCAGTCACACAAAAAAGCTATTGTATCTAGGAGCATAATGCTGTATGCAATAACGTGTAATTTTAGTAAAGTATTGTGTACTCTCAAGTGTTCCTAAGAGTATCTTACTTGTAGGTTTTGGTCTTGTCCAACCAGATCCCACATATGAGGGACCCCACCATCCCCGCAATGACAATGGTGAGGCCAATTCTTCCAGCATTCAACTCTTCACCCTGTGGAGGTTAAAATGACTGAATTGGTCTTTCTGCAGTCAAATTGGACATCCTGACCCTCTCACGCCTTTCAGTTATCTTATCTGGGGTGAGCCTACTTGCTACTAGAACTTGATACTAGTTCTCTTATACCCCAGTCATCTTTTTCGGGGCTATAGAATTGTGTCTTTAGTCTAGAAAAGACCCTTAATTATAGACTACACAATTAAATGTTTTACTTATTGGGAAGGTAACATCTCAAGATCTTCCTTGAATACAGTAAGTGAGGATATAACTGAAGGTCATGACCACGGAGGGACTTATGCAGACTACAGTAGGTTGGTTTTGTTGTGATAAGATTCAGGTGAGACTTACTGGATAATGCTCAATAATCATCCGGTTCAGCAATGTGGAAACAGCATAGAAACAACCGACATTCAGCCCTGCAGAAAACATAAGGACACATGTTAGTTTTGTTTCTGCACTCTGAGACAGAGCTGTATTTTACAGGAGCTGTAGTCTGCAGAGGAGCAGGTCTTTATTTAGTCTGAGGCCTGCAGGGAAAGCAGGGGGATCCAGATGGGACGCTGTATTTGGGTTTCACTGGCCCTGTCCTAATGGAACCCATACCTGGCCCTTAGCCAGTCTTCTACTACAAAGGAGAGAATATTTGACTTTGACATAAACGGTGGTGTGTCACTCAATATTTAATTGGTTTGGACAGCTTTGCCCTTAAGGTTTGTTGTCTTGTTCCTGAAAATCCTTATTTGCCACATCAAAGGGTAAACAATGTTAATATCAAATAACATTTAAAAAAGTAAAACTTAATATTTCCAAACAGCTAAAGGGCATGACATATGTAATAGTTCAACTCTAGCATTTATGTCATTGTTTATATTGAGATGGCACAGCCAAGGCAGCCAATAATTCAGTTAAAATTTAATCAGGCTAAGCTGACCCGAGGCAATACTTTTATGGACTAGTAACGCTACCATTGCAAATCTTCAATAAGTTAACCATTAACTACAAGGACTGTGACCTTTCAACCCTAAGAATCTGACAATAAACCTAAAATCCTCAAAAAGACCGTTTGATGTACAAATATGTACTCTGTGCTGGATACAAAAACATAATGAGAGATATATTCACATCTCTAAGCACAAACTGATAATGAGCTATTGATCTGGCTTTAAGCCCCTAACAGATGTTATCTTCAGATGGTTATATTCTGATGTTGTGTACATGTTTTCATTCACCTGTCACTGTGATGATGCAACAGCATCCACGTTGTTCATATTTACGCTTGTGAGTTCACCTTACTTGAACTCATTCAGGGGACACACAGTAGAGACTGCAGGATAATGCACAGTGTACTTCGAATAGGGGGAATTCTGCTGTGAGGCCATGTGTGTGTGTTTATGAGATGAGGTCTGGGGCATCACCAACACAACAAGCTTTGATCTGGCCAGCCTTATGTAACTTCTGTTTTCTCAAATAATAGGAGAACAAACATGCTGGTAGACATGGGTGTGGTTGGAGAGTGATGAAGGGTGAATACGACCCACCATAGCTGATGACGAGGAGCATGAAGGGTAGGTTACGCAGCAGTCTCAGGATAGAAGCCATGTAGGAGTAATCTTCTGGAGGGATGCTCCTGGCCTGGACCTGAGCCAGGGTGGGAGGGATTTCCGGCTTCTCTTGGAACACTGTTGAACACAGATACAGAACCGGTAATAATAATAATGTAATATTGCTGATATACTGTAGTGTAGAAGTTTGTATGCAATTCCTGTAACACTGGACCATTCATTCCTATACAAATATTTCACAAACAACACCAATCATAGACACACTTAAATTTGTGTTCTCAATATACATTATCTAGACACACCCAAAGTATATTAGAAAAGGGTTGGATGTAGATTCTGAAGTTGCACAACTGTCAGAGCCCTTTAAAAGACTATGTTAAAATTGGATCCAACCACAAGTCAATCCTCCCCCTCGTTTCTCCTCCCAAGAAAAACTAGCAGCAGTCACTCAAATAAGCTGGTGATAGCAACAAATTAGTGAAAGGGCAATGGCCATCCCATGACCTCTAACATCCCTCCATATGTGCTTCTATCAATCAACACAGACACCTGAGCTCAGTAGGAGTCAGGGCAGTCACGGGCAGTCAAAAAGCTTTGGGTTGGGGGACTATAGGACAGGAGGGGCCAAAGTTACATCCAGCTAGTTCAGTACAGCACAGCCAAGGCAACAAACCAGGCCTATCTCTAAAAGAGCAAGAGAGAAAGAGAGAGAAAGAAAGATGAGTGTCTGAGAATTCACCTGAAGACGGGAGAGATGAAATGCACCAGTAACTGTTTGCCCTATCAGGGTCCCTCTCTTCCTCCATGCCCCTGGTGCGTCAGTGAGTCAGTCAGTCAGTCAGTGATTCAACAATAGTCACGCTGGAGAGTCCAGCTCCAATGTTCAGTCTCAGAAGTGGAGGAGAGATCAGCTCCAACGTTCAGTCTGAGAAGTGGAGGAGAGATCAGCTCCAACGTTCAGTCTGAGAAGTGGAGGAGAGATCAGCTCCAACATTCAGTCTAAGAAGTGGAGGAGAGATCAGTTCCAACGTTCAGTCTGAGAAGTGGAGGAGAGATCAGCTCCAACATTCAGTCTGAGAAGTGGAGGAGAGATCAGCTCCAACATTCAGTCTGAGAAGTGGAGGAGAGATCATTTCCAACATTCAGTCTGAGAAGTGGAGGAGAGATCAGCTCCAACATTCAGTCTGAGAAGTGGAGGAGAGATCAGCTCCAACATTCAGTCTGAGAA
Organism: Salvelinus namaycush; assembly: GCF_016432855.1. Taxonomy (NCBI): domain Eukaryota; kingdom Metazoa; phylum Chordata; class Actinopteri; order Salmoniformes; family Salmonidae; genus Salvelinus; species Salvelinus namaycush. The sequence goes on along the minus strand of NC_052334.1, from coordinate 25,579,797 downwards.
GTGGAGGAGAGATCAGCTCCAACGTTCAGTCTGAGAAGTGGAGGAGAGATCAGCTCCAACATTCAGTCTGAGAAGTGGAGGAGAGATCAGCTCACTGGGGCAGGAGTTCATAGAGTAGACCCACACACCAACTAGCCTCTACTCCACCTATCTGTACAGCTAACAGAGGGCTTCAATAGGCTTCAAATAACTTACAGCACCAGGCTAACAGAGGGCTTCAATAGGCTTCAAATATCTTACAGCACCAGGCTAACAGAGGATTTCAATAGGCATCAGATATCTTACAGGACTCAGCTAACAGAGGGCTTCAATAGGCATCATATATCTTACAGGACTCAGCTAACAGAGGGCTTCAATAGGTATCATATATCTTACAGGACTCAGCTAACAGAGGGCTTCAATAGGTATCATATATCTTACAGGACTCAGCTAACAGAGGGCTTCAATAGGTATCAGATATCTTACAGCACCAGGCTAACAGAGGGCTTCAATAGGCACCAGATATCTTATAGGACTCAGCTAACAGAAGGCTTCAATCAATAGGCCTCAGATATCTTACAGCACCCAGCTAACAGAGGGCTTCAATAGGCCTCAGATACCTTATAGCACCCAGCTAACAGAGGGCTTCAATAGATATCAGATATCTTACAGGACTGAGCTAACAGAGGGCTTCAATAGATAGCTGAGTCCTGTAAGATATCTGATAACAGAGGGCTTCAATAGGTATGAGATAATGCATCTTACAGCATCCAGCTCACAGTGAGTCCTAACCACAGATGGGTGACACATACAGTACAGCCACCATATCAGCACACTGTGACCTACCTTACCTGTTTGATTAACCACACCTTTATACAAGCACAATTGATAACTGACATCAAATATCTCTCAGCGCCTTTGAGAAACAGATTCCTGTTTTTTTAAGACTTACAGACTGAACATACATTATGTATCAGCTTTGTTCTCAGAATAAAGAAATCTTGAATACAGAGTCACAAGATAAATACAGTAACAGTTTGAGGTGAGATCAACCACTTAGCTGCGAACATGTGTGTGATCTCTACAGTATCTGCTCACATCCTCCCCCCTGGCTCCAGTTTCATTTGGTTGAGTGTGAAAGTGCAGCAAAAGATTCTCCACTGGGATTGTCAGTAGCCTGAATGTTGGCATGTTGGGGGAGGGGGGGGGCAGAGGGTGTGGCCGGGTTAATTATGTGATCAGGGTGAAGTTGCCATGGGTTGGATCCAGCGGACCGTGCCAAGAGAGGCATAGGTTGTCTCTGAATTTTCTTGGAAGATGATCTGGTTTACTGATCCAGAACTAGAGGGCTACAGGCTGTAAACATGCTTCTGTTTTCCCACAGAGCAGTCTGGGGAGATAGAAAGGGCCTTGTCTTATCCCGTGTTCACTTTGATCAATTCCTTAAGTCGCTACTCAATACTGTCTGCTGACACCGGAGGAGAGTTTTATTTCCCAATAGTCAAGAAAATATAAAAAATGGCAGGTCAGGCAGTGAATCCCTGTTCTTCTTCTAAGGCCAGGTTCCATGTCTAAGCTTGCCCAATGTGCCTCTTTCAACAAAACATGGGAGGCCCCAAAACAGAAGTGAGATGACCTGGTTTGTGTGATGAAACAAAACTACTTTAAAAAGGCAGTTCAGCAGTTTTAACTGAGGGTAATTGCAGAAGTCATGAACACTGGACAAACATAGGTTACTGAAGTTCATGTGACTCATGTGAATACTTCTCTATCTATCCTACCATGTCATCACTCTGAGAAAGTGTCAGTCATTAAACAGATACTAGGGGGGGGGGGGGGGCAAAGGAATGATTCTATATAATACCGCTCAACGTCCCTACTCCGTTTTAATATCACAACTAAAGGGATCTCGGTCAATTACAGCGATTGCAGCCCTGCCACAGCGAGTGAGTGAAGAGACGTTAGGTGGTCTGTTCAGAGCACATCTCAACACACACTAATCCCTAAGACTGCTGACCTATCCACCAACACTGCCAGGAGAACATGACAGCCAGGGACAAATAGATATCCAGGACAGAAGACTACAGAACTGCAGACCCAATGGTAAGCCTCAGAGATGCAATGGTGCAATGTAATTGTATTCCAACTGCCATAGCAGAGCTATGTGTCCCCGTTTAAATAATCTTACAATGAAGCAAGTCAGAAACCAAATCTCTTCGGCACAAGGTTATGAACTGAGGCTCTATTTGTCCTCTACCGAGAGTTAACTATGAGTTGTTGTGACATCGACAATGTTAGGGGAGAGGTAATACTGGCCCCTCATATTGACATTATAATGAATTCAACACCTCAAGGTTCATAATGACTGAAAGAGTTATACGTTATAATTTGGATGAGTTTAGGAAGGAGTGACTCTACTGGCCAACTCTATGTGTTAGCCACAGGATGTACTGTGTATAAGACTGTCCATTTTCCCTCAGGACTTACTGAAGACCACGAGGATGAAGATCATGGTGGCCACTCCAGCAGTGATGTAGAACATGATGCTGATGTGGTATGCCAGCTCTTCTATATTGTCAACATTTGGCACGAGGATGGGTGGCACCAGGAAGCCAATGGCAATGCCCAACTGTGAGTGAGGGAGACAAAAATACATGATCATTCAATGACTCCTCCCCTCACACCTACATACATATAAAACAAAGCTTGGAAAAAGGGATCATAACCAAGGCACAAAAAATTTGATTTGAGGCATAAAAGAAAACACATATGACATATTTAAAATAACTTCCAGTGCTTCCCTGCTTTGCATATCAAAAAACAAATATACACACTAAAATGTTAAGTAAGGCGTTTAAACAGTCCTACAGTTGAATACACTCAATTAGTATTTGGTAGCATTGCCTTTAAACTGTTTAACCTGGGTCAAACGCTTCAGGTAGCCTTCCACAAGCTTCCCACAATAAGTTGGGTGAATTTTGGCCTATTCCTCCTGACAGAGCTGGTGTAACTGAGTCAGGTTTGTAGGCCTCCTTGCTCGCACACACTTTTTCAGGTCTGCCCACACATTTTCTATAGGATTGAGGTCAGGGCTTTGTGATGGCCACTCCAATACCTTGACTTTATTGTCCTTAAGCCATTTTGCCACAACTTTGGAAGTATGCTTGGGGTCATTGTCTATTTGGAAGACCCATTTATGACCAAGCTTTAACTTCCTGACTGATGTCTTGAGATGTTGCTTCAATATATCCACATCATTTTACTCCCTCATGATCCCATCTATTTTGTGAAGTGCACCAGTCCCTCCTGCAGCAAAGCACCCCCACAACATGATGCTGCCACCCCCGTGCTTCACGGTTGGGATGGTGTTCTTCAGCTTGCAAGCCTCCCCCTTTTTCCTCCAAACATAACAATGGTCATTATGGCCAAACAGTTCTATTTTTGTTTCATCAGACCAGAGCACATTTCTCCAAAAAGTACGATCTTTGTCCCCATGTGCAGTTGCAAACCGTAGTTTGTTTTTTTATGGAGGTTTTGGAGCAGTGGCTTCTGCCTTGCTGAGCGGCCTTTCAGGTTATGTCGATATAGGACTCGTTTTACTGTGGATATAGATACTTCTGTACCTGTTTCCTCCAGCATCTTCACAATGTCCTTTGCTGTTGTTCTGGGATTGATTTGCACTTTTCGCACCAAAGTACGTTCATCTCTAGAAGACAGAACGCGTCTCCTTCCTGAGCGGTATGATGGATGCCTGGTCCCACGGTGTTTATACTTGCGTACTATTGTTGGTACAGATGAACGTGGTACCTTCAGGTATTTGGAAATTGCTCCCAAGGATGAACTAGACTTGTGTAAGTCTACAATTTTTTTCTGAGGTCCTGGCTGATTTCTTTTGATTTTCCCATGATGTCAAGCAAAGAGGCACTGAGTTTGAAGGTAGGCCTTGAAATACATCCACAGGTACACCTCCAATTGACTCAGAAGCTTCTAAAGCCATGACATCATTTTCTGGAATTTTCCAAGCTGTTTAAAGGCACAGTTAACTTAGTGTATGTACACTTCTGACCCACTGGAATTGTGATACAGTGAATTATAAGTGAAATAATCTGTCTGTAAACAATTGTTGGAAAAATTACTTGTGTCATGCACAAAGTAGATGTCCTAAACGACTTGCCAAAACTATAGTTAGTCAACAAGAAATTTGTGGAGTGGTTGAAAAGCGAGTTTTCATGACTCCAACCTGTGTATGTAAACTTCCGACTTCAACTGTATGTTAATGAACCACTAACAACATTGGCATACTGCTTGACAGTTGTTAGAGTGTCAGTAAATGCATGGGCTATTGTAAACACAGAACTAGAACCAAAAAAGACCATGATTTTTTTTCTCACTAAATGTAATCCATAGAAGCATGCTTTGGAGGAAGGATTGTTGACATATATTTGACATTTGTATTTTAAAGCATAATTGAGAAATAATTCATTGAAGCTGGAATATTTGTGATATTTTGGCCTTGATTATGGCAAGTCAGTTTATATTTGGCTTGGCTAGCTAGCTAGCCAGCTAGCTAATATGATTTGAATAATGGAGCAACACCAGATCAACAGCATCAGCTTTTTGGCCCCCTGCACCAGGGAAGTGTTCTGCGTTGTGAGGGGATGCAGACCTTTGCTGATTTGTGGTGGTCTTACTGGCGCTTTGACAGTCGCTGAAGGATCACCCAGGTGGGTGCTACATTTTAGTAGTGGACAATCCAGCCTACCTATGGAGGAGCAGCTGTGACTTTTGAAAAGACAACGAGGTGCACGGTGAAGAGCTCCGGGGCCTATCTATTAGGTGTCTCTACCTCCCTGACTGACTGTACCATCTATGCTCCCTCCTCTTAAGATACTACCTTTCTGAACTGCCTATCACCTAAAGCTGTGGAAGACCATCGCCCAAAAACTGCCAGATCCCTTACATTTGTTTTGCTAAATTGTATTTGGTTTATTTGATTTTTAAAGCTACTTTGAGATTCTACCTGTAATGAAAAGCGCCTCCTTTAGGCCTCCTTTAAGAGTCCAAAATGTTTCATCTGTTGGTTACAAAGCAAAAGTTGGAGTCATATGAAGCTTTACCACTCGCTCTGTAACATGAGTAGTATTATAATCATACATTTATGAATATTGAAAAATATAAACATTAATATAGAAAATTGTAGATTTGGCAAATATACTCAATATATATCGAAGATATCAAAGTTTCAGTGTGGGATCTCTTCTACTATTAAAGTTATGATCCAATTTGTAAGCATTACCAACAAAGTTAACGTGAAAATTGATTCAAAATGGTTGCCCTCTGTTGGTAATCTGCAGGATGTGCAATGATACAAGTAAAAAGAAGGCTGTGTTTGGGTGCATTGCCTATTATGCCAATTTCTCTGTAGAAAATGGGCCATAACTGTTAAACTGGCAAAAATCCCACTCAGGAACTTTGATATGCCCATAGAGTATATTATGTTTAACAAAATATTGAAAAATGTGCCAAATCAAAACATTAATATTTTCAATATGTATGTTTATATTTGTCTATATTCATAAATTAATGCATGTTATTGAAATCAAAATACTACTCATATTACAGAGCGAGCGGTAAAGCTTCATATGACTCCAACTTTTGCTTTGTAGCACCTACAGATGAAACATTATGAAGTCTTAAAGGAGGCTTGGGTAAGGCTATAATGTCACAAATATTCCAACTTCAATCAATTATTTCTCAATAACTATAAGATACAAATGTCAAATACAAATCACTAATACCCCCCCTGCCACATGCTGAAGTCACACTCAAGCTCTTATGTCAGGGATTGGACTTAAACAACAGTGGAGATGATGCAAACTTATATTTACGTTCTTGACCATGTGAGACTCATAGTACCCTACGCTTATACTAGGCCTTCTATGTTTTTACTGCCAAACTTTTTCACTGCCCCCCACGCACACGTCTATTTCTATATACACAAGCACTGTTCATGACACAAACTGTTCATGCCTCTTGTTGGTAGAGAGAATTTTGCAGGCTTAAAGCTTATTTACTGCAATTCTACACCTTTAGTCACAGGGTGCAAAGAGGATTTTGCGGTTTTAAAGCACATTTTCTTGCAATTCTATACATTTTGCCATGTGATATTTGAATGGGAAAAAAAATACAACAATATCCATTGGCAAAAAAAACTCTGACATGGGCTGGTTGATCTGGACATTTCTGACAAGTTATAAGTAGCTCTCTAAGGTATGCAATGACTAACATGACAAGAGGAACTGATGATGCACTGCCCAATTTTGAAATTGCACCTTGTGCATTATACTATTACAACTTTCAAGAGTAAGTTTAAGTTTAAAGTTCCTTGAAAAAAAGATTAATAATAATTTTGGGGGGGGACCCCCACTCCCCCTATGCCAGCCCCTCATGCTTCCCCTAGGGGGCGCGCCCCACCGTTTGGGAACCACTGTACTACATGATCTGCCCAGCCAGCTCACCAGTGTTGAATGAACATACACGATCCAAATATTATACAATAGACCTTAAGAAAAGATGCACCTGCTCCTCATATGACCTTGTGATATCCAGCAGTTAGGTCAGAGTACCCTGCACATTGACTCGGTACCGGTACTCCTTGTATATAGCCTTGTTATGTTATTTAACTCTGCATTGTTGGGAAAGGGCTTGTAAGTAAGCATTTCACGTTAAAGTTGTCTGTAGCTTCTGACGTGTGGAAACACTTTGTTGCTTTTATGAATTTTATTTTGTTGTGATTACTGCATGCTAATTGTTGCTTGTCCGAAATTTGTTCTGCATGTGTTTACTGATCATAGTACCATTTATTTATTTATTTTTACCCCTTTTTCTCCCCATTTTCGTGAAATCCAATTGGTAGTTACAGTCTTATCTAATCGCTGCAACTCCCATACTGACTCGGGAGAGGCAAAGGTCTAGAGCCATGCGTCCTCTGAAACACAACCCTGCCAAGCTGCACTGCTTCTTGACACACTGCTTGATTAACCAGGAAGCCAGCCACACCAATGTGCCGGAGGAAACACCGTCCAACTGGCCAAACGGCCCGCCGCAGGAGTCGCAGATCGCGATGGGACAAGGACATCCCGGCCGGCCTAACCCTCCCCTAACCCGGACGACGCTGGGCCAATTGTGCGCCGCCTCATGCGTCTCCCGGTCTCGGCCTGCTGCGACACAGCCCAGGATCAAACCCGGACCTGTAGTGATGCCTCTAGCAATGCAATGCAGTGACTTAGACCGCTGCGCCACTCGGGAGGCACTCACTGCTCATTGTTTATCCATATTGTTATTGTAATTGTTTTTAATAACCTGCCCAGGCACTGCGATTGAAAGTTAGCCGGACTGGCTAAAACCAGCACTTTTACTGAAACGTTGATTAATGTGCACTGTCCCTGTAAAATAAAATAAACTCAAAGTCTACACCTGTTGTATTTGGCCCATGTGACAAATAAAAAAGTATTTGATTTCAGTTATTGGGCATAGCCTCAGTGTTCGTGGCATAAATAGGGTCTTCTAATGCCAGATCACATTACATCATCTGTCTTGAGCATTACCTCAACAGAGCATAAACTCAAACCTCAGCCAGTTCATTTTCAATCTTTGTTATTATCAGCCAATGACTCCGTGGTACCCTGACCTCAAATGGTAGAGCATGTACTGACAACATTGGCTCATAATATGTATAATAAAGTTGACCATGAAACCTTGACAACAAAAGCAGATCCAAACCCTGTTTTTTATTGGATGCTGCAGTGTGAGTGTCATTTCATGATCCAGTGAAAACATGATGCTAGAAGTTATGAGGTCAGGTCACTTGTGAAAATGTCACTAAATGTAGTTTCTTTTCAGGAATGGCCAGAGATGTGGGCCTGAAGAGACTTCCGTATGTCCAGTTCGGCAGCATGAGTAAAATGGTTGTAAACTTCTGTCACAGCACCTGCTAGTGCAGAAAGAGAAACCCAGAGACCTCCACGCATCAAGACAAAGGTTTCCTTTCATGTTTCAAAATAATGCAATGTTTTGACCTCAGGTAAACAAATAGCCTCCATATACAATTCGATTTCTGAGAAGTTAATGTCATTAATATATTGTTCACGGGATGGGCTCCTAATGTCTTTCACAGACCAGAAATGAGGATCCCCTCTGAACTGAGTCATAGCACCAGTTAAAAACATCTTAATTGCTGGGTTTTATAGATATTAAACAGACTGCCAGAGATGCCTGAACTAAGACATCATACAACCCTTGTGCGGCAATGTGGCAACACAATCCTCAACATAACACGGTACAAACAGCACAATATACAGGACAAACATCCGTGTAAATGATTCATACCACAATGAACATTTAAATAAAAAATAAAAATGATTAACTGAGATTTGGAAACTGAAAACAGACATTCAAAATTAAAATTGTAAAGGGTAAACAGAAAATGGCATGGATGCCAAGTCTTCCCAAAAGAATTTACAAATAAAAAATAATTAAAAAAATATATCAATTTTTTAAAATCTTTCGTCTCTCTGTGTTTCATAAAGGTCCTTCAATTCACAAGAGGCTGAATGTATCTCACCGGGGAAAGCATCCGAGCAAACAAAACAGCGCCCCTCTGTCTCAGTATGTGTAGCGTATCTATGATTGTCACGCCCTGGCCATAGAGAGGCTTTTATTCTCTATTTTGGTTAGGCCAGGGTGTGACTAGGGTGGGCATTCTAGTTTCTTTATTTCTATGTTTTGTATTTCTTTGTTTTGGCCGAGTATGGTTCTCAATCAGGGACAGCTGTCTATCGTTGTCTCTGATTGGGAATCATACTTAGGCAGCCTTTTTTCCCTTTGGTGTTTGTGGGTAGTTATCTTTGTTAGTGGCACTTTAGCCCTGTTAAGCTTCACGGTTGTTTCTTCATTTCTTGTTTTGTTGGCGACATTTACAAAAATAAAATAAAATGTACGCTTACCACGCTGCACCTTGGTCTCCTTCCGACGACGGCCGTGACAGAACTACCCACCACAAATGGACCAAGCAGCGTGGTAAGGAGGACTGGACATGGGAGGACATCCTGGACGGCAAAGGATCCTGGACGTGGGAGGAGATCCTGGCCGGAATGGATCGCCTTCCATGGGAACAGGTGGAAGCAACTAGGAAGGCGGAGGCAGGTAGAAAGGGGGCCCAGCGTTACGAGGGGACACGGCTAGCACGTAAGCCCGAGAAGCCACTCCCAAAACATTTTTTGGGGGGCACACGAGGAGATTGGCGGAGTCAGGTTGGAGACCTGAGCCAACTCCTCGTGCTTACCGTGGGGAGAGTGTGACTAGTCAGGGCCCATGTTATGCGGCTCTGCACAGTATGTCTCCAGTGCGCACTCATAGCCCGGTGCGCTATATTCCTCCCCGCATCGGCCGGGCTAGAGTGGGCATCCAGCCAGGACGGATGGTGCCGGCTCAGCGCATCTGGCCTCCAGTGTGTCTCTTCGGTCCAGGATATCCTGCGCCGGCTCTGCGCACTGTGTCTCCGGTGCGTGTCCACAGACCAGTACGTTCTGTGCCAGCACCCCGCAGTTGCCAGGCTAGGGTGAGCATCCAGCCAGGAAGGGTGGTGCCAGCTCTACGCTCCAGACCTCCAGTGCGCCTCCTCGGCCTAGTATATCCTGCGCCGGCTCTACGCACAGTGTCTCCGGTGCGCTCTCACAGCCCAGTGCGTCCTGTGCCAACGCCCCGCAAGTTGCCGGGCTAGGGTGAGCATCCAGCAAAGACGGGTTGTGCCAGCTCTGCTCTCCAGACTTCCAGTGATGATCCATGGCACGAAGCCTCCAGTGATGATCCATGGCACGAAGCCTCCAGTGACGATCCATGGCACAAAGCCTCCAGTGACGATCCATGGCACGAAGCCTCCAGTGACGATCCATGGCACGAAGCCTCCAGCGACGATCCATGGCACGAAGCCTCCAGCAACGATCCATGGCACGAAGCCTCCAGCGACGTTCTCCAGTCCGGAGCCTCCAACGACGGCCCCCAGTCCGGAGCCTCCAGCGACGGCCCGCAGTTCGGAGCCTCCAGCGACGGTCCCCAGTCCGGAGCCTCCAGCGACGGTCCCCAGAGGCGCCATCAAAGTGGGGGGAGCCAGAGGTGGAGCGGGGTCTACGTCCCGCACCGGAGCCGCCACCGTGAATAGATGGCCACCCGGACCCTCCCATATAGAGTCAGGTTTTGCGGCCGGAGTCCGCACCTTCGGGGGGGGGGGGGGGGGTACTGTCACGCCCTGGGCATAGAGACTTTTATTCTCTATTTTGGTTAGGCCAGGGTGTGACTAGGGTGGGCATTCTAGTTTCTTTATTTCTATGTTTTGTATTTCTATGTTTTGGCCGAGTATGGTTCTCAATCAGGGACAGCTGTCTATCGTTGTCTCTGATTGGGAATCATACTTAGGCAGCCTTTTTCCCTTTGGTGTTTGTGGTTAGTTCTCTTTGTTAGTGGCACTATAGCCCTGTTAAGCTTCACGGTTGTTTCTTCGTTTCTTGTTTTGTTGGCGACATTTACAAAAATAAAAGAAAATGTACGCTCACCACGCTGCACCTTGGTCTCCTTCCGACGACGGCCGTGACAATGATGCTGTCTAGTCAAAAATAGTATGACATTATTGCTGCCCGTAGCATTGAATACAAGAAAACCAGATGGTATTTGGCCTCCCTTGATATATTTTTTTATAATAGCCAATCAGCATTGAGTTAAACTGAATGAGCTCAGCTGTGGTTTGAACATGTGGTTTTCTGTAATTCTCTGTTCTAGCCAATGATTATAACAGTGATTCTGATCCAACCATAAATCCATACATTGTGCCCCTGGCCTGAGAGGATGGAAGTTCAACATGTAGCTAGATGTAGTATGCTAATGTTGACTAGCTGGCCTGGCACATCGTTGCCCATGAGTTAGGCTAGCGAGGAAACATTTTAGCCAGGTAGCCTAGGGATTCGAACCTGGTGTTCTGTACACCAGAAAGACATCTTAGCCTGCTAAGCCAAAGCCTATAGGCAATTTATCTTGAGAAGCTAATTACATTTTTCTGGTCTCAGGCAAAGTTACTCAACACTAGGCAAAGTTACTCATCACGTGCGTGTTCACCAAACCACTTCTACCTGGTTAGTTGTTATATTAGTTAGTTGTAAATATTTTATCGGATTTCCTCGTAAATGCACGTGGTGGATACATTACATAAAGGATTTTTAAAAGAGTGACGATTTAACATACCTGTAGAAAAGTAGCTGCATTAATGCATTAAGTGTGTGATTAAGTGTTGCCTACTGTACAGCTGCATACACTGTACTGGCAGAAGTCATTTCCCCTTACTTACCTTTATATTTTCACATTTCTGAGTTTTTCTTTGAATTCCATAAATTGCTCTAGTGACAGAATTCTCAAGAAACCTAGCCAATCGTGGAAGATCCATTGAGTTGTATTAGAAAACATAACAGAAATACTTCTGAAAATTATTATCCATCATTCAGCAATAGAGATGCTCAATGTTGTGTATTTGACAGTTATGGTGATGACATATTGAAATGTGCTACAATTTTAGAAAAAGTTACACACAAAAATGTTGAAATGGTTTGACATGATGTCTTCTCATGGAGTTTCAAGATTTGTATGTTGCAATTTTGAGGTTAGTATTAGGGTATAACCTGTAATGTCAGTGTCTATCTGAAACATTTTAAACCTGAGAGCTGAATTGTTTTTATAAAGTATACATATTCAAAGAGATCATCTATACAGAAAGGGCTACATCCCAAGGAGACTGATTGGATAGGTAGGAAGATAGGGGGTTGGAAAGATGTAGAGTTGAACTTGCAGGAGAAAAACTCCCCACCCTACTCAGCACATTACACACACACACACACACTTCAAAAAATAAATATTTAATATTATTATTTGAGCACAAAGCTATACTGGTAACTAAGCTCAAACAGCATGTTAAGTATTTCATTGTTATCAACTCAAACACTTAATCTCAGGGCTACTTTAGTCATAAAAGTAGGCTAAAGCAGATTTTTTTTTTAAATCCATACAAAAGTGAGCTCTGAAAAGAGATAATCCAGCAAAGAGGCTCACAAAGAACAAAATGCCTGCGGTTGGTTGGAAAGCTACTTTATTGGAGCAGTGGATGTGAAGCTGCCTATGAAAATCATCTCAGATCAGTTTGTAGGACATGCTTGTCACTATGCATGTAACTCACTATACGCCTGGATTAGTGAGTCCACAGGACCAGCAATATTAACCTCTAACGGAGAATAATATGCAGCTCAAAAGGTATTATGAACATTCTTTCATAATCCCCAATAAATTGATTTTACTTTCATCATTTGCCTCAGCATTGTAAGTCCCAAATGGCCTCCAGTTTAAGGTTTGACTTCAACATAGTTGGATACTGAATACAGGCATATTGCAGTAGTGTAATTATACATATTACCTATTGCATTTAGAAGTCAACTACCCAATCTATAATTTGATTAATTGGGTGTTTTGAGGGAGGAAATAAGACAAATCTCGCCCTAAGAGAGGTTGTAGATACTTTCAGTCCCAGATTGTGTTTACCGTGTCAGAACTTTAATATTAAAAGAGGATGCATGCTCAAGATGCTCTCAATGCGTCCATTGCAGAATTACAGTAGCCTAGATCCATGTGTGAATGCATATGGATTGCTCTGGGCTAAATCATAACATGTTAACCACTTTCAATGTATTATCATTTTTCTAAACAACTTTTACATCTAAAATACCACAAAAAGTAAGGACACTCTCTTGATGGCCATTGGTCATACATGCCATACTGTAGGCCTATATGTCATCTGAGCCAATGAACTGTCCAGTTTAAGACATTGAGATGTTCTTATTCATTATTCATTCATCATCTAAGATGTCAAATAATAACTCTCCTCTAAGACCGACCTTTTTCAAAACACCACATTTATGTGCACTCTTTATTTTGATCAGTCAATCAATATCTTAAGCGAATTAGAAACAAAATAAATCGCAACTCTTTTTAACTTAATAGGGTACCTTTGCGTGAGGTGGGATAAACTCACCTGATTCCCAAAAACGCCGATGGAACAGGCGGTGGACACCTCTTCGGACCCAAACCAAACCGATGCCAGGCGGGAGGGCATGCCAAGGATGAAGACCTGGGATAGAGAACTTGCAAACTGTCCGAGCATCGTCACCCAAAATAAGTTTGACCTGACGCTGGCCACCTTGATCCATGTCCCAAGGCAATTAATAGCGGTGGCCATCAGTGCTATGAGCCGCAGTCCCTTTTTGTCCAAAAGCCAGGAGACAGGCCATATAAAAGGAATATAGGTCAACATATAGACCATTGACATCCAGTCAATGGTAAAAGAGTCCACATTGTAGAATTTCATAAAAATATTGTTGATTATTCCGTATTGGATCCATTGAAATGCGTTGCACAGGGAGTAACAGCTGAAAAGGAACACCATCACCCATCTCCTTTTGTATAAACGCGTGGTAGTTGAAGGCCTATTGTCCTGGTTCTCATTCGAGATGCTCGTACATTCAATTTGTTCCTCCATGTCCACGGATTTGGAAGGGTTCGTTTTCCTCAGATCCAGACCATTTTTCTCCTCTTTAATTTCTTTGTTATCAAAGTCAGGGTTGTCGTCCATAATGACAAAGTTGTTGGGTACCCTTGGGTACCTACGCGCACTGTTAGTTTAGTCTACAGAAACTGCAACTTAAACACCTAGGTCTATGTGTTATTCAAAATGAGCATGCAGTGTTGGCTAACGCGCAACACATCTAAACTTTTTAAATGTGCAACTAACGCCAAAATGCTCGGTGAGCAATATGTTCTAACTAGCTATTAAAAAGCAGACAACTGCAAGCCAAATAGTAAACCAGGGTATAATGTAGGCTAATGTTAAATATCATCTCTTATTATATAATGATACAAAGTTCCAAAACTTGAAATGGGGAATCATACATACAGCCTATGTTTCTTAACATAAGAATGTCCCGAATACGTCCGTGATAGTGCTTTTGCTCTGAGAGAAATTCCAATCGGCTTATTATAACACCACGTGATGTCCAAACTCTATCTCCACCCTGATGGAAGTTGAACCAATGACAAGGAAAACTTCCGCACACGACGTGACTGACAGAACAAATTATAATTAGCATTTAATGACCCATATTGCTTCTTACAACATGTTTATTGCTAAATGTGAGAATTAATTAATAAACAAACATTGTACACAATTACAGTGGCGTCATTAGGCCTGGGCTTGAAGGGCTTCAGCCCAGATGTTTTTGATCAAGCCCCGAACCTTTTGGTGGTAAAAAAAAAACACACACACATCACTTGTCCTATGCAGTATAAAATAAAACGTTTTACCTACTAATTTTACCAGTGGACCGTTCATGTCCCTTGACCCTTCCCCCACCCCTACAGCACCTGTAAGATGTCAATGTCATCACTCAGCAAAATGTCTGTCACTCAATCAATCTGCAGCATAGCACAGAGCAATTATGGATATTCAAAATGTATTCCAAAGGAGTGGCAAAAAGACGAGCAGGTTGAGGCAACAGTGAATGGGGTGGAGAGGCAGCAGAGGCAGCAGAGTTAGCCACATGTTTGTGCAGGGTTGGTGGTAGCTAACAAGCTAGTCTCCCTCAGCATAAGGGTTGGCTAATGATAATTAGCTAGTGTTAGTACTCAGCATCCTTAAGATATTGGCTGTCAGTCAGAGTTAATGAACAGTATATTTAGTGAATGGGCAAGCTAAGGATGTTGATATAAGCAGTCGTGACTTGTCATTCAGGGCAAGTGGGACAGAGCCCCACATTTTTTGCGAAAACAGGCTTGCCTGTTTTGCATGTTATTTTGGCATTAATAAGTGTCACATAACAGTTTGCAAACAATGTACAAATAATATATATCATTGAGTTAATAAAGTCACATACAAACATGGTCTCTTTTTTTTCTTGAGTAATATATGTGTTTCAGCCTAGCTCAGTGCTTTCTGTTGTGGTCGGGCAAGCCAGCAGAAAATATGAAGCGTTGCGTCGTGATTGGCTCAGTGTTCTGTCACTCAATAACCTGTTTTAGAGAAATGTAATTATCAAATATTGTAAGAGCTTTCATTGTCTGCTTATATGCCCACTTTGTTTAGCCTACAGTTCTAACTTGGTGTACAGGGAGAGCACTGTAACAACGGCCCATGTTCTGAATTATGTTGCTGTACATTTCAAAAGTGCTAAACAAATAGTTATATTGATGAACATTACGTCCGTCCTAGCTCGCTCATTGTCTTAATCGAAATTACGGATTGCCTCTTAGCCGCTTGTCGTCCCCTTATGCCATAGTTTGTACATCTCAATTGTCAGTAGAACCACATTTGTTTAAGCAAGTCAGCTATATCAGTTATATTTTTTAAAAGTCAGTAAATGAGGCTGAATGAACTGTTTTGCTGCCAGACAAGGCTCCGCTGATAGCCAGGTGTAGCAGTGGTAAGATGTTGGGACTGCTGTTGAGACAGCTTTATGTAGGCCCTAACAGTTTGTGGGCACCATTTGTCACCGTTGTAGTGCAATTCATGTATTGTTTAGTGTTGTGTTGTGTAGTGGCTTTGCTGGCATGCGTTCCATTTTTATTTATTTTTTGCCCCACCAGATTTGCATGCTAAAATCGCCACTAGATATAAGTCATGATATTAGGAAATAGGTTTATTTCCAGCAAGTGTATTTGATGGGTTTAGTTTCTGTAGCTAGTTTGGCTGGCTATCCACATTGGTAGCTACTGTCTGGCTAGCTAGTTAAGACCGAAGAGATGAGAGAATGTTCTTCTGACTTGAAGCACATATCTCCTGACAGTGACACAGTGCCGACCTGTGGACTGAAGCTGAACTTTACTACAACAATATATGAACGGGACCAACGCGCAGCGGATGTTGAGTTCCACATATTTAATACAAAGAGAAACTTAAACAAAACAAAAATATATCAATAAACGAACAACTAAACGTGACTACGTGGTGCACATGTACAAACACAAAACAATATCCCACAAACACAGGTGGGAAAAATATCTACTTAAATATGATCCCCAATTAGAGACAACGATTACCAGCTGCCTCTAATTGGGAATCATACAAAACACCAACATAGAAACTCTAAACTAGAACACAACATAGAAATGATAAACTAGAATACCCCCTAGTCACGCCCCTACTACACCATAGAGAAACAAGGGCTCTCTATGGTCAGGGCGTGACATTAACCCTGTTTAAAATTAGCAATGTTGAGGTAGAACTGACAAAATTAAATTAATCATAGAGGTCTTATAACCTATTCCATTCTACAGGTAAACATGCTTAGCTCATGTCTGTTATTTCCATACAGGCTATCTTTTTTATTTTATTTTATTTAACCTTTATTTAACTAGGCAAGTCAGTTAAGAACAAATTCTTATTTACAATGACGGCCTAGGAACAGTGGGTTAACTGCCTTGTTCAGGGGCAGAACGACTGATTTATAGCTATCTCACAACTATTTGGTAAAAAAAACTGCCCATTAATCAATTGGTGAAATTATTTCATTGAGCTTTTATTTTTATTACTTTTAATTCACTTAGCTACTTACTTTTTCGATTGTTGTTGCATTGTCAATAGGTACATGCTAGTAAGCATTTCATTGCACTGTGTACTCCATATACAGTGCATTCGGAAAGCATTCAGACCCCTTCCCTTTTTCCACATTTTGTTACCTTACAGTCTTATTCTAAAATTGATTAAATAAATGTTTTCCTCATCAATCTACACACAATGCCCCATAATGACAAAGCAAAAACAGTTTTTCTGAAATGTTTGCAAATGTAATAAGTATTCAGACCCTTTCTACTCCTGTTTCAATTGATCATCCTTGAGCTGTATCTACAACTTGATTGGAGTCCACCTGTGGTAAATTCAATTGATTGGACATGATTTGGAAAGGCACACACCTGTCGATATAAGGTTCCACAGTTCACAGTGCATGTCAGAGCAAAAACCAAGCCATGTGGTCGAAGGAATTGTCCATAGAGCTCCGAGACAGGATTGTGTCGAGGCACACATCTGGGGAAGGGTACAATAAAATGTCTGCAGCATTGAAGGTCCCCAAGAACATAGTGGCCTTCATCATTCTTAAATGGAAGAAGTTTGGAACCACCAAGACTCTTCCTAGGGCTGTCCGCCCGGCCAAACTGAACAATCGGGGGATAAGGGCCTTGGTCAGGGAGGTGACCAAGAATGCGATGTTCACTCTGACAGAGCTCCAGAGTTCCTCTGTGGAGATGGGAGAACCTTCCAGAAGAACAACCATCTCTGCAGCACTCCACCAACCAGGCCTTTATGGTAGTGTGGCCAGACGGAAGCCACTCTTGGTAAAAGGCACATGACAGCCCGCTAGGAGTTTGCCAAAAGGCACCTAAAGACTCTCAGACCATGAGAAACAAGATTATCTGGTCTGATGAAACCAAGATGGAACTCTTTGGCCTGAATGCCAGCGTCAAGTCTGGAGGAAACCTGACACCATCCCTATGGTGAAGCATGGTGGTGGCAGCATCATGCTGTGGGGATGTTTTTCAGCGGCAGGGACTGGGAGACTAGTCAGGATTGCCAAAAGGCAAGGATTAGTAGTAATGGCGTCAGAGGGGATGGCTGACATTTTAAGGGCTCCTAACCAACTGTGCTATTTTGTTAGTTTTTTTTGCCTCGTTTGTGACTTATTTTGTACATAATGTTGCTGCTACCGTCTCGCATGACCGAAAAGAGCTTCTGGACATCAGAACAGCGATTACTCACCTTGAACTAGACAAAGATTTTTTATTTAATGAGTCCGACGCAAAGGATATACTGCTTTCTTGAGACCAGGCCCAAATCCCTGTCATTCACGTGAAGAAAAGATGGAGAAAAAGGGGAAGGATATCGGGTTGTGTTGCGTTGTGAGAATTCAGAGAAGAGTGAATAAACCTCCACTACCATCTGTACTATTGGCCAACGTGCAATCATTGGAAAATACACTGGACGATCTACGATTAAGACTATCCTATCATCGGGACATTGAAAACTGTAATATCTTATGTTTCACAGAGTCGTGGCTGAACGACGACATGGATAATATAGAGCTGGCTGGGTTTTCCGTGCATCGGCAGGACAGAGCAGCTACATCTGGTAAGACGAGGGGCGGGAGTGTGTGTCTATTTGTCAATAATCGCTGGTGCTCGATGTCTAATATTAAAGAAATCTTGAGGCATTGCTCGTCTGAGGTAGAGTACCTTATGATAAGCTGTAGACCACACTATCTACTAAGAGACTTCTCATCTATATTATTCATAGCTGTCTATTTACCAAACAAATGCTGGCACTAAGACTGCACTCAACGAGCAGTATAAGGCCATTAGCAAACAAGAAATGGCTCATCCAGAAGCAGAGCTCCTATTGGCCATGGATTTTAATGCAGGCAAACAAATCCGTTTTACCTGATTTCTACCAGCATGTCACGTGTAACCAGAGGAAGAAAACATCTAGACCACCTTTACTCCACACACAGAGACACATACAAAGCTCTCCCTCACCCTCCATTTGGCAAATCTGACCAGAATTCTATCCTCCTGATTCTTGCTTACAAGCAAAAATTGGTCAGATGATGCAGATGCTACGCTACATGACTGTTTTGCAAGCACAGACTGGAATATGTTCTGGGATTCATCCAATGCCATTGAGGAGTATAGCACCTCACTCACCAGCTTCATCAATAAGTGCATCGACGAAGCCGCCACCACGGTGATCGTACATACATATCCCAGCCAGAAGCCATGGATTACAGGCCACATCCGCACCGAGCTAAAGGCTAGAGATGCCACTTTCAAGGAGCAGGACACTAATCCGGACGCTTATAAGAAATCCCGCTACGCCCTCAGACAAACCATCAAACATGGAAAACATCAATACAGGTGTAAGATTGAATCCTACTACACCGGCTCTGATGCTCGTCGGATGGAGCAGGGCTTGAAAACTATTACGGACTACAAAGGGAAACCCAGCCGTGAGCTGCCCAGTGATGCGAGCCTACCAGACGAGCTAAATGCCTTTTATGCTTGCTTCGAGGCAAACAACACTGAAGCATGCATGAGAGCACCAACTGTTGCGGACGACTGGGTGATCACGCTCTCCGTAGCCGGTGTGTGCAAGACCTTTAAACAGCTCAACAATCACAAATCCGCAGGGCCAGACTGATTACCAGGACGTGTACTCAAAGTGTGCGCAGACCAACTGGCAAGTGTCTTCACTGACATTTTTAACCTCTCCCTGACAGAGTCTGTAAAACCAACATGTTTCAAGCAGACCACATAGCCCTGTACCCAAGAAAGCGAAGGTAACCTGCACAAATGATTACCGCCCCGTAGCACTCTTGTCAGTAGCCATGAAGCGCTTTGAAAGGCTGGTCATGGCTCACATCAACACCATCATCCCGGAAACCCTAGACCCACTCCAATTCGCATACCGCCCCAACAGATCCACAGATGATGCAATTTCAATCGCACTCCGCACTGCCCTTTCCCACCTGGACAAAAGGAAAACCTTTGTGAGAATGCTGTTCAGTGACTACAGCTCAGCGTTCAACACCATAGTGCCCACAAAGCTCATCACTAAGCTAAGGACCCTGGGACTAAACACCTCCTTCTGCAACTGGATCCTGTACTACCTGACAGGCCGCCACAGGTGGTAAGGGTAGGCAAGAACACATCTGCCACGCTGATCCTCAACAGCGGGGCCGCTCAGGGGTGCGTGCTACGCCCCTCCTGTACTCCCTGTTCAGCAACGACTGCATGGCCAAACATGACTCCAACACCATCATTAAGTTTGCTGACGACACAATAGTGGTAGGCCTGATCACCGACAACGATGAGAGAGCCTATAGGGAACAGGTCAGAGACCTGACAGTGTGGTGTCAGGACAACAACCTCTCCCTCATTGTGAGCAAGACAAAGGAGATGGAGATCATGGACTACAGGAAAAGGAGGGCTGAACAGGCCCCCATTAACATCGACGGGGCTGTAGTGGAGCGGGTCGAGAGTTTCAAGTTCTTTGGTGTCCACATCACCAATGAACTATCATGGTCCAAACACACCAAGACAGTCGGGAAGAGGGCACGACAACACATTTCCCCCCTCAGGAGACTGAAAAGATTTGGCATGGGTCCCTAAATCCTCAAAAAGTTATATAGCTGCACCATTGAGAGCATCCTGACCGGTTCCATCACCACCTGGTATGGCAACTGTTCGGCATCTGACCAGAAGGCGCTGCAGAGGGTCAAGCATCACTGGGGCCAATTTTCCTGCCATCTAGGACATATATACTAGGTGTCAGAGGAAGGCCCAAAAATGGTCAAATACTCCAGTCACCCAATTCATAGACTGTTCTCTCTGCTACCGCATGGCAAGAGGTACGGGAGCGCCAAGTCTAGATCCAAAAGGCTCCTTAACAGCTTCTACCCCCAAGGCATAAGACTGCTGAACAATTAATCAAATGGCACACCGGACTGTTTACATTGACCCCCCCCCCCCCCCCCCCCCCTGCTACACTGCTGCAACTCGCTGTTTATTATCAATGCATAGTCACTTTACCCTTACCTACAGTACATGTACATATTACCTCGACTGTACCCCCTCACATTGACTCGGTACCGGTACCCCCTGTATATAGCCTCGTTATTGTTATTTTATTGTTTAACTTTTTTATTTATTTTTTACTTCAGTTTATTTAGTAAATATTTTCTTAATTCTATTTCTTGAACTGCAATCTTGGTTAAGGGCTTGTAACTAAGCATTTCACGGTAAGGTCTACACCTGTTTAATTCGGCGCATTTGACAAATATAATTTGATTTGATTTGCTTGAGGAAAATGAACGGAGCAAAGTACAGAGAGATCCTTGATGAAAATCTGCTCCAGAGTGCTCAGGACTTCAGACTGGGGCGAAGGTTCACCTTCCAACAGGACAACGACTGTAAGCACACAGCCAAGACAACACAGGAGTGGCTTCGGGACAAGTCTCTGAATGTCCTTGAGTGGCCCAGCCAGAGCCCGGACTTGAACCCGATCGAACATCTCTGGATAGACCTGAAAATAGCTGTGCAGCAACGCTCCCTATCTAACCTGACAGAGCTTGAGAGCATCTGCAGAGAATAATGGGAGAAACTTCCCAAATACAGGTGTGCCAAGGTTGTAGCGCCATACCCAAGAAGACTCAATGCTGTATCGCTGTCAAAGGGGCTTCAACAAAGTACTGAGTAAAGGGTCTGAATACTTATGCAAATGTAATATTTCAGTTGTTTATTTTTTTATAAATTAGCAAAATGTTCTATACAGTATATATACACTACATTACCAAAAGTAGGTGGACAATCAATAAGGGATGATAGCTTTCACCTGGATTCACCTGGTTAGTCTATGTCATGGAAAGTGCAGTTGTTTCTGATGTTTTGTACACAGTGTAAATAAAAAGTATGTTGACACCCCTTTAAATTAGTGGATTGGGCTATTTCAGCCACACCTGGTGCTGACAGGTGTATAAAATCAAGCACACCACCATGCAATCTCCACAGACAAACATTGACAGTAAAATGACCTTACTGATCAGTGACTTTCAAGGTGTCACCGTTATAGGATGCCAAAATCAAATCATATCAAATGTTATTT
Organism: Salvelinus namaycush; assembly: GCF_016432855.1. Classification (NCBI taxonomy): domain Eukaryota; kingdom Metazoa; phylum Chordata; class Actinopteri; order Salmoniformes; family Salmonidae; genus Salvelinus; species Salvelinus namaycush. The sequence continues at coordinate 25,558,028 of NC_052334.1, read as the reverse complement.
GTCACATACACATGGTTAGCAGATGTTAATGCGAGTGTAGCGAAATGCTTGTGCTTCTAGTTCCGACAATGCAGTAATATCCAACGAGTAATCTAACCTAACAATTTCACAACAATTACCTTATACACACAAGTGTAAAGGAATGAATAAGAATATGTACATAAAAAATATATATGAATGAGTGATGGTATAGAACGGCATAGGCAAGATGCAGTGGATGGTATAGAGTACAGTATATACATATGAGATGAGTAATGTAGGGTATGTAAACATTATATGAAGTGGCATTGTTTTAAGTGGCTAGTGATACATTTATTACATACATTTTTCCATTATTAAAGTGGCTGGAGTTGAGTCAGTGTGTTGGCAGCAGCCACTCAATGTTAGTGATGGCTGTTTAACAGTCTGATGGCCTTGAGATAGAAGCTGTTTTTCAGTCTCTCGGTCCCTGCTTTGATGCACCTGTACTGACCTCGCCTTCTGGATGGTAGCGGGGTGAACAGACAGTGGCTCGGGTGGTTGTTGTCCTTGATGATCTTTATGGCCTTTCTGTGACATCGGGTGGTGTAGGTGTCCTGGAGGGCAGGTAGTTTGCCCCCAATGATATGTTGTGCAGAACTCACTACCATCTGGAGAGCCTTACGGTTATGGGCGGAGCAGTTGCCGTACCAGGCTGTGATACAGCCCGACAGGATGCTCTCGATTGTGCATCTGTAAAAGTTTGTGAGTGATTTTGGTGACAAGCCAAATTTCTTCAGCCTCCTGAGGTTGAAGAGGCGCTGCTGCGCCTTCTTCACCACGCTGTCTGTATGGTTGGACCATTTCAGTTTGTCCGTGATGTGTACGCCGAGGAACTTAAAACTTTCTACCCTCTCCACTACTGTTCCTTCGATGTGGATAGGGGGGTGCTCCCTCTGCTGTTTGCTGAAGTCCACGATCATCTCCTTTGTTTTGTTGACGTTGAGTGTGAGGTTATTTTCCTGACACCACATTCCGAGGGCCCTTACCTCCTCCCTGTAGGCCGTCTCGTCGTTGTTGGTAATCAATCCTACCACTGTAGTGTCGTCTGCAAACTTGATGATTGAGTGAGAGGCGTGCATGGCCACACAGTCGTGGGTGAACAGGGAGTACAGGAGAAGGCTGAGAACGCACCCTTGTGGGGCCCCAGTGTTGAGGATCAGCGGGGTGGAGATGTTGTTACCTACCCTCACCACCTGGGGGCGGCCCGTCAGGAAGTCCAGGACCCAGTTGCACAGGGCGGGGTCGAGACCCAGGGACTCGAGCTTGATGACGAGTTTGAAGGGTACAATGGTGTTAAATGCTGAGCTTTAGTCGATGAACAGCATTCTCACATAGGTATACCTCTTGTCCAGATGGGTTAGGGCAGTGTGCAGTGAGATTGCGATTGCGTCGTCTGTGGACCTATTGGGGCGGTAAGCAAATTGGAGTGGGTCAAGGGTGTCAGGTAGGGTGGAGGTGATATGGTCCTTGACTAGTCTCTCAAAGCACTTCATGATGACGGAAGTGAGTGCTACGGGGCGGTAGTCATTTAGCTCAGTTACCTTAGCTTTCTTGGGAATAGGAACAATGGTGGCCCTCTTGAAGCATGTGGGGACAGCAGACTGGTATAAGGAGCGATTGAATATGTCCGTAAACACACCAGCCAGCTGGTCTGCGCATGCTCTGAGGACGTGGCTGGGGATGCCGTCTGGGCCTGCAGCCTTGCGAGGGTTGACACGTTTAAATGTTTTGCTCACGTTGGCTGCAGTGAAGGAGAGTCCGCAGGTTTTGATAGCGTGCCGTGTCAGTGGCACTGTATTGTCCTCAAAGCGAGCAAAGAAGTTGGTTAGTCTGTCTGGGAGCAAGACATCCTGGTCCGCGACGGGGCTGGTTTTCTTTTTATAGTCCGTGATTGACTGTAAACCCTGCCACATACCTCTCGTGTCTGAGCCGTTGAATTGTGACTCTACTTTGTCTCTATACTGATGCTTAGCTTGTTTGATTGCCTTACGGAGGGAATAGCTACACTGTTTGTATTCGGTCATGTTTCCGGTCATGTTTCCGTTCACCTTGCCCTGATTAAAAGCAGTGGTTCGCGCTTTCAGTTTTACGCGAATGCTGCCATCATTCCACGGTTTCTGGTTTGGGAATGCTTTAATAGACGCTGTGGGTACGACATCGCCGATGCACTTGCTAATAAACCCGCTCACCGACTCAGCGTATTCGTCAATGTTGTTGTTCACCGCAATGCGGAACATATCCCAGTCCACGTGATCGAAGCAATCTTGAAGCGTGGAATCAGATTGGTCGGACCAGCGTTGAACAGACCTGAGCGCGGGAGCTTCCTGTTTTAGTTTCTGTCTATAGGCTGGAAGCAACAAAATGGAGTCGTGGTCAGCTTTTCCGAAAGGAGGGTGGGGGAGGGCCTTATATGCATCGCGGAAGTTAGAATAGTAATGATCTAGGGTTTTTGCCAGCCCTGGTAGCACAATCGATATGCTGATAGAACTTAGGGAGCCTTGTTTTCAGATTAGCCTTGTTAAAATCCCCAGCTACAATAAATGCATAAATATGTGGTTTCCAGTTTACATAGAGTCAAATGAAGTTCATTCAGGGCCATCGATGTGTCTGCTTGGGGGGGATATATGCGGCTGTGACTATAATCGAAGAGAATTCTCTAGGTTGATAATGTGGTCCGCATTTGATTGTGAGGAATTCAGGTGAACAGAAAGACCTGAGTTCCTGTATGTTGTTATGATCACACCACGTCTCGTTAATCATAAGGCATACACCCCCGCCCTTCTTCTTACCAGAAAGATGCTTGTTTCTGTCGGTGCGATGCTTGAAGACACCAGCCGGCTGTACCGACTCCGATAGCGTGTCTCGAGTGAGCCATGTTTCCGTTAAACAAAGAACGTTACAGTCTCTGATGTCTCTCTGGAAGGATTTCATCTACCTTGTTGTCAAAAGACTGGACACTGGCGAGTAGTATGCTCGGGAGCGGTGCGCGATGTGCCCGTCTATGGAGCCTGACCAGAAGACCGCTCCGTCTGCCCCTTCTACGGCGTCGTTGTTTTGGGTCGCCGGCTGGGATCCGATCCATTGTCCTGGGTGGTGGGCAAAACAGAGGATCTGCTTCGGGAAAGTCGTTTCCTGGTCGTAATGTTGGTGAGTTGTCGTTGCTCTTATATCCAATAGTTCCTCCCGACTGTATGTAATTAAACCTAAGATTACCTGGGGTAACAATGTAAGAAATAACACATAAAATAACAAAATACTGTAACGATCGTCGTATGAAGGAGTGGACCAAAACGCAGCGTGGTAAATGTTCATGATAAATGTATTACTCAAAACACTCGAACAAAATAACAGAGGGAAAACCGAAACAGTCATGTCAGGTGCAGACACTAAACAGAAAACAACTACCCACAAAACCCAAACGAAAAAGGCCAACTTATATATGATCCCCAATCAGAGACAACGATAGACAGCTGATTGGGAACCACACCAACATAGAAATAAAGAAACTAGACTGCCCACCCTAGTCACACCCTGGCCTAACCAAAATAGAGAATAAAAACCTCTCTATGGCCAGGGCGTGACAAATACTGCATAGTTTCCTAGGAACACGAAGCGAGGCGGCCATCTCTGTCGGCGCCGGAAGCCACCTTTCCAACCAGTCAGTTCGTAAAATTTATGCCCTGCTTGAGCTGCCCTGGTCAACTGTAAGTGCTGTTATTGTGAAGTGGAAACATCTAGGAGCAACAACGGCTCAGCCGCAAAGTGATATGCCACACAAGCTCACAGAACGGGATCGCCGAGTGCTGAAGCGTGTAGTGCGTAAAAATCGTCTGTCCTCGGTTGCAACACTCACTCACGAGTTCCAAACTGCCTCTTGAAGCATTGTCAGCACAATAACTGTTTGTTGGGAGCTTCATGAAATGGGTTTCAATGGCCGAGCAGCCGCACACAAGTATAAGATCACAATGCACAATTCCAAGTGTCGGCTGGAGTTGTGTAAAGCTCACTACCATTGAACTCGAGCAGTGGAAACGTGTTCTCTGGAGTGATGAATCACACTTCACCATCTGGCAGTCTAATGGACGAATCTGGGTTTGGCGGATGCCAGGAGAACTGGCCAGAGCTCTGACCTCAACCCCATCGAACACCTTTGAGATGAATTGGAACGTCGACGGCGGGCCAGGCCTATTAGCCCAACATCAGTGCCCAACCTCACTAATGCTTTTGTGGCTGAAAGGAAGCAAGTCCCCGCAGCAATGTTCCAACATCTATTTAAAGCGTTCCCAAATGAGCAGAGGCTCTTGTAGCAGCAAAGGGGGGACCAACTCCATACACTCTCCAAACACTCTCAAGTTTCTAAAACTGTTGGAATTATATCTGTGAGTAAAACAGAACTCATTTGGCAGCAAACTTCCAGACAGGAAGTGAAAATTCTGAAAATGGGTCTCTGTTTCAGGGCCTGCCTATTCAACTGGCTTATATTTATCGATATACATGCACTTCATACGCCTTCCACTAGATGTCAACAGGCAGTGGAAGGTGGAATGGGGTGTCTAGCTTGATCTGAGGTCTAACAAGAGCTTTTGGAGTGGCAGGTCAGGAATTTCCTTTCTCTACCTAGGCGCGCGAAGCACCTCGATATTGTCTTCTGATAAGCGTTCGGTTTACACGGCGAATATCTCCGGCTCTGATTTTATTTGATACATGTGATAATAACATCGTAAAGTATGTTTTTTCAACCGAGTTTTATCAGATTATTCAACGTTTATTGGGACTTTTGGAGTTTTCCGTTCTTTGCGTAGAGAGAAGATGGGAACGCTATCAAGCTTGGCTAGCATTGTGGCGCGAATTCGACAGAAGAAAAGGACATTCTAAAACAAACAACGATTTATTTTGGACCAAGGGCTCCTTGTACAAGATTCTGATGGAAGCTCAGCAAAAGTAAGAACAATTTATGATGTTATTTCGTATTTCTGTGGAAAATGTTGATTCCTATTCTCTGCCGTTTTGGCGAGCGCTGTCTCGCAATAACGCAAGCTGTTTGTTATGGTAAAGTTATTTTAAAAACTCTAACACGGCGGTTGCATTAAGAACCAGTGTATCTTTCATTTGCCATACAACAAGTATTTTTATGTAAAGTTTATGATGAGTTCTTTGGTCAGATTAGGTGAGTGTCCAAAATATCTCTGGAGATTCTGGTGAATCGATGCTACGTATTCACAATGTATAATCAGGATTTGTAGCTCTAAATATGCACATTTTCGAACAAAACATAAGTGTATTGTATAACCTGATGTTATAAGACTGTCATCTGATGAATTTGTTCAAGGTTAGTGATTAATTTTATCTCTATTTTGTCGGTTTTGTGCAAGCTATTTTTGCAGGGAGTAAATTGCGTTGTGTGTTTGGCTACTGTAGTGAGCTAATAGAAATATATATTGTGTTTTCGCTGTAAAACACTTAAAAAATCGGAAATATTGGCTGGATTCACAAGATGTTTATCTTTCATTAGCTGTACACCATGTATTTTTCATAAATGTTTTATGATGAGTATTTAGGTATTTCACGTTGCTCTCTGTAATTATTCTGGCTGCTTCGGTGCTATTTGTGATGGTAGCTGCAATGTAAAACTATGATTTATACCTCAAATATGCACATTTTTCGAACTAAACATAAATGTATTGTATAACATGTTATAAGACTGTCATCTGATGAAGTTGTTTCTTGGTTAGTGACTAATTATATCTCTATTTGGTCGGTTTTGTGATAGCTACCTATGCGGTAGAAACATGGTGAAAATATGCGGTTGAGTCTTTGGCTATTGTGGTTAGCTAATAGAAATACATATTGTGTTTTCGCTGTAAAACATTTTAAAAATCGGAAATGATGGCTGGATTCACAAGATGTTTATCTTTCATTTGCTGTATTGGACTTGTGATTTCATGAAAATTATATTATATGATATCCCTGTCCCGTTAGGCTAGGCTATGCTAGTCAGCTTTTTTGATGAGGATGCTCCCGGATCCGGGATGGGTATCACTGAAAGTTAATGCCCATGATTTTGAAATGAGATGTTGGATGAGCACACCACATACTTTTGATCATGTAGTGTATGTGTTCCATTTCATAAAACTGTTAATTGTGAAACATTAAAAAGTTTCTGTCCTCCTCTGGGTACATTGACTTCAATACAAAACCTAGGAGGCTCATGCTTCTCGCCCCCTTCCATTCACTTACACAGTAATTATTACAACTTCCGGAGGACATTCTCCAACCTATCAGAGCACATGCATCATGAACTGACATGTTCTCCACCCAACCAAAGGATCAGAGAATGAATCTAGTACTGAAAGCATAAGCTACAGCTAGCTAGTACTGTAGTAGTACATAAAATGTGGTGAGTAGTTGACTAAAAAACAGAGAAAGACAGTAGTGTAACAGTTTTGAACAAATGTATTTATTTAAAAATGAAGGAGAACTAAGAGAGAGAGAGAGAGAGAGCTAGCTATATTTCGTAGTATTTTTTTCCACTTTCGCTAGTTAGTTTAGCCTACTCAAACACCTGACTCAAACAGAGAGACATGCTATGTTAGCTAGCTGGCTATGTCTATCCAACACTGGAACTCTTCCAAGTCAAAGTAAGCTTTCGGTTTTGTTAATTTATTATCACCGGGGCCCACCAGTGTAACTGCTAAACTACTTGCTGACTGTACTGCATGATTATGTTCTAGGGAGTTTTTCCTAGCCACCGTGCTTCTACACCTGCATTGCTTGCTGTTTGGGGTTTTAGGCTGGGTTTCTGTACAGCACTTTGAGATATCAGCTGATGTAAGAAGGGCTATATAAATACATTTGATTTGATGATTATAGCGGGTTTACTAATGTGTTAGTTCTAGTAGTTATGTTGACTGGCGTTAGTGAATATGGTGACAACGATGTAGGCTGTGAGTAGCGGTTAGTGGTTATGATATGAAGGTTTGGCTTGGAAAGGTTTTTTCGCCTGGTCACAGACAGCTGATTTGTTGTGAATACATTTAGTATAGTTTTATCTAAAAAGGATAACTTTTTTATCTTTCACTATTTTTATTTGTATGAAATTCACTGAGGAGGATGGTCCTCCCCTTCCTCCTCTGAGGAGCCTCCACTGCTATAAGTCCAATGTTCATCAAAAGCACAGCTCCCCCGCCAAGACTTGCCTGCACTCTCGGCTCTGCCATATATACAGTATGTCTCTCAGAGTTCCGGGCAGGTGCTTGCAAGCAGACACTGGTGCGAGCAATTAGTTCATGATTTAGTGACGTCCTCCCTTACAAGCTGTCCCACAGCTTCACAACACTACCCTACCAAATACCAATATCATGCCGCGTTCACGTACTGGTCGGAACTAGCAAACTCTGAAACTTCAGACTTGCTAACTGGTTGAAGGCGGCACACTTATAATTACAAACAGTTAGCGAGTCTAAAATGTAAGTTTCCCGCACAATTGGGCTAGCGTTGTCCGGGTTAGGGAGGGTTTGGCCGGTAGGGATATCCTTGTCTCATCGCGCTCCAGCGACTCCTGTGGCGGGCCGGGCGCAGTGCGCGCTAACCAAGGGGGCCAGGTGCACAGTGTTTCCTCCGACACATTGGGGCGGCTGGCTTCCGGGTTGGAGGCACGCTGTGTTAAAGAAGCAGTGCGGCTTGGTTGGGTTGTGCTTCGGAGGACGCATGGCTTTCGACCTTCGTCTCTCCCAAGCCCGTACGGGAGTTGTAGCGATGAGACAAGATAGTAATTACTAGCGATTGGATACCACGAAAATTGGGGAGAAAAGGGGATAAAATTTATTAAAAAAAAAAAAATAATAATAATAATAATAATAAGTTTCCTAGTTCCGACTAGGACGTGAACGCGGCGTTAATCCTACAAGTTATTTATCTTGTAGGTTGCTATCCTACTCGAAACAAAATTAAGTGGGATGGAACAAATTGTCCACATAGCTACTGCCAGCAACATGTGACAAAGCTGCCCGGTGAAGCAACTGTTGCCCAGTGGGAAGCAACAGTGGGAACTGGGAAGCACCTTGATACAACACCATCCGTTACACTGGTCATTCACACTGGTGTGTCATTGCGTTAGCTAACTGGCATGTCACGGTGACATCCAGATGGTAACCAATACTACAAGTCATGGTGCTTTCAAGACAACTTGGAACTCAGAAAAATATGAGGTCAAATCATGACGTCAGTCGGTGGAGGCTGCTGAGTGGAGGACAGCTCATAATAATGACTAGAACGGAGTGAATGGAATGGCATCAAACACATGGAAACCATGTGCGTGATGTATTTGATACCATTGCACTCATTTGCTACAACCATTACCACGAGCCCGTCCTCCCCAATTAAGGTGCCACCAACCTCCTGTGACATCAGTGATCTTCAGGTCAGAAAGTTGGACCTCTAGAAAGAGCCCCGAGTTCCAGAGTTGGAATTAAGAAGTTTGGATGATGTAAAAAAATATATATATAATCCCAGACTGAGGTCGTTTTTCCCAAGTTCCCAGTTGTTTTGAACTTGTCATTACTTCTCCCTCACACCATCAAAATAAACATTACCAGAGAGGAAGAGGTACAGAGAGGTCCAACTTGGCTGGAAATCTGTCTCACTCCAGCATGTGGCGTTGTTTTGTTGTTTTGCCAACCAAGCAACACATTTTTGTATGGAAGTCAATTGAGAGTGTGGAATTTGGTCAACAACAAAAAATGTATGGCTTATTTGCTATGTGTGGTTTATTTGATCGAATAGAAGTTTTGTAATGCTTAAGTTGTTACGAGTGTACTAATATAAGTAGGACAAGTGACATCCCGGCAACTTTGAGAAAAAACACTTTATATTGCAGTCGAGATGGCTATGCATATTCATGGTAGATGGCTAGTAACATAGCATTTCTCTCCATTGAATACAGGCAATTGACATCAAGAAAGGATTACAATAATGAGATGTATCCACCAATCCAAAGAAAGGATAGGCGGGAGCTATCCTGTACAGCCCGCCGTGCTGTTTTGTGGACAACGACTCCCATTGTTGGGGAAGAGAGACATGTATCTTGTCAGTCTATCCATAATCTTTGACATCACCTTATTTTACAAGTTTTAACTAGTGCCATTTTGCTGTTGTTGCCAGCATAAACTAGCTAGCTGGGAAGGGCTCATCATCAGGACAATAAACTGACTGAACCAAATCCATTTGCCTCTTTTTTTTCTTTTTATCTTTTTATTATCTTTCTTTTCTTTGTAATTGTGTTTTTTTATTGCAAAGCAATTCAAAATATACAATATAGAAAAAAACAAAAAAGAGTATACAATGGATTAGGCTATACAAACATAACAAACAACAGCCAGGGGAATGCAGACAATACATTTATAAAGACCTTGTAAAAATTACAAACATTCAAAGTTTTGATTGCTTTTTTGTTATGTTCAGCTTCATTTAAAAAATATATATTCGACATGTAATGATAAAGTAGCATACAGTGCATTCGGAAAGTATTCTGATTTTGTTACGTTACAGCCTCATTCTAAAATTGATTAAATCGTTTCCCCCCCTAATCAATCTACACGCAATACCCCATAATGACAAAGCAAAAATAGGTTTTTAGAAATTGTAACACATTTATCAAAATCAAAAACTGAAATATTGCATTTACATAAGTATTCAGACCCTTGACTCAGCACTTTCTTGAAGCACCTTTGGCAGCGATTACAGCCTCGCGTCTTCTTGGGTACGACGCTACAAGCTTGGCACACCTGTATGGGGAGTTGGGGAGTTTCTCCCATTCTTCTCTGCAGATCCTCTCAAGCTCTGTCAGGTTGGATGGGGAGCGTTGCTGCACAGCTATTTTCAGGTCTCTCCAGAGATGTTTGATCGGGTTCAAGTCCAGGCTCTCAGAGACTCGCCCGAAGCCACCCCTGCATTGTCTTGGCTGTGTGCTTAGGGTCGTTGTCCTGTTGGAAGGTGAACATTCACCCCAATCTGAGGTCCTGAGCGCTCTGGAGCAGGTTTTCATCAAGGATCTCTGTACTTTGCTCCGTTCATCTTTCCCTCAATCCTGACTACTCTCCCAGTCCATGCTGCTGAAAAACATCCCCACCGCATGATGCTGCAACCACAATGCCTCACAGTAGGGATGGTGCTAGGTTTCCTCCAGACGTGACACTTGGCATTTAGGCCAAATAGTTCAATCATGGTTTCATCAGACCAGAGAATCTTGTTTCTAATGGTCTGAGAGTCCTTTAGGTGTCTTTTGGCAAACTTCAAGCGGGATGTCATGTTCTTTTTACTGAGGAGTGGCTTGGTGGAGTGCTGCACCGATGGTTGTCCTTCTAGAAGGTTCTCCCATCTCCACAGAGGAACTCTGGAGCTCTGTCGGAGTGACCATCACATTCTTGGTCAGCTCTCCCCTGATTGCTCAGTTTGGCCGGGCGGCCAACTCTAGGAAGAGTCTTGGTGGTTACAAACTTCTTCCATATAAGAATGATGAAGCACACTGTGTTCTTGGGAACCTTCAATGCTGCAGAAATGTTTTGGTACCCTTCCCCAAATCTGTGCTCTCGACACAATCCTGTCTCTGAGCTCTACGGACAATTCTTTCGACCTCATGGCTTGGTTTTTGCTCTGACATGCACTGTCAACTGTGGGACCTTTATATAGACAGGTGTTTGCCTTTCCAGGTGGACTCCAATCAAGTTGTAGAAACATCTCAAGGATGATCAATGGAAACAGGATGCACCTGAGCTCAATTTCTAGTCTCATAGGAAAGGGACTGAATACTTATGTAAATAAGGTGTTTTTTATTTTTCATTAAACCTGTTTTCGCTTTGTCATTATGGGGTATTGTGTGTAGATTGATGAGGATTTTGTTTTATTTCATCCATTTTAGAAAAAGGCTGAAACGTAACAAAATGTGGAAAAAGCGCAGGGGTCTGAATACTTTCCGAATGCACTGTAAGTGAGCATGTAAATAACCTCAGCCTTTGTGAGTAATATTCTACTCTTCAGCAATTTTGGGGGCTCCCGAGTGGCACAGCGGTCTAAGGCACGACATCTCAGTGCTAGAGGCGTCACTACAGACACCCTGGTTTCAATCCATGCTGTATCACAACCGGCCATATGAGTCCCATAGGGTGGCCGGTGTAGGCCGTCATTGTAAATAAGAATTTCTTCTTAACTGACTTGCCTAGTTAAATAAAGGTTCAATTAATAAATAAATAATAATAAAACCCTTTGTAACCAATGATTATGTTTCTTTTGAAACGACGATGTCGTTAAAGTTCAGAAAACATGTAGCTTTTGATTCTTAGTTATCGTAATTCCCAGATAAGTGGTTGTATCCTTAGATTGAGGGCATATCAGTTTTTTACTGCATTTTATGTACATTCAACTCAAGACCAGATGTTTTAGAGCAGGGGTATTTAACTCTTCCGCTACGAGGTCCGGAGCCTGGTGGTTTTCTGTTATGCCAGATAATTAATTGCACCCACCTGGTGTCCCAGGTCTAAATCAGTCCCTGATTAGAGGGGAACAATGAAAGAACGCATTGGAACTGGTTGCTGTCCAGAGTTGAGTTTGAGGGTTTTACAGAATGAATGAAAGAATCACATTAAGTGCAATTGGAATCTGAGAGGAATAATTTAAAAAGAGGTTGGTGTCATCCTCTAACTGACTAATAATGATCTCCCTGTCTGCAATAGAAATACCCTTTAAAACACTTGTCTTAATATGAGAAGTAAGAAACTGTGTGGCTAATAGGAATAGATAAGGTGAAATTGGACACCCGTGTCTGATACCCCACATGAATTCAAACCTTAGATAAGTACCTGCTTTCAATTTGATAGAGCTATTACCATTTGTATACAGAGTTTAATAGTTTTACAACATAAATCTCCAAAGACAACTTTTCTAAGGGCATGAAAAATAAAGTAATGTTGCACTGTATGAAAGGCTTTATAAAAATCCCAAAAGAGTATAAAACTCTCATCAGAGACCAAATCTGAGTGATCTATGATATGCAATACCAGTCGGATATTATTAGAGATGTGTCTATTTCTCAATGCAGTCGTCTCCACTCCACTCTCAGCTGCGCGACATTACTATCCAGGTCTGTGCCCAAACAATTTGAGCTTCTACTTTTAAAAATCCACCTTTCCAGAAACAAGTCTCTCACCGTTGCCTCTTGCTATAGACCACCTTCTGCCCCCAGCTGTGCCCTGGACACCATATGTGAATTGATTGCCCCCCATCTATCTTCTGAGCTCGTGCTGTGAGGTGACCTAAACTGGGACATGCTTAACACCCCGGCCATCCTGCAATCTAAGCTTGATGCCGTCAATCTCACACAAATTATCAATGAACCTACCAGGTACAACCCCAAATCCGTAAACACAGGCACCTTCATAGATATCATCCTAACCAACCTGCCCTCCAAATTTACCTCTGCTGTCTTCAACCAGGATCTCAGCGATCACTGCCTCATTGCGTCCGTAATTGGTCTACGGTCAAACGACCACCCCTCATCACTGTCAAACGCTTCCTAAAACACTTCAGCGAGCAGGCCTTTCTAATCGACCTGGCCCGGGTATCCTGGAAGAATATTGACCTCATTCCATCAGTAGAAGATGCCTGGTTATTCTTTAAAAGTGCTTCCCTCACAATCTTAAATAAGCATGCCCCATTCAAAAAATGTAGAACCAGGAACAGATATAGCTCATGGTTCACTCCAGAGCTGACTGCCCTTGACCAGCACAAAAACATCCTGTGGCGTACTGCATTAGAATCGAATATATGCAACTTTAGGGGAAGTTAGGAACCAATATACGCAGGTAGTTAGGAAAGCAAAGGCTAGCTTTTTCAAACAGAAATTTGCATTCTGCAGCACAAACTCCAAAAGGTTCTGGGACACTGTAAAGTCCATGAGGAATAAGAACACCTCCTCCCAGCTGCCCACTGCACTGAGACTAGGAAACACTGTCACCACGATAAATCCACGATAATTGAGAATTTCAATAAGCATTTTTCTACGGCTGGCCATGCTTTCCACCTGGCCACCCCTACCCTGGTCAACAGCCCTGCAACCACACATCAACTTGCCCAAGCCTCCCCATTTCTCCTTCACCCAAATCCAGATAGCTGATGTTCTGAAAGAGCTGCAAAATCTGGACACCTACAAATCAGCAGAACTAGAGAATCTGGACCCTCTCTTTCTAAAATTATCAGCCGAAATTGTTGCAACCTCTATTACTAGCCTGTTCAACCTCTCTTTCGTATCGTCTGAGATCCCCAAAGATTGGAAAGCTGCCGCGGTCATCCCCCTCTTCAAAGGGGGAGACACTAGACCCAAAATGCCACAGACCTATATCTATCCTACACTGCCTTTCTAAGGTCTCCGAAAGCCAAGTTAACAAACAGATCACCGACCATTTTGAATCCCAACGTACCTTCTCTGATATGCAATCTGGTTTCTGAGCTGGTCATGGGTGCACCTCAGCCACGCTCAAGGTCCTAAACGATATCATAACCTCCATCGATAAGAGACAATACTGTGCAGCTGTATTCATAGACCTGGCCAAGGCTTTCAACTCTGTCAATCACCACATTCTTATCGGCAGATTCAACAGCCTTGGTTTCTAAAATGACTGCATCGCCTGGTTTACCAACTACTTCTCAGACAGAGTTGAGTGTGTCAAATCGGAGGGCCTGTTGTCTGGACCTCTGGCAGTCTCTATGGCGGTGCCACAGGGTTCAATTTTCGGGCCGACTCTTTTCTCCGTATACATAAATGATGTTGCTTTTGCTGCTGGTGATTCTCTGATCCACCTCTACGCAGACGATACCATTCTGTATACTTCTGGCCCTTCGTTGGACACTGTGTTAACTAACCTCCAGACGAGCTTCAATGCCATACAACTCTCCTTCCGTGGCCTCCAACTGCTCTTAAATGCAAGTAAAAACTAAATGCATGCTCTTCAACCGATCGCTCCCAGCACCTGCTCGCCCGCCCAGCATCACTACTCTGGACGGTTCTGACTTAGAATATGTGGACATCTACAAATACCTAGGTGTCTGGTTAGACTGTAAACTCTCTCCTTCCAGACTCACATCTCCAATCCAAAATTAAATCTAGAATTGGCTTCCTATTTCGCAACAAAGCATCCTTCACTCATGCTGCCAAACATACCCTTGTTAAACTGACTATCCTACCGATCCTTGACTTCGGCGATGTCATTTACAAAATAGCCTCCAACACTCTACTCAGCAAATTGGATGCAGTCTATCAAAGCTCCATATACTACCCACCACTGCGACCTGTATGCTCTCGTTGGCTGGCCCTCGCTTCATATTCATCGCCAAACCCACTGGCTCCAGGTCATCTATAAGTCTTTGCTAGGTAAAGCCCCGCCTTATCTCAGCTCACTGGTCACCACAGCAGCACCCACCCGTAGCACACGCTCCAGCAGGTATATTTCACTGGTCACCCCAAAGCCTTTGGCCGCCTTTCCTTCCAGTTCTCTGCTGCCAATGACTGGAACGAATTGCAAAAATCACTGAAGCTGGAGACTCATATCTCCCTCACTAACTTTAAGCACCAGCTGTCAGAGCAGCTCACAGATCACTGCACATGTACATAGCCCATCCAACAACCTCATCCCCATACTGGTTTTTTTTGTGCTTCTTTGCAGCCCAGTATCTCTACTTGCACATTCATCTTCTGCACGTCTGTCACTCCAGTGTTTAATTGCTACATTGTAATTATTTCGCCACTATGGCCTATTTATTGCCTTACCTCCCTTATCTTACCTCATTTGCACACACTGTATATAGACTTTCTTTCTGTTGTGTTATTGACTATGTTTTGTTTATTCCATGTGTAACTCTGTGTTGTTGTTTGTTTCGCACTGCTTTGCTTTATCTTGGCCAGGTCGCAGTTGTAAATGAGAACTTGTTATCATTTAGCCTACCTCGTTAAATAAAGGTGAATATATATATATATATTTTAATAATAGGTAATCAATTTGGGCACCAGGCATATCCATACCTGGTTTTAACATCTACTCTATGGTCCATATAGCCTCCCATGCCAAAACCTCTGCGCCTATATGAATATCTGCCATCAGATGGCAGTGTCACACAAAATTTACCCTGTAAACAAATGAATGAGAAGAGTGATCAAATCAAGCAGCTGATTTAAATAACTTTATAGACAAATCATCAGCTGTATTTACATGGACTTATAGTAATTTTGTAGTGGTGCCAGGGTATGATATCGTTTACAATTAGGATTTGTGTAATGGCATTATTCATATCACGGATTAAATTACCATTTGAATAGACGTTCACTGTTCTAAACCATAACAAAAGCCAAGGAGAAAATAAACTATTTATTTAACAGAAATACAAAATGTATCACCTTTTGTGATAGCTTATATGTATATGATATAATATACAGTAAGTTTAAAAATAAGAACCATATTTGGAAGTAATAGCAGACCAACTACAATGTAAACAGTCCATACATAGGCTATGTGCATATATGACGCCTGCGCCAACAAAAATAAGACGTTTCAACCGGTCTGCCATCAGGACATACTGTAATAGAGAAAAAAATTATATTTAAACACCCTACTAGTTCATAACCAGTACACATAAGTAAAAACAAACATAGGACAAGTTCTGACTGTGCCTAGGGGCCTGAGAGATCTGTCACGTTGCCCAGGAGTGGGAGTATTTCTCACCAAGCTGCATTTAGCCATGTATGTATTTATTTATTTACAGTGATAGTGGATGAGGCTATGGGGACCTGAATGGAAACAATAACAAAACATCAAAATAAATGTGCCAGCACAAAGTCCAATCACATTGGGTCACGTTTGTGTTTTAAGGCTCTCTGGCTCCAGGCAGGTGTGCTTAGCTGGTTTGCCTCTAAGCCAGGAACCCAGAGATACCGAAGTGCTGCTAGTTGGCCGGAGTGGGGCTTCACTGTAAACTGTAACAACACCCTGCTCTTCAGCTCTGAGTCCTGAGACATCACTAGCCCTCCAGTTGCTCCAGCAGGGGGTTGGCTTCACTCTCAGGGGTCTTGACGCTGTCCGTCCTGACTATGCACGTTGGGCGGTGGTGATTCAACATGATGATCAGCTGCTGCCGCTCATGCTTCAGCTCCTCAACCTGAGCTTTGAGTTCAAAGTTCATCACCTCTAGTCTCTCCGATTCCTGAGACAGAGGGGGCAGGAAGATCATTACTTATTCCTAGAAAACTGGAGAATTATTTCACATTTCATTAAAGAAAACCTCACCCTTTGTAGATAGTCTGTCCTCTCCTTTTTTTTGTTTCTACAGCGTGCTGCTGCTACTTTGTTTTTCTCTCTCCTTCGTTTCCTCCTGTCTTCTTCCTCATCAATCTACATTAAAGGGAAATGCAAACATATTTTAAAACTGAACAAGGTGGAAAATGGACCCCGCAATTATGTTTCAACTGCAGGAAACAATCTAAAAGTGGGTTACTTGTTTTAATGATAGTTCTGTCCAATAGGTGATGCTATTGGTCAACATTAAAGGCCCATTGCAATCAAAAACATGATATTCTGTGACACACACCCAAACATTGTAGAATAATAGTAAAGAAATCAAAACTATGAAATAACACATGGAATCATGTAGTAAGCAAACAAGTCTAAAACAAATCAAAATAGATGTGAGATTCTTCAAAGTATCCACCCTTTGCCTTGACGACAGCTTTGGACACCCTTGGCATTCTCTCAACCAGCTTCCTGAGGAATGCTTTTCCAATCTTGAAGGAGTTCCCACATATGCTGAGCACTTGTTGGCTGCTTTTCCTTCACTCTGCGGTCCAACTCATCCCAAACAATCTCAATTTGGTTGAGGTCGGGTGATTGTGGAGGCCAGGTCATCTGATGCAGCACTCCATCACTCTCCTTCTTGGTCAAATAGCCCTTACACAGTCTGGAGGTGTGTTGGGTCATTGTCCTGTTGAAAAACAAATGAGTGGGACTAAGTGCAAACCAGATGGGCTGGTGTATCGCTGCTGAATGCTGTGGTAGCCATGCTGGTTAAGTGTGCCTTGAATTCTAAATAAATCACTGACAGTGTCACCAGCAAAGCACCCCCACACCTCCTCCTTCACGCTTGTAACCACACATACACGGCAGTTGTAACCAAAAATCTCAAATTTGGACTGATCAGACCAAAGGTCAGATTTCCACTGGTCTAATGTCCATTGCTCGTGATTCTTGGCCCAAGCAAGCCTCTTATTATTGGTGTTCTTTAGTAGTGGTTTCTTTGCAGCAATTCGACCATGAAGGTCTGATTCGCGCAGTCTCCTCTGAACAGTTCATGTTGAGAAGTGTGTTACTTGAACTCTGAAGCATTTATTTGGGCTGCAATCTGAGGTGCAGTTAACTGCCAAATTCTGAGTCTGGTAACCAATGAACTTATCCTCTGCAGCAGAGGTAACTCTGGATCTTCCTTTCATGTGGTGGTCCTCATGAGAGCCAATTTCATCATAGCGCTTGATGGTTTTTGCGACTGCACTAGAAGAAATTTTGAAAGTTCTTGAAATTTTACGGATTGACTGACCTTAATGTCTTTTCTTATTTGAGCTGTTCTAGCCATAATATGGACTTGGTCTTTTACCAAATAGGGCTAACACCCCTACCTTGTCACAACACAAATGATTGGTTGAAATGTATTAAGGTAAGATATTCCACAAATTCACTTGAATTTGAAATGCATTCCAAGTGACTACCTCATGAAGCTGGTTGAGAGAATGCCAAGAGTGTGCAAAGCTGTGATCAAGGCAATGGGTGGCTACTTTGAAGAATCTCATATATATTTTGATTTGTTGAAAACTTTTTTGGTTACTACATGATTCCATATGTGTTATTTCATAGTTTTGATGTCTTCACTATTATTCTACAATGTAGAAAATAATAAAAATAAAGAAAAACCCTGGAATGAGTAGGTGTGTCCAAACATTTGACTGGTACTGTATGCATACATGTCAGCGGAGGCTCCTCAGAGGAGGAAGGGGAGGACCATCCTCCTCAGTGAACTTCATAAAAATAAATGTAAAACATTTAGACAAAACTATACTAAATAGATTCACATTTCACCAAATAATTGATTAAAACACACTGTTTTGCAATGAAGGTCTACAGTAGCCTCAACAGCACTCTGTGGGGTAGCACCATGGTGTAGCCGGAGGACAGCTAGCTTCCCTCCTCCTCTTGGTATATTGACTTCAAATACAAAACCTAGGAGGCTCTTGGTTCTCACCCCCTTCCATAGATTTAAACAGTAATTATGACAACTTCCAGAGGACGTCCTCCAACCTATCAGAGCTCTTGCAGCATGAACTCACATGTTGTCCAACCAATCAAAGGATCAGATAATCTAGTACTGAAAGCATAAGATACAGCTAGCTAGCACTGCAGTGCATAAAATGTGGTGAGTAATTGACTCAAAGAGAGAGAAAGACAATAGTTGAACAGTTTAACAAATTAATATTTTCAAAAATGAAAGAAGAGAGGAGTGTCATTTTTCACTTTCTTGTTCACTTACTGTTAGTTGAGAATTATCGGTTAATTGAATGATTCGAATATTCCGCCCTGAAACATATAATTGTATGGAAGTGATTAGAATGTATAACATCATAATCAATAAATGTGTAGTCCTAGTCAGAATTAGGGTAAAGACAATATGTCTTTATGGTATTATAAACACAGACTGTCTGAGCTTGGTGCCGACCTGACTAGAGATTTGGGAGAAGAACTGGGAGTATGTCTCAGGGACAAGGTCACTAATCTCTGGCGGCTGGGTAGCAGGACATGTGTGTGCGTCTGTGTGTGTGTGTGTGTGTGTGTGTGTGTGCGTATGGTTGTGTGAATGTGTGGGCGTGAGAAGTCAGTATAAAATGAATTGTTTTGTATTCCTGATTTTAGAACGTTCCGTGAATAAACGTTTAACTATTGTAGACTGGGCCTCTGTCTGTTTTATTTCTATCAGTATCATAAAAATCCTGATAGCGCAGACTGAGTAATTAAATTGAATTGGTTAATGAACAGGAGAACTTAATTCTCATATCACTTACTTAGCTAGCAAATGCAGCTGGCTAGTTTAGCCTACTCAAACACCCGGCTCAAACAGAGGGATGCTATGTTAGCTAACGTTAGCTGGCTATGACTATCCAACAACATTGAAACTCTGTCACGTCCTGACCTTAGTTCCTTTTTTGTGTCTCTATTTTAGTTTGGTCAGGGCGTGAGTTAGGGTGGGCAGTCTATGTTATTTTTTCTAGGTTGTTCTATGTGTTTGGCCTGGTGTGGTTCCCAATCAGAGGCAGCTGTTCATCGTTGTCTCTGATTGGGAGCCATATTTAGGTATCCTGTTTTCCATTGTGGGTGATTGTTTCCTGTGTTAGTGTTTGTTTCACGTTTCAGGACTGTTTTGGTTTTTGTTATCATTCACTTTTATTTTTGTATTGTGTCGTGTTCAGTTTTATTAAAACTATCATGGACACTTACCACACTGTATTGGTCCGATCCTTCATACTCCTCGTCTGAAGAGGAGGAAATCGTTACAAACTCGTCCAAGGTAAGCTTTTGGTTTTATTAATTTATTGCCACCAGGGCCCGTTGGTGTAACTGCCTAAACATTAATGTTACTGCATGATTGTAGGAGTTTTTTTAGCCTGGTCACATACAGCTGATTTGTTGTGCATTGAAGTCCACAAAGGAAGGGAAAAAGGTGAGAAGAGTGCATAGAGGCGAGAAGGAATACAACATGGTGTTTACGCATGATATGGGGTGTATTCACTCCAATTCTGTTGAAAAACATTTCTTAAAACGGAAGCAAACGGGGATAAAAATACCTGAATTTGTCCAATAGAAACTCTTGTTTGGAACTGTTGGACTAATTACACCCTAGATAAGCTAGATGCAGGCAAGAGTGTGCAAGGCAGTATTGAATGTGTCACTGTCCATGTGTCACTGTCACCTCAAATTTCTCTCAACCTGTATGCACCTACATTGTAAACTTCCATTCATATGCTAAGTTTTAGCAAACTCCTGATGGCTATAGGGAACATTTGACTATCATGTAGTAGCCTGAACTGGGTGAACGGAATATGAACGACAGTCATCCAATATTCTGTAATAGAAATTAGGCCATGCTCATTAAAAAAATAAATGGTGTCTTCCCTCATCATAAACAGCACTAACAACCACTGGTATGCATTTCCACACTACGAGGTTGGAATAATATTCTGAAAATGCATTTTTTAAGTATAAGAGCTGTTTGAAAATCCATTTCAGCCTGCTTTGATGGGTTTGAGTTTTTGCCTGCCTGGTAGTGGTGGTTGATAGCACTACTGAGTCGACAACATATCGATGCTTGTATCAAAGTAACAATATCACGTGATGATGACATTGGACGCATTGGTGGTCACACTAGCATCTGACAGGTGTCGTAACAGAGAGCCGATCACTGCTGGCAGCTTTTTGTTTTTATCTAGACATTTCACCTTAGCAGGTGGAAAGCTACTGTAGCTCAGGGCATAGTGCCATTAGGTAGAAGAATCTATTCTGAAATTGTAGCACACCATTGAATCTCGAGTTCCTATTTAGAATTCTCTGTGTTTGTAAATTAAACAGCTCTTGTAGTTGTTATTGGTGTTATTATCAAATTATGTTTCCAAAGTTTTTTAATTTGGAAAAGTTAGTTAAAAGTTTAATTCAATCCCAAAGCAATGTTGACAAGCAGTTACCACCTAATAAATTACGTACAAAGCTTAGTTTGATCCCTCCCTCAGTGGATTCCGCTGTGGCTTCCAAAACATTGAGCTCTGCTCGGCACTATTTACAGGGTTAATATAAACATTCTTCTCCAGTTCTCCCATGACAGGTGGTTCTGCCTGTACAGCAGCAGCAACTGAGTCTGTGGCCTTGATGCACATGAACGAATCCCTGTTAGGATATACTTTTTTTCTTCTATTTTCTTAAACACTGGTTACATTGTATTTCTAACTTAAATCAAGTGTTTTGATAAGCATAGGCTGTTCCGATTTTTATTTAACATCCAAAATCATACAAAGGACTGTGGATCCATTGTAAAAAAATAAATAAAAAATACGTGTGTATATATATATATATAACACACACACACTGCTCAAACAAATAAAGGGAACACTTAAACAACACAATGTAACTCCAAGTCAATCACACTTCTGTGAAATCAAACTAT
This sequence comes from Salvelinus namaycush, assembly GCF_016432855.1. Classification (NCBI taxonomy): domain Eukaryota; kingdom Metazoa; phylum Chordata; class Actinopteri; order Salmoniformes; family Salmonidae; genus Salvelinus; species Salvelinus namaycush. Next base: position 25,536,719 of record NC_052334.1, on the reverse strand, counting down.
CCAATTAGGAAGCAACACTGATTGACAATAAATTTCACATGCTGTTGTGCAAATGGAATAGACAAAAGGTGGAAATTATAGGCAATTAGCAAGACACCCCCAATAAAGGAGTGATTCTGCAGGTGGTGACCACAGACCACTTCTCAGTTCCTATGCTTCCTGGCTGATGTTATGGTCACTTTTGAATGCTGGCGGTGCTTTCACTCTAGTGGTAGCATGAGACGGAGTCTACAACCCACACAAGTGGCTCAGGTAGTGCAGCTCATCCAGGATGGCACATCAATGCGAGCTGTGGCAAGAAGGTTTGCTGTGTCTGTCAGCGTAGTGTCCAGAGCATGGAGGCGCTACCAGGAGACAGGCCAGTACATCAGGAGACGTGGAGGAGGCCGTAGGAGGGCAACAACCCAGCAGCAGGACCGCTACCTCCGCCTTTGTGCAAGGAGGAGCACTGCCAGAGCCCTGCAAAATGACCTTCAGCAGGCCACAAATGTGCATGTGTCTGCTCAAACGGTCAGAAACAGACCATGAGGGTGGTATGAGGGCCCGACGTCCACAGGTGGGGGTTGTGCTTACAGCCCAACACCGTGCAGGACGTTTGGCATTTGCCAGAGAACACCAAGATTGGCAAATTCGCCACTGGCGCCCTGTGCTCTTCACAGATGAAAGCAGGTTCACACTGAGCACATGAGCACGTGACAGACGTGACAGAGTCTGGAGACGCCGTGGAGAACGTTCTGCTGCCTGCAACATCCTCCAGCATGACCGGTTTGGCGGTGGGTCAGTCATGGTGTGGGGTGGCATTTCTTTGTGGGGCCGCACAGCCCTCCATGTGCTCGCCAGAGGTAGCCTGACTGCCATTAGGTACCGAGATGAGATCCTCAGACCCCTTGTGAGACCATATGCTGACACATGCACCCCTTCACAGAACAGCACAAACTGTCTAACCAGAATAGAAAGAAGAGTGGGAGGCCCCGGTGCACAACTGAGAAAGAGGACAAGTACATTAGTGTCTAGTTTGAGAAACAGACACCTCACAAGTCCTCAACTGGCAGCTTCATTAAATGGTACCCGCAAAACACCAGTCTCAACGTCAACAGTGAAGAGGCGACTTCAGGATGCTGGTGTTTCGATAAAATAATTTTAAAAATAATTACTGTTTTCGGTTTCGATTATTTTGGTTGAATGCTGTAACAGAATAAAATTATTAATAAGTTCCATGATTGCCCATTACTGCTTATCACATACTAACTATAATTTATTCACTTCAATAAAATATTTCAGTTGTGAATTTTATTTGATTACTATTATTTCATTCTAAGCAAGTCATCATCTCATCTCTGTAGAGCTGCTGCCTGTGCTGTCTGACAAAAATCACTATTTTGTAGTTCAAAGTAAATAATTCATATTTTATGACTGCTGAATACCAACTATCAATCACTTTGATCATGCATTTTAAGGTAAAGATACCTAGAGCAGCTGATGCTTCTCGATCTCCTCACGATTGCGAATTCCTGTCTCTTCCATAGCCGTCGTAAATGATACACAGACCAAGTAGATGCGCTATGGATTATGGTCATTGTTGTTCATTACCACAGTTTAATACACTAAACTATGTAGAATATTGGCCTGTTGGAAACTACAACTCCTTACTACATCGTACAGTTCAAACTGGATTGGATTTATTTCTAGAGCAATGTGCACATGGAGTTCAAAGAAGAAAAAAATAACTAAATGGAATTCAAATAATTGAACCGAAGTCAGTCACTAAGTTGTTTAAAACCCGAAAAATAACCGACATTTTGGTTAAATCACTTAGCACTAACCATGGATGCACAGTAAAAAAATGTATAAATAAACAGGGCAAAAAGGGTACTGTAAGTAGAATGTGAACCCAACATTCTAACAATTTTGTTTACCAACGCTCACGCCTATCCATTGCCCCACGACATTTTGATAGAGGCAATGGGAAAACAGGTTTATATAAACAGCACCCATGCTGATATGTATTCCTGACCAGTAGATGTCTCTAATGTGCACTGTGTTAAAAGTTCAGAGTAACAGTTTTTCGGCACAACTGAGTGAAAGCCCCAAAGGCATTGGTTACCCATCACTACTGCCTGGGGTATTCACCAGGCGGTAAATTTGTTAATAGACCAATAAGAAAAATAGTTCCAAACTACGCAAATATCAGAGTTTTCCCCACCCCAATCAGACCACTCACAGACATGTCCTTGCAAAATTCTTGCTTGATAAGTTGCTCTTTGCTAAAAGAGGCTATTTAATCACAGTAAGGTACTTAATTGTTATCTAGAAATGATTTGATAGAGAAAAACAGCTGCATTGGACCTTTAAGTAGATACTTAAGTCCCTCTGAGGTCTGGGAACAAAACATTGATGGTTAGAAAAGTTAGAAAAAACTAACGTCTTAAACAGTAAAATTACATGAAAGATCTGAATTAACTTCTCACAACATCTTCAAGAACGAAAGCAAAACTTTAATTCTCACCTCTGTTTTGATGGTTAGGGGCCTCTTCCCTAGCTTGCCCAGGAAGTGCAGTGGAGAAAGCATGGCCCCCAGTTCCCGGAGGTTGGCGTATTTGAGCTGGTCAGTCAGTGTGGTGTAGGGGATCCCTGCCAGGGGACCCAGGCTGGGCAATGAGCCGGCTGTCATCCGAGGATCTGGGATTGGTCCCGGCATCATATAAGACCCAGCCGTGACCACAGCTGATAGGAACAGGGACAAAAGGGCAGGAAAATGCATTAAGAAAATGAAAGACGTGGATTGAGATGTACAATTCACCACCTTGTCCCCATGTTCTGAATATTTCACAACATTTTGCAGCTGTACCAGAGTAAAAGATCTGAATACATTTTACCCAAAATATTCACATTTCAAACCTGCTTCTAGTTTTGGTGTAGTTGACAGATAATTGGTTTACTTTCATTTCAGTCTGCTAAAGGGCTTAAAGGTGTCATTTCCACAAGTGCACCTGGTCTCCCTGGCAGCCTTCTCTAATGAAATGTTGGCCTGTTGCAGAGCAGGAGGCCGAGGCTGTCTCCCATTAGGCCATTTTATTATTTCATCTCTTTTTTCTGGAATGTATGTATACTCCCATTTACAGAGGTCTTGGCAAGGATCTGTGGGTTTTTTTTTATTCCCAAGGAGGCCAAGAGGCACACAACCCTGCACAAAAGTAGACTCAGACACGTTCCACTTTATCCCACGGAGAGCTACAGACTGCCATTGCCAACAAACACCCATTTCCCATGTTTTCCTCCATATGAGCCTTTTCTCCATGTCAGGGAGGTGGAATGTGGCTGGAGGATCTCAGGACAATGTGGCCAACCCTGGTCCTCTGATAAAGCCCCTTCCCCTATCCCTTCTCCTATTTTGTCTGACTAAACTGACACTATCCAAGAGCTATGGCGTCATACTTGTTCATCAGCGTCTTGCCTGTAAATCTGTTTTGTTTATAACTGTAGTGATATACAGTGCATTCGGAAAGTATTCAGACACCTTCACTTTTTCCACATTTTGTTACGTTACAGGCTTAATCTAAAATGGATTAAATACATTTAAAAAAATCATTAAATCAACACATACCCTATAATGCCAAAGCGAAAACAGATTTAGACATTTCTGCAAATGTATTACAAATATAAAACAGAAATACCTTATTTACATAGGTATTGAGACCCTTTGCTATGAGATTTGAAATTGAGCTCAGGTGCATGCTGTTTCCATTGATCATCCTTGAGATGTTTACAACTTGGAGTCCACCTGTGGTAAATTCAATTGACTGGACATGACAAGGTCCCAGAGTTGACAGTGCAAAAACCAAGCCATGAGGTCGAAGGAATTGTCCGTAGAGCTCCGAGACATGATAGTGTCGAGGCACAGATCTGGGGAAGGGTTCCAACACATTTCCGCAGCATTGAAGGTCCCCAAGAACACAGTGGCCTCCATCATTCTTAAATGGAGGAAGTTTGTAACCACCCAGACTCCCTAGAACTGGCTGCCCGGCCAAACTGGGCGATCGGGGGAGAAGGGCCTTGGTCAGGGAGGTGACCAAGAACCCGATGATCACTCTGACAGAGCTCCAGAGTTACTCTGTGGAGATGGGAGAACCTTCCAGAAGGACAACCATCTCTGCAGCACTCCACCAACCAGGCCTTTATGGCAGAGTGCTCAGACGGAAGCCACTCCCTCAGTAAAGGGCACATGACAGTCCGCTTGGAATTTGCCAAAAGGCACCTAACAGAGACTCTCAGACCATTAGAAACAAGATTCTCTGGTCTGATGAAACCATGATTGAACTATTTGGCCTGAATGCCAAGTGTCACATCTGGAGGAAACCTGGCAACATCCCTAAGGTGAAACATGGTGGCAGCATCATGCGGTGGGGATGTTTTTCAGCAGCATGGACTGGAAGACTAGTCAGGATCAAGGGAAAGATGAACGGAGCAAAGTACAGAGAGATCCTTGATGAAAACCTGCTCCAGAGTGCTCAGGACCTCAAACTGGGGGCGACGGTTTACCTTCCAACAGGACAATGACCCTAAGCACACAGCCAAGACAACACAGGAGTGGCTTCGGGACAAGTCTCTGAATGTCCTAGAGTGACCCAGACAGAGCCAGGACTGGAGACCTGAATCTCCCCATCCAATCTGACATAGCTTGAGGATCTGCAGTGAAGAATGGGAGAAACTCCCCAAATACAGGTGTGCCAAGCTTGTAGCGTCATACCAAAGAAGACTTGAGGCTGTAATCGCTGCCAAAGGTGCTTCAACAAAGTACTGAGTAAAGGGTCTGAATACTTATGTCACCTTTTTTTCAATACATTTGCAAATGTCTAAACCTGTTTTTGCTTTGTTGTTATGGGGTAATTGTGTGTAGATTGATGAGGGGAAAAAACTACTTAATCAGTTTTAGAATAAGGCTGAAACGTAACAAAATTTGGAAAGAGTCTAGGAGTCTGAATACTTTCCGAATGCACTAAGTTTTGCAAGGAAATCTGCCTCTATTCCCAGGTGAGTAGCAAGTAATTAATTTGGTCGGATGACAGATAGGGTATAGTATATAAACTCAGCAAAATAAGTCCTCACTGTCAACTGCGTTTATTTTCAGAACTTAACATGTGTAAATATTTGTATGAACATAACAAGATTCAACAACTGAGACAAACTGAACAAGTTCCACAGACATGGAATAATGTGTCCCTGACCAAAGGGGAGGGTCAAAAGTAAGTCAATATCTGGTGTGGCCACCAGCTGCATTAAGTACTGCAATGAATCTCCTCATGGACTGCACCAGATTTGCCAGTTCTTGCTGTGAGATGTTACCCCAGTCTTCCACCAAGGCACCTGCAAGTTCCCAGACATTTCTGAGGGGAAGGGTCCTAGCCCTCACCCTCCCATCCAACAGGTCCCAGGCGTGCTCAATGGGATTGAGATCCGGGTTCGTCGCTGGCCATGGCAGAACACTGACATTAAAGTCTTGCAGGAAATCACACACAGAACGAGCAGTATGGCTGGTGGCATTGTCATGCTGGAGGGTCATGTCAGGATGAGCCTGCAGGAAGGGTACCACATGAGGGAGGAGGATGTCTTCCCTGTAACGCACAGCGTTGAAATTGCCTGCAATGACAACAAGCTCAGTCCGATGATGCTGTGACACACCGCCCCAGACCATGACGGACCCTCCACCTCCAAATCGATCCCGCTCCAGAGTACAGGTCTCGGTGTAACGCTCATTCCTTCGACGATAAATGCAAATCCGCCCATCACCCCTGGTGAAACAAAACCGTGACTCGTCAGTGAAGAGCACTTTTTGCCAGTCCTGTCTGGTCCAGCGACAGTGGGTTTGTGCCCATAGGCGACGTTGTTGCCGGTGATGTCTGGTGAGGACCTGCCTTACAACAGGCCTACAAGCCCTCAGTCCAGCCGCTCTCAGCCTATTGTGGACAGTCTGAGCACTGATGGAGCGATTGTGTGTTTCTGATGTAACTCGGGCAGTTGTTGCCATCCTGTACCTGTCCTGCAGGTGTGATGTTCGGATGTACCGATCCTGTGCAGGTCTTGTTACACGTGGTCTACCACTGCAAGGACGATCAGCTGTCCGTCCTGTCTACATATAGCGCTGTCTTAGGCGTCTCACAGTACGGACAATGCACATCTGCAGTCCTCATGCCTCCTTGCAGTATGCCTAAGGCACGTTCATGCAGATGAGCAGGGACCCTAGGCATCTTTGTGTTTTTCAGAGTCAGAAAGGCCTCTTTAGTGTCCTAAGTTTTCATAACTGTGACCTTAATTGCCTACCGTCTGTACGCTGTTAGTGTCTTAATGGTGTGGGGACTGTGCTTTGGCAAAGTGGGTGGGGTTATATCCTGCCTGTTTGGCCCTGTCTGGGGGTATCATCGGATGGGGCCACAGTGTCTCCTGACCCCTCCTGTCTCAGCCTCCAGTATTTATGCTGCAGTAGTTTGTGTTGGGGGCTAGGGTCATTCTGTTATATCTGGAGTATTTCTCCTGTCTTATCCGGTGTCCTGTGTGGATTTTAGTATGCTCTCTCTAATTCTCTCTTTCTTGGAGGACCTGATAGGGCTACATGGCATGATGACTCCTTGTAGTCCCCAGTCGACCTGGCCGTGCTGCTGCTCGTTTCAACTGTTCTGTCTGCGGCTATGGAACCCTGACCTGTTCACTGTGATTATTATTATTTGACCATGCTGGTCATTTATGAACATCTTGGCCATGTTCTGTTATCTCCACCCTGCACAGCCAGAAGAGGACTGGCCACCCCTCAGCCTGGTTCCTCTCTAGGTTTCTTCCTAGGTTTTGGCCTTTTCTAGGGAGTTTTTCCTAGACACCGTGCTTCTACACCTGCATTGCTTGCTGTCTGGGGTTTTAGGCTGGGTTTCTGTACAGCACTTTGATATGTGTTTTTTATATATATATATATAACACATCTGGACAACAGGAACACCTATGTGAGAATAATGTTCATTGACTACAGTACAGCATTCAACACTATTGTTCCCTCCAAGCTCAACACCAAGCTCTGGGTCTGGACACCACCCTCTGCAACTGGACCCTGGACTTCCTGACGGGCAGAGCACAGGCTGAGGATTGGCAACATCTCCTCTACACTGACTCTTAAAGGGCCCCCTAGGGATGTTTCCTCGGGCCTCTGCTGTACTTCCTATACACCTATGACTGCATGGCTTTGCATGACACTAATTCCATCAAGTTTGCTGATGACACCACAATTATAGGCCTGATAACTAACATCAAGTCAGCCTATAGGGAGGAGGTAAGTGAACTTGCAACCTCTCCCTCAACATCAGCAAAACAAAAGAGTTGATTGTTGACTTCAGGAAGCAGAGGGAACAGGACCTGACTCAAATGAACGGGACTGCAGTAGAGTCAGCAGTTAAGTACCTCCGCGTCCACATCACTGAGGACATGACATTGACCAACAACACCACCACTCTTGCCAAGAGGGTGCAACAGCATCTTTACTTCCTAAGGCAGCTGAAGAAATTTGCATGCCACCCGGGTCGTCTCCATATACTACTGCCGCACCATCGAGAGCGCCCTGACTGGTTGCAACGCGACCTGGTAGGAAAATTGCTCCATCCACGACCGCAAGGCCCTCCAGCTTGTGATGAAGTTGGCCCAGTACATCACTGGTACCGTGCTCCCACCCATCCAGGACATCTACTCAGAACGGTGCCTGAGGAAGGCCCGCAGCATCATTAAGGACTCCACACACAAGCCGTTCACTCCCTTACCATCAGGCAGTCGGTATCGGAGCTTGAGGTCTGATACCAACAGGCTCAGAGACAGTGTTCAGTCTGATGGCTTGTAGATAGAAACTAACTGGACTGACCACCTGCACAGACTCTCCACAACCTAGCACATAATGTACTCACCTGCTGCTACCAGACTCTCCACAACACACACACACACCTGCTGCTACCAAACTCTTATTATGATTGCTAAATGCTGCACAACTTAAACACTTGCCTCCCAACCCCCCTTCCCCAAAACGTGTAAATATTGGACTAAACATTGTGCCTTCCTGTATTATACTTATGCTAAAATGTATATTCTGTTGTACTGAGCCATTTACTTTGTCTGTATTTTTTATTGATTATTCTTGTTGTGAAGGAACCAGCAAGTAAGCATTTTGTTGGATGGTGAATACCATGTGTATCCCGTACATACGGCTAATAAAAATTCAAACGAGTAAAAGAGTGTACAGTAATCCAGACACCAACTCAAACCCAGGATACATTGATACAGAATGTCCTACACTGACCTCTGATCCTACCCAAATAATAGAAAGTACTGAAGGTTTCCTTCAATGTCTATACAGCCTGGGCCTATGCCGTTTAGTCGTACAACGTTGAGTTGCAATTAATGGGACCCAAGCAAAGTAAGCCAATAACCTCACTCTGGGCAAGGTACCAAGATAAGTAATTTGAGGTTTTTGTGTATTTGCATGCAAGTGTAGCCTGTTTCACTCAAGAATACGCTACCCCTTTCTACCTGCCCCCTCCCTCCACCTAACTGCCCTAATGTGCAACATTAAATCTACCAACAGCTTCCATTTGCCCTCCTTTTACAGCAAATTCTGTTCAACTAAGTAAATAATTTACTAAAATATTACCATTGCACAGCTACAACCCATTTTGGCTTTACGGATGAAAATCTGGTAATTGTCAGAATATATCTCACACAGTACCAGTCAAATGTTTGGACACACCTACTCATTCCAGGGTTTTTATTTGTACTATTTTCTATGTTGTAGAATAATAGTGAAGACATCAAAACTATGAAATAACATATGGAATCATGTAGTAACCAAAAGTGTTAAATCAAAATATTTTAGATTCTTCAAAGTACCCACCCTTTGCCTTGACAGCTTTGCACACTCTTGGTATTCTCTCAACCAGCTTCATGAGGTAGTTAGTTACCTGGAATGCATTTCAATTAACAGCTGTGCCATTTTAAAAGTTCATTTGTGGAATTTCTTTCCTTAATGCATTTGAGCCAATCAGTTGTGTTGTGACAAGGTCGGGGTGGTATACAGAAGATAGCCCTATTTGGTAAAAGACCAAGTCCATATTACAGCATGAACTGCTCAAATAAGCAAGGAGAAATGATAGTCCATCATTACTTTAAGACATGGTCAGTCAATTTGGAAAATGTCAAGAACTTTCAAAGTTTCTTCTAGTGCAGTCACAAAAAACATCAAGTGCTATGATGAAACAGGCTCTCATGAGGACCACCACAGGAAAAGAAAGGCTCAGCGTTACCTCTGCTGCAGAGGGTAAGTTCATTAGTTACCAGCCTTAGATTGCAGCCCAAATAAATCCTACAGAGTTCAAGTAACAGACATCTCAACATCAACTGTTCAGAGGAGACTGTGAATCAGGCCTTCATGGTCGAATTGCTGCAAGAAACCACTACTAAAGGACACCAATAAGAAGACTTGCTTGGGCCAAGAAACACGAGCAATGGACATTAGACCGGTGGAAATCTGTCCTTTGGTCTGATTTTTGGTTCCAACCGTCGTGTCTTCGATAGAGTAGGTGAACGGATGATCTCCACATGTGTGGTTCCCCCCGTGAAGCATGGAGGAGGTGGTGTGGGGGTGCTTTTCTGGTGACACTGTCAGTGATTTATTTAGAAATCAAGGCACACTTAAAACCAGGATGGCTACCACAGCATTCTGCAGTGATGCACCATCCAATCTGGTTTGCGCTTAGTGGGACTATCATTTGTTTTTCAACAGGACAAATCAAATTTATTTATTTTGCCCTTACATCAGCTGATATCTCAAAGGGCTGTACAGAAACCCAGCCTAAAACCCCAAACAGCAAGCAATGCAGATGTAGAAGCACGGTGGCTAGGAAAAACTCCCTAGAAAGGCCAAAACCTAGGAAGAAACCTAGAGAGGAACCAGGCTATGAGGGGTGGCCAGTCCTCTTCTGGCTGTGCCGGGTAGAGATTATAACAGAACATGGCCAAGATGTTCAAATGTTCATAAATGACCAGCATGGTCAAATAATAATCACAGTAGTTGTCGAGGGTGCAACAAGTCAGAACCTCAGGGGTAAATGTCAGTTGGCTTTTCATAGCCGATCATTGAGAGTATCTCTACCGCTCCTGCTGTCTCTAGAGAGTTGAAAACAGCAGGTCTGGGACAGGTAGCACGTCCGGTGAACTGGTCAGGGTTCCATAGCCGCAGGCAGAACAGTTGTGTAAGGGCTATTTGACCAAGAAGGAGAGTGATGGAGTGCTGCATAAGATGACCTGGCCTCCACAATCACCCGACCTCAACCCAATTGAGATGGTTTGGGATGAGTTGGACCGCAGAGTGAAGGTAAAGCAGCCAACAAGTGCTCAGCATAAGTGGGAACTCCTTCAATACTGTTGGAAAAGCATTCCTCATGAAGCTGGTTGAGAGAATGCCAAGAGTGCAAAGCTGTCATCAAGGCAAAGGGTGGCTACTTTGAAGGTTACTACATGATTCCATGTGTTATTTCATAGTTATGTCTTCACTATTATTCTACAACGGAGAAAATAGTAAAAATAAAGAAAAACCCTGGAATGAGTAAGTGTGTCAACTTTTGCCTGGATAGATAGAGAGAGCTAACTAACAGAATAGATATTGGTATGTCTTAGACAGGTTTTGCTTAGCCTGCTTCACCTTATGTGCAGAACGTGATTCAATTTTTGCTATGTGGTGCACATTTGGTTGTACTGGACTGAAACCAATTTTTAAATCAAGAAAATACAAGCAAATGTCCATCATTTTGTCATAGCATATAATTAGTTTCAGTTCTAAAGTTCCTCAAAAGAAAAGTACCAAGCCCAAAAACCTGGAAGTAATATGTGGAACTCCTCTGGTATTGTTAAAACTAGTACTGTTATGATGCTACATGATGACAATTACCTTTGTGGCAGCTTTAGTAGCCTATGCAGTAGTCACATACTTCAACAACCAGGTCTCCGTAATGTTTTTTTTTATGCAACAACTAATGTGTGTCTACAAACAAAGCCATAATGTGCAAACAATTTTAATTAACAATACAAATATATCCATAGCACAGTTTATGTGCAGGCTAACTGCAGTTACAGTCATTGCAGATATCTAAGAAAATTATCTAATAGATGTATTTGTCTCTAATACAAGGACAACAATACATCTTGGTAATTTATGTTAATGCCCTGACTAAGTTGCTCTGGATAAGTGCATCTGCCAAATGAACAAAATGTATATCTTAATGTAATGCCCGGTCCTGTAAAGCGCGGTTACATTGCATTCAAAGAAACATGTTTTCTCCCTCCCGGTGAAAGGAAGGAATGAATGGTGAACAATAAGGCAGGGTTTATGAGCAATCCAATGTCTCATGTCAATCTGGTCCAAAGTGGTTCCTCACGTCTAGCTTTGATAGACGCCTTTGGATGTTTTCAATTGAGGACTGTGTACCTGCAACCTCACCATTCATACCAATAATCTGTCCCAATAAAGGCAGATTAGAACATTTAATTAAAATAAAATATGTATTATATGAATAAGAACGATACAAATGTGTTCCTTACTCAATGATTTGGGTATGCAACAGTGAAAGTTTCAATACTAAAACAGAAAGTGAAAAAATAAAGAAACCTTTAACAGAGAGCTGAATTAGTTGCGAAATGAACATTACCAGAAGCCTATTTTATTTTACAGAAAAAATAGATCCAGCGTCCACTGTAAATAGTAGGCTACCTACTAAATTGATACATTGTCATTATTCCAACACGTTTTTGTAAAACTCCTGAAAGCCCGTGTTTACACAGCAACAAGAAAAGTGAACCTCGGTTAATAATGATACACTTGAGTCATGACTCATTTCAAAGCAGAAGTTATTATTCAGTATAGCATGCATGTTATGTAACTGACTTTTGCAGTGATGAAACGTTAAACCAATTATACTTGTTCGTTCAGGAAAAATTAAGTTGCAGAGAAACACTTTATTGGGATGAATAAACGTGTAGGTCTGCAAGCGTGCATACTAAACAGAAGAAAACCATTGAGTGTAAAGTTGTCTCATGAAGAACGTTTATAATCTCCATAAATGCTTAAATTAGGCTATTGCTGCCCAATCCAAAGAGAACGAAAGAACGGGATTGCACAATTGCACGACTGTGCACAATTGTCCACTGAAAAACTCATGAATTGCACACAATTCGCAACTCAAGTGTGGCGCCCCAGTATAATAAATGTTTCTCGACTACGAAAATGTATTACCTGACTTTGATCCCGAGTGCAACAGTTGTCCTTTCTTCTTGTCAGCGGAAGGTCGAGAGTATATTTTAAAAAGTGGAAACCGTTGCATCAGCCCGTTTAAATAGTGATCCCTATCTGGGAGGATTTGGGAATGCGGAAATTAGTTATGCCAACTAGACGTAAACTGGGATGTAAAAAGCACAGCTAAAAGTGGGAGCAAGAAGTGGGGAAGTCCTATCCGCCCCTCCCCTAGAAACCAGAAAACAAACCCCTCCACTGACCCAGTGCAGAGCAGGACAGACCCTGTCGTCTGCCCACGCACCTCAATTGGGATTCCGTGTGTAATTTACACCTGCCGTTAATGCCTATAAACGCCATTTTTGTTTGAATAATTTATAATACCAATACTCTCACCTTTTCCAGAGACAGAAACACAGAGAGATAGCGAGCGAGAGAAAGAGATCGAGAGGGAGAGATATTTTCTACAACAATTAAGAGAAACTACAAACAAGGGAAGCATCCAGATCAAATTCAATGCGGTTGTTTCTAGATATTCAGGTGACCATAGAATGTATTGTTTTATCTAATTATGAAATGCATTAATTGTGAAACTCGATGGAGCAACACTAGCTGGTATGTGTGATGTTTTACAATCAAAAAAGCATCCAACATCACTTTGAATTAATATTTATCAATAAGCAATCAATGCTCATTAACTTTTTTTATTTGACAAACAAGTCAATCTGAGGTAAAAAAATAAATCATCATAAATTACATCTGGATAGATATAGCACTGGATGTTTTCATGGAAAACTCTAAACATTGTAACAATGAGGTCAAATCACAGTGGATGACATTGAGGTATCTATGTAAGTACTGAACATGGATGTTTACTTTAACACAATATTCATTGCTATTGATATACTATTCCCATTGAAGCACAAAACCATACAGTCAATTCCACAACACAGTTTATCAGATCAAACATATATGAACATTATTTGGAATTCCTCGGCATGCGTTAACCAGAACATACTTCATCCCCATCTGTAAAATGTATAGCCATGCTTTTAGCTACATCAATTGTATCTGGAAGAAGTTTATACTTGCTTAGTCAAGTAACACATTTCATTGATGTAATCCTCAAACTGAAGTGCTGACACCACAGCAAGTCTCTGATATCTTATTACAATTGGGGATACCAACTGCAGTGATCCACCAATCAACTCCCTCTGCTTACATTTATAAGGCCAACAGGGTTGGAGACTTGAGGATATCAACAGATTCAGCCTTGCCCACTCCACTTTTGCGACCGTCAAACCCCTCTCCAAGGGAGTCGAGCTCGAGACAGGAGAATGTGAAAATGGTCAGGTAGCTGCTACAGGTGGGGGTCGAGGTCACAACAGGAGTGCTCAGAGGCTCTAGGTCGTTAGACACAGATTTGTACAGGGTTTCCCAGTCCGTAACCCCAAGGGAACCGCTCAGGTCAATGTCTGGTACAGAGCGGGCAGTCTCTGTAGGGACTTTCTCCTCCATGCTGGGCAGCAGATTGTCCAGGAGCCCCTCCTTCATATCCAAAGAGGGCTCAAGGTCGCAGATGTTTACTTCAGCACTGGCACAGAGTAGGATGTTGGAGTTCCCAGAGATGGCTGTGGACGGGTCACTGGGAATGTCCATGTCCTGGAGCGAGGGGGCTTCCTGGGCACTGTCCTCATGGAGCTTACTCCCCTCTGGGCTGGGGGGCAGCTCGGGAGACCCACTGGGCTCCAAGAAGATGGAGTCCAGGTCTTCTGCAATTTGGCACACAGGGCTATGAGTAGCGAGGACAATTTCGAGCCTCTCTTTCTCTTTGAGGAGATTGGCTATCTCAATCTGCAGAGCTGCTTTGTCTTCCTCCAGCTGATCAGTCTCCTTTGAAAAAAAAAAGAAAGAGGAACACAGGAAATGTAAACAATCATAACTATAGATTACTGTTTAAAATGACGGTACTGTGATTAGCATGATGTCCAAGGGTTAATTTACAGCTTGCAGTGTATCAGTGAGTTCCCTCCGTCTGTTGCGACACTTGGCTGCAGCCATTTTATTCCTCTCTCTCCTCACCCTCTTCTTCTCTTCTTCCTCTGGAGAGAGCTGTGAGATTCAGAGAAAAACACTTGCACCTTGAATAATCTGGCCATTTAATCTCCTAATCTCAGACTTCCATTGCCAGTTCCCCTTTCTAGAGTAGCAAAAGCATCTTTCTCTGCAATGCGTCTAAAAATAGACCGTTGTTGCAGACTCACTGTGACCTGAATATAAATGGACTGCCTGAGGTTGGCACACAGCCAAATACACTGCTCTTGGGGAGCATGCGATGCTGCTGCACTGTTGGAAATTAAGATTGATTTTAGATGTTCACACAAGTGAATGTGTTTCATTTTATTTGCAATCTGAAAAGCGCTAACCAACCTGTTCGATTTTCCCCTTTCTGCCAGTGTTTTTTCCCCTGCTCCCGCCCACTTTGGGTGTTGCCTGGTGAGAGCTCTGCACTTCATTGGCTTGCTTGCTACCCAGAGATGGGGAGACAGATGTTATAATAGTCGGCTGGACCATCCACTGCAAATCTGGGGTAGTGGAAATTGCAGTCACTGTTGGAACAAATGAAGTGGCTGGTATATCCATGTCTGGGCAGAGCTCCTGCAAAGTTATATATTATCACAGTTATTAATAATTTACCACTAATGATTTTTATCACAATTTCCTTAATTATTTTACTGCACAAGTCAGTCATTCTAAACACATGTTATTCTAATGACAGAGACATAAGGGAATTACCCCATTTGTATTGGGGATGTCTGACTTTATGCTGTATTGTCATGGCATGTATGAACTATGTATGGGTTTTCTTAAAATATATCTAGCCACCTATAAATAGTCACCCCACGAACCAATATTTTACTTTATCATTGCTACTGACGTCAACACTGACGCAGAGATGCTGTGAAATCTCCGGAATGGATTTATTTTCTCAATGAACCGCTGCATGGACACGCTACATATTTGGTCTGAGGACTTGACAATGATAATACACACAATTTTCATCCACAGGCGTGTTATTGCATTTTCAATATTTCACTCTTGGATTTTGGAATAGGAAATAGGTATTCATAACAAATGTGAATAATATGGTAAAATCATGTACCCCACTTACCCACCCATATGCTGACAATCTCGATAAATAAATCAATAATTTCCGATTATTGATTTCACACACATTCATGTTAATAGAGTATTGATTAACAATGATAAATGATGAAAGTCAACCACATTTTAATTAATAGTCGTTGACATCGTTGTGTGTGAATATTATTATCGTCATTGCATCACAGACATCATCACTTGATTCATTCATACCTGTGCACTGCTCTCTGACGGCGAAGCTGAGGACCAGGAGAAAGAGTAATCTTGCGTCTTCTGATCGTACATCAGGGTGTCCCCGACAGGAGATTCTGTGCTGCAGCGAGACATTGAATCTAATTCAGAGTTAAGAAACATGTCTTAAAATATCCTCAGCTAATAGAATAATCAGCCTGCTCGTCAAATATTGTTTTTCTTCAGTTGCTTCTATTTCAGGTTTATACCTGGTAACTGATAGACTCGTGTGCAAGCCCCTCCTTTTATAGTCTGCCAGACTTTTATGAATGAACGGAGGCTATACCATCTCTATGGAGGGGAGCCACAGGACAAAGAAACACACATTTAGCATATTTTTTTTTACATCTGCCAAATGCTCAATGTCATTTGACTGAGTTGCTAAAATTTGTAATTTCCCCCCAGTTAAATATAATGTAATTTTTCCAAATGCATTTATACAACAAATATCAGAGAAGTGTGTAGCATGTCCATTCATAAATTCAGGCACACGGACTGTATTGATTTTGTGAAAATAACAGCACATTTTAATGGCCATATAATGCAGTTGTCTCAATCTGAATGAATTGGTTTACAGCGCACTATATGACATTGGAAATATACACAATGGTTACTGCTTAGAATTATTGTAAATGTTATATACGTTTTATCAGGCAGTAGGATAATTATAGGCCACTACAACTGAAGTTATCTACACACAAGAACTGATAAATCTGGTTGTGTTAGTTCTAAAGCTATTTTTTTTAAATTTTAATTACATAATAGAATGAGAGTATAATATTAGCCTACGCCATTAATATAACGACAGTTATTATACGCAAATCTCGCAAAGGATGCATTCTATATAAGGACACTGATGTCCTGGAAATCAAATATTTTCTTCAAATTATTTTTTTAAACAAAAACCTTATTACGGCTCGATCTACCAGTAACCATTGAAGAACATGATTTGCATTTACGTATTTAGTACTTATTATTACTAAAAGAAAACGATGCAATACATGTCAGTGAAAATAATATGGATACAAAGTAGAAACTGTATGGAGATTTATTTAAATCATTATGACCACGCGCGCGTTGCACTTGCAAAAAGTACTGGGAAGCGAAGAGATCACGTGACTTAACCCGGAACTGAGCAGTATCTATATTTTTATTATCGAGAGCTTGGTGGCGACTGACTGTAGCGTACAGCCAGCTACATACAGTATGTCTAGATTTTTTCTATTACTTACCTTTACTGTTCTTTTTGATTTGACCTTTTCTATTACGTTCTATCTACCGGTAAATCTTAGAAAATGTTTGCGGGAAGAGATCCACAAAGACGTGCTGGTCACAGGCGAATACGAAGTTAGCGAACAACCAAATGCGAAAACCAATCTCAAGGTAACATAGCTAGCTAGGTCTGAACTAGCTAGCTAGACTGTATCAAATCCTTGGAATCAAGTTGGTGTTAGCGTTACTATTTGACATGGAAGCCTTGAATATGTGCATCATTTGGCTACTATCAATACAATCAATGCCAATATAAAAAAATGTCTCTGTGCAGGTTTGTTTGCATTAGCTGGCCACCTGACCAGATAGCAAAAGTTATCTAGCTAACCTATACGATGTATGGACTATCGAACTTGTACAGTACAGCTGGCTAATGTAGCTAGCTAGCTAGCTAAATAAAATGTTGTCATTTTGGTTCAACAGAGTACTGCAAAAGACTTGAATAGGATATCAATGAAAGTATAGTATTAATCATGTAGCTACGAGCGGACAGGTGTATAACATCGAGCACATAGCCATGCAATCTCCATAGACAAACATTGGCAGTATAATGGCCTTACTGAAGAGCTCAGTGACTTTCACCTGGAGTGGTGTAAAGCTCGCCACCATTGGACTACGGACCAGTGGAAACGTGTTCTCTGGAGTGATGAATCACGCTTCACCATCTGGCAGTCTGACGGACAAATCTGGGTTCGGTGGATGCCAGGAGAACTCTACCTGCCCGACTGCATCGTGCCAACTGTAAAGTTTAGTGGAGGAGGAGGAATAATGGTCTGACGCTGTTTTTCATGGTTCGTGCTAGGCCCCTTAGTTCCAGTGACAGGAAATATTAACGCTACAGCATACAATTACATTCTAGATGATTCTGTTCTTACAACAGTTTGGGGAAGGCCCTTTCCTGTTGCGGCATGACAATGCCCCCGTGTACAAAGTAAGGTCCATACAGAAATGGTTTGGTTCGAGATCAGTGTGGAAGAACTGACTTGCCTGCACAGAGCCCTGACCTCAACCCCATCAAACACCTTTGGGATGAATTGGAACGCCGACTGCGAGCCAGGCCTAATCGCCCAACATCAGTGCCTGACCTCACTAATGCTCTTGTGGCTGAATGGAAGCAAGTCCCTGCAGTATTGTTCCAACATCTAGTGGAAAACCTTCCCAGAAGAGGGGAGGCTATTATAGCAGCATATTAATGCCCGTGATTTTGGAATGAGTTGTTCGACAAGCAGGTGTCTACATACTTTTGGTCATGTAGTGTATGTTATAAAAATTAACAAGTAGCTAGCTAGTTTATTTTGATTCATGCATGTCTAGTGTATCTGGGTCAAAAAAGTACCAACCGTGTGTTTTAATTATTTTCCATTTCAGATTACAGATTCATCAGGTCACATCTTGTACTCCAAGGAGGATGCTTCAAAGGGGAAGTTTGCCTTTACAACAGAGGACTATGATATGTTTGAGGTTTGCTTCGAAAGCAAATCCCCCCTAGGTGAGTGTGTTTAACCATGTCACAGATATATTCTAACATAGCAATGGGCATGGGTCGTTTAAGTGTAAAGCCAGCAGGGTTCGACCTTAAGGCTTGTTCGCTTTGTACGGGGCAAGTAAAAAATCTTTAAAACATCAGACAACCCAGAATATATACTGAATAAAAACATGAGCGCAACATGCAACAATTTCAAAGATTTTACTGAGTTACAGTTCATAAATAAGGAAGTCAGTCAATTGAAATAAATTCATTAGGCCCTAATCTATGGATTTCCCCCCCCTGGGAATACCTTTTTAAAAAAGTAGGGGCGTGGATCAGAAATCCAGTCAGTATCTGGTGTTACCATTTGCCTCCTGCAGCGCAACACATTTCCTTCGCATAGAGTTGATCAGGCTGTTGATTGTGGCCTGTGGCATGTTGTCCTAATCGTCTTCAATGGCTGTGCGAAGTTGCTGGATATTAGTGGGAACTGGAACACGCTGTCGCACACGTCGAATCAGGGCATCCCAAACATGGTCAATGGGTGACATATGTCTGAGTATGCAGGCCATGAAAGAACTGGGACCTTCAGCTTCCATGAATTGTGTACAGATCCTTGTGGCGTGGGGCTGTGCATTATCATGCTGAAACATGAGGTGGTGGCAGCGGATGAATGGCACGACAATCAGCCTCAGGATTTTGTCACGGTGTCTCTGTGCATTCAAATTGCCATTTATAAGATGCAAGTGTGTTCGTTGTCCGTAGCTTATGCCTGCCCATACCATAACCCCACCATGGGGAATTCTGTTCACAACGTTGACATCAGTGAACCACTCACCCACACAACGCTATACACATGGTCTGCGGTTGTGAGGCCAGTTGAACTTACTTCCAAATTCTCTAAAACAACGTTGGAGGCAGTTTATGGTGGAGAAATTAACATGAAATTCTCTGGCAACTGCTCTTGTGGTCATTCCTACAGTCAGCATGCCAATTGCATACTCCCTGAACTTGACATCTGTGGCGTTGTGTGACGAAACTGCACATTTTAGAGTGGCCTTTTATTGTCCCTAGCACAAGGTGCACCTGTGTAATGATCGTGCTGTTTAATCAGATTCTTGATATGCCACACCTGTCAGGTGGATGGATTAAGTTGGCAAATGAGAAGTGCTCACTAACAGGGATGTAAACAAATGTGTGCGCAATTTGAGAGAAGCTTTTTGACGTATGGAACATTTCTGCTATCTTTTATTTCAGGTCATGAAACATGGGACTTTCACTTTACATGTTGTGTTTCATATTTTTTTTCATTGTAGATTTCAGTTGTCTGAATTGACAAGTAAAAAAATCACTATCAAACAATTACTCAGATCAGAATTGGACCAGGGAGCGCTCAGCAGTACATTGTTGACATTGAGTAAATTGCCTATAGCCTATTTCAATAAATATGTTATTTACACAGAGAACAGAGCTAAGAGTCTGACAAAAGCAGCGCAAAATATCCGGTCATTTTATTTATATATATATATATATTTATGTATACACACACACACACACACACACTACCGTTCAAAAGTTTGAGGTCACTTAGAAATGTCCTTGTTTTTGAAAGAAAAACACATTTTCTGTCCATTTAAAATAACATAAAATTGATCAGAAATACAGTCGTGGCCAAAAGTTGAGATTGACAAAGTTTGCTGCTTCAGTGTTTTTAGATATTTTTGTTACTATGGAATACTGAAGTATAATTATATAAGTAGTAATTATATAAGTATAATACCCGCAAAACACCAGTCTCAATGTCAACAGTGAAGAGGCTACTCCGGGATGCTGGCCTTCTAGGCAGAGTTGCAAAGAAAAAGCCTTATCTCAGACTGGACAAAAAGAGTCTGAAATATGGCTTTTTCTTTGCAAAACAATAGCAAGACATAAAAATCTAATGAAATTTCAACAAACCTTAGTTGAGAAAAGCATTGTAAGACAGGAATGATGCATGCGAGACCGGGTGGGAAAATCCCTTCTTGACGTTGCGAACCAAACACCCAAAAGGTTAATCCTACTAACTGAAATATAAGACAAATGAAAGTTATTAAGTGTATTTTTCAAACTAATCCAATAGTGTTTAATGTCCTAAAGTTGCCGCTTTTAAATTGGAATAATTATGAAAGTCGGAATCTATGCTATTCTCATTCAGATGTATTTTTAATGAGAAATATTTTAGGCCACGAAGTGAAATTGAGCAAACAATACAAAGATGGAAAAATAGAATGAGCTGAGGAAAGCTTATGAAAGAAATTATGCGTAGTTGGCCTTGACCTATTTCCATATTATTCTAGCATTGTGCAACCTACCTACAATGCAAATACAGTTGAAGTCGGAAGTTTACATACACCATAGCCAAATGCATTTAAACTCAGTTTTTCACAATTCCTGACATTTAATCCTAGTAAAAATTCCCTGTCTTAGGTCAGTTAGGATCACCCCTTTATTTTAATGTGAAATGTCAGAATAATAGTAGAGAGAATGATTAATTTCTTTCATCACATTCCCAGTGGGTCAGAAGTTTATATGCACTCAATTAGTATTTGGTAGCATTGCCTTTAAATTGTTTAACTTGGGTCAAACGTTTCGGGTAGCCTTCCACAAGCTTCCCACAATAAGTTGGGTGAATTTTGGCCCATTCCTCCTGACAGAGCTGGTGTAACTGAGTCAGGTGTGTAGGCCTCCTTGCTCGCACACACTTTCTCAGTTCTGCCCACAAATTGTCTATAGGTTTGAGGTCAGGGCTTTGTGATGGCCACTCCAATACCTTGACTTTAAGCCATTTTGCCACAACTTTGGAAGTATGCTTGGGGTCATTGTCCATTTGGAAGACCCATTTGCGACCAAGCTTTAACTTCCTGACTGATGTCTTGAGATGTTGCTTCAATATATCCACATCATTTTACTCCCTCATGATGCCATCTATTTTGTGAAGTACACCAGTCCCTCCTGCTGCAAAGCACCCCCACAACATGATGTTGCCACCGCCATACTTCACAGTTGGGATGGTGTTCTTCGGCTTGCAAGCTTCCCCCTTTTTTCTCAACATAACGATGGTCATTATGGACAAACAGTTCTATTTTTGTTTCATCAGACCAGAGGACAGTTCTCAAAAGTACCATCTTTGTCCCCATGTGTAGTTGCAAACCGTAGTCTGGCTTTTTCATGGCGGTTTTGGAGCAGTGGCTTCTTCCTTGTTGAGCGGCCTTTCAGGTTATGTCGATATAGGACTCGTTTTACTGTGGATATAGATATTTTGTACCCGTTTTCTCTAGCATCTTCACAAGGTCCTTTGCTGTTCTGGGATTGATTTGCACTTTTCGCACCAAGCACGTTCATCTCTAGGAGACAATGCGTCTCCTTCCTGAGCGGCATGACGGCTGCGTGGTCCCATGGTGTTTATACTTGCGTACTATTGTTTGTACAGATGAACATGGTACCTTCAGGCGTTTGGAAATTGCTCCCATGAACCAGACTTGTGGAGGTCTACAATTTATTTGCTGAAGTCTTGGCTGATTTCTTTTGATTTTCCCATAATGTCAAGCAAAGAGGCACTGAGTTTGAAGGTAGGCCTTGAAATACATCCACAGGTACACTTCCAATTGACTCAAATGATGTCAATTAGCCTATTAGAAGCTTCTAAAGCCATGACATAATTTTCTGGAATTTTCCAAGCTGTTTAAAGGTGTGTATGTAAACCTCGGACCCACTGGAATTGTGTAACAATGAATTATAAGTGAAATAATCTGTCTGTAAACAATTGTTGGAAAAATGTATTGTGTCATGCACAAAGTAGATGTCCAAACCGACTTGCCAAAACTATAGTTAACAAGAAATTTGTGGAGTGGTTGAAAAACCAGTTTTCATGACTCCAACCTAAGTGTATGTAAACTTCCGACTTCAACTGTAGTAGCCTAGGCTTAATAAGAGAGAAGGATGCAAATCAGTTTATAATTATCCAGTTCTGAGGACCAGTGGCGTAGGCAGAAATCTGTTGAATGCAGGGCCAGCCCAAAAGATTCTGGTACACAATTTGGGCACTCATCATAAAAGCTGACCTAATACCTTTCTGTAATTGATCGCAAACAACAAACCATCTCATGTTAGCCTTATTTTAAAATGGATTACATTTATTTTTCCCTCAATCTACACACAATACCCCATAATGACAATGTGAAAACAGGTTTACATTTTTACAAATAAGATACCTTATTTACATTAATGCACTAATCTTGTAGGCCTATGTAAATTAATTTAACATGTGACACAGACCTACACAAACTGTAGGCTTATAATTAAGAGACAAGAACAAAATGGCCTGTTATAACAGTAATAATCACAATAGGTATCGATAGACTAGAATAGTGGTCACCAATCTTTTCTTAGTCGATCGCTTGAGTCGAAATGCAATTATCTGCTGGGCGCGGGAGATCAAGTGCACCTACAATGTATTGTGTGATCAATTAAATGATCAATAGTCTAGGTCCCCAAACTGCGGGGGTGCCTTATATTTAATAACTACATAACACTGGTCAGAGGTCAGTTGTTGTAGCCTACTTGCGAGGCACATCGGAACAGAATTTTAAATAACACGGTTATTTCACTGGACTGATGGTGATGTGTCAGCGGAGGGAGGTAGAGTGCGAGTCGAAGTGTTGAATAACAGCTTTGTAGTGCTGATCATTGTCTCTGAATGTACTGACACTAAGTCCCTCGATTAGATCAATGCAATCAGTAGGAGGGACTGGAGGCCCTTCATGGGGAAATCACTGATATCAAATAACTTGGCAAATGCTCCAACATGGTCATGGTCTCTTCAAAAAAAAAAATGTTTTTACTGGGAGCTTAGTTTGGCCATTTTACTTGTCTTAGCTAGCTAACTGTAGGTAGCCTACACACGGTATCAGTGTGAAGTGATGTGCCAGAACCTGCCCATTGTTTAGAAATTGAACTGAATTGAATATAATTAACATTTCAGTTTTTTCCCCCAGTAAATAATCAAGCATAATTCAAATTCATTACATAGGCCTAAATACAATTGATTTTATGTACAACGTCCTTGAGTGTCCTGAAAGGCATCTGCCAAATAATGTATTATTAATATCAATACCCCTTTAGTTTTCCCAACCCCTCCCTACTGCTTGCTATGAATTCCATCTGATGGTGTATGCATGTTCAGGCCAGTGCTTGACTGAAATAGGTGCCAGTACTCATTTTGGGTCCCGGTATCATTTTATATTTAGGTGCAAGAACTCCTATATATTTTTTGAGCTAATATTGTATAGGAGGTGCAGCAACTCCAGCAGTAGACCATTTGAAGTGACAGTACTCAATTCCGGTGCGCTCTTGCAAGTAGACTACTGTGCTTAGGTAAAAAGACAATGTCCAGTTTGGAACAAGTGCTCAATCTGATTGCGCCCACCCAGGCCTACGCCCCTGCTGACGACAGCAGAGTTGCTCTGCAGCCCATGATGATTTACAACCAATCACAAGACGCACAGCCAGCTAGGCTCGTTGACTGTCACTCGCTCCATCTGCACGCTTAGCCACACACAGATAGGCCTAGGTCACTACACATCTTTCGTGCCACAGCGCAAAATAGTGGAGACAAATATTTTTGAATATTCTAAGTATCTTTTGTCAATATCATGATTCCTCTCATCCATCCCGTAGCATGCGAGCCAAATGTGTAGTAGTCTTTTATTTTTATTTTATTTTGATGGAGACAAGTGATTTCAGCTTTCGGACAAGTGGCTAAAAAAGTTAATGTCAAGCCTTGCTTCAAGGGTTAAGAGTATATATGATTAAGCCAAAGCAGACTGGGCAGGATTTAGAAGCAGGGAATAGTCATTTCCTGGAATGTTTGGCCCCTGTACAATAAGTCTTTTCATTCTGGGGTCTAGGTACTGGGAGGGTCACAGACCAGCTGGTCAATTTAGACATGAAGCATGGTGTGGAGGCAAAGAATTACGAAGAGGTAAGTACCAACTGCCCGTCAGCCTTTCTCCAGGTGCATCTGGATCAGATTTGGTGTGACCATGAGTCAACATTAAAAAATATATGTATAATGTCAATGATGGTTAAGGTTCCTTTCACAGTTCTCTTTAAAATCTGTCCTCTAAAGTGAACACTGGAGTTAAAAAAACAAACAAAAAAAGCCAAAGAACTCAGTTCTTTGTATTCACACTGCCCTTGCCTTTGAATGAGTACTCAACTCTTTTGCCAGTTTACTTCACCTATTCTATTTTGTGGTCCGAGTTCTCTTTGCATTCACATTTCTATGTTAAGGAACCAAGACCTTTGAACATTTACTAAATGCACTCTGTAAAAACCCAAACTGCAGTATAAGCCATTCCATCAGAACGTGTTATTGGACAGCTAGATACACAGTACCAGTCTCAAGTTTGGACACACCTACTCATTCCATGATTTTTATTTATTTTTACTATTTTCCACATTCTAGAATAATGGTGAAGCCATCAACTATGAAATAACAAAAGGAATTGTACAGTAACCAACAAAACAAAATATATTTTGAGTCTACAAAGTAGCCACCCTTTGCAGCTTGGCATTCTCTCAACCAGCTTCATGAGGTAGTCACCTGGAATGCATTTCAATTAACTGCTGTGCTTTTTCATAAGTGAATTTGTGGAATTTCTTACCTTAATGCGTTTGAGTCAATCAGTTGTGTTGTGACAAGGGTGGGGTAGTATACAGAAGATGGCCCTATTGGTAAAATACCAAGAGCAGCTCAAACAAGCAAAGAGAAATGACAGTCCATCATTACTTTAAGACATGAAGGTCAGTCAATTCTGAAAAAGTGCAGTTACAAAACCATCAAGTGCTATGATGAAACTGTCTCATGAGGACCACCACAGGAAAGGCAGACCCAGAGTTACCTCTGCTGCAGAGGATAAGTTCAGTAGTTACCAGCCTCAGAAATTGCAGCCCAAATAAAAACTTCAGAATTCATGTAACAGACACAACATCAACTGTTCAGAGGAGATTGCATGAATTATTATGCCTTCATGGTCAAATTGCTGCAAAGAAATCGCTACGAAAGGAAACCAATAAGAGGAGACTTGCTTGGGCTAAGAAACATGAGCAATGGACATTAGACCGGTGGAAATCTGTCCAAATTGTGTCTTTGTGAGATGCAGAGGAAGTGAACGGATGATCTCCACATGTGTGGTTCCCAACGTGAACCATGGAGGTGGGGTGATGGTGCTTTGCTGGTGACACTGTCAGTGATTTATTTATAATTCAAGGCACACTTAACCAGCATGGCTACCACAGCATTCTGCAACGATACGCAATCTCATCTGGTTTGCACTTAGTTGGGACTACCATTTGTTTTTCAACAGGACAATGACCCAAAACACACCTCCAGGCTGTGTAAGGGCTATTTGACCAAGAAGGAGAGTGATGGAGTGCTGCATCAGATGACCTGGCCTCCACAATCACCTGACGCCAACCCAATTGAGATGGTTTGGGATGAGTTGGACCGCAGAGTGAAGGAAAAGCAGCCAACAAGTGCTCAGAAATTGTGGTAACTCCTTCAAGACTGTTGGAAAAGCATTCCTCATGAAGCTGGTTGAGAGAATGCCAAGAGTGTGCAAAGCTGTCATCAAGGCAAAGGGTGGCTACTTTGAAGAATCTAAAATATATTTTGATTACTACACAATTCCATGTTATTTCATAGTTTTGATGGCTTCACTATTCTAGAATGTAGAAAATAGTAAAAATAAATAAAAACCATGGAATGAGTAGATGTCCAAACTTCTGACTGGTACTGTACCTACTCACATTTGATGCTAATAGATTGTATCTTCTGATTTATAATTGTAATTTAACATGTAAGTATTATTGGTAACAGAATAAATAGAACTGCAAATTGTACACCAATGCCGCTTAAGAGCTAGCATTGATTCACTGAATATGTTGTCTTACATTATTCAAGCCCCACTTTCAAATAAACAATTTATGAATCTCTTAGCCTATAGATCACGTATTGCAAACATATAATCTGAACATCGTGTCAGTACAACACTCGATACATGTTTTGTAATGTCTGTGCATCCTTGACAACTGCTAATCAATATCCAAAAACAGCATGTTTTTCCCCCCACAAATCTGAACATCTCTCTTTTGTGGCACCAATGTGAGGGGTTATGGCAGGGGAGACTGTTGCAGTAGTCTAGTGTGAGGGGTTATGGCAGGTGAAACCGTGTTGCAGTAGTCTAGTGTGAGGGGTTATGACAGGAGAAACAGTGTTGCAGTAGTCTAGTGTGAGGGGTTATGGCAGGGGAAACTGTGTTGCAGTAGTCTAGTGTGAGGGGTTATGGCAGGTGAAACCGTGTTGCAGTAGTCTAGTGTGAGGGGTTATGGCAGGTGAAACCGTGTTGCA
Source organism: Salvelinus namaycush (assembly GCF_016432855.1). Lineage (NCBI taxonomy): Eukaryota > Metazoa > Chordata > Actinopteri > Salmoniformes > Salmonidae > Salvelinus > Salvelinus namaycush. Next base: position 25,509,833 of record NC_052334.1, on the reverse strand, counting down.
GTAGTCTAGTGTGGGGGGTTATGGCAGGTGAAACCGTGTTGCAGTAGTCTAGTGTGAGGGGTTATGGCAGGTGAAACCGTGTTGCAGTAGTCTAGTGTGAGGGGTTATGGCAGGTGAAACCGTGTTGCAGTAGTCTAGTGTGAGGGGTTATGGCAGGTGAAACCGTGTTGCAGTAGTCTAGTGTGAGGGGTTATGGCAGGGGAAACTGTGTTGCAGTAGTCTAGTGTGAGGGGTTATGGCAGGTGAAACCGTGTTGCAGTAGTCTAGTGTGGGGGGTTATGGCAGGTGAAACCGTGTTGCAGTAGTCTAGTGTGAGGGGTTATGGCAGGTGAAACCGTGTTGCAGTAGTCTAGTGTGAGGGGTTATGGCAGGTGAAACCGTGTTGCAGTAGTCTAGTGTGAGGGGTTATGGCAGGTGAAACCGTGTTGCAGTAGTCTAGTGTGGGGGGTTATGGCAGGGGAAACTGTTGCAGTAGTCTAGTGTATGGTCCGGGAATAATGACAAGCGACCCTGGGGAGCCTTCTGTTCACATTGCCTTAAAGTGAACCAAACCAGACCACCTCTCGAGATGGTTTCAGTTTGGGGGCTCTTGAGGGTTCTGAGTTAATTTGGAGTGTTCACACTGCACAAAAAATTAAGAACTGCCTTAACAAAAATTGTCTGAAAGGGGACCAAGTGTGAAGACACCCTAAGACTAACTTTCTCTCAACTACATTTCTGAAAGCATGCTCATACAGCTCTTTACCACTCCACAATACAAGTGTCATACACTAACATTTTATACACTATTAAATGTGACTAAGGACATCCAGTGGTCAATCGGGGCTTTATTCTGTATGGTGCAATGTTTCGGTGGAAGAGAGAATACTCATGTCCATTTGACACAGTACGCTCAACTTTAATTCTTCTGCTCTTTTCAGATTGCAAAAGTTGAGAAGCTGAAGCCCCTAGAAGTTGAACTAAGACGCCTCGAAGACTTGTCGGAGTCCATTGTGAATGACTTTGCCTACATGAAGAAGCGTGAAGAGGAAATGAGGGACACAAATGGTAAGTGCTATATGGAAAAAAACAAAAAGGTGCAAAGCAACATTTGCGGTCCATGTTTTCACTCAACCAGAAAATGTTCAGTGTCTTTCATGTTTCTCAATCTTTTTTGCCTTGTCTTGTGAAGAGTAAAACCTTAGTTTATTTAAACCGACACGTTACTCGGTTAAATATATTTTCCCTCACATTGCAGAATCCACCAACATACGTGTCTTGTACTTCAGTATCTTCTCTATGTGCTGTCTAATTGGGCTGGCAACGTGGCAGGTCTTCTACCTACGGCGTTTCTTCAAGGCGAAGAAACTGATCGAGTAAAGCCATCTACGAAGCGGGGACCATGTTGAGGAAATGGTGTGCAATTTGTGAGAAATTTAAGTTGGGTAGTAGCCCCCGTATACAATTATATTTATTTCAGACTTAAGTTTTTTACTAGCCTCATCTCAGGCACTGTTTTGATTAGAAATACATTGGTTTGAGATGTACTCATGCAATATTGCATGACAATAAACACACTACATTTGAGTGCACAAAGCCTCCCATCACACATTCAGCTATTGTTATGCAAAAATAAAGTGTCCCCAGTATGTCAGGTACATGGTTGTGTTTTGTAATAAGAAGGCTTTCACTCTGGGTGTCTTTCATATAGCTATAAAGACTATACAGCATTAAAAGATGAGCAATTACAATAAATGTCTCATTTAATGAGATCCTGTTTTTAAATTAATCTTTTATCATTTGACAATGTTGGCACACTTATCTATTTCCATAAAGTTCCCAGGCTTTGTACATTCTTCTCAGTTTTCTGAGGTTTGGTCTCGGTGGTTCCTGTGAAAAACAAGAAAATATTGTTTAGCAAGTAAAATTAAGCTTGGCATAGAGCAAATTCTGATTGTGGAGCAAGACTCATTTGTCACTACAGATTAACAAAATACTTGTTTGAAGTCTTGATTTGTAATGTGTTGGACCCCAGGAAGATTAGCTAGCGTTAGCTAATGGGGATCCTAATTACAAATTAAACAGTTTAAAGTAAAACTATTTTGGTATGTTTCATTACTCCATTGATTATAGTCCTGAAATGTTTTGCATGTCAGCAACTAAGTTGAAGATTAACTTTCAAAATACGGCATACCACCTATTTTAAAAGTTATGTCTTAAACTTGATTGCTGACATATAACAAATACCCACATTTTTTGGGTGGAGCTTTCCTTTTAAGCTGGTCCTTAATCAGTGCATGTCTATAGTGGTACCTCTTGGTCATTCAAGTGAAGGACGTCTACCAGCGGGGCGATGGATGGGCGGCCATGGGCACACTGGAAGGGCAGCTGGCATGAAGATAGAGCGCCTACCAGGCTGCAACACTCCTCCTTACTGAGGCGGTCATTGAATTTGATTGCACCTGTTTGGGCCATAACACCAATAATACTTCACCATGACACTAATGAGAAACGTGTACAGTATGACCACTGAATTAAAAATAACACTCACCATGACATGCAAGGGAGGCGAGGACTTTAAGTACCGTAAGAGGCAATGTCCCTCGCACTCTGCCAGTTGAACGCAGTAACTGAGATGAAAGACACAAATTATTTGATGATATTCATCCTATTGATTGTTCTTTTAAAGATTTTGGAAGAGTACACAGACAGTACTCATGCTCACCTCAATCTGCTCTTGAAGGTACTCCTGGAGGGCAGTTGCATGAGGTAGGAATGAGGTGATAATTGAATCAATAAGGAAATATTACAGGGTACAATAATTTTGCTGAGGAGAGGTGGTATAATTCTCACCTCCACTATGGGCTTGATGATAGAACGCCTCCCCCGGCGGAGTTCATTTCTCTCCTTCTCTGTGAAACACATTGGCACCTTCCCCACCAGGACCTGGGGATCTCCTATCTGCGAGAACTGCATCTCCAGACCCAGGCCCCTCAAGGATGGCCGGCAGGACCTGTCGAAAGGAACACCCCCTAATCCATATCATCAGAGCAGAAGCTGTGCCACCACCACTATAGACCCTCACTCCTAATTAAGTGGTTGAGACAATTGTCTCCACTTAACAGCTGGGAAAACCAACCGCACATTCACTACATCTCGTTTGGATGGTCAACAGAGTTCCTCTGACCGCTTGTCTTAGAGGCAGCTAAGCGCTGACCTGAGCAGCCTCAGCTCCTCCTCTGTCACGCTGACCTCCAGTGGTGGGGCTACAGTGGATGAGCATAGCCGTCTCTCCCCCGGTGCCTCTGGATCATCCTCGTACGAATCTGCATCATTGCATACATAACAGAATGGGTGGTTACACTTTACACCAACTGCTCGTATTCCTACTTGGTAATGCTGTAATTACTACAGTAACAACACTGTATTGACATGTTGTTACAGAGTATTTCAGCATTGTCTTTGTAACTGCATAGCATCCACTTCAGGGTGGGGTGGTCTTACCTGCAACTAGATTCTCAAGACGAACTCTCTCATGCGCAGCGTGTTGATCCACTAACACTAAAAGGTTCCCTGAAATTCAAAAGGTGTGATCACTTAAAGAAAAATGGATGACTTAAAACTGGAAAACTGACAATCTCTCTCTGTACCATCAGTTTCACTGCAGGCCGCAGGCTCTTGGTCTTGTGTGTTGATAAGACATGCAAGAAACTTCTTATCCACTTGATGAATAACCTAGAAGGTAAGAGAGAAATATTTAGCTAGTGTTAGAAATCACTTCATGGTGGGAAATAAAGCCACTGATTCAACACACTATCATATGAATCAAAGGGTAATGAGATATTTGCCTTCATTGAGTGAATCATGTCCTTGGAGAAGCGGTATGGAAAGAGGATGTTATGGATCTTCACAGCCAGTCCTTCAGCTTGCACACTTGATATGTCCACACCTACCTGGCAAGTCATGGGTTGTTGAAATAAGCAATAATGTGCTTTAAAGGGAAGTCAAGACAACCCACAATTTCTACATGTGAAAATAAAGTCCCTAAATAATGTAATTGTATTTCATTTCTGGACTGAGGCAGGTAGTCTATTTGCACATTCTGGAGTGAAACGAGAGAATTTGGCTTACCATAGGAGGTCGTGCAAACACAGGGTTAGTCCACTCAGAGTACAGGGAGGACAGTGAATTAGAGTCCTGAATGTCATCTGTGGATAAAAGAAAAAATAAGATTACACAAGAATATAAAAAATAGGTTAATAATACACACACTTAGTCTACTGCAGCATTATGATCTACATTTTTGCTAGAAACCTCCATTGTACCTCTATTGTCAGGCCCTGAACTAAGAACTCTCCCTGCTTTGGATTTGGGAAGGAAGGGCAAGACTAGATCCATTTGAAATGGGTAACACCTGTACTCAATCCCTGCAGGGGAAGGAAGGAAAGCTAGGTAGTAAACACTAACACAAGCACTCATAGTCAAACATACATCCTTAAATATACTTTTCAAACATAGCTTGCTACTGTCAAACTTGATCCAAACAATATAATGGTCTAAACTTTAAAAGTAGGCATTAGACAGATATGATGAACACATGATAAAAGTTCTTACCTTTTTTGGAGATGACACTGATTGCCATGTTGGTGACATCTGACGTGCAAGACACTTGTGTCTCTTCAGCAGAGGGTGCTTCATATTTACTGAGTCCTGTCACTTTGTTGATGTAGACCAGCTTCCCCACAGCGTCGTCATAGTGATGCAGCCAATCACATGATGCTGTGACATTGTTCGCTTCCTTTTCATCTGGCAGAGGATTTGTACTGCAGCCCGGGATGAAGTCACGATTCTGGCCAGTGTTATTGTGTTGTTCTCCATTATTGATTTCTAGAATAGCATTGTTTTCTACAGTGTCCTGGGGACATATATCCTCATTTGAAGTAGTCTCTGGAGGATGTACAAATGCACTGGTTGCAACCTCTGCCCTTTGGTGTTTTAATTGAGAGAGTTTGGCAGCCAAAGATATTTCACTGCTCCGAGCAGAGAGAGATTTGAGTTTGGTGAACATGGAGAGTGTTAATGGGCTTTTGTGGTCTTTCATCAGATCCAGACGTGACTCTGTGACATCCCTTTCTTGATCCGCTTCAAGATAGGGCAAAACAGCCTTGGCATTCATAACCAAGTGTTCGGTCTGGGAAGCTGTGGCATCAATTGCTAAATAATTGCTATTAACGTCGACAGGAACTGGATTGGATTCGGTAAGCTTCCCGTATATTCTTCTGAACCTGTCCAGAGATCCAGCCTCTTTATATAAAGACAGCTTTTGACATGACATGAACGTAGAAATCTTTGAAGGGATGCCAGTGGGAAGGTCCTTACCTTCTCTGTCGTAAACGTGAAGATGGCCTGGGCCCTCCACCATAGGCCATTTTCGTTTTGTTGCAAGTTTCTCTCTAGATTCTAACGCTAGCCCTTGTCTACTCTGGTGGGAGAGACATTTCTGAGAGGGTAAACTGCTATGAATGTATGGATGTGATAGAAAGATCTTTCTGTGTCCACCTGGATTCAGTTCTGTGTCCTGTGGTTGAGGTAGTGTCTGTTTGATAGAGCCCATCTCTGACTGGATTCCCTGAGTGAGAGAACATGGTGCTCTCACAGTGCATCTTGAGAGGGATACATGCTCTCTTTTATTATCCTTCATCTCTGTTCCTTCTTCTATACTCATTTTCAGATTTTCTCCCTTTGTCTTAAAGATAAGACTATGCTGAGATGATTCAGGACAAGAAATAGCAGATTTCAGATGTGCATTGCTTTCATTCTCTTTCGTAACTTCCTTGTAAGACTCTGATGAATCCGTAACTGATGAATCTGTAATTGAATCATACTGTAGACCTTGGTCTGTATCTACTGAGCTTGGTCGACATTGTGGGTTTGTGGTATTATGCTCTTGTTCAAAACCCGTAAGGACCTCCTTGTCCCTTGGTTTTCCTACTCTGTCACCCTGCTCTGATTCAACTCCATCACATGTCTGACAAACACTTTTCATCTTGTCAGAGTCTTCTGTCTGCCGTCGATGAACAGGTTCAGATGCAAGGGTCCTTCCAACATTACATTCCAGGGTAACACCCTCCATGTGTGTTTGGACACCTTTGCCAATGGAGTCCTTAACTCCATCTGTGCTAGCTGTTTGGCCACTAAACACATTCTTACATATGTAGTCCTGGATATCCTCTGGGGAGATTTCACTCACCAAGTTCTCTCTTGTCAGGAATGCTTTCACCGCCTCTTCTATGCAGAACAGAATACTTTCCCAGTCTTTGAATTCAATCAGGGTCTTGGCGGGCTCAAGGCATATGTCATACTCAGAGTAGTGGCACATGATATTGATGACATACATTGCATGTAGCTCGGCTCCTCTTCTCTGCTTTGGGCTCCTAATGGCAGGTGGTGTACCAGGGCTGTCATTCTGCCGACTTAAACTGCCTACTTTACGTAGGAGAAGGTTCAGCAGCTTGTGGATGCGGGTTTTGAGAAGTAGCCTGTCATTCACATAGAGGAACTGTAAGGTGTTGTTGTAGTGGCCTTCTCGTCCTACATAACCACTTACTTCAAACTGTGCATGGGAGTGGTTGATTTCCCCAAGCTTTTGGGCCCTACCTAAACCATGGATCTGAACAAACCTGTAGTAAGTGTTTCGGGCTTTGGAGAGCTGCACCACCATGGTCCCTGTGCAGTCATTCTTCAGCGTGAAAGAGACAGAGGGGTGAATGAGTGAAATGGCCTCCACTCTCTGCCTGATCCGTTCAAACTCCAGCACGCTATCCATCCTGTTTCTCCTCACTGGCATGTTGTGGAAGAAGTTACAAATAACAACAGTTGTCCCTGCAGATGGGCGGGTAGTCTCAGCCTCAAACACGTCCAAGCCTTTACCATCCTTGAAGACTTTCACATGAGTCTTCACAGACATTTTGGTCCTGGATGATATCTCCACCAGCATGGCGAGATTAGCAATACTGGCAACAGCTTCTCCTCTGAATCCATAGAATTTGAGATGATCTAGGTCCTCTAAAGAACTGCATTTGCTTGTGAAGTATCTGTTTCCTACAGACTCCATATCCTCTATGTCCATCCCTGAGCCATTGTCTATAACCTGCACTTTGAAGGCTTCGATGTCCACCCTCACACCCACGCATGTTGCACTAGCATCAATACTGTTCAGAATAAGCTCTTCAAGACACTGCTGTAATGAAAATATTGCTATTCCAGACCGAAGCTTACCTTGAACTTCTTTTGACAAACACTTAATCATATTTATAACGTTAGACCTTGGTTAATTTCTAAGGGCAACAAGGAGCCACTGATGTGTAACATTAGCTAGCTATCCTGTTAACGTTAGCTAGCCAAGATTCAAACCAGTGCTTTCCAACCGACAATTTAGCTAACGTTACAGGTGCGGGCTGCAGGTGGGTGTTTTAAATTGATACATACGACCAACGTGTGCAGTCTCTGTCTGGATTTTAAGTCGTTTGGAAGCCTCGAAATCCTCGACTTTTACTAAACATGTTCATTCCAGCAGCGACTGTTTACATTGTGAAGTCTATGGTAGCTTGCACCACACCGGTTTCTTACCCTGTTTAAGGAGAAAACACTGCCCCCTTAAGGCATGAAAGACCATGTTCCTAGAGGACTGAATATTTTAGTGTGTGAAGCAAGATCAAACACGTCTTAAATCATCAAGCAAGAAATATACAATTAAATTGTGTTAAATATTTTATTTTAGTTGTATTTTAAATATTACACATTAACACACAATTCAGAGTTAAGGCCTAACATACATTGAAATAAGTTTAAATTATTTACAGTACATTTCTAAAGCTTTCCATTTCAGGAACTCTAACAAAACAATCCTCATTTTAAATAACAATAATATCTCACACGTTAGTTTGGAATGTAATACTGTATAAAATAAATTCAAGGGCGAACTATTTTGAACGTTGAGTGATCCAAACTCTTAACGTTCTTCTCATTCTTGAACTCTGCTTTGATGATTTGTGACTTGGGGCTCCCAGTGGACTTCAGCCAATCCTGCATCTGTCTCACCTTGTTGCTTGGACCTTGAAGCTGCCCCTGCACAGTTCCTGCCTCTGTGTTCCGCACCCAGCCGACCAAACCTAGCTTTTTCCCCTCTGCCTGAAAAACACCACCAAATATGGCAGAAGGAGAGGTTATCATTACTCAGGAGTATTTCCTTGAAGAGCCACAAGGTATACATATTTTTTATTCCAGCTCAGCACTACAACCCCTGATGTGTCTCGGCCAGGACCTCCAGGCCAGGGCTGCTTACTCCTGCTAGCATGACTGAGTGACAAAGAAATTAAATGAAGCACACCATACAGCTGAAAACATAAATGAGTAGCTATGAAAGTATGCTTATGTCCAATCTACTGACTGACAGTCAGCCTGCTAATTGACCATGTGTTACTAAGCATAGGTATGAAACATGACTTTCAAATGACAAATAATAATAATAATGGCTTATGTCCTACTGTTGTATTGTATTCTTACCTGAGTGTATTTTCGAAAAAATACACCTTGAACTCTCCCAAATATTTCATAATCTACTGAAATCATCTCTTCAGTAGACATCCCAGCTGTCTTAATGAAAAGCGAAAAAAATATATCAATATTTTTGAAGGGTTCAATTCAAAACAAATGCGAGTAGCTACCTAGATATCTATATTGGCCAAACTGTTTTACTTTGTTATACCTATTTATTAATCTCAGACATCCCAGACCTAGGGAACATTGCCGGTCTGCCTAGAGACTACCTATTTATTGTAGTTAGCTAGTTGCAGATGTAACTAGGTTACTTACAGCTTCACCAAAACAAGAGACTGACTCAAACAGCATGCTTAGCCATAGCTTTGGGACACTGTCTGTGTACAGACTCCCTATGTTGTGTCCCAAAGCTAGTTTAGCCTCCACTTTCATTACTGTAGCTAGCTAACTAGCTTGCTAACCTGTGATCTTCATTTGCCTCTTAGCAGTGCAATTAGAACAAGCGCATAATATTGTCATTGTTTATATAGCTAGTTTACTAAATCATACCTTAGCTCAGCTTTCTCCAAAATGGTTTGGCAGTTTGGAGATTTTCATTCAGACAGCTATTTTTCGTTACATCCGGTCATTGCTTCCGGATGACAGTACTGCACCAATCAGAAAACGTTAACAAAATACTTTGTTTCTAGGCAACTGATACCAACAAAACAGGTGCTAAGTGTGTGCATGCTGCTACTGCTGTCAACATTTTCCACATTTTGGAGATATTCACAACCTATTTTAAAGAAGATAATTAGTCATGTCTTGGAGTAGCCATTGCTAAGCAGTAGTGAAATGCTGAAAGAGAATCACAAAGAGAAATCTGCCAATTCAAGAGGGAGAGCAGCTGGTGAGTCAATTCATGTAACGTTTAGCTAGCTAAGTCATATAGTTAGCTAGCTAGGCCTTATCTTTTCAACAAGTAAAATCAACCCCTAATCAACCATTTCTTTGGGGGTATAATTATGCATCGGTTGCAAATGGCTCCGCATCCTCACCCTGACCCTTTTCTTTTATTGGATAAAGAAGTGATATTGGAAAAACTCCCACCTGTGAAGGACCGCTCAAGAGCTTTGCATCACCCTTTGAAACATCAGACCAGCCTTCGAGAGCAACCGTTTGAGGATCATAGACCAAGGGAAAGGACTGCCATGAATGAATGGCAGCAACAGTATTCCCAAGAGACATTTCATCAATCCAAATATTCCTCCCAAAGCAGAACACATAACTCAGCAAGGACAAAGTATGTTTACCCTGAAGAACCAGGTGATATTGTGTCTGGGAGGAAAGCAGATGGAGTGGACAAGGCATTTTCACTGAAGCCTGTTTACCATAAAAGAACTTTAATCATAGATAGGTTGAGTAATGACGAGGTAGCTTGTAAACCTAATGAGTTTCAAAGACTCCCTCCATATTTTCCCTCACCACCACATGATCATTCAGAGTATGATAGAAGAAGTGGCATAATAAGCCAAAGAAGGCCTGCTGAGGATTCTTCACCATCATTGGAAGAGAACACAAACAGCAGAAGGGTTTCTGGGTACAAACGATCAAAGGGAGAGCAGCAGAGGCTGGATTATGAGCGGAGGATGGCAACGAAAATTGAAATGGATAAACTAATACTTCAGGAGAAGCTGTTGAAAACTCAGGAAAAAGTGAGAGAAATGCAGCAGAGGGAGAGAACTGTCTCAGGTGATAACACTAAGAGGGCAGAGAGGCATATTAGGAGACCAGTGGAAAGAGAAAAGGAGTGGATCGAGAGCAAGGTGTCCTCAGCTGAGCAGAGAAGGGAAAAGGAGAGAGTTCACGAGATGGAAAGGAGGGAGAGGTTGATTATGAGGGATAAAAGCCGGGAGGATATTGAGTGGCAGAGAGAGAAAAAAGAAGAGTTCAATAGGGAGAGAAGAGAGAAGAAGAGGGCACTTGCAGAAGAGTGGGAGAGGTTGGAAAGAATGGAAAGGGAAATTGTGAACAAGCCAGAGTGGAGTAGAGACAGGAGGGCTGAGAAGGACCTAGAGCAACAGAGGGAGAAAAATGGAGAGTGGAGCAGGAGGGCTAGAGAAAGGGAGAATGAAAAGTATACAAATTGGGAGAGGGAGAAAAGATTTGAGAGGAATAGGTGGGAGAGGGAGAAAGTGAAAGAGAGAGAACTAAATGGGGAGGTTGAGAAGAAAAGAGACTGGGAGAAGGAGTATAAGTGGGAAAGGTCTTCTAGAGAGAGGTATGTTTCAGCTGATGATAAGAGGCGTGACATATTTCATAGAGGGCTGGATCAGGAGGGACAGCTTAAAACTTCACATAGATCAGTGCCAGGGAGCCGCAGTAGCATCAATTGTAGAAAAATATCTCGAGAAGCTTCCCACACATCACCCTCAGTTCACCGCCAGTCAAGTCGGCTACTGCAAGTGGAACTCAGCCCAGTGGAGAGTGCTGACAATGCTTGCCTCCAGCTCATCCCTTGCAGGATTTGCCACAGAAAATTTGCTGCAGAGAGACTAGAGAAGCACCTTCAGGTCTGTGAGAGGATGCAGCGCTCCAGCCGCAAAGTCTTTGACTCCTCCAAGTACAGGGCCAAGGGAACTGACCTGGAAGAGTTCATGAAAACCAACTCAAGAAGCAAGTCTCCTGAGGTAAGAGTTTTTCCCCAATTTCTTTAATTTGAGGAAATAATGGTATTATATTATCTCGTTTCTCATGCCATTCCTCAACCCTGGTTAATATGATTTTGGCTTGATTTACAGCTAAAGAAGAGCAACTGGAGGCAGAAACACGAGGCATTCATTCGTAATCTGCGCCAAGCCCATGTTCCAGCAACAGGTGCTTTGCAGCCCCAACCACCTATCCAAGACAATGATGATTATGTGACCTGCCCTCACTGTGCCCGCCGATTTGCCCCTGGGCCAGCAGAGCGACATATCCCCAAGTGCCAGAACATCAAGAGTCGCCCTCCACCTCCCCGCCACCGCCGCTGACGAAACCAACTAATTTGCAATGATGTTTATAAAAAGCATTTAAAACTACATTTTACATTTGAGTCATTTAGCATACGCTCTTATCCAGAGCGACCTACAATTAGTGTATTCATCTTAAAACAGCTAGGTGGGACAACCACATATCTCAGTTATAATAAGTACATTTTTCCTCAATAAAGTATCTATCAGCAAAGTCATTGCTAGTAGGGGGGAAAAAAGTCAAGAGCGAATGTTAGTTCACAAAAGGCAATTATTTTGTATATAAAATTGTAAAAAATGTGGGGTGGGGGGCTGCTGTGGGATTATTTAATAAACTTTGAGGTAGGGTTTCAGATGTTAAAACTAAAGCCCTGATGCAATTTATATGTAGTTTGTTACCTAAAAGCCTCTGCATTAACTTACATTTTTATAGAGCTAAATGTACAGGTATGGCGTTGTGGTTTAGTATGAGAGTATTTAGTTTAAAATAACATTTTGAATTGTAGAGTATAGTTTTTACACATTTTTCACACTGCCTTTGAAGTGGGGGGGGGGGGGAACTAAACTATTTAGATGTCATGCCTAAATTGTAAATACTGTATCAGATACTGCTGAACAAGATTCAGTCTGCAAAAGGGTTAAAAGAAAATGAAAACCAACGATTGGTGGATTTTGAAGCACAATAAAAAAAAATATACAAATCTGATTTTCCTTTGTCTATAGTGTTTGGTTCATTTCAGAATTCATCTGACCAAAATGTTTTTTTTGTTTTTTTTTTACATGAAGCATAAAACAAAGGTGCCTCTATGAATGGTGGAACGTAAGACCACTGTAACGGTACACCCACGCTATTTTATAATGTTGCATAGGGTAAGCTAAGCCATTGGAAAAAAAAAATATTGCAAAAATGAACACAATATGTGTAATATTTCAACATTAAACAAACTGTATAAAAAGCATAGCCTATTCTTTTTATTTGTGCACTAGTCATCACAACACAATTTGGTTTAAGAGTATGCAAAAGCACTAAGGAATAAGGACACTTTTCTCTTGCACTGATAAAGGAAATTCCACCAGTGTTGTGTATTGTATCAATTAACTGCACACCAACCAAGAGTTGCAAGCTGTTGGTGTTAAAACACACACATACTGTACACACACCACCCAGAGTAAACAAATACACAATGTGAATATTACACTTTTCACAAATAGTCAAAAGGATGAATCAATACTCAAAAACAGGAGGAACACAAAGACAATATAAACCTGAAAAAGCAACAGTTGAGAAAACATTTAATAGAAAAAACAAAATATTACCATTAACTTTACAAAAACGAGCTTTTCTACATTCTAGGAAGAGAACTGTACTCATGACATTACATTTTACAGAAGGAAGATTAACCATAAAATGACCATTTCCTCCACTTAAATACTAGTTTAAACAAATTCAAGGTTATCTTAAGGCAATAAAAGTGATTGTCTATATTGAATCAGTAGTTTGAGTTATGTAAAAGTGAACCTCATACACTATTTTTTCCAGATACAGAATAGCAAGCTGATCATCATATGAAATACACAAGATTGTAAATACTTAAATGTTAACACTAAATACTTATTTGGTAAATTAGATGTAAGAGAGACAATATTTGGTATACCTTTGACTATTTGAAATAGTATTTAGGCTTTTTTTTTTTTTTACAGCATCACATATGAAGAATAGGGCTCAGGGCTTTCGAAAGGAAATTAGCAAAAAATAAGTACTTGAAATACACCCCTTCAAATTAGTGGATTTGGCTATTTCAGCTACACCCAGTGCTGACAGGTGTATAAAGTGTGCAAAGCTGTCATTAAGGCAAAGGGTGGCTACTTTGGAGAATCTCAAATATAATACTATTTTTGCACAGGGTCACCGCCACTCATTGGATAGGACAGTTTTTGCTCACGGATTTGCCCCAGCAGATCTGTCCCGATCATGGTTGGAGGCTCCTCCTTGTCCTGCCACAGGCCTGTGATCGGATTGGTGGTTGCTGTTCTTTTCAGTTCCTGCTTTGCGCAGGGTCAGATGGTTGATTGCTGTCCAGAGTCTCTCGTTCTCTTTGAGCTGGTCACTTAACTGTTATGAAAGAGAACAACTCTTGATAACACTTGTCTTCATAGCAATGGAGTTGATCGGTCTAGAATAGGGACTCGACTCAGTGTCACTACACAACTTTGCCTACAGGGATCACTACAGGTGCTGGGTTGAATAAAGAGAAAATACAGAAACAAAATCAATGAATGTTACATTTATATCTAAGCCAGTGGAGGCTGCTGAGGGGAGAACAGCTCATAATAATGGCTGGACGGAGTCAATGGAATGGCATACAACAATACCATAGGCATCAAACACATGGAAACCATGTGTGATACCATTCCAGCAATTCAGCTCTAGCCATTACCAAGAGCACATTCTCCCCAATTAAGGTGCCACCAACCTTCTGTGACCTAGGCCTATTGGCTACATTGAGGTTCTATCAGGCATTAGTGCGTAAGCCTAAACTTTAGGGTCGAACTTTACGTGCGCCAAATAGCCTGCACACTGATCGCCAAAAGCTTTTGGGAATGGGCAGAAAAAGTTCATGTCTATCCACTGAGAGAAAAAGGCCAATGTCAGAGTTTAATTCAAAAAGAGATAAGCTGTGAAACGGAGTGTTGAAAATAAATAGAAGGGAGGGGCCAGAAGTTGTTTGGGAAAGATTTGGTGAAGTGGTAAAATACAATTGACTGTACGCTTGTTTATTCCATGTGTAACTGTGTTGTTGGTGTCGCACTGCTTTGCTTTATCTTGGCCAGGTCGCAGTTGTAAATGAGAACTTGTTCTCAACTAGCTTACTTGGTTAAAAAAAATGTTTTTTAATTAAGACAATGATAGCAGTGCCTATGTTATATGTGATGATTGTGAGGCGCTACACAAATTCGACAGTCACAAGACGGGACTTCAAATAGGCCTATGGCACATCAAGGGAACTGTAGCCTACGGTTCAGATGGGTTAAATGGAAACTGACTGTAGGTCTGTAACCTCTGTTTTAATATTTCTTGCAGCAAATTGACACACCAAATGTACATTTTGACTCGACAACAGGAGTGGAGAAATACGATTTATTTATTTCATCATCTTGAAGGAATGTGAATGTGCAGTTAGATACCATCTGTAGAGGTGCTATCTATCTTTATCAGAATCATACAAGCTGATTGTATTTCCACCACATAAAATACACATCCAAGCCAAACTGAAATCTTAACAGAAACATGTTTGCTCTGCAAAAGAAGCAGAGATGACAGAAAACTTTATTGATGTCTGTCACGCCCTGGCCTTAGTATTCTTTGTTTTCTTTATGTTTTTTAGTTAGGTCAGGGTGTGACATGGGGAATGTATGTGTTTTGTAGTGTCTAGGGGTGTTGTATGTGTATGGGGCAGAGTAGAGTGCAGTTGTCTAGTTATGTCTATGGCTGCCTAGATTGGTTCTCAATCAGAGACAGCTGTCATTCATTGTCTCTGATTGGGAGCCATATTTAAGGCAGCCATAGGCAGTAGGCTTTTGTGGGTAGTTGTCTATGTTGTACGTTTGTAGCTTGTGATTGCACTTACGTCTTTAGCTTCACGATCGTTTGTTGGTTTGTTTCGTTTTGTAATAGTGTTCGTTGCGTGTTTTTTCCTCTTCTAAATAAAGAGATGTATTTTGCACACGCTGCGCCTTGGTCCACTCTCTCTCACGAAGACGATCGTGACAATGTCAACTAGATTGAAGCATTCCTTCTACCATTTATGACATTCTAGTGAGCAAGTGTTTATTTAGTCTTCTAGGGCAACATATAATGACAGAAGAGAAGCTGCACGCATCTAATTATAGACAAGTTGACTAACAAATAGCCTACTAAAATGTCGGAAATGATAAGAAACATAATTTACGCAAAAAAACAATCCTCCACCCCCTGTCAAAAAAAACTTTATACCTTCTGACTGTAGCCTACAGCGCATTTTTTTATATTTGTGGGTTAGGGTCAAGTGTGGGGCCATATAAAAAATGATTTGCAATTGTGAGCAGGGGCAGGTGAACAAACAGCTGACCCGGGTACCACTAGTCTTTAGTGAGTAATGCTTACCTGTACTGTAAAATGTACTGTAAAATAAAATGGCAACAACTACAGAGAAACACAGAACAAACAAGCAACTGCACCAGAATACTGTCTCAACTAGCCTTGTGCTGTAACAATGTGTGTAAGGGGTTATCTTGCACATACCTCTGCTACCTCATTGCTTGCTCTGTAGCAAGTTGGTGCCTCCCCTTCTACAGGCTCCTGCCTCCTCCAACCCGTTGACCCCGTCACAGCCCATACGAGTGGTCTAAAGAAATAACACTTGGTTAGGTTGAGACATTAGCATGGGGATGTAGTCAGGTGCGTTTGTCATAACCGAGAGGCCTTTCTCAGTGGCGGCAGCAGCCTTCACCTCCTGCAGCACATCATAGAGCAGTGTGACGCTCTCTGAGAAAGAAGGAGCCAGAGGGCCAGGTATGCAGCCTCTGGAATCGGGATGAACTCTGCATCCTGTAGCTCCTGTTAGGGAGGATGACCAGGGAGGGACACCAACATTCAGTGGCCATAACCCTCTCTGTTCAGGCTTTTATTATGCTTGTTTTGAGTACAAACCTGGCGCAGCCAGATGGGGCAAGAGCTGTCGGCAGTCTGGTTCGTCAGAGACGTTATGGAGGTCTTGATGTGTCGCTCGTCTGTCATCCTCCTTAGTGCCCCCCAATCGCCCTTCATGTAGCCCTGTCTGAGCCTGGCTCACTCCAGATCCACAGTGGAGGTAGAGGCCTGGCCCAGGCCTTAGTGTGAACCGACAAACACCAGGACACACCATGTGGTCAGTACAGTACCACACTGGTATAAAACTATTGACCTGTTCAGATTGTGAATGTAATGATAAAGTAACCAGAGAGACCATGGCCATCTTACCACTGCCAATTAAAAGTCCACTGCTGTTTGAGCAGATAGTTTTAGAGTTGAGAACCTTTTCTGTAAACAGGGAACATAATCAATCTCAACTGTATTTTTCAATAAATTATTAGCTGGTGTTAGAACAGAAGTTAGTGGCTAACCCATGATGAGAATGGTGTGCCAGCCGCGACAGAAGAGGTCTGGCACATGGTGGAGGGAGCCTAAAATGGGTTGTGGTAAAGCATTCCCAGGCATCCGTTTCCTGCTTTTCCCCAGGCAAAGATCTGCTGGTCTGAAAGGATGAGAGATTAGCTTATATCCTTCCAGAACCTAAACAGGGAATCTACCAGTACTACCGGTATTCTCCATTAGATTGAGTCCTACTTTTGTAGGTCAGAGCAGGACTCCCTGCTAACAGAATAAAGTGAAGAAAAAAAACAAGCACCACAACTAAGCTGCATATACACATTAAACAGCATATTCAACAACATGCTGCAACAGAGAATGTTGAAGTTCAGTTGTTTTTCTGACCCTCCGTGGCTGCGATGGTGAAGCCATCTGACCCCCCCCCCCAAAAAAAAAAAACACCCCAACAAGAGCTGGATGCCATGGTGCTTCTTGAAGTCCTTCACACCAAGCTGACCATCATTTTTGCAGCCAAAGGTCATCAGCCTGCAAGGTCAGAGTTCAGTCAGAACCATGTCTTGATATAAAATTCTATATACTTTCAATTTGGGATCAGAAAAAAAAGAGAGGAGTCTGGTAGCTGTCCCGTTGATGGCAGCAGTGTGGGTCTTCCCAGCGGAAATAGGATCTTATACCTGGCCAGCTGCTTGACCAAAGTGAGTGTAGTGGTGTATGGTATCCTCTGGTAGGCCTGATATTGAAGGAAGAAAACTTAAATTCTCCACCATTAAT
The DNA here is from genome assembly GCF_016432855.1 of Salvelinus namaycush. NCBI lineage: Eukaryota > Metazoa > Chordata > Actinopteri > Salmoniformes > Salmonidae > Salvelinus > Salvelinus namaycush. The sequence continues at coordinate 25,492,406 of NC_052334.1, read as the reverse complement.
TGCATTATTCCTTATTTTAAAGCAATGAGAAGAGCCTGTGAATGGATCCTAGTATGTTGAATGTGATGCTGTACCTCTCCAGGAAGGTTTGAGGCCAGAGACTCCAAGGTTGATAGTTGTTCCCAAAGGCCAGGACTTTGCCAGACTGTCAGAAGGTTCCATCAAGGCCACAGAGGAGATAATGGCTCCTTTGGGTATCTCCACCTGTGAAAGCCAGACGATACACAACATTATGCTTCCTATCGATTTTAATGGTGGATTCAAACACATTTTCATTCATTTGTCTGGATGATAAAATTGAGACGTCATTGAGCAGAATTAAATTATATGTTCAAGCTCTCTGCTGGAAACTAGAGGGCAGAATCTTACTTGCATGAGGGAGTTAAAGTCATCCTCACAGTCCAGGCCAAGACTGAGGAAAAGGCCAACTTCATAAATTAATTATGTCCTTCATCATCATAGCTCCATCTACTGGCAAGATAAGGTGGGACAACAGATATGGAGCTTGAGGGAGGCATCGTGGTAGACATACAGTACTGCTGTGTAGCTCAGTATACGCTGTTCTGGTACATACCGTGCTCTCCACAGCCCCAGGAGTAGATATCTCCCCTGTGGGTCAGCACCACCACATGGTTGTCTGCACAGGACACCTGCCTGACAGGCCACTCCTCAAAGAATTCCAACAGCACTGGCTCTAGCACCTACATGCCCTGCTCGTTCTCCACTCCAATACAGCCGTAGTAGTCAGAACCAAACATGTACATCTAGTCCTCATCTGAAACGAAACAGCAACGGCATGTTGTCAAACTAGACCAAATCTGTCTGAATTGTATCTGTGTTGTAAAAAGACAGAAAGAGCCCTCCCACTGTAAACATCCTATTCTACTGGAGTTGTGCTCCACACAGACAGACTACTCACCAGTGACACAGGCAGTGAAATCAGCTCCACAAGCGACCTGACGGATGGCCTTTCCCTGCAGCCTCTCAACCTTGTGTGGCTGCCGTACGAGGCCTGGGCCCCATGGCCCAGCTGGCCCACCATCTTGGACACTCTAAAATGAAACCACGACATCAAAAGGGCACATGTTTGATCAACAAAAAAAACTTTAAAGTACTCGAAAAAAATGTTCTGCTTTGGACTTATAGGAACATGGTACTCACAGCCCAAGTGTGCAGCTCTTTCTCCACGGTAACCACAGCAGTGGGTCTCCCCTGCACACACATGCTGGCCACTGCTTTCACCTTTAAACACATCTGCCACGCTGATCCTCAACACTGGAGCTCCCCAGGGGTGCGTGCTCAGTCCCCTCCTGTACTCCCTGTTCACCCATGACTGCATGGCCAGGCACGACTCCAACACCATCATTAAGTTTACAGACGACAACAGTGGTAGGCCTGATCACCGACAATGACGAGACAGCCTATAGGGAGAAGGTCAGAGACCTAGCCGGGTGGTGCCAGAATAACAACCTATCCCTCAACATAACCAAGACTAAGGAGATGATTGTGGACTACAGGAAAAGGAGGACCGAGCACGCCCCCATTCTCATCGATGGGGCTGTAGTGGAGCAGGTTGAGAGCTTCAAGTTCCATGGTGTCCACATCAACAACAAACTAGAATGGTCCAAACACCAAGACAGTCGTGAAGAGGGCACGACAAAGCCTATTCCCCCTCAGGAAACTAAAAAGATTTGGCATGTGTCCTGAGATCCTCAAAAGGTTCTACAGTTGCAACGTCGAGAACATCCTGACTGGTTGCATCACTGCCTGGTACGGCAATTGCTCAGCCTCTGACCTCAAGGCACTACAGAGGGTAGTACGTACGGCCCAGTACATCACTGGGGCTAAGCTGCCTGCCATCCAGGACCTCTACACCAGGCAGTGTCAGAGGAAGGCCCTAAAAATTGTCAAAGACCCTAGCCACCCCAGTCATAAACTGTTCTCTGCTACCGCATGGCAAGCGGTACCGGAGTGCCAAGTCTAGGACAAAAAGGCTTCTCAACAGTTTTTACCCCCAAGCCATAAGACTCCTGAACAGGTAATCAAATGGCTACCCGGACTATTTGCATTGTGTGCCCCTCCAACCCCTCTTTTTACACTGCTGCTACTCTGTTTATAATATATGCAGTCACTTTAACGATACATTCATGTACATACTACCTCAATTGGGCTGACCAACCAGTGCTCCCGCACATTGGCTGACCGGGCTATCTGCATTATGTCATACAGTATACTCTAGCTATCCATACGGGCCGTCAGACACATGGCACTGCTCGTGGTCACAATTAGCTGTACACTCGCTGCTACCACTTTTCACACCTGCCTCCAAACAGAAGTCATGTCCCTGTGGCAGAGTGAAGAGCCATGGATGGAGCTGACTACAAATACAGCAGGCTTAGGTACACACAGGGAGAGATATGTAGACTATGCCCACAAAGGGACAGAACAACCACACTGCTCTCTGGACTTGATTTGGTTTGAGTATCCAGTCTGCTCACCAAATCTGTTCACTGAATGTAATCAGCTCTGCAGCAACTATAATGACTGTGTGTTAACTTCATTCAGCACTACGTAATTGAGATCTACATGGTCAACATTACACCAGAAAAGCACAGCTCTCCAGGCTAATACTTCAAATGTTATTACACAACTTTATAAGGTTTGTTTTAGTTAGGAAGATATTCAGTGTCTTGAAATCCCTTCAAGAGAAGAATAAAATAGGTCAGAAAAATAAAAAATAAAATTGTGACCAGACCAAATAAGGACTTTGGTATTCATAACCAACACAGCTTACATACAATACAAATAATCAAAGCAGCCCATAGCACAATCATTGAGGAAAGTTTGGACCCAACCCTGGAATTTACCTGTGCAGGATACCAGCCTTATGAATGTGAGCCACTGCAGAGGTAACTTGGTGCAGGTACCATATGACAACCTAGGGGAATTTAAGATGTTTTAGATATTAAAAACTGGCAGGGAAAGATGAAGTTGAATGTTCACAATTGTTCTTATCTAGAACAAAGCCAGAGCCATTGTGTGTCTCTAGGTACAATACACCCTTACATCATGTTGTGTTTCACTTTCATACCTCAGTGAAGCGTTTCCCCTTCTGTTGGTTGATTTAATCAAAAGGATTTCCTCCTGAAATTGAAAAGATAGTGGACCTTTTCTATTGCTACTGTAACTGCCAGACCATTACAATTGGGACAATCATATTTCAGTTGAGTCAATATCATTATCCCATCATAGAAAGTATCACGTTTAATAAGAACACTTAATAACACAGCTTTAATATCCCATGTGTATTTCATACAAATACACCACATTCAAGTGATAAGATGATGCCATATCTCACCATTACAATATTCAAGCTCAATGAGCAGAGTGTCCTTGTCCATGAAATGGTTGAAGTAGGCTGTTGATGTTGTGCTGTAGGATGGAGAGGATGCTGATCTCATCTGTGACATCTTTATGCTCTTTATCTGAGAGGCAGTTCAAGTCCGCCTCCTTCCACACCACCAGAGAGTTGTCCTGTACAGTGATTGACAGGGGACAGACAAAGAGAGGTCAGGATGAGATCAGAAACACTTTCACTTTGAAGGCTACAACAAATAACACCCCAAGAGACCTCAGGCAACAAGACTTCACTGCAATTACTTACTCAAAGTTAAAATATTAATGTTATTCATTCCCCCCCCCCCCCCATTGTGCTTCTGCTATTATAAAATTTAATAGAGTAATAATAAGATAATAATAGGGTATATCCCTAATAATGTACTATACATGATGTAGGCTCTAATCAAACAAACTGTTCTTTCAGCAAGTAAACAAAGGTTTGACATTTACAAAATGTTGTTTTCCTGCTGGGATCAAATAAATACAAACCATGCCCTTACACTATTACTCTTGAGCAACGTGAATAATAGCAGTTTTGTCAAACGGCTTGGGAATGTAATGGATCTTCAGCTCTCTCGCAAGCCTTTCTTACTGGGGGTATGAAAACTAAAGTAGATTGGCCATCTCAGAGGCTACTGGCCAGGTTTGGTGGGAGATTCACACATCATGCAGGAAAAGCTATTGTAGATCACTAATAAAACAGGCCTAATAGGGCAATACATTTTTTATGCATTTTGCTCTGACAGAACAGAGGTGTGTGCGTGCGTGAATGATAGAAATAGTGCTTGACCTGCTTACCTCTGTCTGCTTCGCCAAATGTAACTTTTCTTCCTTGCCGCTGTATACTGACGTCGATCGCCCACTGGCGAAAGATTCACTGACAGAATATGAATTTAGTGAGGCGAAATGCCTTTCATAGTCTTTGAGTGACATTTTGAGTATAATAAGCGGCAAACAACTGTAGGCCTAATAATTGCGAACTATTTACAAATTAATTGCGTAAACAAACTCCTATTCATTTAAAATAACATTTGGAGAGAGTAGAATGTACAGAGAACTGCTATACATTGTATCAGTAAAAGCGATCATCTGTAATGAATACTCAAGGACAAAAAGGTGTAGATTCACGAGCAGAGCGCGGCAGGTGTTTATTTCGCCTTCGCAGAATGCAGGAATCGTGGTCACAGGCAGGCAAAGGTCATACACAGGTAGGCAAACACTGAGTGAATCAAAACTAGGACTGAAGGCTATACCTGGTTCTCACAAACGCGCTACGAAAAGGCTTAGTAGAGTCAAAACGAACAATACCTCACAAAGGCACAAACAGAATGATCTGAACTAAATAAGGAGCTGATGAGACCAGGTGAGTAACTAACTCAGGTGAAATCAATGAACAAAAATGAAAGACAGGGCTACGTTCAAGAACACAACAATACAGAACACAAGGTTGACTAAGAAAATAAATACAGAACCTTACATCATCATAGTTACGACTGCTTCAAAAAAATTATCCCACAGCAATAGTGTGCAACAATGTTGTTGATTTGCTAGTTACCAAGTTACTTGCAAATATTTTGGCCTGGTCTTTCGAAACCTTTGGACGTTGTTAATGCGCAGTAATACAATAACCATCTCTCCTGATCTCTGATAGTAATGTATACAGAAAAGAAGATACCTACTATCTCCAGTTTAAATACCCACTTTACAAAATTTACATTTTGGAAGCTGACAGTACCGCTCAAGGAGTCCATCTTTTTCATTTCTATGCATTCACTAAAGACCCGGAAACACTCAAGTTACTAGTGCTTAGATCTGAATGGTGGCACAAAGTCTGTGAGCAGAAGCAAACTTCATAAATCTTTATTTAGACTGCGTTTCTGACCCGGAAACACTCAAGTTACTAGTGCTTAGATCTGAATGGTGGCGCAGCGCAAAGTCTGTGAGCAGAAGCAAACTTCATAAATCTTTATTTAGACTGCGTTTCTGTAGATCTCAGGGCGCATTAATACCCAACAAAATCGAACTGCACTGTCCAATTTACAGTAGCTATTACAGTGAAAGAATACCATGCTATTCAAACAATAGCATGGTATTCTTTCACTGTAATAGCTACTGTAAATTGGACAGTGCAGAGTGCACGGTTATGAAAATGTATTAACAATTAAACACATTTGGGCAGTCTTGATACAACATTTTGAACAGAAATGCAATGGTTCATTGGATCAGTCTAAAACGTTGCACATACACTGCTGCCAGCTAGTGGCCAAAATCTAAATGCCTGGGGTGGAGCAATATATTATGGCCTTTCTCTTGCATTTCAAAGATTTATTTTAATTTAATTTTACCTTTATTTAACTAGGCAAGTCAGTTAAGAACAAATTCTTATTTTCAATGACGGCCTAAGAACAGTGGGTTAACTGCCTTGTTCAGGGCCAGAACGACAGATTTATACCTTGTCAGCTCGAGGATTCAATCTTGCAACCTTTCGGTCATGGGTGAGCTCACCATTTATCGAAATATTTGAGTAAAACACTTTCTAGAAATCGAAAGTAATCCAAAGATGGGTAGTTTCTGCACGCAGCCATGCATTATTTTCTCACAGAAACCAAAGATAATAAGAGAAGACAAGATGAGTTTGGTCTGTTTATAGTATGCATGTTGAAGGGGGGGTGTCGTCTACAATTGTTCACATTCCACCATTCAATTCCGGAAGTTCTCAAAAAAAATTGTGAACCCTTACTCACCACATTTTGTTATAACATCTTTGGACGTAAACCATACAAAAACAACACGAGACAATATGGAACACAAAGCTTTTACTATCTCATCCTGGAATATACAAGGTCTGAGGTCATCTGCCTTTGGCCTAAAGAGCAGGAACACAGACTTCATCAAAGAAATTGGAAATACAGACATTGCCATCCTACAAGAAACATGGTTTAAAGAAGACGGACCCACTGGTTGCCATCTAGGCTACAGAAAGCTGGTAGTCCCATCCACCGAACTACCAGGTGTGAAACAGGGAAGAGACTCAGGCGGTATGCTAATTTGGTATAGAGCAGACTGTCACGTTCTGACCTTTATTTTCCCTTGTTTTGTCTTTATTTAGTATGGTCATGGCGTGAGTTGGGGTGGGCAGTCTATGTTATTTGTTTATATGTTTAGGTTTGTTCATTTAGCCTGATATGGTTCTCAATCAGAGGCAGGTGTTTTGCATTGTCTCTGATTGGGAGCCATATTTAGGTTGCCTGTTTTCACTGTTGGTTTGTGGGTGTTTGTCTTCCGTGTCAGTGTTTGTCGCCACACGGTACTGTTTCGGTTCGTTCACATTTGTTATTTTGTTATTTGTATAGTGTTCAGTTTATATTATTAAAACATGGACACTTACCACTCTGCGTATTGGTCCTCCGATCCTTCTCGCCTCTCCTCGTCAGATGAGGAGGAAGAGATAGACAGCCGTTACAGAAACACCCACCAACCAAGGACCAAGCAGAGTGGTAAAGGAGAGCAGCAGCAGCGGCAGAAGACACAGGACTCATGAACTTGGGAGGAGATTCTGGACGGCAAGGGACCCTGGGCTCAGCCAGGGGAATATCGCCGTCCCAAAGCAGAGTTGGAGGCAGCGAAGGCAGAGAGGCGCCGGTATGAGGAGGCAGCGCGGCGACGCGGGGAGGCACACGGGGAGTGTGGCTAAGCCAGGTAGGAGACCTGAGCCAACTCCCCGTGCTTACCGTGGAGTGAGAGGGCGTCGTACTGCCGGTCTGCCCAGCGCCGTCTGAGCTGCCCGTCTGCCCAGCGCCGTCTGAGCTGCCCGTCTGCCCAGCGCCGTCTGAGCTGCCCGTCTGTCCAGCGCCATCTGAGCTGTCCGTCAGTCAGGAGCCGCCAGAGCCGTCAGGGACATGTACTAGTCTGTGGCAACCTAAATGCCAGAAATGGACAAGAACCTGACACCCTTAGCACACAATGGGACAAACACCTACCTGGAGGGGACAGCATTCTCTCCCCCATATGCCACCCTAGGCACAACTATTTATTTATTTTTATTTAACCTTTATTTAACCGGGTAGGCCAGTTGAGAACAAGTTCTCATTTACAACTGCGACCTGGCCAAGATAAAGCAAAGCAGTGCAACAAAAACAACAACACAGAGTTACACATAAACAAACAAAATAATAAAATTTTTGCATTAATACTGGAGTGACAGATGTGCAGATGATGATGTGCAAGTAGAGATACTGGGGTGCTAAAGAGCAAGAGGGTAAGTAATAATATGGGGGATGAGGTAGTCGGGTGTGCTATTTACAAATTGGCTGTGTACAGGTACAGTGATCTTTAAGCTGCTCAGACAGCTGATGCTTAAAGTTAGAGAGGGAAATATAAGACTCCAGCTCAGAGATGTTTGCAATTCGTTCCAGTCATTGACAGCAGAGAACTGTAAGGAAAGGCGGCCAAAGCAAGTGTTGGCTTTGGGGATGACCAACTATGACAACATAACCAACAAAAACGGGTCACAACTCCTGCAGCTCTGTCGCACGCTGGGTATGTACAGAGTCAAAGGTAGGCTTCGAGGGAACTCCTATGGTAGCTACACATACAGCTCATCTCTTGGCAGAAGTACTGTAGACTACTTTATCACTGACCTCAACCCAATCACAGAAAAATCACACTACTTGAACAGAGCTTTGCTCTGAGGCATCAAAGCTAAAGGAGCTGAATAATATTAAGAAATGCTATAGATGGAAGGAGAGTAGTGTGGAAATCTACCAAAAAAACAATTGGGCATCAACAAATTCAATCCCTTCTAGACAATTACCTGGACAAAGCGTTTCACTGTAATAGTGAAGGTGTAAACCTGTCAGTAGAAAACCTAAACAGTATATTCTCTCAGCTTCCCTATCAGATCCCAAAAAATTCAAACAGAAAACTGAAGAAAATGAACAACAATGACAAATGGTTTGATGAAGAATGCAAAAACCTAAGAAAGAAATTGAGAAACCTGTCCAACCAAAAGCATAGAGACCCACAAAACCTGAGTCTATGCCTTCACTGTGGTGAATCACTAAAACAATACAGAAATACACTACGGAAAAAGAAGGAACAGCACGTCAGAAATCAGCTCAATGTAATTGAAGAATCCATAGACTCTAACCACTTTTGGAAAAATTGGAAAACACTAAACAACACAAAGAATTATCTATCCAAAATGGAGATGTATGGGCAAACCAGTTTTCCAATCTTTTTGGCTCTATAACAAAGAACAAACAGCAAAAACATATACATGATCAAATACAAATCTTAGAATCAACTATTAAAGACTACCAGAACCCACTGGATTCTCCAATGACCTTGAATGAACTACAGGACAAAATAAAAACCCTCCAACCCAAAAAGGCCTGTGGTGTTGAAGGTATCCTCAATGAAATGATAAAATATACAGACAACAAATTCCAATTGGTTATACTAAAACTCTTTAACATCATCCTTACCTCTGGCATATTCCCCAACATTTAGAACCAAGGACTGATCACCCCAATCCACAAAAGTGGAGACAAATTTGACCCCAACAACTACCGTGGGATATGTGTCAACAGCAACCTTGGGAAAATCCTCTGCATTATCATTAACAGCAAACTCGTACATTTCCTAAGTGAAAACAATGTACTGAGCAAATGTCAAATTGGCTTTTTACCAAATTATCATACGATAGACCACGTATTCACCCTGCACACCCTAATTGACAAACAAACAAACAAATATGTTCCGGTCAGCCTCAGAGAACAACATCGACCTATACGCTGACTCGGTGAGTGTGTTTATAAAGAAGTGCATTGGAGATGTTGAACCCACTGTGACTATTTAAACCTACCCTAACCAGAAACCGTGGATGGATGGCGGCATTCACGCAAAACTGAAAGCGCTCCACCGCATTTAACCATGGAAAGAGGTCTGGTGATATGGCTGAATATAAACAATGTAGTTATTCCCTCCACAAGGCAATCAAACAAGCGAAATGCCAGTACAGGGAAAAGTTGGAGTCGCAATTCAACAGCTCAGACACGAGACGTATGTGGCAGGGTCTACAGGAAATCACGGACTACAAAAGGAAAACCAGCCACGTCACGGACACCGACGTCATGCTTCCAGACAAACTAAACACCTTCTTTGCCCGCTTTGAGGATAATACAGTGCCACCGTCACGGCCCGTTAACAGGGACTGTGCCCCACCCCCTCTCCCTCTCCGTGGCTGACGTGAGTAAAACATTTAAACGTGTTAACCCTCGCAAGGATGCTGGCCCAGACGGCATCCCTAGCCGCGTCCTCAGAGCATGCGCAGACCAGCTGGCTGGTGTGTTTACAGACATATTCAATCGCTCCCTATCCCAGTCTATTGTCCCCAGATGCTTCAAGATGGCTACCACTGTTCCTGTACCCAAGAAGGCAAAGATAACTGAACTAAATGACTACCGCCCCATAGCACTCACTTCTGTCATCATGAAGTGCTTTGAGAGACTAGTCAAGGATCATATCGCCTTCACTTTACCGGCCAAGGTAAACCCACTTCAGTTTGCATACCGCCCCAAGAAGTCCACAGACGACGCAATCGCCATCACACTGCACACTGCCCTATCCCATCTGGACAAAAGGAATACCTATGTAAGAATGCTGTTCATTAACTACAGCTCAGCATTCAACACCATTGTACCCTTCAAGCTCATCATCAAGCTAGAGGCCCTGGGTCTCAACCCCGCCCTGTGCAATTGGGTTCTGGACTTTCTGACGGGCCGCTCCCAGGTGGTGAAGGTAGGAAACAACATCTCCACTTCACTGACCCTCAACACTGGGGCTCCACAAGGGTGCGTGCTTAGCCCCCTCATGTACTCCCTGTTCACCCACGACTGCGTGGCCATGCACGCCTCCAACTCAATCATCAAGTTTGCAGACGATACAACAGTAGTGGGCTTGATTACCAACAACGATGAGACAGCCTACAGGGAGGAGGTGAGGGTACTCGGAGTGTGGTGTCAGGAAAACAACTTCTCACTCAACGTCAACAAAACAAAGGAGATGATCGTGGACTTCAGGAAACAGCAGAGGGAGCACCCCCCCTATCCATAATGAAGGGATATCAGTGGAGAAGGTGGAAAGTTTTAAGTTCCTCGGTGTACACATCACAGACAAACTGAAATGGTCCACCCACACAGACAGTGTGGTGAAGAAGGTGCAACAGCGCCTCTTCAACCTTAGGAGGCTGAAGACATTTGGCTTGTCACCCAAAACCCTGACAAACTTTTACAGATGCACAATTGAGAGCATCCTGTCAGACTGTATCACAGCCTGGTACGGCAACTGCACCACCCTCAACCGCAAGGCTCTCCAGAGGGTGGTGCAGTCTGCACAACGCATCACCAGGGGCAAACTACCTGCCCTCCATGACACCTACAGCACCCGATGTCACAGAAAGGCCAAAAAGATCATCAAGGACATCAACCACCTGAGCCACTGGCTGTTCAAACCGCTACCATCCAGAAGGCGAGGTCAGTACAGGTGCATCAAAGCTGGGACCGAGAGACTGAAAAACAGCTTCTATCTCAAGGCCATCAGACTGCTAAATGGCAATCACTAACTCAGAGAGGCTGCTGCCTACATTGAGACTCAATCACTGGCCACTTTAATAAATGGATCACTAGTCACTTTATACAATGCCACTCTAAATAATGCCACTTAAATAATGTTTACATATCTTACATTACTCATATCACATGTATATACTATATTTTATACCATCTATTGCACCTTGCCTATGCCGCTCGGCCATCGCTCATTCATATACTTACATGTACATATTTTCATTCACCCCTTTAGATATGTGTGTATTAGGTAGTTGTTGGGGAATTATTAGATTACCTGTTAGATATTATTGCACTGTCGGAACTAGAAGCACAAGCATTTCGCTACACTCGCATTAACATCTGCTAACCATGTGTATGTGACAAATACAATGTGATATGATTTCCCATACCGTACCTTTGAAGCGCCCCAAAAATTTTGGAGCACTAGTGGGTGCATGGTATTGTTGTTTCTGGCTCATTGACATATTTTGAGTCATGCCTTGTAAGAGGTTATATTTGTTGCACCCATTAATGAGAATGCTGTACTTATTTAACTCCTATGTGGTTATAGTGCCCCATCAATTTAAAATGTATAGGAGACAGATTGGAGAGGCAGCAAGTCTTAAACCTTAAATGGTTGAGCATTTTGCCATGTCCTTTTGGTCTGTTTTTCACTGTAGTCGCTGCCAGTTTGGAAGCCTTTGTTATGGCCTCTAGAAGTGCAAGTGATATAAAACACCAAATATTCATTAATATGCTTTAATGTTTGTAAACATTTGACCTAGCAGCCAACCTGCTTGCAACAATCACTTGTAATTACAATAAAATACTGTGGAATACAAACCTCTCCCATCAATGGATTTCATTCATCCATTTCGATTACGGTAGCATTTACTTTTTTTTTACAGTATAATAATACAGTACGGTATTGTACTGTGTGTCACTATACAGTACTTGCTTTGATACTGTATTTATATTACAGTAGGTGTGTTTTAATATGAAATATAGAATTTTACTTGCCACCGAGCTGCCTGTAAGTTACTGTCAAAATCACAGTAACCCCTTTCTACGATCACTGTATCTCTGAAGTCAATCCTGTCATTGCGCAAATAGACACGCACACGCACACACAGACACTCACACACGCACACACACACACACAAACAAGCACACACACTATATTGACACAGTCCAATGTTTGAACAAACTCAACAGAGAGATACGACCATCCCCACTGACTGGAACATTTTTAACAAGGCAGACAATTCAATGGAGAATTACGAGAAATATACCGAAAATGTGTTCGACACAGATGAAGCTCCCTTCTATCATAGCCAAGACCAGAAACCAGGTACCGTAAACAAATACATTTTTCTAGTATAAACTAATAGGATTTAGATATTAAGTCAATGTGTTAACCTTTTTCTTCAGCATATTGCGACTGTACATTTTTGTTATAGTATGTTTTTGAATTGGCTTTAGAAAAGCTCTTTGAGACAATGTGGCCTTTGACACTGCCCACCCCCAAAGTGTAACCCTGATCCAGTTTGTGCAAATCATACATTTTAGTAAGCTGTCTAGAATGTTTCACTGAAATCGTTCAGTGAAAACATTACTATTTTGTGGACTGTTTATAACTTGTTTATAACCTCTACACTCTGATACTGATGGAAATGATCCCTTTCAGTATCCACATTCACAGTAAGAGATGGGCCCAGTTTTCCGCATTACCGATTGGTTACAATATGTTTGGGGCCACTTGGTGCTCTTCTACTGGTTGTTGCCATTGTCCTGGGAGTATACTGTGAGTATAACCATGTCCAAAGATAAGACTCAACACTAAGTATAGTAATCTCTCACTCTTAATGTACATGTCAATGCAGCATGCATGTCCTGTTGTTTACATAGAAAAAACGTAAACATACTACTTTGTTCATGAAAGGAGTTTTTTTCTCCCTAGTGATATTGGGTTCCTCTGATCCCCACAGGTAATAAAGTCAGTGAGAGTCATCTTCCACTATATCAGAATTTAACACAGATCAGCAGTGAGCTGGAGCAACTCAGAGCCGCCCAGAACAATGTGATTCATGCTAAAGAGGAGGCCCAGAGAAAGTTACACAGAGAGCTCACTAGCCTCCACCACTTAGAGATAGCATTACAGCAACAGACGACCAGCAGCGATAACTTTCAGGCGCAGATTGAGAGCCTTCGCAAGGACAAGACGCAGCTGCAGTCCCAAATATCTTCGCTTGGTGAGATAACTTTTTGTGAGACACCCAATTTAGGATTTGATCTACTGACTAGTAAAAAAACAAACATCCAATGTGTCTTTACAGAGCTAAGCTGTGGCCTATGTTTGCCAGGATGGGATCTGCTAAACTCAACATGTTACTACTTTGCCATTTCTGATGCCAATGAGTTTAGAAGCTGGGGAGAGGCCAGAAAAGAATGTTTAAGTTATGGAGCTGACCTGGTTGTGGTAGATAGCTGGGAGAAGCAGGTAAGACATGGACCGTCAGTACGGATCTTGTTCCTGTAACTGGGAGCGTGATGTTTATTATCCTATTTTGTGTGACTCTGAGGGCATTGTAGTGGGAAAGTGAGTACTGTTCCAAACTTGGCATTATTAATAATTTAACCAACCTAGTTCAACAGCTTGTTTGTGCATGACTCTCTCTCTTTCTCTGTGTTTGTTTGTGTGTGTGTGTTTTCTCAGGAGTTTATGAGTAAGTCGATACAAGCATTAAGATACAGTTCAATAGTCAGGTACAACACAGGGTTCTGGATTGGATTGAAGGAGGAAGAGGATACAGAGGGGACCTGGACATGGCTTGATGGGACTGAGCTGACTCAGGGGTAAGCACTGCACAAGTTATTGGAATTGGTTTGTTCAGTAGCTAGTGTTACCATTGTCTATTACTATTGTCTTATTACCTATTACATAGTCTAAAAATTAACCTTGACCTTTGTTCAAGGTACTGGGCAGATGGGGAGCCGAATGACGATAAGAAAGCCGAGGACTGTGCAGCCATTTACTCCAAAACTCATCCCAGGAAGACTTGGAACGATGCCCCATGTACACATGCACTGAAATGGATATGTGAAATGAAAGCAAAGGCAGCCAAGGAATTAAAGTTGTAATAATTTGTCTCATGAGTGTTGCCATTTGCAAAGACACTACATGTTAAATGAAAATGTTTATAACGACAGTAAATTAAATAAATATTGGGCAATTATAATACATCACTGGTTGTTTGAGGATCTTTCTGTCACACACACACACACACACACACACACACACACACACACACACACACACACACACACACACACACACACACACACACACACACACACACCACACACACACACACACACACACAAACAAACACTCCTCCCTCCACTCAAACCACCAATGGCTTCACAGTATTCACATGAAGCATTGACATAGGGCAATGACTAAACAAATCATCCACAGACAGAGAGAATGAGTAAACAGTTGTTTTAATTCAATATTGGCAGACAGCAGACAGACAAGTCAATGGAGAATTCTGACATATCAAAAAATGTGTTGAAAGGATTCAAGGGAACATATAATGAGCTGATATGTCAGGATGATTTCAGCACAGATGGACATCCTCTCCATAACAGACAAGACCAACAACAAGGTACAGTGACCTTTTTTGGAAAATCAAGAGAATATCTGCTCTCCTATAAATATCAATCCAGGAGCTTGGTGACAGATTGTAGATTTGAGAATGAAATTCTGAATACAGGTATGTCACAAAAATCCTGTGGATTAACCCAAATATTATTGCGGTAATACTTGATAAAATTGTCCCTTGTCCAGTGTCCATCTTCATGGTGAGAGATGGGCAGAGTTTTCGATTCTATCGATTGGTTGCAGTGAGTCTGGGCATGCTCATTGCTCTTCTACTGGTCGTTGACATTGGTCTGGGGGTCCAATGTGAGTAGTGTCCTTGATCATTTCACTCTCCTTTAAATAATTAATTGAATAATTCTGTCCTCTTCCTCTAGTGATGTTAGGTCTCTCTTTGGTCCCCACAGACAGCAAAGTCAGTGAGAAGTACGGTCCACTATATCAGAACTTGACACAAATCAGCAGTGAGCTGGAGCAACTCAGAGCCACCCACAGTAATATGATCCATGCTAAAGAGGAGGCCTTGACAGTGTTGCAGAAAGAGCTCCAAAAGGTGAACAAAACCAGCGGGCAGCTAGGGAGTGCCAAACACACTGGCATGGAGTTACAGAGGCAGGTTGAAAGCCTTCAGGAACAGGTGGCGGCATTGCAGTTCCGTGTCACTGAAGTTGGTGAGACTTTTTGGACTCAGTCTTTTGTATGCTATGCAATGTTGTATCTAGAAGAGACATTGATGAATTTATTATTGGTAGATGTTCATAACAAAATAATTGCTTTGATAATATCCCAATCTGGAGATCTGAAACAGCAGCGCATGCTTATATGGGGGCCTTCATTTTTCACGTTACTACAAAAGTAATGTTTCAATGTTTTCCATCTCATTTTATAACAGTGGAAATCTGTGGCCGTTGTTTGCCAGGATGGAAATTGCTCAACTCGGTGTGTTACTACTTTCCCTTGTCTAACTCCATTCCTCTGAAAACCTGGGACAGAAGCAGAGATAACTGCATTCAAAAAGGAGCTGACCTGGCAATAATAGATAGTGAAGAGAAGCAGGTAAGTTATTTGGATATATTCCATATTTCTCCCGAGAGGCGCAGCGGTCTAAGGCACTGCATCTCAGTGCAAGACGTGTCACTGCAGTACCTGATTCAAATCCAGGCTGCATCTCATCTGGCTGTGATTGGGAGTCCCATAGGGCGGCGCACAATTGGCACAGCGTCGTCTGGGTTTGGTCGGGGTAGGCCGTCATTGTAAATAAGAATTTGTTCTTAACTGACTTGCCTAGTTAAATAAAGGTTAAATATATATATATATTTTTTAATATGGTGTACAAAATGTGTTAAATAAAATATACAGTACATACCAGGTTAGCATAGAATGAGTAGAACATTCTAGCATTTTCATCAGTTCTATGGAATGTCTCTCTAAGTGGAATTATGTTAATGCCCCACTCCATGGAATAGACCCCTTTACATGGTAAAGGTTTGACCACTATCTCACTCTCTCTTTCTCTCTCTCTGTGTGTGGTGTGTGTGTGTGTCTGCTCAGGAGTTTATCAATAAGGCAATACAAGCATTAAGATACAGCTCAGGATCCTGGCACCTAACAGGGTTCTGGATTGGACTGAAGGAGGAAGAGGATAAAGAGGGAACCTGGGCATGGCTTGATGGGACTGAACTGACTCAGGGGTAAGAGGTGCACAAGTTATTGGAATTGGTTCGTTTAGTAGCTAGTATTACCATTAACTATTACTACTGTCCTATTACCTATTAATTAATATCAGAGCCATGTAGACTCTGATTAACATAAGTTTAACCTATCTGCTGTGGCATGGTATGGATAGACAAATTGTCTAAAAATGAACCTTGACCTTTGTTCAAGATACTGGGCAGATGGGGAGCCTAACGACCATATGAATAACGAGGACTGTGCAGCCATTTACTCCAAAAACCATCCCAAGACGACTTGGGATGCCATGAAGACTTGGAACGATGCCCCATGTAGATATTCACTGAAATGGATATGTGAAATGAAAGCAAAGGAAGTTCAGGAATTAAAGTTGTAATAATTTGTCTCATGAGTGTTGTCATATGCAAAGACACTACATGTTAAAAGAAAATGTTTATAACAAAAGTAAATTAAAATTGGGCAATTATAATACATCACTGGTTGTTTGAGGATCTTTCTGGTCACACACACACACACACACACACACACACACACACACACACACACACACACACACACACACACACACACACACACACAGTCCAGTGTCCATCTTCATGGTGAGAGATGGGCAGAGTTTTTGATTCTATCGATTGGTTGCAGTGAGTCTGGGCATGCTCATTGCTCTTCTACTGGTCGTTGACATTGGTCTGGGGGTCCAATGTGAGTATTGTCCTTGATCATTTCACTCTCCTTTAAATAATTAATTGAATAATTCTGTCCTCTTCCTCTAGTGATGTTAGGTCTCTCTTTGGTCCCCACAGACAGCAAAGTCAGTGAGAAGTACGGTCCACTATATCAGAACTTGACACAAATCAGCAGTGAGCTGGAGCAACTCAGAGCCACCCACAGCAATATGATCCATGCCAAAGAGGAGGTTGCAACCTGGTCTCAGAGAATTTCATACTATTCTGTATGTAAATCTGAGACATCCCATTTAGTTTGATATGTTACATTTCGTATGGTAATGCAATGACCTAACTAGATCATAAAGGAACAATTGTCCAGACAGAGAATTGAGTTTAAGAATTTACGGTTTATTAACCCAACTTCATACAGGCTACTGTTTGGCCATAGCCCACACCAAATAAACAAAGGATACCCCTATAAAACAACTGTGACCTTCTCTTGTGAAGGCCAGACGTAAGCTAGGCTAGGGTTTAGGGGTTATGGTTAAAGGGGAAGGGTTAGCTAAAAGGGTTAAGGTTAGGGGAAGGGTTAGCTAACATGCTAAGTAGTAGCAAAGTTGCTAATTAGCAAAAAGGCTAAAGTTGTCCGTCATGAGATTCAAACTTGCAACTTATGGCTTGCTAGATGTTCGCGTTATCCACCCACCTCGATCAACCATCCTCCTTTCGTTTTTGCCTTAAGTAACCATCTGTCTTATGTAACCATGCCAAATTTACCATATCATACTAAATGGAGTGCCCCGGTTTTAGGTACAGAATACGAAATGCTCTGAGTCCAGGTTGCGAGAGCTCCAAAAGGTGAACAAAACCAGCGGGCAGCTAGGGAGTGCCAAACACACTGGCATGGAGTTACAGAGGCAGGTTGAAAGCCTTCAGGAACAGAAGGCGGCATTGCAGTCCAGGGTCACTGAAGTTGGTGAGACTTTTGGGACTCAGTCTTTTGTATGCTATGCAATGTTGTATGTAGAACAGACATTGATGACTGTAAATTCTTAGGAGTCGATTGACTCGTCTGTTTAAGCTAGATATTTTTTTTTGTATCGGGTGAGTCTCAATCCACCGCATACGCCTATGTCGGCCTTCCGCACCTGCGATGGAAAATGGCAGATCTACAGCGCTGTTTGCCAGACCAGGAGACATCCCAAAAATCGGTCTTCTCAAAAAACGACTGTAGCGTTCGAACGATATGGTTTGTCCTACAAACTAATATGACCACACTTACGGAAAGGGGACTCTCACGAGGGTCTTCTCCACAAGTGTTGTCTGAAAGTAACCCAGTACCGGTTAAACAAATTCATGAAAGTATGAAAGTAGTTTTGTGCCAACAAAAAAATATTTAATATGTGTCCCCAAAAAATATATACAGTATTTCCTGAGCTTTCGTATATATCTCCTAGATATAGGACAGACACTTCAAAACCTTACTCCTTTACATTACATCCTTTACATTTATTCTTTGACTGTTTGTTTTTCCATTTATATATATATATTTTTTATAACTACAGGGGTCCTAAAATTCAAAATCAAATAGCTAAATGATCCATGACCATGTCAAAACACTTAAACAACACAATGGAACACTTAAACAACACAATGTAACTCCAAGTCAATCACACTTCTGTGAAATCAAACTGTCCACTTAGGAAGCAACACTGATTGACAATAAATTTCACATGCTGTTGTGCAAATGGAATAGACAACAGGTGGAAATTATAGGCAATTAGCAAGACACCCCCAATAAAGGAGTGGTTCTGCAGGTGGTGACCACAGACCACTTCTCAGTTCCTATGCTTCCTGGCTGATGTTTTGGTCACTTTTGAATGCTGGCGGTGCTTTCACTCTAGTGGTAGCATGAGACGGAGTCTACACCCCACACAAGTGGCTCAGGTAGTACAGCTCATCCAGGATGGCACATCAATGCGAGCTGTGGCAAGAAGGTTTGCTGTGTCTGTCAGCGTAGTGTCCAGAGCATGGAGGCGCTACCAGGAGACAGGCCAGTACATCAGGAGACGTGGAGGAGGCCGTAGGAGGGCAACAACCCAGCAGCAGGACCGCTACCTCCGCCTTTGTGCAAGGAGGAGCACTGCCAGAGCCCTGCAAAATGACCTCCAGCAGGCCACAAATGTGCATGTGTCTGCTCAAACGGTCAGAAACAGACTCCATGAGGGTGGTATGAGGGCCCGACGTCCACAGGTGGGGGTTGTGCTTACAGCCCAACACCGTGCAGGACGTTTGGCATTTGCCAGAGAACACCAAGATTGGCAAATTCGCCACTGGCGCCCTGTGCTCTTCACAGATGAAAGCAGGTTCACACTGAGCACATGTGACAGACGTGACAGAGTCTGGAGACGCCGTGGAGAACGTTCTGCTGCCTGCAACATCCTCCAGCATGACCGGTTTGGCGGTGGGTCAGTCATGGTGTGGGGTGGCATTTCTTTGGGGGGCCGCACAGCCCTCCATGTGCTCGCCAGAGGTAGCCTGACTGCCATTAGGTACTGAGATGAGATCCTCAGACCCCTTGTGAGACCATATGCTGGTGCGTTTGGCCCTGGGTTCCTCCTAATGCAAGACAATGCTAGACCTCATGTGGCTGGAGTGTGTCAGCAGTTCCTGCAAGAGGAAGGCATTGATGCTATGGACTGGCCCGCCCGTTCCCCAGACCTGAATCCAATTGAGCACATCTGGGACATCATGTCTCGCTCCATCCACCAACGCCACGTTGCACCACAGACTGTCCAGGAGTTGGCGGATGCTTTAGTCCAGGTCTGGGAGGAGATCCCTCAGGAGACCATCCGCCACCTCATCAGGAGCATGCCCAGGCGTTGTAGGGAGGTCATACAGGCACGTGGAGGCCACACACACTACTGAGCCTCATTTTGACTTGTTTTAAGGACATTACATCAAAGTTGGATCAGCCTGTAGTGTGGTTTTCCACTTTAATTTTGAGTGTGACTCCAAATCCAGACCTCCATGGGTTGATAAATTTGATTTCCATTGATCATTTTTGTGTGATTTTGTTGTCAGCACATTCAACTATGTAAAGAAAAAAATATTTAATAAGAATATTTCATTCATTCAGATCTAGGATGTGTTATTTTAGTGTTCCCTTTATTTTTTTGAGCAGTGTATTTGTATAGACCAACATGTTAAGCAGTTCTTGGTTAAATGTTTCCACTGTACCATTATCATTCAGGATAATACCAGAATGTCTAGAAAGTAACCTTTAACTTGGTTTAAAAGGTACTGGGAAGACGGAGAGCCCAATGACCACTATGGAATGGAGGACTTTGCGGCCATCAAAATAAATCCCATGAAGTTCTGGAATGATGCTACTTGTACAAGTGAAATGCAATCAAGGAAGGCTTATAAATTACTGTAAAATGTCCATTATTTCATTAAGTAAATACATACATTGAAAATAATAGGCATTGGAATCAAATGTAAATTGAAGTTGTACATAGCATAAGATTGTATCTGTTGAAATAAATTGTCATACTGTAAAGTTAAACACATAGAAATGAATATGAGTTCTGTATCTTTTTGATCATAACGAGTAATCAATCAAAAACAAACAAGACAGACTACAAATTGTTATCACATCTGCTCCTGCCACGCCCTCTAGTGCTCATCCGGTGTCTCCTTGACCTGCCACCACTCCCCCAGTGCTCTCTCCCTCTCCCTCTGTGTGTGTGTGTTTGTGTGGGCGGAAACATAATCAAGACCTCTACAAATACTCAGTCCTGCCGCTTCCTCACTGCCAGATCATAATCTCTGTTCATTCTGCCTGCTCTGACTCTGGTCCCTGGATTCCCCACTCTACTACTCCCTTGGATTCCCCTCCGGACCTGCTCACCCTGTCTCAACCCCTCTCGCTCCAGCCTCAGCATTTGGTTTCCAGCAACCTGCCCGAGCTTCCCTGAACTGCACTCCATCTCCCCGTGTTTCAATAAATACCTTGGTTACTTCATCCCAGTCTCCTCATCTGAGTCTGCTCTTGGGTTCCCCTGTTCCACTCCGTGTAACAATTGTGACAAGAGGAATGGTAGTACAAAAATACATCTGAATACACTATAAAAAGATAGCAGTATAAATACATTTACTATAAATATTTGTTTCTTCCATGTTCACACTTTACTATGTACATTTACTAATCGGTGCTTAAAAGTACCTTACACTATTCTACAAGCCTGTGAACCAACCATTGCAGAGAAAAACAAGCACATAAAACACTTAAATTACAACTAATAAGACCTACATTGGGCTAGGCAGTTGTAAACTACTGTTTTACAATCATTTCTGTACAGTGAGTTGCCCAAGCCAGATTGCCCTTGGTATCATTTAGCCTGTATAATGTCACCATCAAGTAACAGTTGTGTCCCTGCAGGAAAAAGATTTGTCTGTAGATCGTGAAGACGTCTAACCATTACATGAGGAGGCCAGTCACTGTTGTTTAATAGCAGCACTCTATGACAAGTGAGTAAGTGAGCTATCGCACAGGCAGACTGGACTTTCAGGTCAGGTGTGTTGGTCAGTAGCTCACAGCACAGCAAAGTGCTGGCGCAGGTGTTTCAAAATCTCTTGGGTATCTACATGCTCAGGGAAGGCATCCTCTGACCTCTGGGCAGCAGTATAGCTACTCTGCAGATCTCCAGTCTGGACACAGCAGAAGACAACAGCACATCAATTAATATGATCCCTCATGACTAAAAACAGTCTGTCCTTTTAATTTAAAACAGTGCTATGAATGTGCAGGCTGCATGTCAATAGTTAAATAGATTAAAAAGTGCTGATGAGATGTCTCGTTACCTTGTCTGACAGAGTGGAGTAGTTAAAGTGTGGTTCATACATGTGAGGGGCGAGTGATGCAGCGGTCTGGAGGAAAGCTTTGGACTGTGAGAAAAAGGAGGAAATCAAAAACAACCATTCTGAATTAGACTCTATACCAAAACATCATAAACAGTCGACTACTGTAGATGCTGCTAAAGACTTTTTACATAATGTGTTGTACTATATGGAAAATAACCACTGGGTATAATGCCTTAGAAGAGCAAGCCTGGAAGAAGCTTCCACCAGTTGGAAAGAAGGTATGTCATTTATAACAGATTTACTCTCTCAATTCTCTTACCAAAACTAACATTTGATCAATATGATATATTTTAAGATCTAGAAACCCCAGTTCACTCACCTGCTCAATGTGTCCCTTGCGTAGCTCCAGCACAGCCAGGTTATTATAGGCCTCAGCATGGTCGTTGTTGAAGGCCAAGGCCAGTTTAAAACACTGGTATGCCAGAGTCAGGTCTCCTATTCCCTGTGGGGAGAAACATAAGATGCATGTAACATAAACAGAAATGTGAAGAAGTGATAGCATGCTATATGTTCAAAGCACGCAGCCAGAGTTTGGAACCTGTCCAAGAGAAACCAGTTGGCATACAGAAGAGGGTGCTGTAGAGTAACTTCATGCAGTAACAATAACATCTGTGTGTGCTAAGCTAACGCTAACGCACCACAGCTACGTGTCCAATGTTGTACCAGACGTCAGCCTGCTCCTCATCGTTGGCCACTAGGGCCAGAGCCCTCTCAAAGGAGGAGAGGGTCATGTCATACTGCTGGGCATAGAAGCAGCACAGTCCAAGGTTGTTGTACAGCTGGCAATTATATACTCCCATCTGCAGCAGCCGTCTACAGGAAACGAGGGTTAGAGGGAAAAACAACTGGAAAGTCAACGCAACCACACAAGGCATGAGTATCCACTGACATGATCAACATTCTTTAATATTAGACTGGCATAGCCATAATAATCAGAGTCAAATGAGGGAATTAAAGGGAGTGGTATGTGTGTGTGTGACTAACCTGTAAAAGCGCAGGGCGATCTCAGGCTGGTCCGTGTAGAAGTGATTGCTGCCTATGCAGGCGATAGCCTCAACGTGAGTGTTGTCCTGCTTCAGGACATCTTTGTAGTACTCTGTGGCTGAGGTGAAGTTATTCATCTCCTGTGAGAGACGCAGATAACAGATACTATTAAAGACAGATTTTGGACCTCCTGATCAACCTGCATCTGTTCTCTCAATTGAGAGTAGAATTATTCAATAGCTACTAGAGATGCAAAACAATTAGGCTCCAAATTCCAGGGCAATCAGCTGATATTTTCAGATTACACATCTGACATGCCGATTTTAACCGGTGCTTTCTTTAAGCAAGAGAACGCTTCACAAACAACAACAAAGGAATCATGTCACGTGCCTCGTGAATGCGAGCAATTCCTGTTAAGAGAGTGACCTCCCCAGGGAAGTGGTCCAGACCTTGCTTGAAGAGGTTCAGTGCAGTTATAGGCTGATCAAGCCGCTGATACACCTGTTTTAGTGGCAAAACAGAACAATAAGTATTTTTATATAATTTGTGACAAATATAGGGCAGTAGATCGCTGTAGATCGATGTTCTGCCTGCGGCTATGGAACCCTGACCTGTTCACCGGACGAGCTACCTGACCTGCTGTTTTCAACTCTCTAGAGACAGCAGGAGCGGTAGAGATACTTTCAATGATCGGCTATGAAAAGCCAACTGACATTTACTCCTGAGGTGCTGACCTGTTGCACCCTCGACAACTACTGTGATTATTATTATTTGACCATGCTGGTCATTTATGACCATGTTGAACATCTTGGCCATGTTCTGTTATAATCTCCACCTGGCACAGCCAGAAGAGGACTGGCCACCCCTCATAGCCTGGTTCCTCTCTAGGTTTCTTCCTACGTTTTGGCCTTTCTAGGGAGTTTTTCCTAGCCACTGTGCTTCTACACCTGCATTGCTTGCTGTTTGGGGTTTTAGGCTGGGGTTTTTTGGGGGGGGGTTTTAGGCTGTACAGCACTTTGATATATCAGCTGATGTAAGAAGGGCTATATAAATAAATTTGATAAAAAACTAAAACCTATTTGGATTTATAGAAACAACTCGCCATTGAGTGACGCACCACGTGCTATCTGCTACGGAGAAGCCTTGTGTCATGGTTAATCCATACTGTATACAGTGGTTTTACACTTGTAATTACACAGTATTTACAGTGTTAGGGACATTGTAGGTTGCATGTTGTTACCTTCGCCAGATAGAGGTACGTGTCCACCACCTCCTGATGATTGAGAGCAGATCGGAACTGTTTTTCTGATTCCCGGTGTAAACCAAGTCTGTCAATGAAAACAGTCACAATGTAGTAGAATTGTAGTGGTATTATAGTATAATAACAGTTGTTTGAGATCTAAGTAATTATCTAAAGATTTACCTGTAGTAGCATTTCCCCAGCTGGACTTTCCACCACCAGTCTTTGAACTGAGCATTCTCAGTGGCCAGAGCAGCCAGGTCTAAAGCCTGTACACAAACAAAAAAGGTACAAATGGCTTTAGAGTGAAACTTACAAACAAAAACAATATGGGAAGCCAAAGACATACACTAATATTGAGTGGATTTAACAAGTGACATCAATAGGTGATCCTAGCTTTCATCTTGATTCACCTGGTCAGTCTGTCATGGAAAGAGCAGATGTTCCTAATGTTTTGTAAACTCAGTGTATATCTGTATTGGTAACTCACATTTTTAACATCATTTTCATGATGGAAGATGTACTCAAATAAGGTCTGGGGGCAGAAAAAAAACCCAAAGAAATTGTCATAACATGTATTGAACCCGAATAAATACAAGTACAATGACAAAAATATTTTTGGAGAGACCATGTTCATTGCCTTACATTCATAAAAATACTCTTACCTTGGATAAATTGGGCTTCTGAGCATATTTAGCGAAGTTGAGTCTAGATAAGTTTATAAATGGTCCCTCAGGATTGGTCAACATGGAGGCTGTTCCCAGCCGGACAAATCTCCCAGACGCACTAGTGACAGGACGGGCAGTGTGTGCCGTGCGAGGGGTCCTGATGGCTTGTTCCATCGTCCCTGGTCTGCCAGACTGGGTACTGGGTCTCACAAACCCTGTGATAGGACGTCCCGATTGGGTCATGGGCCTAGATTCAGGAAAAAAAAGCTCAGTTCAGATTCAGAACTAATCTGATGCTTTTCAAGGAACATAATGCTCCCCACGACTCAATTTCAGAAACATTGTTACAGTAATTGCACAATTTCAGTAGGGGAAATGCCTTGGGATACTTACCTAACACATACAAGATAGTTGTGAATTCTAAAATGTCACATACCTGATGGCTGGAGTAGGTCCACCTCCATGGCTTGTTCCTGGAAGCCTCAGTGATGTCCCAGGGCCTGAAAGAAAGCTTCATTACAGTACATTCAAAGAGCTGAGAACATTTTGGACAGATTTTACCAGATCAGAATGGTAATATATTTTTGTGATTGAGACAGACTTTGAGATTCAGTAGGCTGTACTGACCATTTGGCCTGACCAGGAAAAACTCTTGGCCCTCTGGGACAGTTCAGAGTTCAGACTTACGAGCAACCTGAGCGATGGAGCTCTCATCCAGCAACATCTCAGCGATCCCCTCCTGGTCCACCTCCACCTCATCAATGTACACCATCTCTGTCAGAGCACGGGTCTTCAGACTCCATGCAGCCTGTCAAAGAAGTAACAGAGTGTGTTTAGAAGGCATATTTACAGTGAGTCAGATTTTATTTTACAATGTGATGTTACAAGGTATGGAACTCCAGTACAGATATTTCATTAATTTAGCTATCCATTCTATTTGTATTTCAACATGCCAGGTTAGAATCAGCACGGCAAGGAAGAGGTTACCTCAGAGATATATGATGAGGAGTCAGGTTCCTTTTAATACAGCAGTGAGTGAAATTATGAGAGAAGATGTGAATACAGATTTGATGCATACATTATAGAAAGCAAATTTCAAGAAAAAGGAAGCTAAGAGTAGCTAGATTAACTAAAAGTGAGATGAAATTGACAGCGGGGCACTAGCTAAGGTCTAAATTTGCCATACATGATAGCTAGGCTAGCTAACTAGTTAACAAGATGTTTTTTCTTGCAACCAATACTACATAGCTAGCTAAAAATGTGCTAGCAAAACAGCTAGCTAGCCAGCAAGCAAGCAATGGCAGATTTTGCAAGCATGCTATCAACATTAGCTTGCTACTGCTAGCTAAATTGGATTAATGCTTGGAGCTGGCTAGCAGAGCTAAAATAACTAGCTAGCTAGCAAGTTCAGCTTATAATTACCTGGTCGTATGGACTGTCCTCCAATATCTTCGAACAAATATTGGAACATGGTTGGAACTTCCGTCTTCTAAAGTAGCTCCATGCAAGAAACAAGGGATCCATAGGTATCTCCATTGTGTCTTAATTGCTTGTAGTACTAAAATAAATGAAGAGGTAGCTAGCTAGGTAAATTAGAGCTTAGATATCAACACTAAGCTTGTTGCTTGAGCAAGTGTCCTGTCACTCCCAGCAACGGAGGAGAGGGGAGGGGAGGTCCTCTTGTATGTGCACTTGATTGAGCTCGCTCAGCATGCCGGAGCGGATGGAGGTGTGCACTGGCACTGCTTTTAAGACCATCCCATCCATTATAGTACGAACTCTTCCCACCCGGTGCATTGATTTTTGGGGGTATTTACCGCGAGAACAAATAGTATTCTCTGAAGTGAAGCATGATCAATGGGTTTCGTCAAAACCTTTCGAGCGCTTTTTTGTATTCAAGTTTCATTCGCTAAATTGTGTGACCTTTATTTCAGCACCCACTGAGTAGACAGCGACTTTATTTAAAGTAGAAGCTGGGAGGATAGGAGTCAAAAGTATCATAATGTGAACCTAAATGCGTGTTTTCTCAAAAAATATCCAGTTGGTGTATTAGCTATAGTGATACAGTTAATGTTTTGAATGTCACTTTCAACAGCATTGATATAGTCTCTGAAACATATAAGTAGACCTACTTTCCGTGGGATAGAGCCTTTGCATGGATAGAAAAACTACTGCAGAATGTTGAAGAAATGTGCAATGGTGTAAAATATTTAACGGTGACGCCATATACTTGGATTGACAGCTGTCAAAATCTTCCTGTCATTGACTTCACACCATGGTTAGAGCACATTCTTTATGGGAGGACGTTCATGTCCAATTATAATGATTGCTATTGGTCCGTGAACATTCCTTCAAACGCTAAATAGATATTTGGGGATGTGATTGGACAGATTGTTGATCTATCACCAATGTAGATAACATTTGGGGGCGGTGCTTGTAAATAAACGCGAAAACTCCATCTTTATAGGATTTGACAAGAGCTTCGACCTGCCTTGACTCTCAAGAGGGGCAGCTAGCCTAAGGCTGAAGTAGAGGTAGATATATGGTTTTCACTATGAAAAAGATGGCATAGTTAACCATTTTGATTAAAGCATATAATCTCGAAGTAAAACTAGATTCAGTTAGACTATTATGCACATGGCACTCGAATGCCCGCTGTTACCGCTTGTACCGGATACGATGCATTTCCAGAGGAACTAAGGGATACGGGATTGAATGAAATCCGTCTTGGTGAATGAAGAAATATAAAAAACTCTCGACAAAAAAGAAATACGGACATGGCTGACAGGACCGCTCCGAATTGTCACCTGCGACTAGAGTGGGTTTACGGGTATCGTGGACATCAGTGCCGCAACAACCTGTACTACACAGCGGCCAAGGAAATAGTCTACTTCGTCGCCGGTGTGGGAGTAGTGTACAACACACGGGAACACAAGCAAAAATTTTACTTGGGACACAACGATGACATAATCAGGTAATCCCACTTGCAGAAACTCATTCATTCACAGATATACCGAGATTAAAAATAAAACGAGACGACATGGCCAACAAAAAACACACGAAAATGATCAGGTTTATATTTCTGGCGAGGAGATACTTTGCCTAAGTATCTATTGAATCGAGGTTATGAGTTGTAATATGTGATTTACGTTATACAATTTCAAAGAGTGAAAATTGTATAGTTTATGAAAATATCAGACTGAGTCCTAATTTGTGAGCTAACTAACCTCTTTCAGCACCCACTGGATGGACAGCCACTTCATTAAAAGTAGATTTCGTTTCAGCACCTATTGAGCGACTTTAATCAAAGTAGAGGCTTTCGGGAGGGAGTAATGATTTGAACGTGTTAGTTGTCTTGAATGATGCCGTTGCTTTATCATATCTCTGATACCGTTGTTTTTTTCAGGAGGATAAAGTGAGACATTTTATCAAAGGATTCTGAGCAGGATTCCAACCTGGTCCCAGAGCATTTCGTATTATTCTGTACGTAAATCTGCAAGACTCCTTTAGTATGATATGATACATATTGCAAAATGTACAATATGTTACGAATTTGCTAAATATATGATATGTTACGAATTTACAAAACGTATGCTATGTTACAAATTCTAGCTAGGCTAAGGGTTAGGTTTAGTTTAGGAGTTGGCTAAAAAGCTTAATGTTAGGGTGAAGGGTTAGCTAAAAGAGTTAGGGGAAGGGTTAGCTAACATGCTAAGTAGTTGCTGAGTAGTTGCAAAGTAGATAAAAAGTAGTAAGTAGTTGAAAAGTTGCTAATTAGCTAAAATTCTAATGTTGTCCGTGATGAGATTCGAACTCACAACCTTTGGGTTGCGAGACTTTCACGTTATACAAACACCCATCCACCTGTCATAACCATCTGTCTTATGTAACAATACGAAATGTAACATATCATACTAAATGGAGTGTCCTGGATTTACATACAGAATAATACGAAATGCTCTGAGACCAGGTTGCAGTGACCCATCTTTTTAAAATGTATTTAACCTTTATTTAACTAGGCAAGTCAGTTAAGAACAAATTCTTATTTATAATGAGAGCTTACCCCGGCAAAACCCTAACCCGGATGATGCTGGGCCAATTGTGCGCCGCCCCATGGGACTCCCAATCGCGACCAGTTGTGATACAGCCTGGAATCAAACCAGGGTCTGTAGTGACGCCTCTAGCACCGAGATGCAGTGCCTTAGACCGCTGCGCCACTCGGGAGCCCAACTGGATAATTGGACTTGAAACATTCCAGGACCTTCAGGGAATATTTGAAAAGCTGTAGTCTGTGATTCCCACAGAGATATTTCTGGTGGTGGGTCAGATAAACTTGAATTGACACAGAGACCCACATTTATATGATTGTTCCAATCATTCACATCAATGTTTGGTCTGTGGAGATTACCCCTCTTTCACTTCTAGGGGACAAATTGCAGCAGCATGCGCCATACAATGATGCATTGTACTGAATGACCTGTGTCCACTGCTTCAGTGGCTGTGTTGTTGGCCGAGACTAGAAATTACTTGGATTTATATTGTTAGTCAGCTGTTCAGTTGATCCATTATTAATTGGTCAAAAGAGAGACAGACCTTGCATTGCCTTAACTTCTGTGGGAAGTGCTTCAGTTCAAATGCCGCGAGGAGGCGATCCATCTCCAAGACATACAGTACCAGTCAAAAGTTTGGACACACATTCAAGTTTTTTTTTTTACTATGCTCCAGATACTCAACTAGTCTAAAGGACAGTTTTAGTCATTTACAACATTACCAATGTCTAATCTGTATTTCTGATCAATGTTATTTTAATGGACAAAAAATTTGCTTTTCTTTTAAAAACAAGGACATTTCTAAGTGACCCCAAACTTTTGAACGATAGTGTATATTTTATATTTGAGATTCTTCAAAGTAGCCACCCTTTGCTTTGATGACAGCTTTGCACACTTGGCATTCTCTCAACCAGCTTCGTGAGATAGTCACCTGGAATGCATTTCAATTAACAGGTGTGTCTTGTTAAAAGATAATTTGTGGAATTTATTTCCTTCTTAATGCGTTTGAGCCAATCAGTTGTGTTGTGACAAGGTAGGGCTCTCGAGTGGGGCAGCGGTCTAAGGCACTGCATCTCAGTGCTAGAGGCGTCACTACAGACCCTGGTTCGACTCCAGGCTGTGTCACAACCGGCCATGATTGGGAGTCCCATAGGGTGGCGCGCAAAATGGCCCAGCGTCGTCTGGGGTAGGCCATCATTGTAAATAAGAATTTGTTCTTAACTGACTTGCCCAGTTAAATAAAGGTTCAAATAAATAAAGGGGTGGTATACAGAAGATAGCCCTATTTGGTAAAAGTCCATATTATGGCAAGAACAGCTCAAATAAGCAAAGAGAAACAACAGTCCATCATTACTTTAAGACATGAAGATCAGTCAATTCAGAAAACGTCAAGAACTTTGAAAGTTTCAAGTGCAGTCACAAAAACCATCAAGCTCAATGATGAAACTGGACCGCCACAGGAAAGTAAGACACTAAGTTTCCTCTGCTGCAGAGGATGAGTTCATTGGAGTTACCTGCACCTCAGATTGCAGCCCAAATAAATGCTTCACAGAGTTCAAGTAATAGACACATCAACTGTTCAGAGGAGATTGCGTGAATGAGGCCTTCATGGTTGAAGTGCTGCAAAGAAACCACTACTAAAGGACACCAATAATAAGAAGAGACTTGCTTTGGGCCAAGAAACACGAGCAATGGACATTAGACCGGCGGAAATCTGTCCGTTGGTCTGAAGAGTCCAAATTTGAGATTTTTGGTTCCAACCGCCGTGTCTTCGTGAGACGCAGAGTAGGTGAACGGATGATCTCCGCATGTGTGATTCCCACCATGAAGCATGGAGGAGGAGGTGTGATGGTGTGGGGGTGCTTTACTGGTGACACTGTCTGTGATTTATTTAGAATTCTAGGCACACTTAACCAGTATGGCTACCACAGTATTCTGCAGCGACACGCCACCCCATCTGGTTTGCGCTTCGTGGAACAGTCATTCGTTTCTCAACAGGACAATGACCCAAAACACACCTCAAGGCTGTGTAAGGGCTATTTGACCAAGGACAGTGATGGAGTGCTGCATCAGATAACCTGGCCTCCACAATCACCTGACCTCAACCCAATTGAGATGGTTTGGGATGAGTTGGACCGCAGAGTGAAGGAAAAGCAGCCAACAAGTGCTCAGCATATGTGAGAACTCCTTCAAGATTGTTTCAAAATCATTCCTCATGAAGCCAAGAGTGTGCAAAGCAGTCAAGGTGAAGGTTGGCTACTTTGAAGAATCTCAAATATAAAATATATTTAGATTTGTTTAACAATTTTTTGGTTACTACATGATTCCATATGTGTTATTTCATATTTTGGAGGATTTCACTATTATTCTACATTGTAAAAAATAAGAAAAAACCCATGAATTAGTAGGTGTTTCCAAACTTTTGACTGGTACTGTATCAGAAGCATATGTGTAGTGGAGGTAGTTCAGTGAAGCTCATGCCATGAGTGGCCTTCTCAGAGACCTGAGGACTTGTGTTGGCTCTCAATGCTTAGACTTTAGCTTGGTGAGCTAATACATTCTTGTGGTGCGCAGATTTCTGTTTCGGTTACCTCAGAGGTAGGGCTCAGGGGAAGCAGTGCGGAGCACACACAGAAGACGGAACTGCAGCTGTTTGGCGGGCAGCTCTCGCTCACGTTGCACGAAGTCATGTGAAAAAGATGCAGCCACCTCAAATAGCAGTGGGAGGTGCAGTCATCTCCCTCCTCACTGTGCTGTGATTACATTTTCTACGAAGAAACAGCCACAGAGAAAGCTCTCTACAGTGAATGGAGTCTAACTTTCATTTCTTAGAGTCAGTCTGTGTTTTATTCAGTCAGAGTCAGACTTTATTCAGTTCTTCAGTTTGTTTGTCTTGTAACTATGTTTAGATTTGTTAGTGTTTTGTGTGCTGGATGAATTCATTCCTCTCCTCATATCACCCTGCTGATGTTATCTTGCCCTGTGGCGTTCTCGGGTTTGCCAGTCTTCCAGTCTGACTGACTGACTGACCCTCTGACTGTCTGACTGACTGAGGAGAGCTAGTTAATGGCCAGGTTAGGAACATGAATGACAGGCCATTTCATTGGACTGACTAGGACCTGTTCATTCTCACTGAGTCGTGCCCAGCATTGTACTTTGTGGTACTGTCTTGTCTATCCACTCCACTACAGTGTCATGACTGTCCACGAGAATCCAATTAGGTCAGATCAGGTTTGCAATGAATAACTTCACTCAGACCCCCTCTCACCCGCAGAGGGGGGGAGGAAAGAACTGGTGGGGGTTAACAACTCATGCCCTGTTGTAAATCAAGGAGAGAACATTCAGCTCTCCCTCTCCAAGGTTCACCCAAGGACACAAGGAATGTCCATTGTTTCGACAGACCTTTTCCCGCTGAAACACTAACATGTTCAAAAGCGAATAATGGAACAATATTTCTAACAGAGAACGTGGGGAATGGTCAGAGGCGATCTATAGAACACTCATGTCATTTTCTTTGTTATTTTGTGATGTCATTAAAAATGTTATAAAGGAAATACTGTAACTTGGAAAGTATTCATTCAGCTCTCCCTCTCCCTCTCCACATGTATGAAGTGTCCATCCTATGCGTTGTACAGTGTTTTTGTTAAGAGAGGGATGTGATTTCTGAAGATATAAGAGATAATTGTTTTACATAAGCTTTGCACAGTGACAAGTCACGCCCCTGATTGAGGTCAGATTTTTGAATTTTGAACAAATTGTATAAAATGATGGGTTAAGAAAAAAACACATCAGACCAGAGACGTAGAGCTGCAGGTTACGTTTAAAGTGGTCTGCACTCTGAATCTCAACACGAAGTAGAAACGATGAACTCACCTCGCGGACAATCACTAGTACGGCTGATTAGCTGTCCTAAGTAAAGTATCTTTGAAAGTTAATTTTAATATCTCAACCCCCCAGTGATTGGGAGTCCCATAGGACAGCGCACAATTGGCCCAGCGTCGTCCGGGTTTGGCCGGTGTAGGCCGTCATTATAAATAAGAATTTGTTCTTAACTGACTTTCCTAGTTACATAATGGTTAAATAAATGAATAATATACTACAGTATAAGTGTTTTCTGTCTGCAGTAACTACAGTATAAGTGTTTTCTGTCCTCTAGTCTACAGTGACTACAGTATAAGTGTTTTCTGTACTCTAGTCTAAAGTAACTACAGTATGTGTTTTCTGTACTCTAGTCTAAAGTAACTACAATATATTTGTTTTCTGTCTACAGTAACTACGGTATAAGTGTTTTCTGTCCCCTAGTCTACAGTAACTACAGTATGTGTTTTCTGTACTCTAGTCTGCAGTAACTACAGTATAAGTGTTTTCTGTACTCTAGTCTACAGTAACTACAGTATAAGTGTTTTCTGTACTCTAGTCTAAAGTAACTACAGTATAAGTGTTTTCTGTACTCTAGTCTAAAGTAACTACAGTATAAGTGTTTTCTGTCTGCAGTAACTACAGTATAAGTGTTTTCTGTACTCTAGTCTAAAGTAACTACAGTATAAGTGTTTTCTGTCCTCTAGTTTACAGTAACTACAGTATAAGTGTTTTCTGTCCTCTAGTCTAAAGTAACTACAGTATAAGTGTTTTCTGTACTCTAGTCTAAAGTAACTACAGTATAAGTGTTTTCTGTCTACAGTAACTACAGTATAAGTGTTTTCTGTCTGCAGTAACTATAGTATGTGTTTTCTGTACTCTAGTCTGCAGTAACTACAGTATAAGTGTTTTCTGTACTCTAGTCTAAAGTAACTACAGTATAAGTGTTTTCTGTCTGCAGTAACTACAGTATAAGTGTTTTCTGTACTCTAGTCTAAAGTAACTACAGTATAAGTGTTTTCTGTCCTCTAGTTTACAGTAACTACAGTATAAGTGTTTTCTGTCCTCTAGTCTACAGTAACTACAGTATAAGTGTTTTCTGTACTCTAGTCTAAAGTAACTACAGTATAAGTGTTTTCTGTACTCTAGTCTAAAGTAACTACAGTATAAGTGTTTTCTGTCTGCAGTAACTACAGTATAAGTGTTTTCTGTACTCTAGTCTAAAGTAACTACAGTATAAGTGTTTTCTGTCCTCTAGTTTACAGTAACTACAGTATAAGTGTTTTCTGTCCTCTAGTTTACAGTAACTACAGTATAAGT
The DNA here is from genome assembly GCF_016432855.1 of Salvelinus namaycush. Lineage (NCBI taxonomy): Eukaryota > Metazoa > Chordata > Actinopteri > Salmoniformes > Salmonidae > Salvelinus > Salvelinus namaycush. The sequence goes on along the minus strand of NC_052334.1, from coordinate 25,458,331 downwards.
ATTTTCTGTCCTCTAGTTTACAGTAACTACAGTATAAGTATTTTCTGTCTGCAGTAACTACAGTATAAGTGTTTTCTGTACTCTAGTCTAAAGTAACTACAGTATAAGTGTTTTCTGTACTCTAGTCTAAAGTAACTACAGTATAAGTGTTTTCTGTACTCTAGTCTAAAGTAACTACAGTATAAGTGTTTTCTGTCCTCTAGTTTACAGTAACTACAGTATAAGTGTTTTCTGTCTGCAGTAACTACAGTATAAGTGTTTTCTGTACTCTAGTCTAAAGTAACTACAGTATAAGTGTTTTCTGTCTGCAGTAACTACAGTATAAGTGTTTTCTGTACTCTAGTCTAAAGTAACTACAGTATAAGTGTTTTCTGTCTGCAGTAACTACAGTATAAGTGTTTTCTGTACTCTAGTCTAAAGTAACTACAGTATAAGTGTTTTCTGTCCTCTAGTTTACAGTAACTACAGTATAAGTGTTTTCTGTCTGCAGTAACTACAGTATAAGTGTTTTCTGTACTCTAGTCGAAAGTAACTACAGTATAAGTGTTTTCTGTCCTCTAGTTTACAGTAACTACAGTATAAGTGTTTTCTGTCCTTGTAACGGCTTTCTTCCTGGGATGAAGGAGAGGACCAAACTGCAGCGCAGTTAGTGTTCAACATGTTTAATTAAACAATAAACGATGAACATTAACAAATAACAAAAGTGAAAGCCGAGACAGTCCTATCTGGTGCAGAACACAAACACAGAGACAGGAAACAACCACCCACAATCCCCAACACAAAACAAGCCACCTATATATGATTCTCAATCAGGGACAACGATTGACAGCTGTCTCTGATTGAGAACCATATTAGGCTGAACACAGAAACAGACGAACTAGACACACAACATAGAATTCCCACCCAGCTCACGTCCTGACCAACACTAAACAAGCAAAACACATAAGAACTCTGGTCAGGACGTTACAGTACCCCCCCCCCCCCCTGAGGTGCGGACTCCGAACGCACCCCTAAAACTCAAGGGGAGGGTCTGGGTGGGCATCTGTCCGCGGTGGCGGCTCCGGCGGTGGACGAGGACACCACTCCACCACTGTCTTTGTCCCCCTCCTTAGCGTCCTTTGAGTGGCGACCCTCGCCCACGACCTTGGCCTAAGAATCCTCCCCAAGGCCCCCACATGATTTAGGAGGTAGCTCAGGACAGAGAGGTAGCTCAGGACAGAGAGGTAGCTCAGGACAGAGAGGTAGCTCAGGACAGAGAGGTAGCTCAGGACAGAGAGGTAGCTCCGGACTGAGTGGCAGCTCCGGACTGAGTGGCAGCTCCGGACTGAGTGGCAGCTCCGGACTGAGTGGCAGCTCCGGACTGAGTGGCAGCTCCGGACTGAGTGGCAGCTCACGACTGGAGGGCAGCTCACGACTGGAGGGCAGCTCACGACTGAAGGGCAGCTCATGACTGGAGGGCAGCTCCTGACTGGCTGGCGGCTCTGGCAGCTCCTGACTGGCTGGCGGCTCTGGCAGCTCCTGACTGGCTGGCGGCTCTGGCAGCTCCTGACTGGCTGGCGGCTCTGGCGGCTCCTGACTGGCTGGCGGCTCTGGCGGCTCCTGACTGGCTGGCGGCTCTGGCGGCTCCTGACTGGCTGGCGGCTCTGGCGGCTCCTGACTGACGGACGGCTCTAGCGGCTCCTGACTGACGGACGGCTCTAATGGCTCGTGGCAGACGGATGGCTCAGATGGCGCTGGGCAGACAGATGGCTCAGATGGCGCTGGGCAGACGGATGGCTCAGATGGCGCTGGGCAGACGGATGGCTCAGACGGCGCTGGGCAGACGGATGGCTCAGATGGTGCTGGACCGACGAGCAGTGCAGGCAGCTCAGACGGCGCTGGGCAGACGAGCAGTGCAGGCAGCGTTGGACAGACGACAGACTCTGACCTGCTGAGGCGCACAGTAGGCCTGGTGCGTGGTGCCGGAACTGGTGGTACCGGACTGGAGACACGCACCTCAAGGCTAGTGCGGGGAGAAGGAACAGTGCGTACAGGGCTCTGGAGACGCACAGGAGGCTTGATGCGTGGTGCCGGAACTGGAGGCACTGGGCTGGAGACACGCACCACAGGGAGAGTGCGTGGAGCTGGAACTGGAGGAAATGGGCTGGGGCGGGAAGGTGGCGCCGGATATACCGGACCGTGCAGGCGTACTGGCTCCCTTGAGCACTGAGCCTGCCCAACCTTACCTGGTTGAATGCTCCCCGTAGCCCGTCCAATGCGGGGAGGTGGAATAACCCGCACTGGGCTGTGTAGGCGAACCGGGGACACCATTCGTAAGGCTGGTGCCATGTACACCGGCCCGAGGAGACGTACTGGAGGCCAGATATGTTGAGCCGGCTTCATGGCACTTGGCTCAATGCTCAATCTAGCCCGCCCAGTGCGGGGAGGTGGAATAACCCGCACCGGGCTATGCACACGTACAGGAGACACCGTGCGCTCTTCCGCATAACACGGTGTCTGCCCGTACTCCCGCTCTCCACGGTAAGCATGGGAAGTGGGCGCAGGTTTCCTACCTGCCCTCGCCACACTACCCTTTAGCCCCCCCCCCCCCCCCCCCCCCCCCAAGACATTTTTGGGATTTCCTCTCGGGTTTCCGTGCTAGCCGCGTACCTTCATAACTCCGGTTCCTCTCTCCGGATGCCTCTGCTCTCCTAACTGCCTCCAGCTGTTCCCATGGGAGGCGATCCCTTCCAGCCAGGATCTCCTCCCATGTGTAGCAACCCTTGCCGTCCAAAACGTCTTCCCATGTCCATTCCTCCTTTCTCTGCTCCTGCTGTCGCTGCTGTCGCTGCCCGTAGCCACGCTGCTTGGTCCTTTGTTGGTGGGTGGTTCTGTAACGGCTTTCTTCCTGGGATGAAGGAGAGGACCAAAATGCAGCGCAGTTAGTGTTCAACATGTTTAATTAAACAATAAACGATGAACATTAACAAATAACAAAAGTGAAAGCCGAGACAGTCCTATCTGGTGCAGAACACAAACACAGAGACAGGAAACAACCACCCACAATCCCCAACACAAAACAAGCCACCTATATATGATTCTCAATCAGGGACAACGATTGACAGCTGTCTCTGATTGAGAACCATATTAGGCTGAACACAGAAACAGACGAACTAGACACACAACATAGAATTCCCACCCAGCTCACGTCCTGACCAACACTAAACAAGCAAAACACATAAGAACTCTGGTCAGGACGTTACAGTCCTCTAGTTTACAGTAACTACAGTATAAGTATTTTCTGTACTCTAGTCTAAAGTAACTACAGTATAAGTGTTTTCTGTACTCTAGTCTAAAGTAACTACAGTATAAGTGTTTTCTGTCCTCTAGTTTACAGTAACTACAGTATAAGTGTTTTCTGTCTGCAGTAACTACAGTATAAGTGTTTTCTGTACTCTAGTCTAAAGTAACTACAGTATAAGTGTTTTCTGTACTCTAGTCTAAAGTAACTACAGTATAAGTGTTTTCTGTACTCTAGTCTAAAGTAACTACAGTATAAGTGTTTTCTGTCTGCAGTAACTACAGTATGTGTTTTCTGTACTCTAGTCTAAAGTAACTACAGTATAAGTGTTTTCTGTCCTCTAGTTTACAGTAACTACAGTATAAGTGTTTTCTGTCTGCAGTAACTACAGTATAAGTGTTTTCTGTACTCTAGTCTAAAGTAACTACAGTATAAGTGTTTTCTGTACTCTAGTCTAAAGTAACTACAGTATAAGTGTTTTCTGTACTCTAGTCTAAAGTAACTACAGTATAAGTATTTTCTGTACTCTAGTCTAAAGTAACTACAGTATAAGTGTTTTCTGTACTCTAGTCTAAAGTAACTACAGTATAAGTGTTTTCTGTCCTCTAGTTTACAGTAACTACAGTATAAGTGTTTTCTGTCTGCAGTAACTACAGTATAAGTGTTTTCTGTACTCTAGTCTAAAGTAACTACAGTATAAGTGTTTTCTGTACTCTAGTCTGCAGTAACTACAGTATAAGTGTTTTCTGTACTCTAGTCTAAAGTAACTACAGTATAAGTGTTTTCTGTCTGCAGTAACTACAGTATGTGTTTTCTGTACTCTAGTCTAAAGTAACTACAGTATGTGTTTTCTGTACTCTAGTCTAAAGTAACTACAGTATAAGTGTTTTCTGTCCTCTAGTTTACAGTAACTACAGTATAAGTATTTTCTATCGGACGGTCTGCCCGGACTATCCTCATTGACCCCAGTTTGCACTAACCTTTTTGACTTGTTGACTTGTTGGGAAGGGCCAGTAAGAAAGCATTTCACTGTTAGTTTACACCTGTTGTTTACGAAGCATGTGTCAAATAACATTTGATTTGAAATACATCATTACAGTTGTTGGTTAGCTAGCTAGCACATTTTTGGACATATTAGCATAGACATGACATCAGTCAAAACTCCTCAAAACAAGACATGGTATCCATAACAAGATACAATGAGCTGAAACGAGCCAACTACAATTCCCCACATGGCAATCCCCCCCACATGGCAGCTTCTTGTCATTGTTACTAGCTATCTGGCCGTTCAGAATCATAACAATGCAAGACTTCCAGCCACATCGATACGCATGCATAATTTTCGTGACGTCAGTCAACCGCAGTAAACAATCATTCACTCAACATTCATTCCGGTTATTAACTATAGTGTGCTGGCCAATTGGATAGCTCAAATCACTGTGCCTATTTACAGCTTCCACGACGGTGGCTACAGCAATGTTTGGTACTAACCTAGGTGAGATTTCATGACTTTTAAAACCATGACCAGACACAATAATACAGATATAGATAATGTATATTATATTATATTGATAATATAGAAAATAACTGCTGTTTTTATGAGTGAGTTCATGTTTAAGTTTTATTCAATATTGTCAACACTGTTTTTATTCAACGCTATTACAAAATACAAAATGCGCTTCTCTCTACTTCCATTCGCGCTGCAGCTGCAATTAATGAGTAGCCAAGCATTCGTATTATTATTAGCAACTGGTTGTGTCTATTTTAATATCGAAGAGTATGCCTATTTCATGTTTTCTGATCATAGGAACAACATGAATTTGTGCCTGAGGCAGATGCGGTGCGACTCGAGTTTCGCCATCAGGTGGAAGACTGTCCTCTCTCTGGTCAGTCTCATCGGAGGAAAGAAATGAGAGAGCAGGGACCGTGAGAGGCGGACCCTGTGCTGCTCTGTCCCTTCCTCCGCTGAGACTAATGCCGTGTTCAAAACAACTGGGAACTCAAAAATTCGGAGTTAAATGCGTTCAAGACAACTGGGAACTCAGAAAAAAACGACATCAGACTGGGGAAAATTGTTCTGAACGGTCATCCAACTCGGAAACTCGGGCATATTTCTAGAGCTCCGACTTTCCGAACTGAAGTTCACTGACTTCATGATTTGAACTCGTTTTTGCCGAGTTTCCAGTTGTCTTGAAAACACCATTACCATCATATGCAGGTACCATCAGTCCAATCAAATAAAAAAGCTAATTATTTCAATTTATGCTCAGCTGTGCCTTGTAAGTGCTACACCAACTGATCTATTTTGTTGTCAAAGCTAATATGGGCTGAGAATAACAATATTGACAGGCCAGTCAAATAGCCAATATGCTGTGATAATGTATTAGGCCTACTGCGCAAACATCATTCCTACAGAACTGTTCTTTATTAGGTTAATGTTTTTAAGTCATGATTTTTTTTTTTTTGTAGCGGTAGATCCCGGCTTGCTTGCTTTTTGAATGCGAAAGTGATCTTGACTCAGAAAGGGTTGGGGACCACTGGTCTATTTGAATGCAGTTGCCTCTGTATTGAAGCCATTGGATGCAGTTTATCACAACGCATTGCGCTTTATTATGGGCGATGGGTTCAGTACACATCATTGCATTTTATATCAGAAAGTAGGTTGGCCCTCCATGAAGTCTCATAGATCGATGCATTGCATTATTTGTCTATAAGCCCACTTGCATAAACTTCCGCCATACCGTACCTCATTGTTAACCTTCAGATGTGTAAGTTACCAGACCCAAACTCAGGGATGGCTAACCCTGGAGATGCCTTCAATCTCCACCGAGTTAGGTAATTTTGCTTTTATTTTTTTGTGCCTCGTGGAATGATCTCAAACTCTTTCAAGTTGGTGGAGTAGATTCTTCTAGGGCAATTCAGGCGGATGTTAGATGGCCTTTTTACTGAAGAATGGGTTTGTTTCTATGGAGGATTTTCCGGTGCATGTGTTGTGCGTCTCGGAGTGGTGAGCACAGTCAGTGTGGGCTTGGGGGGAGGCCATTGTGTGTGTGTGACTGGGCCATTGTGGGCTTGAGGGAGGCCTTTGCCTAGTCCTGTGGGTGTCCTTGGACATGCACCTGCACTATGAATGTCTGTATTATTTTTTGTGTCATTGCTATGGTTACGCCACCAATATAATCTATGCCCTGAAGTATGTGCCAAGAAGGGGAAGAGAAACCAAGTAAAGATGGTCCTAGACAGACTAGAAGTGTCACGTTCGTTGAAATGAGCGGACCAAGGCGCAGCGTGCATAGAGTTCCACATGTTTATTTAAATGAAACTCGCCAACAAAAACAATAAACGGCAAACGAGACGTAATGACTGGAGTGCTCACAGGCATTACACAAAAACAAGATCCCACAAACTAAAGGTGGAAAAAAGGCTGCCTAAGTATGATCCCCAATCAGAGACAACGATAGACAGCTGCCTCTGATTGGGAACCATACCCGGCCAACAAAGAAATATAAAAACTAGAATGCCCACCCAAATCACACCATCAAAACCTGACTCTATCGGGGAGGGTCCGGGTGGGCATCTAGCCTCGGTGGCGGCTCCGGTTCAGGATGTAGACCCCGCTCCGCTCGCTGATCGCTCCGCTTCCGTGGAACCGGACCGTGGATCGTCGCCAGAGGCTCCGGACCGTGGATCATCGCCGGAGGCTCCGGACCTTGGATCATCGCCGGAGGAACCGGACCGTGGATCATCGCCGGAGGAACCGGACCGTAGATCGTCGCCTGATGCTCCGGACCGTGGATCGTTGCCGGGGACTCCGGACCGTAGCAGAAGGCTTCGGACCGTAGATCGTTGCAGAAGGCTCCGTACTGGGAACCCCCGCTGGAGGCTCCGGACTGGGAACCGTCGCTGGAGGCTCCGGACTGGGAACCGTCGCTGGAGGCTCCGGACTGGGAACCGTCGCTGGAGGCTCCGGACTGGGAACCGTCGCTGGAGGCTCCGGACTGGGAACCGTCGCTGGAGGCTCCGGACTGGGAACCGTCGCTGGAGGCTCGGGACTGGGAACCGTCGCTGGAGGCTCGGGACTGGGAACCGTCGCTGGAGGCTCGGGACTGGGAACCGTCGCTGGAGGCTCGGGACTGGGAACCGTCGCTGGAGGCTCCGTGCCGGGAACCGTCGCTGGAGGCTCCGGGCCGCAGACCGTCGCTGGAGGCTCCGGGCCGCAGAGCGTCGCTGGAGGCTCCGGGCCGCAGAGCGTCGCTGGAGACTCCGGGCCGCAGAGCGTCGCTGGAGACTCCGGGCCGCAGAGCGTCGCTGGAGACTCCGGGCCGCAGAGCGTCGCTGGAGACTCCGGGCCGCAGAGCGTCGCTGGAGACTCCGGGCCGCAGAGCGTCGCTGGAGACTCAGGGCCGCAGAGCGTCGCTGGAGACTCCGGGCCATGGATCGTCACTGGTGGCTCCGGGCCATGGATCGTCACTGGAGGCTCCGGGCCATGGATCGTCACTGGAGGCTCCGTGCGTGGAGCAGGCACAAGACGTACCAGGCTGGAGACGCACACTGGAGGCCGGGTGCATGGAGCTGGCACAGGATATACTGGACCGTGGAGGCGCACTAGAGGTCTGGAGCGTAGAACTGGCACAACCTGTCCTGGCTGGATGCTCACTTTAGCCCGGCAAGTGCGGGGCGCTGGCACAGGACGCACTGGGCTGTGAAGGCGCACTGGAACCACAGTGCGTAGAGCCGGCGCAGGATATCCTGGTCCGAGGAGGCGTACTGGAGACCAGGAGAGCTGAGCCGGCACAACCCGTCCTGGCTGGATGCTCATTTTCGCACAGCAAGTGCGGAGAGCTGGCACCGGGTTGTGAATGCGCACTGGAGACACAGTGTGTATCACCGCATAACATGGTGCCTGAACGGTTACACGCTCCTTAAAGCGAGTGCGGGGAGTTGGCTCTGGTCTGAAACCTGGCTCCGCCAACCACCCCGTGTGCCCCTCGTGCTTGCGTCGTGATTGCGACCCCCGGAGTCGTCGTTGATGCTCCTTCGCTGCTTCCGCCTGCTTCCCAGACTGGCTTTCATATCGCTCCAATACTTCCTCCCAAGTCCAGGCTATTCTCTCCTCAACCTCCTCCAAAGACCAGGATGCCATCTCCTCCCGGGCACGCTGCTTGGTACAGTTTGGGTGGGATCTTCTGTCACGTTCGTTGAAATGAGCGGACCAAGGCGCAGCGTGCATAGAGTTCCACATGTTTATTTAAATGAAACTCACCAACAAAAACAATAAACAGGAAACAAGACGTAATGACTGGAGTGCTCCCAGGGACTACACAAAAACAAGATCCCACAAACTAAAGGTGGAAAAAAGGCTGCCTAAGTATGATCCCCAATCAGAGACAACGATAGACAGCTGCCTCTGATTGGGAACCATACCCGGCCAACAAAGAAATATAAAAACTAGAATGCCCACCCAAATCACACCCTGACCTAACAAAATAGAGACATAAAAAGGCTCTCTAAGGTCAGGGCGTGACAAGAAGTAAGATTAGGAAACAAAAAGTTGCAGAATAGCAAAATATGTGGATCTTATACATAAAGAGGAGTGACTATGTATGTCGTGTCAAACTAAAACTGTATATAAAGTGATCTCTGAGTCTGGGACCAGCAGTTGCTCCGTGGACCAGCTCGGCTTGTTACTTTGTAATAAAGTCTATATTGAATTTACAAGCTCCGGTGTCGAAGAGATATTTTTAAGAAGTATTTCCATGACATTTCATATGATTGTGTTTTTCTATTTTTCTGTTTACCATTCATGTATTGTGTAATTGATGTTTTTATATATATATATATATATATATATATATATACACTGCTCAAAAAAATAAAGGGAACACTTAAACAACACAATGTAACTCCAAGTCAATCACACTTCTGTGAAATCAAACTGTCCACTTAGGAAGCAACACTGATTGACAATAAATTTCACATGCTGTTGTGCAAATGGAATAGACAAAAGGTGGAAATTATAGGCAATTAGTAAGACACCCCCAAAAAAGGAATGGTTCTGCAGGTGGTGACCACAGACCACTTCTCAGTTCCTATGCTTCCTGGCTGATGTTTTGGTCACTTTTGAATGCTGGCGGTGCTCTCACTCTAGTGGTAGCATGAGACGGAGTCTACAACCCACACAAGTGGCTCAGGTAGTGCAGTTCATCCAGGATGGCACATCAATGCGAGCTGTGGCAAAAAGGTTTGCTGTGTCTGTCAGCGTAGTGTCCAGAGCATGGAGGCGCTACCAGGAGACAGGCCAGTACATCAGGAGACGTGGAGGAGGCCATAGGAGAGCAACAACCCAGCAGCAGGACCGCTACCTCCGCCTTTGTGCAAGGAGGTGCACTGCCAGAGCCCTGCAAAATGACCTCCAGCAGGCCACAAATGTGCATGTGTCAGCATATGGTCTCACAAGGGGTCTGAGGATCTCATCTCGGTACCTAATGGCAGTCAGGCTACCTCTGGCGAGCACATGGAGGGCTGTGCGGCCCCACAAAGAAATGCCACCCCACACCATGACTGACCCACCGCCAAACCGGTCATGCTGGAGGATGTTGCAGGCAGCAGAACGTTCTCCACGGCGTCTCCAGACTCTGTCACGTCTGTCACGTGCTCATGTGCTCAGTGTGAACCTGCTTTCATCTGTGAAGAGCACAGGGCGCCAGTGGCGAATTTGCCAATCTTGGTGTTCTCTGGCAAATGCCAAATGTCCTGCACGGTGTTGGGCTGTAAGCACAACCCCCACCAGTGGACGTCGGGCCCTCATACCACCCTCATGGAGTCTGTTTCTGACCGTTTGAGCAGACACATGCACATTTGTGGCCTGCTGGAGGTCATTTTGCAGGGCTCTGGCAGTGCACCTCCTTGCACAAAGGCGGAGGTAGCGGTCCTGCTGCTGGGTTGTTGCCCTCCTACAGCCTCCTCCACGTCTCCTGATGTACTGGCCTGTCTCCTGGTAGCGCCTCCATGCTCTGGACACTACGCTGACAGACACAGCAAACCTTTTTGCCACAGCTCGCATTGATGTGCCATCCTGGATGAGCTGCACTACCTGAGCCACTTGTGTGGGTTGTAGACTCCGTCTCATGCTACCACTAGAGTGAGAGTACCGCCAGCATTCAAAAGTGACCAAAACATCAGCCAGGAAGCATAGGAACTGAGAAGTGGTCTGTGGTCACCACCTGCAGAACCATTCCTTTTTTGGGGGTGTCTTACTAATTGCCTATAATTTCCACCTTTTGTCTATTCCATTTGCACAACAGCATGTGAAATTTATTGTCAATCAGTGTTGCTTCCTAAGTGGACAGTTTGATTTCACAGAAGTGTGATTGACTTGGAGTTACATTGTGTTGTTTAAGTGTTCCCTTTATTTTTTTGAGCAGTGTATATTAGTGTTATTGTTGATTATTGTCCTCTGAGTTGAACTCTGATGGTAACTTGTATCTCTGTGGAAAATTGTATCTGTACAAGGTGAACTTTAAATTCACATATCAAATTAAATTATATTTGTCATATGCGCCGAATACAACAGGTGTAGATCTTACCGTGAATTTCTTACTTACAAGCCCTTAACCAACAATGCAGTTTTAAGAAAACAGAGTTAAGAAAATATTTACTAAATAAACTAAAGTTAAAAAAATATTTAAAAAAATAGCACAATAAAAAAACAATAATGAGGCTATATACAGGGGGTACCGGTACTGAGTCAATGTGCGCGGGTACAGGTTAGTCGAGGCAATTTGTATATGTAGGTAGGGGTGAAGTGACTATGCATAGATAATAAACAGTGAGTAGCAGCAGTGTAAAAACAAAGGGGGGGGGTTCAATGTAAATAGTCCAGGTGGCCATTTGATTAATTGTTCAGCAGTCTTATGGCTTGGGGGTAGAAGCTGTTAAGGAGCCTTTTGGACCTAGACTTGGTGCTCTGGTACCGCTTGCCATGCGGTAGCAGAGAGAACAGTCTATGACTTGGGTGACTGGGGTCTTTGCCAATTTTTTGGGGGCCTTCCTTTGACACTGCCTAGTATATAGGTCCTGGATGGCAGGAAGCTTGGCCCCAGTGATGTACTGGCCGTATGCACTACCTTCTGTAGCGCCTTGCGGTTGGATGCCGAGCAGTTGCCATACCAGGCGGTGATGCAACCGGTCAGGATGTTCTTGATGGTGCAGCTGTGGAACTTTTTGAGGATCTGGGGACCCATGCCAAATCTTTTCAGTCTCCTGAGGGGAAAAGGTGTTGTCGTGCCCTCTTCACGACTGTCTTGGTGTGTTTGGACCATGATCGTTTGTTGGTGATGTGAACACCAAGGAACTTGAAACTCTCGATCCGCTCCACCACAGCCCCGTCGATGAGAATGGGGGCGTGTTCGACCCTCCTTTACCTGTAGTCTATGATCATCTCCTTTGTCTTGCTCACGTTGAGGGAGAGGTTGCAAAGGGAAATTACTCTATGCAAAGGTGTTTTGTTGTCCTCTCAGCGATTCTATCTTATTTACATTGGTCTAATCACGCACACAGGCCTTTAGATGCTGTGACACCTTGTGGAGATTGGGCGTGGGTGATTAGGTTACTGTAAACTTGGTATCGTTTGATTGGTCAATGGTAATTGGTTTTACACCTTCAGATATGAAGGTCTGTTGTTCTCTCTCGTATCTTGTATCCTGTCCATGGAGGAAGGTTGTACGATCAATTCTTATTTCCAAGACTTCTAGTTCTCTGGTCTAATAGGCATGTCGTTGTCCATACTTTGTCTTGTAAGTAAACCTTAGGATCTACAGAATATGCCTATAAGTATGCTTTGTTAATGTTAGTATTGCCTTGTAACTAAATCTTCGGGATCGGTGTCCCGTCCAAAGGACGGTTGAGCTAACGTAGGCTAATGCAATTAGCATGAGTAAGTAAGTAACAAGAAAATTTCCCAGAACATAGACATATCTGATATTGGCAGAAAGCTTAAATTCTTGTTAATCTAACTGCATAGTCCAATTTACAGTAGCTATTACAGTGAAAGAATACCATGCTATTGTTTGAGGAGAGTGCACAGTTTTGAACATGAAAAGTTATTAATAAACAAATTAGACACATTTGGGTAGTCTTGGAACAAAATTTTGAACCGAAATGCAATGGTTCACTGGATCAGTCTAAAACTTTGCACATACACTGCTGCCATCTAGTGGCCAAAATCTAAATTGCAGCTGGGGTGGAATAATACATTATGGCTTTTCTCTTGCATTTCAAAGATGATGGTACAAAAAAGACAAAAGAACGTTTTTTTTTTCTTTTGTATTATCTTTTACCAGATCTATTGTGTTATATTCTCCTACATTCCTTTCACATTTCCACTAACCTCAAAGTTTTTCCTTTCAAATGGTACCAATAATATGCATATCCTTAAAATGGAGTCAGGTATGTGATGTGTACACAGTTGAAGTCGGAAGTTTACATACACCTTAGCCAAATACATTTAAACTCAGTTTTTCACAATTCCTGACATTTAATCCTAGTAAACATTCCCTGTCTTAGGTTAGACAGGATCACCACTTTATTTTAAGAATGTGAAATGTCAGAATAATAGTAGAGAGAATGATTTATTTCAGCTTTTATTTCTTTCATCACATTCTTAGTGGTTCAGAAGTTTACATACACTCAGTTAGTATTTGGTAGCATTGCCTTTAAATTGTTAAACTTGGGTCAAACGTTTCGGGTAGCCTTCCACAAGCTTCCCACAATAATTTGGTTGAATTTTGGCCCATTCCTCCTGACAGAGCTGGTGTAACTGAGTCCGGTTTGTAGGTCTCCTTGCTCGAACACGCTTTTTCAGTTCTGCCCACAAATTGTCTATAGGTTTGAGGTCAGGGCTTTGTGATGAGCACTCCAATACCTTGACTTTGTTGTTCTTAAGCCATTTTGCCACAACTTTGGAAGTATGCTTGGGGTCATTGTACATTTAGAAGACCCATTTGCGACCAAGCTTTAACTTCCTGACTGATGTCTTGAGATGTTGCTTCAATATATCCACATAATTTTCCTCCTCATGATGCCATCTATTTTGTGAAGTGCACCAGTCCCTCCTGCAGCAAACCACCCCACAACATTATGCTGCCACCACCGTGCTTCACGGTTGGGATGGTGTTCTTCGGTTTGCAAGCCTACCCTTTTCCTCCAAACATATGATGGTCATTATGGCCAAACAGTTCTATTTTTGTTTCATCAGACCAGAGGACATTTCTCCAAAAAGTATGATCTTTGTCCCCATGTGCAGTTGCAAACCGTAGTCTGTCGGTTTTGGAGCAGTGGCTTCTTCCTTGCTGAGTGACCTTTCAGGTTATGTCGATATAGGACTCGTTTTACTGTGGATATAGATACTTTTGTACCTGTTTCCTCCAGCATCTTCACAAGGTCATTTGCTGTTCTGGGATTGATTTGCACTTTTCGCACCAAAGTACGTTCATCTCTAGGAGACAGAATGCGTCTCCTTCCTGAGCGGTCTGACGGCTGCGTGGTCCCATGGTGTTTATACTTGCGTTCTATTGTTTGTACAGATGAACATGGTACCTTCAGGCGTTTGTAAATTGCTCCCAAGGATGAACCAGACTTGTGGAGGTCTACAATTTATTTTCTGAGGTCTTGGCTGATTTCTTTTGATTTTCCCATGATGTCAAGCAAATAGGCACTGATTTTGAAGGTAGGCCTTGAAATACATCCACAGGTACACCTCCAATTGACTCAAATGATGTCAATTAGCCTATCAGAAGCTTCTAAAGCCATGACATCATTTTCTGGACTTTTCTACGCTGTTTAAAGGCACAGTCAACTTAGTGTATGTAAACTTCTGACCCACTGGAATTGTGATACAGTGAAATAATCTGTCTGTAAACAATTGTTGGAAAAATTACTTGTGTAATGCACAAAGTAGATGTCCGAACCGACTTGCCAAAACTATAGTTTCTTAACAAGAAATTTGTGGAGTGGTTGAAAAACTAGTTTTAATGACTCCAACCTAAGTCTATGTAAACTTCTGACATCAACTGTATATAACATGAATATTTGTTGAATATTACCCTATTACATCAGCATGACCCCCAGCTTAAATGAAGTTTTAAAAAAAATGAACCACTGTTACTTGTTTTCTTTCTGTCTGTCTTGCTGTAATTCTTCCTCTCTCTTTCTCTCTACCTTCCTATGCGTCCCTACTCTCTGTGCTCTGTGTGGCCATGTCCGTATGTAAACCATGTGCACTTGGATTCACTAGTTTCTCATGTAACACCAAATCTGTGTTGATTCGTGATGTTCTTTATTCTAATAGTATCAATGAGAGGGTGCAGCAGGACTGCTTGCGTCTGTCTGAGGATGTGTAGTATTTATAGCCTTTCTAAGCAACCTACTCACTCCCCCTTTGCCTCATTTCTCTGTTTCACCAACTCTACGATCTATTTCAGCTCTTCTGGAATCCCTCATCTTATTAGCAGGACTTTGCGTGAGGCTTCTCCCTCTTTTGACGCAAGCGTTAGCTTGAAAGCAGGAATGTCTGACACATCTGTCTAACACTTCTCTCTGACTTCAGATGGGTTGTCCTTGTTATTGATATGATGAGATGCAGATTTTAAGTATGCACACACAGTGACAGTTGATCCAGCCACACTCGTTTTCATGCACTCTAACACATTTGCTTGCTGTGCTCTTTTAAGATGAGGTCCCAAGTCTTCATTGGTAATGAATGTGCACTGTGTTGTATCTAGGTTATAGAGATGTAGTTGTGCAGTAGAAATGTAATGTGTCATCCTTTATTAGGGTGGGTGTGCTATATATATATACACTGCTCAAAAAAATAAAGGGAACACTTAAACAACACAATGTAACTCCAAGTCAATCACACTTCTGTGAAATCAAACTGTCCACTTAGGAAGCAACACTGATTGACAATAAATTTCACATGCTGTTGTGCAAATGGAATAGACAAAAGGTGGAAATTATAGGCAATTAGCAAGACACCCCCAATAAAGGAGTGGTTCTGCAGGTGGTGACCACAGACCACTTCTCAGTTCCTATGCTTCCTGGCTGATGTTTTGGTCACTTTTGAATGCTGGCGGTGCTTTCACTCTAGTGGTAGCATGAGACGGAGTCTACAACCCACACAAGTGGCTCAGGTAGTGCAGCTCATCCAGGATGGCACATCAATGCGAGCTGTGGCAAGAAGGTTTGCTGTGTCTGTCAGCGTAGTGTCCAGAGCATGGAGGCGCTACCAGGAGACAGGCCAGTACATCAGGAGACGTGGAGGAGGCCGTAGGAGGGCAACAACCCAGCAGCAGGACCGCTACCTCCGCCTTTGTGCAAGGAGGTGCACTGCCAGAGCCCTGCAAAATGACCTCCAGCAGGCCACAAATGTGCATGGCCTGCAGGAGGTCATTTTGCAGGGCTCTGGCAGTGCTCCTCCTTGCACAAAGGCGGAGGTAGCGGTCCTGCTGCTGGGTTGTTGCCCTCCTACGGCCTCCTCCACGTCTCCTGATGTACTGGCCTGTCTCCTGGTAGCGCCTCCATGCTCTGGACACTACGCTGACAGACACAGCAAACCTTCTTGCCACAACTCGCATTGATGTGCCATCCTGGATGAGCTGCACTACCTGAGCCACTTGTGTGGGTTGTAGACTCCGTCTCATGCTACCACTAGAGTGAAAGCACCGCCAGCATTCAAAAGTGACCAAAACATCAGCCAG
This sequence comes from Salvelinus namaycush, assembly GCF_016432855.1. Taxonomy (NCBI): domain Eukaryota; kingdom Metazoa; phylum Chordata; class Actinopteri; order Salmoniformes; family Salmonidae; genus Salvelinus; species Salvelinus namaycush. Next base: position 25,442,296 of record NC_052334.1, on the reverse strand, counting down.
GAAGCATAGGAACTGAGAAGTGGTCTGTGGTCACCACCTGCAGAACCACTCCTTTATTGGGGGTGTCTTGCTAATTGCCTATAATTTCCACCTTTTGTCTATTCCATTTGCAAAACAGCATGTGAAATTTATTGTCAATCAGTGTTGCTTTCTAAGTGGACAGTTTGATTTCACAGAAGTGTGATTGACTTGGAGTTACATTGTGTTGTTTAAGTGTTCCCTTTATTTTTTTGAGCAGTGTATAAACAACACATCCAAGCAAACAGGGGACCATGACACAATCTCCTGACGTTCCGGGGACGTCTTATTGATACCTTTTGTTCGCAGGGCATAGTGTGTGTGTAACATATGTGTTGAACCTATGCTCGGTCAAGCACGGCATGAACATGCATGTTGTCAGTGTGAAGTCATGCATGCGGTTTAGCTTGTTACTGTGATGCTAATAGATGGGGACAAGCCTTTTGCTCATGGTTTTCCAGCACACACTCATCAGCTTGGCTATTCATTTCTGCATCCTGGTTGGCGCACTCCTGTTCAAAATCCCAATGAGTACACTAGTACTACAGTCATCCATTCATTCATTATCCAAAGCTGCTTATCTTGGTTAGTGCTGCTACAAAGCTCAAATATTTTCAACCCCCGTACTGCTATCCCTCTTCAAGCACATCCTGACCCCCCTTACCCTACATGCACGCACGCGCACACACACACACAATTAAATCCTGATCATCATAGTATCTGACTGATGCATGACTGCAAAAGAGAATTGACCGGTTGGTGGGATAATGCTGTTGTGCACTCTAAAGATCATATCTGTATAGTCCAATTAGGATCCTCCAGAATGCTGGACTGTTTATTAATATCTTCACCAAACTACACCAAGCTTTAGAAGTAGAAAAATAAAAAAACGTGTTGTTGGTTTATTAAAGAAGGATCCATATTAACTGCATTTTGAGGTGTTGTCTTAGTTCCAGATAATAGCATAACAAACTGTGATCTCAATTAATAGGAAAAACTCAATTTTTACACTTTTCTATTTATAGTTTGGAGCTGCCTCGCCACAGACAGACAGGTGCAGTACATTGGCTGTGTTTACACAGGCAGCCAAAATCTGATATTTTTTCTACTAATTGGTCTTTTGACCAATCACATCAGATCTTTTCACATCAGATCTTTTTCAGAGCTGATCTGATTGGTCAAAAGACCAATTAGGGGAACAAATATTAGAATTGGGCTGCCTGTGTAAACACAGCCATGGTGTAATATTGGCGGACAGATTAAACAAGCTTTCTAAAAGCCAAGGAAGATAAATACTTTTTAAAATGTGCTAATCTTATACTTCCTTATAATCCTGAACAAGAGCAGACAAGGTGACTGCTACATTAGTGTGGATCAAAACTGACTTGGAAGCTAGCCATGTTGTGACAACTGGTGTGTGTGTGTGTGTGTGAGTGTATGTGCGTGTGTTTGGCTGTGAAACATCATATCTGCCTTTAATAGACCTTTAACATGCATTTTCTACTCTATCAATCAAGAGACAAATATGTTCGTATTTTATTTTTTTGTTGTTGAGTGAAGTAATTTCAAATGTAGGGACTTGGATTCAAGAAAGATAGGCTGATGTAGTTGCCGATTTGAGAGCATAATTTGTTCCTTTATTAGCCATGTCAATATAATTGAGTTGCAACAATTCTTGTTTGAGAGGAATCAATTAAGATTTATACAATTAGCAGACTTACTGTGAAACTAAATAAACACACACGCATGCAAGTACGCACACCGTGCTTCAGTGAAACCCTTTTTCCTAATGACTCCATTGATCGAACACTTTAGTTAAATGGTTCCATGGCTGGCCCTGAATGACGTTTCTCCTGCCATGGCTCTGTCACCATGATGATGGGCCATAATCCATGCCAAGTCCCTGATCCACTGTCCCTGTCCCTGGGCTTTACATTGCTTCATCTGAACATTCCCTATTCACTTCCTCTTCCCAACAGTACAGATGTAGGATCTTAATTTGATCAACATGAAATGTGGATTATAATTAATGAAAATTCTTGTAGGGGATTAGTTTTTTTCTTTTTGGGGGGGGGGGGGCAAATCAAGTCTGAAGTGGAAATTACAAACTTTAGAAGCCTTTTTAAAACTTAAATACACTACACTTTTGCATTTCTTGCTTAGCAGTAAAATTCTGAGCAACAAAATGAAGATCCTACATCTGTATAGCAGTGGCATCCAGCACCACCCTCCATGACTGCAGAGTTATCCAGCCCAACACGCCTGCCTGCCAGGACTCCGAGTGCTCTTGGCAGGTGGAAGCCAGCCACAACAAACAGCCGTTTATCAAACCAGAGCACTGCAGCACTGCAGCACCCCCCCAGCCCAGAGATTTCCCAATCTCATTAGCTGATAGAAATGTAATAGAAGCAGTGACGTTATTGTGACGGAAGGACTGGGAGGAGTGTTGCTATTTTACTGTGTGTAGTTGTTTGTCACATTATGTCAGTACAGGAAAAGGAAAACTCCAAGAGAGGTTTGACTGGACATCGAGTAAGTAAAAAAACTGACTCTACGAGTCAAGAGATGTACTATCTTTATAAACTAGTACAGCGGCCCTAGGAGCTGAGTCTTGATTGATGTGGTGTGCCCCAGCTTAGCCCTGCCTTCACAGGCTTGAGTTGGGAGGAGGAGAGGTTAATGCCCTTGTCTCAACCCTCACTGTCACTGTTAATGAAAAAGTAGACGGGTCCCCCATCTCTCCACACACTCCAGCTGCTCTGAGGAGAACACAGACCTCCGCTTGGAATTTCCTTCATAAGGATGTTTCTCTACCCTCGGATTTAGAAAGGAAAGTCCCCTGTCCCTGCAGCTGGCGTTCTCTAAGTCTGTTGTGTAGAAAGACAGTGAAATTCAGAGTGCTATTTGGCTAGAGTAATGCAATCTCTCTGTAGGAAATGTAGAGTTTATTCTGAGTCAGTCAAATGGTTTTTGTTTGTTTCTGACCTGCACAGAGTTTGTACTCAGCAATGAAAAGTGCAATGTTCGTACAAAGGTTCATTGATCCGATGTCCTTCTCGTTGTTTCATCTGTGTACTGAATAAAGCTGCTGAATGTATGGTATTGGTATCAGTGTGCTCTTGACCTGATGACTATTACACAGTTTGAAAAGCATTTTCATCTCCTCTATCCCAAAGAGCACCAATCATATTCTCTTCCTCTGACTACTACTTTTAGCTGCTTTGATATGATTATGTAATTCATACACAAGGTGATGAGAAGTTCGTGGGGGGAGGGGAGATGACAGGGAGGGCGAGGGGTGAGATAAAGAGTAAACCTCTCTCATGAGTGAGTGAAGGAGACGTGGAGATGTGGTGTGATAGCCCCTGCCCTGTTCCTCAAGCCTATTAGCCCATCTCAGACTTACAGATGTATGATCTTAATTTGACCTACACTGAGTGTACAAAACATTAGGAACACCTTCCTAATACTGCGTTTACAACCCTTTTTCTCTCAGAACAGCCTCAATTCGTCGGGGCATTGACTCGACAAGGTGTCGAAAGTGTTCAACAGGGATGCTAGCCCATATTGACTTCAATGCTACCCACAGTTGTGTCAAGTTGGCTGGATGTCCTTTGGATGGTGGACCATTCTTGATACACACGGGAAACAGTTGAGCGTGAAAAACCCACCAGCATTGCAGTTCTTGACACACTCAAACTGGTGCGCCTGACACCTACTACCATAACCCAAAGTGCAATACTGTCAATATCACCGTGTGTTAGTGTGGGTTTTCAGTGAATTTATGTAAATCACAAAGCTCATCTGTATTTCCTGCGGTGCAGGAAAATTCTCAGCAACAAAAGAGTGATCAGATTAAGATCCTACATCTGTATCGCTAACAAAGCACCACGGCTGAATAGAGGAATTACACCAACAGGCTAAAAAGCAATTTCCGGAGCTGTGACAGAGCGAGCAGAATAGTTCTGAAGCGCATTTCAAATGCAAATTGAGTGTCACAATAAAATATGAAAAACTCCTGACCCCGGGAAGGCTGGTTTCCCAGAGAAACCCCCCAGCATGCTGATGCGGTTGATCTCTGGCCTGCTCTCTGAATACACAGATACAGGATTAGAAGTTGTGGAGTGCAGTTGGCAAACAGGTGCCCTGATTTATAATGGTGGGAGCTCCGTCACAGCATGAAATATATAACAGGTCAACGCAAGGGAAAGAATTGCCCTGTGAATCATTCAGACGTGCCTGGAACGTGACTGGCAGCTGCTGGAAGGGGGATGCTACATGCATCAGACTGCAGGCTGTTGCTCAGATGTAGAGCGTGCCCCGGTGGAAGGGGGGAGAGCAGGGGGGAGCAAAGAGTGGCTGCTTCTGATGCCTACAGTATCTGTGCTTGGGAGCCCTAGATGATGTTGTAAAGGTAAAGGGGGCAAAGGGCAGAGCTTAGAGCAGGGGTGTCAAACTCATTCCACGGAGGGCCGAGTGTCTGCAGGTTTTTGGTTTTTCCTTTCAATAAAGCCCTAGACAACCAGGTGTGGGGAGTTCCTAACTAATTAGTGATGTTAATTCATCAATCAAGTACAAGGGAGGAGCGAAAACCCGCAGACACTCGGCCCTCCGTGGAATGAGTTTGACACCTGTGGCTTAGAGGATGAGAAATCCTGAATTAGGGCAGTGGGTAGGCTATTTCCTGCCGTGCCCTGTGTGAGTGTATAATATCGAAAGGAGGGGTAAAGCTGCCATTCTGATTCACCATGTTCCTGCCTTGGCCTATCACAGATCCAACGTGGCAACTCGGGCTAATAGCTTCCACTCTCTGATAACGCAAGGCCTTCCTCTGCTCTGTCTTTTTTTCGTTCTTTTTTTACCCAGGCTATCTGAGGGGGATAATCACTGATCATTAGGCCTATAGACTGTGAATCATCTCACTGGTCTCTTTTTAGAGGGTGCAGCTGGGTTCTCTGAGTTCTCTCTTTCTCTTCCCCCCTCTCTGTCACTCTGCTTTTCTCTTTCTCTGACTGTATCTCTCTCTCTCTCTCCTTACAGTTTAGCTCTGCATCCGGAGCGTGTGCTGGTAGCTACGGGACAGGTGGGCAAGGAGCCTTACATCTGTGTGTGGGATTCCTACACCGTACAGACCGTGTCCATCCTCAAGGACACTCACACACACGGCATCGCCTGCCTGGCCTTCGACCTCGATGGACAGGTACAGTTCTGGGAAAGGGAAGGGGGGTACCAAGTCAGTTGCACAGCTGAATGCATTCAACCGAAATGTGTCTTCCGCATATATGCGTAACCATGCCGTGTGCTCATACAAAAACAGTGACACATATGGCTACTCATGAATCAGTATTGACAGAGTGAATTCTATGTAAAATGTGGATTTTTCAAAGAGAATGTAGGATCCAATATTGAGCTGCAGTAGTCACTGTAAACCTTCCACATCCCAACGATCCCTCCTGTTGTACAAATTACTTTCCATTTTATTGTACTACATCAAGTGACAGATATAGTGAAAACCCTCCAGACAGTTGTAGATGAACATGAATAGTTCAGTAAGAGATGAATATAACAGCTACATGACTGTTGTCTCCTCCTCTGCTGTGGGGTGGCAGTAGCGCTCCCACTCGGCACGCCTGCTGGCTTGTGTTTCTTAATGACACATCTGGGATTACTCCAGCGGTATTAGCAGGACAGCTATACCGAGAGAGAGGGAGAGTGTAAGAGAGAGGTTTAACTTTAAGAGTCAGCTGGAAATCTTTTTCATCCACTGACTCAGAGTTTGACAGGATGTTGTGAAGTTACGGTGAGCCAACCAAACAGTATAGGGCCCTGAGCTTTGACGACTGGGGTAGTCCTGTACTACAGTAGTTACGTATGGGGTTGTTTTCTTTGTGCAAACTCTTGCTATAATAGTGCAGAGCTTCATGCACATGTTCCCCAATTTATAAATGACTAAAGGTCTTTTGGGGAGTGTTCTGAGACAGTTGAAGACCTTCACAACACCTACATATTGTAATATGACACTAAAGGGGTGGCAGGTAGGCTAGCGGTTAGAGCATTAGGCCAGTAACCGAAAGGTCGCTAGTTTGAATCACCGAGCTGACAAGGTGAAACATATGTCGATGTGCCCTTGAGCAGGGCACTTAACCCTAATTGCTTCAGGGTCACCGTTGATAATGGCAGACCCTGACCGTGACCCAACTCTCCGAGGGTGTCTCAGGGAGAGTGGGAAATGAAAAAAACACATTTCCAATTCTCACATGCGTATTAATGTGTGAAATAGGACAAATATAAGCACCAAATTATTAAATATCACGTTTATTACGGTTCATGTCCATGTACTTAGTGTTAAAGTCTAAGTCCCCCCCCGAGTCCATTGCATTTTAATAAAGGTTACTTATGTAACTGTAATTGTTTCCTCTTTATTACCATTATACTGTAAATATGCATTAGGCATTATAACAGTTTCATGTGTACTCTTCCACTGAAATGTTAGCTTCTTTGCCAACTCTCCACAGAGTAATACTTAGGGTATGGACAGTCAGGGTTTATGTACAGTCGTTTTGTTGTCTAGTGTTTGCTGGAGTACTCATATTTCAAAAATCTATATGTCATGGCTCAAGCACTCGGTTTTTATCTCTGAGTTTCCCATAGGGCCCCTCAGAGTGGTTCTACCGCCGCTGTTTACAGAGCTAGACCATGGAAATGACCTCATACATTTTCCTGGTTGGATAGAGTCATCTAGGGATTGAGATAGGATGTGACAGTTGTAAAACCATTACAGGCTCTGGCTCTGAATGCTTCTGTGTTCCTGATCTCTTTCTGTCGTCTACTGATCTGGTCATGTCTATGTTCAAGTCAACATTGTGTGGATGAATTCTGTGTTATGTTGCCCCTTCCAGAAAAATAAATAAAGCAACCATGTCTAATTGATTCATGTTTTATCCCAAAAAATGTGACATATTTATTGGCTAAACAATATTGCTCTAACTCTGTATAGTAGCCTTAATATCCACATAGGGCTCTTAATTGCAACCAGTTGGTCACATATGCCACTAAATATCTTTGCTGTGCGTCCTGGAATTTTGATTTGGTTGCACCAGTGTAGTCTGTTTGCCAGTATTTTTATGCCACTCCTTGTACTCTGTGTCATATACCATGTGCCATAAAAGGAGTGAAATGTTAGCTTCGAAGACTTGCAACCAGACTAGCACCAGTATGTGCAGAAAACAATTCACCCAGATAATAATAGCAACGTTCCCAATGAAAACTACAGTCTTAGAAAAAAAGGTGCTATGTAGAACCTAAAAGGGTTCTTCAGCTGTCCACATGGAAGAACCCTTTGAAGAACACTTTTTGGTTCCCGGTAGAACCCTATTGGGTCCCATGTAGAACCCTTTCCCCAGAGGGTATTTTATGGAAAGGAGATGTTGTATCTTTCTGAATGATGCATCTTCCTGCCTTGTTGACAATATTACAGAGCTCCGCAGATTACGGTTAGATTTGAGCAGGGCGCACCTCCCTCACCGGCTTCGCCCGGTCCCGTGGCGGGTCATAGCTCGGTGCAACCCGACCCAGCTTAATCGAATCCCCTCAATGGCAGAAGTTAGAGCCCTATATCCACATGCGTGAACCTTCTGAATCATTTCAGTACATTTCTTCATGTAGACTTTTCGATCCAGATAATCTCTGCATTCTTTGCTGAATGAATACCCCCAGTTTCACAATGATTCATCATGGGGTGGAGCTTTACCCTTCATTCTTCTCAAACACAGTTAAAGTAGTTCTCCTCCCCTCCCATGGATTCTCTCCATGCCCAGACATTGATTCAATGGCAGATGGAAGTGGCCTCTCACCACCACACAGAGCAACGTGCAGCAGAGTAGAGCTCGGTGTTGCCTACTCACTAGGCTATAGGAGCCCCTTCCAGCAGACTCATACATATGGGCTCCCAGCCAGAGCCAGAGGCATGACAACTGGTGTTTTTACTATATGCAGCCAATGTTATCTTTTATTTTATTGTAGTCATTCTGTTTCATAAAATGCTGTTTCCTTTGCAGTGTTTGGTCTCAGTGGGTCTGGACTCCAAAAACACGATCTGTGTGTGGGACTGGAGGAGGGGCAAGGTGCTGGCAGCGGCTCCTGGCCACACTGACAGGGTAACTATACTACACCATCCTCCCCTCTCTGTCCCAGGCACCAGGCCCAGATCAATCTCCTCAATTACTGTAGTTAGAAATGCAGCCAGGATGGAGCAGGAAGGAGTGGCAGCCCAAAGGAGTCGCACATGAACAAGTTAGGCCTGATTGACCGTTAGCATTCCAGACTCTGTCTGAAGAGACGCTAAGCTAATGGAGTAGAATTTTTAAAAGATATGTATGCTGCTGTGTTATTTTTTTACTCAACCAACATACACACAACGACTCACACAGACAAAGACATACACACACTGCCACACCTTAAGATTTTGTGTGAAGCCTTGTACAATGACGTTAATTGAAGATGACATCAAAAGTGTTGTAAACTAATTTGTTGCACGGTATGTTATGCATTTAATTGTACATAGTTAAACTTACCATGTGATCTTTCCCACAGATATTTGACATATCATGGGACTTGTACCAGCCAAGCAAGCTTGTTAGCTGTGGTGTCAAACATATCAAGGTACTGTTTAAATCAAGTTCATACCTTACAAACTGGCTTACTCAAGGCCCTCAGCTGTCAAGGTGTGTTTGGATCTAGAATTGGTTGGATATTTAGCACACACAGATACTTTCCTATATATAGTGTATGTGGACACCCCTTCAAATGAGCGGATTCGGCTATTTCAGCCACACCCGTTGCTGACAGGTGTATAAAATCGAGCACACCACCACGCAATCTCCATAGACTAACATTGGCTGTAGAATGGCCTTAATGAAGAGCTCAGTAACTTTCAACGTGGTACTGTCATAGGATGCCACCTTTCCAACAAGTTAGTTCATCAAATTTCTGCCCTGTTAGAGCTGCCCTGGTCAACTGTAAGTGCTGTTATTGTGAAGTGGAAACGTAGTAGGCCACACAAGCTCACAGAACGGGAGTGCTAAAGCGTGTAGGGTAAAAATCGTCTGTCCTCGTTTGCAACACTCACTACCGAGTTCCAAACTGCCTCTGGAAGCATCTTCAGCACAAGAACTGTTTGTCGGGAGATTCATGAAATGGGTTTCCATGGACGAGCAGCCGCACACAAGCCTAAGATCACCATGCACAATGCCAAGCGTCGGCTGGAGAGGTAAAGCTCGCCGCCATTGGACTCTGAAGCAGTGGAAACACGTTCTTTCGAGTGATAAATCACGCTTCACCATCTGGCAGTCTGACGGACAAATCTGGGTTTGGCGGATGCCAGGAGAACGCTACCTTCCCCAATGCGTAGTGCCAACTGTAATGTTTGGTGGATGAGGAATAATGGTCTGGGGCTGTTTTTCATGGTTCGGGCTAGACCCCTTAGTTTCATTGAAAGGAAATCTTAACACTATAGCATACAATGACATTCTAGACGATTATATGCTTCCTTCTTTGTGGCAACAGTTTGGGGAAGGCCCTTTCCTGTTTCAGCATGACAATGCCTCCCTGCACAAAGCGAGGTCCATACAGAAATGGTTTGTCGAGATTGGTGTGGAAGAACTTGACTGGCCTGCACAGAGCCTTGACCTCAACCCCATCGAACACCTTTGGGATGAATTGGAACGCCGACTGTGAGCCAGGCCTAATCGCCCAACATCAGTGCCCGACCTCACTAATGCTCTTGTGTCTGAATGGAAGCAAGTCCCCGCACCAATGTTCCAACATCTAGTGGAAAGCCTTCCCAGAAGAGTGGAGGCTGTTATAGCAGCAAAGGGGGGACCAACTCCATATTAATGTCCATGATTTTGGAATGAGATGTTTTCGACGAGCAGGTGTCCACATACTTTTGGTCGTGTATGTTGTACATAACCAGTCTGATTTTCAAAAGGTATGATATCTTATTAGCATAAGGTTTTCAAAAAGTTCCGCAAAGAATTTAACGGTAATGCTCTCCTTTTCTCTCTATCTTCTTTGCTGTATCATGATCATATCAAAGCCCTAAGTGATATATGCAAATTACTTTTATTCTGGAGTTTATGACTATTAATCCATAACGTAAGTAGGACAGGCAATGACTCATAGAATTCTCTCTTTTCAAGTTCATCTCTATTAATGTGGACTGCAGAGGAGGAACAATTTCTTATTTTTAAAGGAGAATTCAGCAGTGGCTATGATACTCAGCTGTATGGACATGTTTCCCTTTCAGTTCTCCACATTCAGCTTTACATTTCTCTATACAAACTACTGTCTTCAGTGAAGCACTCATATCTCTGCAAACACCTTGTATTAGATTCACGGTGTTCCCCTTGAATGGTCATTAAACACTACTCCCCAAATGAAATTTAGACCAAATTGTTGTCTTGAGATAGGTATTATATCACAGGGAACTTCTGCGTTCATAAAATATTTTTAATTTAGTTCAGTGTGCTTCTGTGTGTGATTGTGTGTTCATCATTGGGATAGGAATTGATCTACCTTATCTGTAATATGGAGGTGCTATCCTCCTTGACATATGTTTAGTATTTCTTATGAGACATGGATCTCAAGGATGACTCTCCATCCTCTTTGCCCTGCCTGGTGTCTCCCCCACCCCCATCCCTCACGATAATACCTCTACTCTCCCACAACCCCACGCACGGACCCCAGTGCAGCAAACCAATCCCCTCCTCTCTCTCTCGCGCGCTCTTTCTCTCCCTTCCCCCTCTCACTCTCTTTCCCTGTCCATGTCTATCTCTCTCTTTGTCTTTCTCTCCCTATCTCATGATGCCAAGGCAATCCAGCAACCGTCCCACATAATTCCCGAGCCTTTACCCTGCGGACCATGTGACATCTGCTCCCCAGCCCTGTGCTCACTCAGCGATTATAGCACTCAATGCATCCAGCAGATTTAGCCCCAATAATCCCCTCACTATAGTCCCAGAAAAACACAGTCTCTGGGACTGTCTGCTGCCCCCACTTCAACACAAAAGACAAGAGGGAAGCAAGAGGATCCACCATTAGCTAAAATCCTTTTGCGATCAAAAGGTCATTTGATTTGGCTTTGACTGTGACATTTGCTTAGCAGCCCTGTGCCTGGGACTTGCAGACATGCACACGTCTGGCTGTTAGATGATTAGTTGTCCCCCACAATGAAGTCTGGGAGGGGACTGTGGATCTGTCTCCGTCCGTTGGTACATTAGTACATTCGTACGTTAGTCACAGACAGCACTGGCCCAATTTTGACAAAACTTGGGTGAATGATGCGTCTTGCTGTAGAGATCCGGCATTTACACAATTATACTGATTGGCCAGAAGGTGGCGCTATAACAATATATTTAAAATATCTTGAAAGATCACGCTCCTCACCCCATTTGACCTAAAGTAATTTGGTACATAGGTCCCTCTCCTCACAAAGAACACATTTCCATAAGGTCCACCATGATTGACTTTCTGCTATTTAGAATTTTGTGAATTCTTCTGGCACAAATCTTGATATGTGGCATCTGGACAAAGGCCTCTCAAGGCAATATTTTTCAGACAGGTACCTAAAACGCTATTGACCAATTAACATTCATGTGGGTGTGGTCTGGCACATAAATGCATATAAATCAGTCAAGGATATTTGTATTGTAACATAAATGTGTACACATGTTGCAAACACTGTCTAGACTCAGCATATGCAACAACATTCATATTGACAACACGGTGGTGCTATAACGGACACATGTTTATATCTCTTGATCTGTTTGACTCAGAGTGATGAAATTTGGTACACATGTTCAGGGAAATTAATCTAACTAACCAACACAATATCTCAGACACCGCTGGACTGATTTTTTTAAACAAAATTTGGGTGAATGATGCATCTTGTCATAGAGACAAAATTACACTGATTGGCCAAAGGGGGGTGCTGTGGTAATCAACTGTACGTATGCTAGTCACACGCAATATTACAGACACCACTGGCCTGATTTTGACATTTGTGGGGGACGACATGTTTACTGTTGATTTAAGGAAATCCTGCCGTGTCTTTCACCATTTGCACTCTGTTTTCCCTTCATGAGGGTGGCATCCAATGTGCACATACACACATTCCTATACACACAAGCACACTAACACACACATTCTGTGCTGAGCTGTTAAGGAGCTGACCCGTTGCACCCTCTACAACCACTGTGATTATTATTATTTGACCTTGCTGGTCATCTATGAATATTTGAACATCTTGGCCATGTACTGTTATAATCTCCACCCGGTACAGCCAGAAGAGGACTTGCCACCCCTCAGAGCCTGGTTCCTCTCTAGGTTTCTTCCTAGGTTCCGGCCTTTCTAGGGAGTTTTTCCTAGCCACCGTGCTTCTACATCTGCATTGTTTAGGCTGGGTTTCTGTATAGCACTTTGACATCGGATGATGTAAAAAGGGCTTTATAAATACATTTGATTGATTGATTGAAGGAGAACTTGAAATGTTAATGATATAGACAGGCAGACAAGAGAGGCAGTCATGGGAAGAGGGATGTTAAGCAGAAGGATGGGATGATTTCAAAGCCTCCTCCGGCAGGACCCTGACACAGTGGTGGAAAAAGTAACCAACTGTCATAATTGAGTAAAAGTAAAGATACCTTAATAGAAAATTACTCAAGTAAAAGTAAAAGTCACCCAGTAAAATACCACTTGAGTAAAAGTCTGAAAGTATTTGGTTTAAAATATACTTAAGTATCAAAAGTAAAAGTATAAATAATTTATATATTTTTTATATTAAGCTAACCAGATGGCACCATTTTCTAGTTTTTTTTAATTTACAGAAAGCCAAACAAAGCATGTGTGTTTAGTGAGTCCGCCAGAAAAGAGGCAGTAGGGATGACCAGGGATGTTCGGTTGATAATTGCGTGAATTGGACTATTTTCCTGTCCTGCTAAGCATTCAAAATGTAACTAGTACTTTTGGGTGTCCGGAAAATGTATGGAGTTAAAAAGTACAATGTTTTCTTAAGGAATGTAGTAAAGTAAAAGTAGTCAAAAATAGAATAGTAAAGTACAGATACCCCCCCAAAACTACTTAAGTAAAAATACTTTAAAGTACTACTTAAGTACTTTACACCACTGCCCTGACACAACCCAGTCAGCAAGTATCATTACACTGAGTCAGTCAGTCATTGCTGTAAAATGGATAATAAGCCAGTCAGTCAATCAGTTCTATAATGCTCAGTCAAGCCGTCAATGCCATGACATTGAGAGTCACTGTGGTGGTTATGAGCGGAAAGCAGAGAGGGGGAATGGTGTGGTGAGGGGGGGGGGGGGGGGGTTGGTGCCTGCCTGCCCTGGCTGATGAATTACACCCTCTCAACTTTGATTACAAAGGTTTTCCCTGGAGAAACGGTGCAGGAAGGTTCTGTTGTGCACGTGGCCATGTTACTGATTACTGACATTCTGCAGATCCTGGGCTGGGCACTGTTAGCTAGAGCATCCTCCTCCTCTCTTTTCCCTTCATCGTCTTTATGACTCACTGTGGCCAGCCTACGTCTTGGCTGGGGAGGATCGTCTGGTCTTGCTGCTATCTCTGCTTTTAAAGAGAGTGGTTTTACTTGTTATTCTTTAGCAGAATTGAAGTGTTCCACTCCGCTGTCACTGCGGCTCTCTCTCACTCACACTCTCTCTCACTAGCTCAGTCTCTCTCGCTCTCTCTCTCTCTCCCTTTGGTCTCATTATAAACCCTCCAGCCTCTCGTCTCCTCTCAGCAGTAATTTAGAGCAGTGAGGGGATTAGCCGTAGCCTGCGTGTCCCTGTCTTATCAGACCCAGGCAGGCAGGGCCAGCCAGGCGCCCACTCGCGCCACCTCCATTCCCACTGCCTGCCTCCACAACAGGCTGAGGCTGGGACACAAAGCCCTGCCGAGCTCCACTGAGCGTCACCATTACGACCACACAACTCAACACGACCTGCCCTCACGCCAAGCACCCACTCTCTTTTCCTGGAAACTACTTTCTGGCTTTACCTACCCAACAGGATTAAGAACATCCTACCCTGTGGTGTCCCAGGACCTCAGACTTTCAGCAGTCTGGGACACTAGGGCTGTGTAGTGGAGCTGATGATGCTGACCTGTGATAATCAATCCCTCCTGTTAACACACTGGCGCTCTCTCCCTCAACAGCACAGTGTTAGTGATGCTCTCACCGGCTGGGCTGGTACCAGAGCTCATCCCTGGGTCCTATCTTAGCTCTACAGATATACAGCTCTCTTCTCGTCTGATACGTAGGACACACTATACTGCACTTAGTACCCTCAGTGTTGGGATATTGCTACTATCTACATCAAACTCAAAGGTTGTTTAGAAGTTGGTTTACTTAAAGCCTGTATGTATAATGCATCATGATTACACCTGTAGGCATTTTACAATTGAACAGAGATCCAAGCTCTAGCTAAAGCTAGGGGGATAAATATTGACATGAGAGACATCCTCCTAAGGCAGGAAATGAAAAAGGCTGTCATGTTCCAGCTGCTCCCTTTGACGAGTGCATCTCTCTGTGTGCTCTGACACGTGTCACGGTGCCAGTGTCTGGGCATAGGAAACACAACACACACTCAACTCTTTCCTTTGATCTCCTCGTCATGCAGACAAAGCGGCTCTCCGCTTTATGGAATTTGTCCGCGGTCTGGAATGTGCCCGTGCATCCCAATGACCTTGTTCATGAACTATGGGGGGTCTGGGCTTGATAGTGACCGGTGGTGGTGGAGACTGTGTGTGATGGTGATACCTGCCCTGAGGCAGGGTGTGTCTGCATGCCGATCAGCTGATTACAGCTCTGACCTCCAGCGTGGGTTCACGACTGTGGACTTGGTGAGGGATTTAGATTTGAGCCTTTGTGTGTAAGGTTAGATTTTAGTTTGTGTATGGAGATGGATCTGTGTGTGTGTGTTTGTGTGTGTCTGGGTGTGTGTGCATGCAAATTGAGATGTTACATGCAGTTACGTGCGCAATGTGATCCCAGTGTTTGTCTTTGTCATTTTGTACAGACCTTGTACTTTACAAAATTAAAATAATGTTCACTCTAAAAATAAACACAAGTTAAAATGCCACAGCCTTGTTTCCATGCTAGATAACGTTTTGGTATGATATTATTAATATATGACTCAGGGTAGGATGAGTTGGTTGATTTATTTATTAACCACCCCGTTAAACTCAGTCTTCTCTCCTGTCTCCCCTGTTTGTTTCTGGGTTCAGTTTTGGAGCTTATGTGGCAACGCCCTGACCCCTAAGCGAGGAGTTTTTGGCAAAACGGGAGATCTCCAAACCATCCTCTGCCTGGCCTGTGCCAGAGATGAGGTCACATATTCAGGTGCCTTGAACGGTGACATCTACGTCTGGAAGGGCATCAACCTGATCCGGACAGTCCAAGGAGCCCATGGAGTAAGTGTGTGTGGTTGTTGGTTCTAACTTCAAATCAGCTTTAGTTCTGCCTCACTTCCTGGTGGTGTTTCTTGTTTATGTGTCACCCCTGTCAGTAGTGGGGTGTAGTTTGGGGAATGCTAAGCAGCAGACTCTTCTCAAATCAAGAGATGTCATGCTATGCAGCTCAGGCTTGCATTCTGCTACAGCCCCCACATGTCTGCCACAGGCCTGCTTTCACATTCAGACCCACAACTCACTCAATCGCATTGCCTGCCTGCCTGCCTGCCTGCCTGCCTGCCTGCCTGCCTGCCTGCCTGCCTGCCTGCCTGCCTGCCTGCCTGCCTGCCTGCCTGCCTGCCTGCCTGCCTGCCTGCCTGCCTGCCTACACCCACCTTAGTGCTGACCAATGGATGATTAAACAGGTCATCATCCATGTCCAACTCACCCACCTGCGACTGATCAACTCCTCCGTCCATAGAGCTTGGTTTATTTAGCCTGATGCCAGCATACAAGAGGACCGGTTTAGCAGGGTGACACCATGTCATATAGCCTCTTTGGCTCTCTCTTATTTTCCTCAGTGAAAAGAATCAGCCGTTTACTTCTCGGGATTAAATTATATCTGTGAGTTCAACAGCTGGATGCAGGGCTGGAGGGGTGGGGGAGGGCACTCTACGTTGGTCCATGTCTGTCCTCTACACTCCAAACAGTCTACTTCAGTCACTGCGTTGCACAGCAGGTGGCCCCCGGAGCCTGCCAATAAATTAGGGAAAAAACAATGGTTCAAGCTCTTTATGTAACGCACCGTTGTGTTATCACTTCCTGCAGCAGCTCGTTTCTAATTGTTAAAGCCTTGTTAGACGTGTCTGCTGCAGCAGGGCTGTTTCTAGCTGCTGTACCGCTGGTCTGTCTTGTTCATTTATGGTGCGCATCCCCACTGACAGACTGTCTTTTCTTCCAGTCCGGGATTTTCAGCATGAATGCCTGTGAAGAGGGCTTTGCCACGGGGGGCCGGGACGGCTGCGTCCGGCTATGGGATCTCAACTTCAAACCAATTACTGTTATCGATCTCAGGGAAACAGACCAGGGATATAAAGGTGACATGCAACTCCCTCATCTACTCTCCTCTTCTCTACCCCCACACAGAGTCAGTCCACAGGATGCCAATGTGCACTGAGTCGTTAAATGAACCAGTGTGTTCTTCTCATGCTGTTTGATAATACAGGCCTTTTGTATACATCTAGAGCCCTTTCTATTACATCTAGAGGATGTATTCTAGGGACTAATAGTTGTTTCCTTTCTTCTTTCTTTCGTTTGATTTGTGGTCTTGGGCCTAACAGTAGCTAGAGGTGAAAATAGCGGAGGTGGGTAACAGTGAGCAGTGCACTGGACAATCAGAGTACTACCTCTGTCCTTATGTGCATAGACGTCCCTGTATTGTATTGTTCCATTCCCCTTGTTTGTTATTCAGCCCAAAGTGTTATTGTATTATTTGTATACATATTTATGTATGTACAGTATATGAATATGTATACAATGTATGAATATACTGTATATAGCTACCTCAATTCCTTCTTACCCCAGAGACAGCCAACTACACTGTCTCCATAACAACTAATAGACTGTGTAGTCCTCTTGTATTCCTTCTGTCTTGTTCTGTTTCTAACAGCCACTCTGTGTGTAGGTGTCTGTCTGAATGTTTTTATTTATTAACTGTTTGTGCATGCATGTGTGTGTTGGCAGGGTTGTCAGTGCGCAGCGTGTGTTGGCGGGGAGATCACATCTTGGTGGGCACCCAGGACAGTGAGATCTTTGAGGTGGTGGTCCACGATCGCACCAAGCCCTTCCTCATCATGCAGGGTCACTGTGAGGGGGAGCTGTGGGCGCTGGCAGTGCACCCCACCAAGCCCCTGGCCATGACCGGCAGCGATGACCGTTCAGTCAGGTGGGTGACCAAGCACAGCCACTGTCAAACCCTAGGATTAGTTTATGCTCATTAGAACTACAGTATCCCTCCCACAAATGCAGTTACCCTCAATGATCTGGTGTGTCCAAAGCAATGTATACATACAGGTACACATATTCAGGTACTTATATGGTTCATTAAGGAATTGGACCCACATGAGTACTTACAAAGCTGTCTCTCCTTCTGTCTCTCCCTCTGTCTCTGTCTCTCCCTCTGTCTCTGTCTCTCCCTCTGTCTCTGTCTCTCCCTCTCCCTCGGTCTCTCCCTCTGTCTCTTTCTCTGTCTCTCCCTCGGTCTCTCCCTCTGTTTCTGTCTCTCCCTCTGTCTCTCCCTCTGTCTCTTTCTCTCTCTTTCTCTGTCTCTCCCTCGGTCTCTCCCTCGGTCTCTCCCTCTGTTTCTCTGTCTCTTTCTCTGTCTCTTTCTCTGTCTCTTTCTCTGTCTCTTTCTCTGTCTCTGTCTCTCCCTCTGTCTCTTTCTCTGTCTCTCCCTCGGTCTCTCCCTCTGTTTCTGTCTCTCCCTCTGTCTCTCCCTCTGTCTCTCCCTCGGTCTCTCCCTCGGTCTCTCCCTCGGTCTCTCCCTCGGTCTCTCCCTCGGTCTCTCCCTCTGTTTCTGTCTCTCCCTCGGTCTCTCCCTCTGTTTCTGTCTCTCCCTCTGTCTCTGTCTCTCCCTCTGTTTCTGTCTCTCCCTCTGTTTCTGTCTCTCCCTCTGTTTCTGTCTCTCCCTCTGTCTCTCCCTCTGTCTCTCCCTCTGTCTCTCCCTCTGTCTCTTTCTCTGTCTCTCCCTCGGTCTCTCCCTCGGTCTCTCCCTCGGTCTCTGTCTCTTTCTCTGTCTCTCCCTCGGTCTCTCCCTCTGTTTCTGTCTCTCCCTCTGTCTCTCCCTCTGTCTCTCCCTCTGTCTCTCCCTCTGTCTCTCCCTCGGTCTCTCCCTCGGTCTCTCCCTCGGTCTCTCCCTCGGTCTCTCCCTCTGTTTCTGTCTCTCCCTCTGTCTCTCCCTCTGTCTCTCCCTCTGTCTCTTTCTCTGTCTCTCCCTCGGTCTCTGTCTCGGTCTCTGTCTCTCCCTCTGTCTCTTTCTCTGTCTCTCCCTCTGTCTCTCCCTCTGTTTCGGTCTCTCCCTCGGTCTCTGTCTCTCCCTCGGTCTCTGTCTCTCCCTCTGTCTCTCCCTCTCCCTCTGTCTCTCCCTCTGTCTCTCCCTCTGTCTCTCCCTCTGTCTCTCCCTCTGTCTCTCCCTCTGTATCTTTCTCTGTCTCTCCCTCTGTCTCTGTAGAATATGGAGCCTTATAGATCATGCGCTGATAGCTCGCTGTAATATGGAGGAACCTATCCGCTGTGCAGCTGTGAGCACGGACGGCATTCACCTGGCGCTGGGCATGAAGGACGGCTCCTTCACCGTCCTACGGGTCAGGTGAGTACAGGGCAGAGGTCAAAGGGCACATCTGATTCTTTCTGATTAGCTTGGTATGAACTTCATGTTAACTTCCTTTTTTTGCAATTTCATTACTGATGAACAATATGACAAGTTAGTGGATGCTTGGATACTCAATTTGATTAGAGAATGGTTGTTTCTTATTTAAAGAATATAGTGAATGACCTTTCCAGTAACGTCCTCCCTCTCCACAGAGACATGACAGAGGTGGTCCACATCAAAGACAGGAAGGAGGCCATCCATGAGCTGAAGTACTCTCCTGATGGAGCTCACCTGGCCGTGGGCTCCAATGATAACTCTGTGGACATCTACGGCGTGGTGCAGAGGTATAAGAAGGTGGGAGAGTGCATCGGCTCCACTAGCTTCATCACACACATGGACTGGTCCACAGACAGCAAGTATCTGCAGACCAATGACGGCAACGGAAAGAGGCTCTTCTACAGGATGCCAAGTAAGTCTGACGATTAGACGTCTCGGCATGTAGATAAAGGACACTGTGAAGAGCCTTCACCAACTTCATGTAAAAATGTTAAGCTGCTATTGTGTAAACTACTGTATATCTACTTGAAAATACATTTCAATCCCCTCCCCCTTCTAATATGAATGTATTAAGACGATTATGATGTTTATTCTTTTTAGTTTGGTCATTGTCCATAATTGACGGTTACACAATTATACGACAATTGTGTCAGCCCTACATATGGCCATGAGACAACATTGTCATGATGACTAATGTGCTGCTCATTTGATGCTTTAGTTGCACGTGATGGAGATAATACTGTCTTTCTACACAGGTGGTAAAGAGGTCACCAACAGGGAAGAGCTGAAGCTGGTGCAGTGGTCCTCGTGGACGTGTGTGTTGGGCCCCGAGGTCAACGGAATATGGCCCAAATACTCCGAGATCAATGACATCAACTCTGTTGACGCCAACTTTAATAATCAAGTTTTAGTAACCGCAGATGATTATGGATTAGTGAAGCTATTACGGTACCCGTGTGTAAGAAAAGGTAAGGATTTCCATTGGTTTCTCTATTCATTGATGTGATGTTGTCAGTTCATGCATTCACAAATTAACCTAGAACTACTCTTCTCTCTATCCCAGGTGCAAAGTTTAAAAAGTATTTAGGTCACTCTGCCCATATAACCAATGCCAGGTGGTCACATGACTACCAGTGGGTGATAACCATTGGTGGTGCTGACCACTCAGTTTTCCAGTGGAAGTTTGTCACAGACAGAAAGTCGAAAGAAGCTCTTCACATAGCACCTCAAGGTACATCGCTGTCCCGTTTCTATTCCATAACATCACTCCTGCTCAATGTGAATATGACTCTGAAGTGCAGAGAAGTCTGTGACCCTTCCCCTTGAATGATGTTCCTTATCCCAGCTAAAAGCTTTCTACATCAACTCATAGAAGAGCACTTTTGTGTTTGTGTACAGCTCCTACAACCTTGTCCTCGTTTGTAAGTAATGTTTCTCAACTAAATGGTCTCAGACAGAGCTGCGCTGCGCTTTGTGAAATGAAACCACATACTAACTGCCTTTCCATTTAATTTTCCTAATGGACCAGCGAGTACCGGCCTAGCAGTGCCAGGGCTACTCACTGCCTGGTCTTGGCACAGCCAACCGACTTTCTCTGCATCAGCATTTTTATGTCTCAGTCTGCTTAATAGGGCTGTGGAACGGGGCAAGCAGTCCACCACTTAAGACTTTTAAAAGGCTTGCTTGATGAATATGAGATGTCATCTTCACCCAGCAAAATAATTGTTCTGTGATCCACTTTGGTGTTGGCTAAAATGGTACTCAATACTGGTTGTCTGCTAGTTATGGATTAGTGTGTTTAACCCTATTCAACAGACTGATGTGGGAGCAGCTGGGTTTTAGAATAGATATGATGTAGTCTTCTTCTTCTCTCCCGCAGAGACGTTGGGCGACTCCAACAGTGAGGAGTCGGACTCGGACCAGTCGGACGTGCCTGAGATGGACTCAGAGATCGAGCAGGAGACACACCTCACATATCGGCGGCAGGTTAGTGACACAACACCTGCTCTCCTCTCAGATGGCTTTTCCTTTGAATATGACACATTTATAAACATTGCATATGAAAAACAATTGATATTACATTGAGTAAAAACCTTAACAGATTCCTCATATTGTATTTCCATTTTCCAGGTTTACAAAGAAGATCTAGCTCAGCTCAAAGAGCAGTCCAAGGAGAAGCACCGTGCAGTGGCCATAAAGAAGAGGGAGAGAGCACCAGGGAGCGGGTTGAAGCTACACTTCATCCACGGGTTAGGACACCTCATACCATCATCCATGGCAGCACCACATACCATCAAACATCACACAAACAAGAGATAGATTGTGACTGATATTAATCATTCATTATTATTGATCTCAATAATTGCTCCCTGTGTTGTTGTGCTCCAGCTACAGAGGCTACGACTGCAGGAACAACCTGTTCTACACCCAGACAGGGGAGATAGTGTACCACGTGGCGGCCGTGGGGGTGGTGTACAACCGACAGCAGAACACCCAGCGCTTCTACATGGGCCATGATGACGACATTCTGTGCCTGGCCATCCACCCCCTCAAGGACTATGTAGCAACAGGCCAGGTAGGTAGCACTGCTAACAATGAACTATTCAGAGACAGGGATAGAGTAGCAACCCCTCTCAGGGCCTAAGGGTAGAGAGGCTGACCTCTGAGGATGCCTTTGGGAGCTGGAGGCTCATATGCTTATGGTGCAAAGTAACCAAAGATGATTTCCTACTGCCAAGACTGTGCTAAAACTATTGAATTGTCATGAATGGGTGTTGAAGTTGCTGTGGATGAGTGGAAGCATTATGTGGAAGCTAATTGTTTCTTCTGTCTGTCCAGGTAGGGCGAGATTCTTCCATTCACATATGGGATACAGAGATTATGAAACCCATGTCTGTGTTGAAAGGATTCCACCAACTCGGAGTGTGTGCCTTGGACTTCTCAGGTAATACCCCAGAGTTGTTTACAGCTGCTTTCCATACACTCTCCAGATAATGTAACACATTGAACACAACAACGACCAATTCTTGCTTTAATCTAACCTGACATTCTCAGTCAGCCATGAAGAAAAATAACTCTTCCTTCACACAGGAGGGGCGAGTTAAAATCTGTGCCAATTTAAGAGCATCGCTCTGAACAAACATGTTACAGAGATAGTGTACTCTGGCAGGCTGGCACATCAAGGAAAAGGCGCTCATCTCTCTCCCACTAATTGGCCACAGACAGAGGCATAGCTGCCATTACATGCCATGGATCATACCAGGGAGCAGACTAGTTTACTGTTCCTCACAAAACAAGAGTAAATAAGAAGCCTCCTTGTGAATTTTGTATTGAATTAAGTTGTGTTTTGTTGTTCTTACTCAGCGGATGGCAAGCGGTTGGCCTCGGTGGGGCTGGATGACAACCACACCATTGTCCTTTGGGACTGGAGGAAGGGGGAGAAGCTCTCAGCCATCAGGTTGGTACAGTACAGTAGCTGTTATGGCATCTCAGATGAGCCATTCAGATCTCAGCAGCCGTCTCCTTGATAGGCAGAGACTAGAGAGGTCAAAGGTCAAGATACGTCCTAGGGGTTGACATGCTTTAGGAACACTGCACTCTTACTGATGAAAAACAAGAACAGAGAATGTTTTCTATTTTCTCTGTGAGTTAGCTCGTGTTATACATGTTGATCTCATACTACTAGTTTTGGTGCAGATTCAGTTTGGTTGTATTCATGGAAATGTGCGATCTTTGTCCACAGGCTATAACCCGGTCAGTAGTCCCTGCAGGATAAATTAGTCATCCAGCCCCACTGATTCACAGATACGTGTCCAGTCATGCAATGTCGAGCATCTCAAACATCCCCTGGCCATTGTACAGTACAGGCTCCAGAGCTGAGAGAATAACAACAAGTACATCAATGCTCTCGATCTAAACCTTCCCTTTAATTCTCTAGACAACTTGAGCACCTCCACTTTAAATGTTTACATTTATATAGAAGGGTTCACTGGTTGATTGATAAAGAGAGGAGGGAGGGGAACCACCCTGCAGACTCTTAAAGCTGTTCCTTTCTGAATAGAGAACACTTGGCCCTGCCAACTCACAGCTGAATGATTAAAGTGTATGTCTGGTGCAGATCTCCTGCCCATCCATCTTAACCTGAATCCATCTTAACCTGGATCCATCTTAACCTGGATTCATCTTAACCTGGATCCATCTTAACCTGGATCCATCTTAACCTGGATCCATCTTAACCTGGATCCATCTTAACCTGGATCCATCTTAACCTGGATCCATCTTAACCTGGATCCATTTTACCTGGGTTCAGACTGCATTCACTGTGGGCGCTAATTTCAAATTGAAAGTGCCCGTTTAGAAATAGACAATTATGTAAAATCGAAATGGCAATTCAAATGAGCAAATATCCAATATCCAGGACTTCAAAATAGTAATCTACCATCTATATGGACACCCCCATTTCTCTCAGTCTTTGCTGATCTTGTTCCACTATGGCTTTGCACTTGATATTCATAGCGATAATATAGTCTATTGGAATTCCATCAGGCTTGTTAGAGCAGTGGAGGACTGCTCCTCTTCCTGCCTGCGTGCCGTAGCTGTTGTGTACTGTGCTCCCGTGGCAGCTCAGACAGCTTGGAGCTGCACTAATCTACTTTGCAGGCCCTGGTGGGCAGTGCAGTGAGGCGGACAGAGGGAAATGGGGCCTGACAGAGCCTGCCTTGTGCACTGCACTGCCTAGTCCTCAGCTGGGAGAGGAGCATGGTGAGGGGAAGAGATAGAGTAGAGGGAGGAAAAAGAGAGAAGGGGAGGAAGAGAGAGGGATGTAAGTGAGTGAGAAGGCTTGAAAGGGATCAAGAGATGAAGTAGGTGTCAGTACAGCTCTGGCCTCAGTGAGTGCCATGTAGTGATGCAGCAGCTCAAAGGCCAGTGATTAGGGAGCCATCCCAGAGTGCACTACGCTCCATTGGATCAGACAGGAAAGGCCACTGATCCTTATTGTTCATATGTGAAGTGATCAAGAGCCCTTAGGGAGGGTGGCAGCCACGCTATGCAGATGCACTGTATACTAACTGTCTTCTAAGTGTATTCCTCTTCCTTTTCAGATCCATAGTATTTTTGTGTGAATGGAATTAATGCAATGTTTGTAATAATTTTTCAGGGGAAGCAAGGATAAGATTTTCGTCATCAAAGTGAATCCATACTGTCCTGACAAGCTCATCACAGCAGGAATAAAGCATATGAAGTTCTGGCATAAAACAGGTAAGAGACCCCAAAGTCAGACAAGAGAGTTGACTCAGCAGTGTCTCAAGGAACGGTGTGATGTGTTGTTATGGGAGTTACTGACACAACCTTTCTTTCAGGTGGTGGTCTGATCGGGCGTAAGGGCAACATGGGGAAGACCGAGACGATGATGTGTGCTGTGTATGGCTGGACAGAGGAGATGGTGTTCTCGGGGACGTGCACAGGAGACATCTGTATCTGGAGAGACATGTTCCTGGTGAAGACAGTCAAAGCCCATGATGGCCCAGTCTTCAGTATGCACGCCCTGGAGAAGGTACTGGAAGGGAAGGGGTTAACACACTGGTCATTTGAAATGTCAAATAGAGACGTCTCTCTCTGTTTCTATCTCTATCTTTCTTCCTCTCTCGCTATCTCTGTTTCTCTCTTTGTTTGTGCCATTACAATTCTGATGGTGTAGTATTGTCAATGAAGAGAGTACTAGGATTGTATTATTTCAGTTGTCAGTTTTATACAAAGATGCTATGTGAGTGATTAAAGAAGATTAGAATCTCTCTATCTCCTGTTCTCTCGTGATGTCCCACTCTGTAGGGATTTGTGACCGGAGGGAAGGACGGCATAGTGGCTCTGTGGGACAACACCTTTGAGAGATGCCTCAAGACGTACGCCATCAAGAGAGCAGTCCTCGCTCCAGGCTCCAAAGGTAAAAAGATCACCTTTCTCTCATACCGCCGCCGTGGAGCCAATCACATTACATACTGGGCTCATAGCTCCAATGCCAATGGAATCATTCAGTGGAAATCCATTTAAACACTCAATCCATTTAGCGTTAATGAAGATTGCTTCCTCTGCCCCTGGTTAAAGTGAAGGTCTTTGACGTTATCCTATAATTCACTCTATAGGGTTGCTGTTGGAGGACAACCCTTCCATACGTGCCATATCTCTTGGTCATGGTTATATACTGGTGGGGACAAAAAATGGCGAGATTCTGGAGGTGGATAAGAGTGGACCTATTACCTTGCTGGTCCAGGTGAGCGAGCGGTTACACAGAGTTACATACAATTATAAAGTCAACTGTCTGTCACAAATGCCACAATGACCAGCACACATGACATGCTCCAGCTGTAACTCCGGCAAGCAGGGATGTGTCACCCAGGTTTTTGCAGTTTGGTTATGTGGGAGCCAATGAGATGTCAGTAATGAAGGGGTCAGCTGGGGGCACATTATTTTGGGGTTTAAAGCCTGCAAATGTACTAACAGACTGGCAGTGAGGGGAACTGTCCCATCACTTTGGAAACCATTGTAAAACTACTGTACACTACAGTTGAAGGCATTCAGTTGTACAACTGACTAGGTATCCCCACTTCCCTTTCCCTTTACCTGGAATAATGTTGCAGAAAAAGTTAGGCAACTGTTTATAAGACAGTTTTGCACTGCAGACTTTTAATTTTGTAAATTAATTTTACAAAGATAAGTGCTTCTACTATCTCCCCAGGCCTCCTTTGACCCATAGGAAACCCAGAACTAATGTTATTGATTTCTTTTGTTAAATGCTCTCGAGCAAATGAGCAATTTCTTATGGGTGAAGCCAAGCAACAGAAGCTATGGCTCCTCGGCTCCTCTATTGATTTTGATTATGCACTTAATAATTCTAACAATAAATCTGTGGATGTGTGCTTGCCAAATACAAGGCTGTGCTAGACGTGTATTTATTTAACTAAGTATATAAAATATTTTATGTAGGGGTCAGAAGATGGTTCACCCTATAAAATGTGGTTCCTTACTCCTTACTCTCTGACCTTGATTAGGTTGAACTGAGCTGCACTGAATTCAATGATATTGTCTATTTGATGGGTACACAGGGTCACATGGAGGGTGAGGTGTGGGGCCTGGCCACTCATCCTCATCTCCCTCTCTGTGCCACTGTCAGCGATGACAAAACCCTGCGTATATGGGACCTGTCCCCCAGCCACTGTATGCTGGCTGTACGCAAGCTCAAGAAAGGTGAGTCACTCAACCCTCAAAATAGAGAAGTCTATGCTACATTCATTCACCTCCTTCCTTTCTTTCTGTGGTGCATTCATACAGTTATTAGGTGCATTAGTACTAACTGACGTCCTCCATAGGGGGGCGCTGCTGCTGCTTCTCCCCTGAGGGCAAGGCCCTGGCGGTGGGCCTGAACGACGGCAGCTTCCTCATCGTCAATGCAGACACCCTGGAGGACCTAGTGTCCTTCCACCACCGCAAGGACATAATCTCAGACATACGCTTCTCACCAGGTCAGATGCTCGCCTCCGTCCATCTCTCCCTCTCTTCATCCCTCCCTCCCTATAAACCCCATCCAGATATTCTTCCCTGAGGAAAGAAAGACAGAGTGTAAAAGTTAACTTTCTTAAAAATAAATAAAAAATAAGCAGAGATGTGGCCAGGTATTCATATTTCCCCCTGCTGTGAGGAGAAGAGGTATTGCTGCAGGCTTGACCCAAATACACTACTGTATGTAACAAGGCCAGGCAGGGAGAGACGAAGTCTGTCTGAGTGGGAAGAGAGTAGTGGGGGAGGATAAAGTGAGAGCTAGAAACTAAACTCTCGATCCAGTTTCCCAACACATCACCGATAGTAACATAAAAGGGTTCGAAGATAGTTGTTTTTGTTATAAAGAATTGTGACCACGTACTGTAGATATGGAGTCAGAGTTTATTTTATTTGTGTTGTTGTCTTGGCTGCTGATCAGAAGGTCTGTCAGTCTTGTGAAACAGATGAGAAAACCCTTTTGAAACATGGCTGCTGTGTTTATTCAGGTGCAGGGAAGTACCTGGCGGTGGCGTCGGGTGACAGCTTTGTGGACATCTATAATGTGATGAGCAGCAAGAGGGTGGGGGTGTGCAAGGGGTCCCTAATCTACATCACCCATCTGGACTGGGACAAGAGAGGTAAACATGTTGGTTTAACCAGTACACTGATTGTGGCAGTGACCTTTGCAACTGACAGTGGACTTGTATTTCAGGCTATTCTTACTGTTTACTGTCTTACTCATTCACAATGTGTTGAAATCCATATTAAACCCCTGGGTAAATAAATAGTTGTTTTGTGTTATTCCAAGTATAAAACTGAATGATAATGCTACTATAAAGCACAAAAGTGTTTAATTTGTAATCCGATTCAATCTTAACTGTGTTCTCTCATTCACAGGAAAACTACTTCAAGTAAACACTGGTGCTAAAGAGCAGTTATTTTTCGAAGCTCCACGGGGGAAAAAGCAGACCATTCCTGCTACCGAGGTAAGCACAGCACAGACACTGCTGCCATGGCTCATGGCGTTGTGGTGGGTATAGCGGGGCTGGCCTACTTTCCCCCCCGGGATGTCACAGGACGGCGTGGGAAGGGCATTCAAGCATTAACACGGCCCACTTTTTACCAGCATCGTTCTTATTCTGGCAATTTAAATGGGATAGTGTTTTTAGGGCCTTATACTGTGTGACATTCAGACACCTTGTGAGACACAGAGAGTGGGGGGCACTAAGGATATAGGGGTTAGAGATGATAGATTCTGTCAGGCTGGTGCTGTGTCAAATCTCATAGGAACCACTGGTGTCCTCCACTCCTCCCTTCTCCCACTTCTCCTCGCTCCTACTCCTCTTCTTCAGGTGGAGAAGATAGACTGGAGCACATGGACCTGTGTGCTCGGGACGTCCTGTGAGGGGATCTGGCCTGTGGTCAGTGAGGTTACCGAGGTGACTGCTGCCTGCCTTAGCAACGACAGAAAGGTGCTAGCAACGGGTGATGATCTGGGATACGTCAAGCTATTCAGGTATCCTGTCAAGGTAAGACACTGTTAATAATATTTTATTATAATAAATATTATATTTTAATGTCCTCTTGCCCTTACTGGAATATAAACCCTCTTAAATATCTTAAATAATCACACAGCACCCAAGCCCCCCCCCCACCCTACCCCTCTAAAAAAGCATAAACATAAACACCCTTGCCTTTCGTGAACTAAGACTCGCACTTTACTTTTTCCTACTAGCACTGACTTTGTGGATAGTTACTTTATTGAAGAAAAATGTACTTACTATGACTGAGATACTTGTATGTGGTTGTCCCAGCTAGCTGTTTTAAGATGAATGCACTAACTGTAGGTCGCTCTGGATAAGAGCGTCTGCTAAATGACTCTTTTATTTAAATTTTAAATTGTAACATTTACACTAATGTAATGTTAATTCTATGCTAATGTTATTTGTTATTTTAATGTTATTTTAAGTTAATGCTACTTCTGCCCACAGGGAAAGTATGCAAAGTTCAAGCGCTATGTGGCCCATAGCACCCATGTGACTAACGTGCGTTGGACGCATGATGACGGTCTCCTGGTGACGGTCGGCGGGGGTGACACGTGCCTCATGATCTGGACCCACGAGGCAGAGGGGCACCGGGAGGCCAGACATTGTGACAGTGAAGAGTCGGACATCGAGAGCGAGGATGATGGGGGTGAGAAATACACCCCAAACTAAACCTGGGGCTTCAGTCTGAAGTCATCACAGAGTCACTATCTACTGATATATTTAGCCTCCCTCTAATATGTAATTCTATGTAGCCTCCCGTAGATGGTAAAAAGGCTGTGTTCTGATCTAGTATCTTGATATTTTCTGTCATTGGCCAGGTTATGACAGTGATGTGACGAGGGAGAATGAGATCAACTACACCATCAAGGCCTTATCCACCAACATGCGACCCATGACTGGGGTCAAACCCCACCTGCAGCTGAAGGAGCCGTCTGTGGACGAGAGGTAACAAACCACAGGACTGTGGAGAGATACACAAGGGATCAAATCTTTTTATTTTCTTTTTCTTTTGAGCTTTCTTTATTGGACACATGATGGACAAATCTTGAACAGTCAAAATACTTTGAGCTAATCAGTTTAAACTGAAACGAGATGTAGTGAAAGCACAGCCAATTGGGAACTCATAGTGAATGTATCAAAGTGAGACCAAACGGTCCACCAACTCAATTTGTGTAAATTCAAATTTACTCAATCACGTTTCTTTTTTGCCTTTACGTGAATTCATACTGCCCATTTGAGGATAACCTCACCTCTCTCTTCTTCTCTCTTCAATGTCTGTCCATCTGTCTCTGTCTGTCCTGCTCTCCTCTTTCATTCTACTTGAAGGCAGGGGGTAGTCAGGTAAGAGACTTTACACAAGACATCACCATTACTTTAGGGAAAAGTACCTCTTGCTAGGCACAATATACTTTAAACCCTGAGATACAGTATCTCAGTTTCAGATATCTCAAGTATCGATTGATAAAGGATGTTATATATATGTATTTCACAGAACCTATTGTCCAAATAAGCTGTACATAAGGTCTTTATTTGGGTTTTGGAAATGTTTTTGGTTTCCGGCTATAATAAAAAATCATGTCTGCTTCAGTCTATGGTTGGACAACCCATGCAGCATCTGTGGGTGCTGGTTAGTGGTTGTCATAGAGATCCTGAAGGTGCTGGTTGTTATGGATACTCCGTGGCGCTGAATATGGTGTATTTTATGTCCTCAGTGGCTGCAGTGTCCGTGTTGTGTTACGCTGCTGTGTCGGTGGGGCAGCTGTGAACGCTATGCTGTCAAAACCCCTGTTCTAATGTTCCCTTTCCCTTTGTTATTGCTGCCATGGAAGAGGGTCAAGGTAAGACACATCTCCTCTGGTCCATATTAAGTTCTGATTAAATATTTCAGACCCGAATTTCACTTGTTGAGCACTTACAGCTCAAGAAAGGTATTCTGGAAATACATGTTTCATGAATGTCTTGACTTGTATTTTGGATCTTTGACTTGAGAAAGATTGGTCGATGGGATCATACACAGCAGCTCCTCTTATTCTGTGTCAGACCTCCTGTAAGCAGGGCGCTGCCACAGCCTGAGAAGCTGCAGACCAACAACGTGGGCAAGAAGAAGAGGCCCATCGAGGTGAGACTGGTGTTACTTCAGGACAAATACACACATCCAAATAATGTTTTATGGATGTTGGCTATTGCAACCCACCTATTTCATCAAATGAGATCTTTACATTGGCGTTTGTCATTCAGCAAATGGGTTGGTCATTGTTTTGGTAATGCAATCCTTTAGAATCAAGTGTTCTTCTTTGTCCACTCCAGACCTCCTCTTCAGGGACCCTGATTTAATCATAATTTCATCTTGAGGAAGTACATGCTCCTGCTCTTCTGCCATTCCTGGCACTGACAAAAAAGAAAGTTGTCTCGCCCTCTGTAGCTATGGGGATTACCTTTGACCCTGGCCCTTTCATGACTCTCCCACAGGACCTGGTGCTGGATCTGGTTTTTGGTTACCGTGGCAATGACTGCCGCAACAACGTCCACTACCTGAATGAGGGGGCAGATATCATCTACCACACAGCTTCTGTTGGCATCGTCCTCAACCTAACCACAGGTGGGCGGGGTTAGAGTAAAGAAGGGATGGGCAGAGTTGTGTTCATCTGAACAGAGTTTTACAGTACTGTTGAATGAGTCTTAATGCTTTTCTTTGAGAACCTAAATATGTTCTTACGAGAACTGTCAATTCATATATATCGTTGTGTGTGTGTGTGTGTGTGTGTGTGTGTGTGTGTGTGTGTGTGTGTGTGTGTGTGTGCTTCCTTGCAGCCTGCCAAAGCTTCTATATAGAACATAGTGATGACATTCTGTGCCTGACTATCAATCAACACCCCAAATTCCCCAACGTGGTAGCAACTGGCCAAGTAGGTATGTTTGTGAGAGGTTTTTCCCTATGTGTTGTAACTGTGTGTTCTGCTGGGGGACTACTGTGCTCCCCTCTCTTATCTGTGCTCTGAAGCAGCTAACCTGTATAATCGCAATATTCACACGGTTGAATAAAATAATAATTGTCACGCATGCTCTGTGCCTCGCAATCCACAGAAACCTATCAAACACACTTGGTCTGTAAACAACTGTTATTTGTCTGGAACGAGAATCAAAAGCTGCATGTGGGAGCTCCTTGTACATTTCCCATGTACCTATTGGCTCTTAATGAGGAAAACTACTACAATACAGTATGCTGACAATAATCTTAGTAACACTTGGACTGTGTAAAATAGTGTCATAGAGTTGTAGTGGTGCCATTGATCTTAGTAGTATTTTTTAAAGATTTTTTCTCTATTTTTTTCTTCCTTACAGGTGATACTGGTGATATGTCAGGTAAGAACTTTGCCATTTCAATAGTTTTGGTTTGTTCCAGACAGCAGAGAATATTGTTCTGAGGGAGAGGGTTTCAATAAACTAAAGGGAAAATATGAAGATGTGTTTCTTATGGTAGATTGAGAATATCCTTATCTTCTTCATACAGAGCATGGTTTAATTGATTGACAGCTATCCAGATACCTTCTACTACAGGTATCCTCAACTAGATTCAGCCACGGGGCGATTTTCTTTTATTGAGCGGATGGTCAGGGAGCCGGAACATAATTACAAATCATTTGTAGACTGAAATTTGACGTCACGAATCCCAAACAGATATAATATTTGACAAAAACATGATCATTTCAAACCTTGCTTACATTTGTATATGATCACGTGTCTCTCTATTAAGCGTGGGAATACTTGCGAACAGATTAAAAAAATTCTAATAACTGGTGTTTTTACAGACTTTTATGTCCAACAGTGAACTTTTTTTCAAAATTATTGCTCAGAAAACTTGGGGGGGGCCAAATCAAACCGCAGCCAGTTGGGGAACCCTATTCTACTACATCCACAATGTATTATATTGATACACTTCCACCTAGTGGGTTAGATGGGAATGTCAAATGTGCACCTCACACAAACTTGCTTGCTTTGAAGTCTTTGCAGCTCTTGTTTGACCCCCACTTACATTAGTAGGCTACTTTATTCAAGGCACATTTTTACATGAATGCACCATTGATATTTAATATCCATGATCAACTATTTTTAATCAAAAAGTCACATAATCACATAATCATTTCATTTGTGGATTTAGTTTGGGCCAAAAGTTTCTGTCCTCTTCTCAGCCAGCATACATGAAGCTTGAATCTACAATTGTCTT
The DNA here is from genome assembly GCF_016432855.1 of Salvelinus namaycush. NCBI lineage: Eukaryota > Metazoa > Chordata > Actinopteri > Salmoniformes > Salmonidae > Salvelinus > Salvelinus namaycush. The sequence continues at coordinate 25,410,081 of NC_052334.1, read as the reverse complement.
GTTCCCTCCTTCAGCCACGTCGCCCTCCATTCACGTGTGGGACGCCATGAACAAGCAGACGCTGTCTGTCCTGCGCTGTTTCCACTCCCGGGGGGTCTGCTCGGTCAGCTTCAGTGCCACTGGGAAGCTGTTGCTCTCTGTGGGTCTGGACCCAGAACACACCATCACCATCTGGAAGTGGCAAGAAGGTAAACACCTCACACTAACTCAGTAGAGGCTATTCACCTCATCACGGTGCACCTGTTAGTGCCCAGCTGGAATTAATACAGGTAGATGTATCACCTACAGAGCTTGTTCTAATAAATCATTATTCTCAAGGTGCCAACGTGGCCAGTCGGTCAGGCCATATTCAGCGGATCTTTGTGGCGGAGTTCCGTCCAGACTCGGACACCCAGTTTGTGTCTGTGGGTGTCAAGCATGTGAGGTTCTGGACGCTGGCTGGCCGGGCTCTGCTCAGTAAGAAGGGCGTGATGAGTAACATAGAGGACGCCCGCATGCAGACCATGCTCTCTGTGGCATTTGGGGCTGTAAGTCCATTCCCCACTCTCTATTGCCATATGATACCCAATCGGACAATACAGTTACTGCATATGCAATTTCCCCTATGGAATATGTATAATCAGCGTTAATATTTGACATTTTGCTTATTGTTAAGACATACGATACTTATTTAATTTATTTCCTAATGACTTGAATTCGTGTTGAAAACATTTGAATATAACCTACCTTTCATTTCAAAGGCATGACAATGGTGTGTAGTATGACACCACATATGATAAATGTAGTAATAATTGCATGCACATAAAAGCCTATTGAATATACTTGGCTATGGTTAACAACAATAATACGAATAACAACTGATAACAATGTAATTGATTCTTGTACTGCTTGATTGTCTGTGCAATGATCCTCTGCTCTTTCAGATCACTAGATTAGTGCAGTTTTTGTTTTTTGTTTCAGAATAACTTGACATTTACAGGTACCATTAGTGGGGATGTGTGTGTGTGGAAGGAGCACATTCTAGTGAGAGTAGTGGCTAAGGCCCACACAGGGCCTGTATTCACCATGTACACCACACTAAGAGATGGCCTCATCGTTACAGGAGGAAAGGAAAGACCGTGAGTACTGTTCCTCTCCTCACTGTACCAGCTACCACTATTGTTAGCCCTCTGAACTCAATAAACTGATTTGGATTAATTCATCTCAGTCTGCTATTTAATAAGTTTTCTTACTCTCATTCCTAAATATGTTTTTGTAAGAAACCTGAATGGTTTACAGTAGTCACAACGGTGTTGTGTTTGGTGCTCCCTATAGGTCAAAGGAAGGAGGTGCTCTGAAGCTGTGGGACCAGGAGCTGAAGCGCTGCAGAGCCTTCCGCCTGGAGACGGGACAGATCATAGACTGTGTGCGCTCCGTATGCAGAGGAAAGGTAAGGCTCTCCACCATCCACTGGGAATGAATAATAGGGTAATGGGTCATGCTTTGGTTAAGGATCAAGTCCACATCTGGATTTTTCATCCACATTTCCCTTGTTTCTGTTGAAGGGTAAAATCCTTGTAGGAACGAGGAACGCTGAGATCATTGAGGTGGGGGAGAAGAACGCGGCATGCAACATCCTGGTGAACGGCCACATGGATGGACCGATCTGGGGTGTGGGCACCCATCCCACTCGGGATGTGTTCCTGTCTGCTGCAGAGGATGGCACTGTGAGGCTGTGGGACATCCCAGAGAAGGTCAGGAGCCTCTCAGTGTGTCCTGTTAGCTTTTTGATGGAATCTTTCTTATAGATGTATTGTACTTGATTCTACTCATGTGTTGTGAGTGAGGCACTATAAGAACCTTGTGTGTTGACTTTCTCTGTGTTGAATCTTTTTGGGGGTAACAGAAGATGCTGAACAAGGTGAACCTGGGCCACCCAGCACGTACGGTGGCCTACAGCCCTGAGGGGGACATGGTGGCCATCGGCATGAAGAACGGAGAGTTCATTATCCTGCTGGTCACCTCACTCAAGATCTGGGGCAAGAAAAGGGACCGCCGCTCCCCCATCCAAGATATCAGGTGGGGGGATCCCTATAAAGAAATCACTCAGTGCTTATTATGGGGGAAACCTGTCCCAAGTGTACTGAGTATTCTTCTCTGTGTTGGAACAAGTGTCAGAGGACACATTTTCAACTGAACATCTTTCTTCCTCAGGTTCAGTCCAGATTCACGCTACTTGGCAGTGGGCTCCAGTGAGAGTGCGGTTGACTTCTACGATCTAACGCTTGGACCACAACTCAACCGCATTAACTGCTGCAGGGACATCCCCAGCTTTGTCATGCAGATGGACTTCTCTGCAGACAGCTGCTATGTTCAGGTAGGCACAAGATCTGTGTATCTATGATTGTGCAAATGTGTACTAACTCTCCAATATGAAACTCTCACAATATTCAGACTGTATTATTATTTGCTATTACCCAAACAGATATCTACTGGTGCTTACAAGCGGCTGGTGTATGAGGTACCATCTGGGAAGCAGGCCACAGAGCAGGCAGTCATAGACAGGATAACCTGGGCCACATGGACAAGGTGAGTGTGTGTTATGTTAGGGCCATAGTAATCACACTACTGACGTGGCCATATGAAATAATCCATACTAAGGACACAGGAGTTACACCCTGGCCTTTTCTCATTTGGGCAAAAGTTTGTCCTCTCCTCTGTGACCTGGAAACCGATAATTGGTCAAGTGGTCAAAGAGAGTGCCAATTAGTTAGTAGGTTAACGGAAGAGTGTCCTCGCCTCCTCGTTAGCCACCTTTCATCGAGGACAGTCATGTGTATCCTACCTGAGTTCTTTGTGGAAGAGTTTTGATATCTGCCACACCCCGTTTAAAGCAGTTGTTTTCTCGAAGGAGAAAAACATGCAACATTTAAAAACGATATGCTACTTATCCTCACTTTGCATTTATTTTGGGATTCCTTCCCTGTAAACGTCATTTGCCTGTTGATGTGTGAGTAGAGAGTAGAGTCTCATTTAATACAAGCGCATTTTCGTCCATGTTCCTTCTCCTCGCCGCCTTTCCTCGATTACCTTTGACCTTTTTCATAAGGAGGCGAGAGAGGACTGAGGAAAGAGGACACAGTAGTTGAGTAAATTCAAAATTAAGAAAAGGCCCATCATGATCATTGGAGTTACTTCCTGTCTAACGTGTGATGTTTCACTGTCTGGTCAGTGTCCTGGGGGACGAGGTTGTGGGGATCTGGTCCCGTAACACTGACAAAGCAGACGTCACCTGTGCCTGTGTGTCCCACTCTGGCCTGAACATTGTCACAGGCGATGACTTTGGAATGGTAAAGCTGTTTGACTTTCCATGTCCAGAAAAGTTTGTAAGTATAATCTGTATTCTATGATGCTGATTTGTGTCTCTGTGTAAATAAAATATTGAATTCTGGTTGAATTGTACCTTATGAATCCAAGATGGCAGAAATGTATACATTTACAGTTATAGAATATATTTCTTTATTTACGTCACTTACAAAAATGTAATACTGCACATTTTTTATAACTGCTAATACTTGTTGAATGATTACTCATTAATTGTATTATGTTGTACAGTAGTCTACATTATTCACTTTGACTTAAATAAAATAGTAGCTTTCGACATTGATTTGAATGGAGTTATTTATTTTGCTGGTGAACTTCCACTATTGTGTTCCGGGCTTATGTTCGTGGTTTCAATGTGTACCATTCATGTGTCTGTGTGATGTTATTGTGCCTGTGGTTGACCAGGATGACATAATTACAGTGCCACCTAACCTACAGTATGCATCTATTCTAAATTCAGTCTAAATTTAGCTCAGCTACCGGTATTTTGGGGTAGCCATTTTGCTAACACACTTCTTGTTCCCTGCAGGCCAAACATAAACGCTTTCTGGGCCACTCGGCCCACTTGACTAATATTCGCTTCACAAGTGGGGATCGCTTCGTCATTAGTGCTGGCGGGGATGATAGAAGGTAGAACCCCCGTCTCTATTCGTATAATATTCCTCTGAAAGTCTCAATTTACAACATTGTCATTAGTAGTGTTTTTGGTTCATTGCAGCAATTAACAATTAAATAAACATTGTAATGGTGTATGAAATACTGTAGGTTAGTATTAGACTGCTGTCTAACTGTTACAGTAATAAGTGTGTTTTGCGTCTTCCTTTTCGGTGTCCTCTGCAGCCTGTTTGTCTGGAGGTGCGTCCATGCCCCACACTGAGATACATAACTGGAGTGACACATCATCCATCCACCACTGAACCCAGTCCAGGGGGCTGCATGGTCTTTTCCCAGCATGGCTATTCAGAGAGAAGAACCCGCTTCGCTGTGGGGCAAGCATGTCAAAACGGACAACGCACCTGGCAGCTAGTAAACATGACTCACTGCCTCAACACTAGGTGCAATCGTCTGCGTGAGCCTCATTTTCATAAGCCCTGAGGTAGAGGACATTGAGTCACTACCGTTGCAAAATATCCCTCCAAAACATCACATCACAGTTGTAAAACTTCCTTTCATATCACCTGCACATGGTTTTGATGGTCATTGTGGATTGGTGGAGTGTTTCTGTGTCAACGTTCTAAATTGCAGTTTTGCCAGTTAGTACGAGTAAATGTGACTGATGAAAATGCCATTTTTAAAGACTTGTAACAAACTACCTTAGCCTTAATCTACTTGAGTGACTGATGAGGTTTGGAGTGGTTTGATGTTTGTTTTATATCATTTCAGAGGGTTTTTTTGGACTAATTCTAGTTTGTTTTCTTATGTTTAAATTTTTTTTTTTACCAATGATTTAAACTCCTGTGGCCTTCCTCCTGAATGTAACATCCACAGTTACGATCTGGATGTGAGCATGCCAAAGCATACTATGCACTGTACACCCGACCTGGTCACTGTGTTACCCTAATGATTTGTGTATGTGACCGTGTTGTCCACTGGTTGAACCTCAAACCCCCAGCAGTGTGTGACCATGTTGTAGCGATCTTTTAGGTTGTGCTGTAACCCTTCATAACATGCCATGTGTGTGTATACTTGTTTGAGGCTTTGTGTATGTGTGCAATGGGAGTGTATGGCTTATCGAAAGACTATACCTGATTCCCTGTCCAACCAAATTCCTCAGAAAAGGAAAAAGGCTAAAAATGGATGTTTCAATGCACTGTTGCATATTTCCTTTCACCATTTTTCAGTGTGCTGCTATGTTACATTATTAAGAGCATACATATTGATATACAGTGCCTTCAGAAAGTATTCCTACCGCTTGACTTATTCCACATTTTGTTTCATTAATCTGAATTCAAAATTGATTAAATATATGTTTTTTCTCACCCATCTACACACAATAGCCCATAATGATGGTGAAAACATGTTTGTTTTGCATTGTATTGAAAATGTGATACAGAAATATCTAATTTACATAAGTATTCACACCCCTTTGCTATGACACTCCAAATTGAGCTCAGGTGCATCCAATTTCCTTTGATCATTCCTTTGAGCTGTCACTACAACTTGATTGGATTCCACCTGTGGCCAATTCCATTGTTTGGACCTGATTTGGAAAGAAACACATGTCTACATAAGGTCCCATAGTTGACAGAGCATGTCACAGCAGAAACTACCATGAAGTTCAAGGAACTGCCCGTAGAGCGCAGAGATAGAATTGTGATGAGGCATATAACTGGGAAAGGATATAAAACCATTTCTAGGGTGTTGAAAGTTTCCAAGAGCGCAGTGGTCTCCATCATTGGGAAATAAAAAAAATATGGAACTACCCAGACTATGCTTAGAGCTTGCCGTCCGACCAAACTGAGCAACCGGGCAAGAAGGACCTTGGTCAGGGGGGTGACCAAGGACCTTGGTCAGGGACTTTAATGCAGGGAAACTTAAATCGGTTTTACCTCATTTCTACCAGCATGTCACATGTGCAACCAGAGGGGGAAAAAACTCTAGACCACCTTTACTCCACACACAGAGACGCATACAAAGCTCTCCCTCGCCCTCCATTTGAAAAATCTGACCATAATTATATCCTCCTGATTCCTGCTTACAAGCAAAAATTAAAGCAGGAAACACCAGTGACTCGGTCAAAACAAAGTGGTCAGATGAAGCAGATGCTAAACTACAGGACTGTTTTGCTAGCACAGACTGGAATATGTTCTGGGATTCTTCCGATGGCATTGAGGAGTACACCACATCAGTCACTGGCGTTATCAATAATTGCATCGAGGATGTCGTCCCCACAGTGACTGTGCGTACATACCCTAACCAGAAGCCATGAATTACAGGCAACATTCGCACTGAGCTAAAGGTTAGAGCTGCCGCTTTCAAGGTGCAGGACTAACCCAAAAGCTTATAAGAAATCCTGCTATGCCCTCTGACGAACCATCAAACAGGCAAAGTGCCAATATAGGACTAAGATTGAATCGTACTACACCGGCTCCTACGCTCATCGGATGTGGCAGGGCCTGCAAACTATTACAGATTACAAAGGGAAGCACAGCAGCGAGCTGCCCAGTGACACAAGCCTACCAGACGAGCTAAATCACTTCTATGCTTGCTTCGAGGCAAGCAACACTGAGACATGCACGAGAGCATCAGCTGTTCCGGGACGACTGTGTGATCACGCTGTCCGTAGCCGACGTAAGACCATTAAACAGGTCAACATTCACAAGGCCGCTGGGCCAGACGGATTACCAGGACGTGTGCTCCGGGCATGTGCTGACCAACTGGCAGGTGTCTTCACTGACATTTTCAACATGTCCCTGATTGAGTCTGTAATACCAACATGCTTCTAGCAGACCACTATAGTCTAAGAGCACTAAGGTAACCTGCCCAAATGACTACCGATCCATAGCACTCACATCCGTAGCCATGAAGTGCTTTGAAAGGCTGGTAATGGCTCACATTAACACCATTATCCCAGAAACCCTAGACACACTTCAATTTGCATACCGCTCAAACATATAAACAGATGATGCAATCTCTATTGCACTCCACACTGCCCTTTCTCACCTGAACAAAAGGAACACCTACTTGAGAATGTTATTCATTGACTACAGCTCAGCATTCAACACCATAGTGCCCTCAAAGCTCATCACTAAGCTAAGGATCCTGGGACTAAACACCTCCCTCTGCAACTGGATCCTGAACTTCCTGACGGGCCGCCCCCAGGTGGTGAGGGTAGGTAGCAACACATCTGCCACGCTGATCCTCAACACTGGGCCCCTCAGGGGTGCATGTTCAGTCCCCTCCTATACTCCCTGTCCAGGCACGACTGCATGGCCAGGCACGACTCCAACACCATCAAGTTTCCAGACGACACAACAGTGGTAGGCCTGATTACCGACAATGACAAGACAGCCTATGAGGAGGAGGTCAGAGACCTGGCCGGGTGGTACCAGAATAACAACCTATCCCTCAATGTAATCAAGACAAAGATGATTGTGGACTACAGGAAAAGGAGGACCGAGCACGCCCCCATTCTCATCACGGGGCTGTAGTGGAGCAGGTTGAGAGCTTCAAGTTCCTTGGTGTCCACATCACCAACAAACTAGAATGGTCCAAACACATCAAGACATTTGCGAAGAGGGCACGACAAAACCTATTCCCCCTCAGGAGACTGAAAAGATTTGTTATGGGTCCTCAGATCCTCAAAAGTTTCTACAGCTGCAACATTGAGAGCATCCCGACTGGTTGCATCACTGCCTGGTACGGCAACTGCTCGGCCTCCGACCGCAAGGCACTACAGAGGGTAGTGCGTACATCCCAGTACATCACTGGGGCTAAGCTGTCTGCCATCCAGGACCTCTATACCAGGCGGTGTCAGAGGAAGGCCCTATAAATGTTCAAAGACCCCAGTCATAGACTGTTCTCTCTGCTATCGCATGGCAAGCGGTATCGGAGTGCCGCTTGCTAGGACCAAAAGGCTTCTCAACAGCTTTTACCCCCACGCCATAAGACTCCTGAACAGGTAATCAAATGGCTACCTTCCCCCACCAACCCTTTACGCTGCTGCTACTCTTTGTTTATCATCTATGCATAGTCACTTTAACTATACATTCACGTACATATTAATTAGCCCGACTAACCGGTGCCCCCGCACATTAACTATACGGACTATTTGCATTGTGTCCTGCCACCCCCCCAACCGCCAACCCCTTCTTTTACTCTGCTGCTACTCTCTGTTGATCATCTATGCATAGTAACTTTAACTATATCTACATGTGCATATTACCTCAATTAGCCCGACTAACTTGTGCCCCCGCACATTGACTCTGTACCGGTACCACCTGTATATAGCCTCACTACTGTTATTTTCACTGTCATTTTACTGTTTTTTTATTTTGTATTTCTTTACTTATCTATTGTTAACCTAAACCTATTTTTTTGTTTTAAAATTATACTGTTGGTTAGGGCTTGTACTTACAAGTAAGCATTTCACTGTAACCTGTTGTATTCAGCGCACGTGACAAATAAACTTTGATTTGATTTGACCAAGAACCCAATGATCAATCTGACAGAACTACAGAGTTCATTGGCTGAGATGGGAGAACCCATCAGAAGGACAGCAGTCTCTACAGCACTTCACCAATCTGGGATTTATGACAGTGGCCAGATGAAAGCCAAAAAAGGCACATGACCAAGCGCCTGGAGTTTGCAAAGAGGCACGTGAAAGACTGAGAGCATAAGGCAAAATATTATGTGGTCTGATGATACGAAAATGTAACTCTTAGGCCTGAATGCAAATCACTATGTCTGGAGAAAACCAGGCACAGCTCAACACCCTTCTAGCACCATCCCTACCGTGAAGAACAGTGGTGGCAGCATCATGCTATGGGAATGCTTTTCAGTAGCAGCGACTGGGAGACTGGTAAGGATAGAGGGAACAATGAATGGAGCCAAATGCAGGCAAATCCTTGATGAGAACCTGCTTCAGAGTGCAAACAACCTTAGACTGAGGCAAAGATTTATGTTCCAACAGGACTATGACCTCAAGCATACAGCCAAAGCAACGCTGGAATGGCTTCAGAACAAGAATGTGAAAGTCCTTGTGGCATAGTCAAAACCCACACTTGAATCCCATTGAAAATCTGTGGAAAGACTTGAAGATTGGTGTTCACTGCTGCTCCCCATCTAATTTAAGAGCTTGAGAAAATCTGCAAAGAAGAATGGGAGAAAATCCACAAATCTAGATGTGCAAAGCTGATACAGACGTACCAAAGACGACTCAAAAATATAATCGCCACCAAAGGTGCTTCTACAAAGTGTTGACTCAGGGGTGTGAAAACTTATGTCAATTAGATATTTCTGTATTTAATTTTCAATACATTTAAAAACATGTTTTCACTTTGTCATTATGTGTAGATGGGTGAGAAAATAATAAATGTAATACATTTTTAATTCTGGCTGGAACACAACAAAATCTGGAATAAGTCAAGGGGTCTGAATACGTTCTGTAGGCACTGTATGTTTAAAAGTGAGTGGCTATTTTTACAAGGATATAGGTGTATGTTTCTTGTAACCAGATATGATATAACTAACAGAGTCAATTGAAAATATGAAATGTGTAGAATGTTTTCCCTCTTGTTTTAATTATGTTGTTAAATAGATGACATGTTTACTGCATATTTGATTTACATTACATCAATGTAAATATAGTTTGTAAATATTATTTTGTATATTTTTTGTGAAATGTTTCTTAAATCACATTTTAATAAAGAAAATGTATAGACAACAACATAAGTTCTTTATCAGGCAGAGGGTACTAACTCAACCAAAAAGGTATATCAATCCAGTAACTATTTGCATACAGCCAGTGATCTAAGCTATGTAAATTTGACGGTTTGGTGAGCTAATAATAAACTGTTGAGATGATAGCCTGTTCAGAACAAATAATTCCCAAAAATGTTGATGTTCCAAAACAGAGAAGAGTATTTAAAATGGCAATGCTCTAATGGTAGTTGCAGGGGTTAAAGCAACAACAACAAAATCCCATGACTAAAACTGTCGATCTCAGATGGATTGTTTGAGGGGCCAAGTTAACTTCCCCTTTCATGTAAAAAGTCATGACCATCATGATTTTAGGGAAAGATGATCATTTTGTACATGTATTAAACTGTGAGTTTGACCAATTCCTCTTTTTTAATATTTTTAATATAAAAACATTGAAAACATTTATAAACAAATCCATATGATGGAAATCCGTCGCAGTGATGGAGAACTTGAACTCCTGTACTGTAGTTACCTAGTGCTGATTGATAGACATATCTGTGATTGACTGTCCACACTTCCTAGCTACTCAATCATCATCATGACATAATCAGAAAGCTCCCAATTCAATGGGTAAATACACTAAACAAAAACATAAACACAACATGAAACAATTTCAAAGATTTTACAGAGTTAAAGTTCATATAAGGAAATCAGTCAATTCAAATGAATTCATTAGGCCCCAATCTATGGATTTCACATGACTGGGAATACAGATATGAATCTGTTGGTTAGATACCTTAAAAAAAAGGTGGGGTGTGGATCAGAAAATCTGTCAGTATCTGGTGTGAATACCATTTGCATCATGCAAAACTACAAATCCCTGCAAGGTCCTGCACATCATCTCTAGCTAACACTTTTGCTAACAGGTATTGTGTCAATTTAAAACTAGCACAAGATAGTTCACATAATTGTCAATTTAAAGACATTTTGCCAATTTATTCATTATTACATTTAACTAACATTAGATAGTTAATCCAGAGATTCTTACCTTTGCCTCGATTCGACAGTCTCGTCCAGATCATCATGGCATTTGTATTTCTTTATCATAACCATATTAGCAGCTCATTTGCATTTCATTTTTGCGGGGTTAATCCAGGCAAATATATTGATAAATAACCTTGTCCTAGTGGGATTTACAGTTATCAAAACGTCATGAGGGTAAGCCTACATGAAACACAGCCCTTATTTTAAGTGTTTCTAAAATCCCCTATGGGAAAAATTAATGGTGGAAAAACAATTGGAACCATTTCCCTGTTTGACCGCTAGGTTTTATGGGTATTATGACTCATACTGTGGTACTCTATGACCAGTTTACATACACAAGCATAAATTTGATCCCAAATAAAAAAGCCATGTAACATCCTTTTAACACGTTTTATTGTTAGAGATATGAAACCATTCTTTACATATACAAACACATCTAGGTACAGGATACACTCTTGCGCATTCAAACCACTCCAAAGCATAGTCTTCATTTAGTATAAATGTATAATGAATCAATAAGACAGTTTTTTATATTGTAGTGAAATGTAACACTTGAAAACCAATCCATCTCTTCGTATCCAAGAAAATCTCAGATTCTCATCCACTTAGTTTAATTTGTAACCAAGCATACTGTACCTAAAGATACACCAGTCTGTCAATGTTTTTAGTTGCTGAGTTGCTACAAGGATCGTCTGTGAATTGTGTAATAACTTATGCAACCATGAGAACACGGTCTCTGACTATATAATTTGATGACTTAGTGAGGGATGTAGGGGATGAGGGTTTGAGAGCTGAAAGCCTCAGGCCGAGACTCCTAACTTGACTGAGAAGGAGGTTCCGCAGGAGCAGCCGTGGTCTGCCTGGGGGTTCTTCAGCATCTGGAAGGAGGAGCGGATCAGCTCCTGAGTATAGTCCAGTGTCGAGCCTTTCACAAACTCCAGGCTATCTTGGTCCACAATGATCCCTACCCCTCCCTGCTCAAAAACCCTGAGAGAAAAAAATGGGGTGCAGTGGAAAGAGTTTAGAATGGATTAAAAAAGGGGCATTCGAAGGGATTGAGGACAGAGAGATAGCACGTAACACAGTGTAATGATCAGATATACAAACCCACAGACAGTGTGGTGAAGAAAGCGCAACAGCGCCTCTTCAACCTCAGGACGCTGAAGAAATTTGGCTTGTCACCTAAAACCCTCACAAACTTTTACAGATGCACAATTGAGAGCATCCTGTCAGGCTGTATCACCGCCTGGTACGGCAACTGCACCGCCCACAACCGCAAGGCTCTCCAGAGGGTAGTGCAGTCTGCACAACGCATCACCGGGGGCAAACTATCTGCCTTCCAGGACACCAACAGCACCCGATGTCACAGGAATGGCAAAAAGATCAAGGACAACAACCACCCAAGCCCCTGCCTGTTCACCACACTAACATCCAGAAGGCAAGGTCAGAACAGGTGACTCAAAGCTGGGACCGAGAGACTGAAAAACAGCTTCTATTTCAAGGCCATCAGACTGTTAAACAGCCATCACTAACACAGAGAGGCTGCTGCCTACATACAGACTTGAAATCATTGGCCACTTTAATAAATGGATCACTAGCCACTTTAATAATTCTACTTTAATAATGTTGACATACCTTGCATCACTCATATGTATATACTGTATTTTATACCATCTATTGCATCTTGCCTATGCCACTCTGTCATTGCCCATCCATATATGTATATATTCTTATTCCATTCCTTTACTTAGACTTGTGTGAATTAGGTAGTTGTTGTGGAATTGTTAGATTACATGTTAGATATTGCTGCACTGTTGGAACTAGAAGCACAAGCATTTCGCTACACTCACAATAACATCTGCTAACCATGTGTATGTGACCAATAAAATTTGATTTGATTTGAGATAATGATTGTGTTAGCACAAATAATTGTGTTACTGCTGCATGCCATTCAACACATTAAATAGTTCATTCATAATGAGTTCTTCTTGAATGATTACAGAGGGACAATCAATCAATGACAATTACCTGTCATCCTCGTTCCTAGTACTGTCAACGATAAACTTGTACTGGAACCCAGAGCAGCCTCCCCCTTCCACCTGTATTCTCAGGTACTCTCCCTTATCCATGATTTCTTCTAGCCTCTTAACAACACACAGAGAAGAGGGTAATTATGTCAGTCCTTGACATTGTGGAGTGTCCTTGTATCACTTGATCATCCACCACAGTGTTGATGAAAGGGAAAGTGAGTGAGAAAAACAGTAGAACTTTACAGCCCACACATATGGGAATTATTTCAAATGAGAAGTTACATTATATATATTGTACATGACGTGTAAGCAATTTGAGTGAATAATTGCCCTAACCTGAACACATGATGCACTGAGGTATACTTTCTCTTCAACTGGACTGGACTCTGCTGGTTCCTCTTCGGCTGATGTGCTGCTTAATCGAGAGAAATCTGTGTAGAGGGGTTGTGACCTTTGGGGACATCTCAGTAATATCGGTTGGCCCACATTGGTGACAAGGGGAGCAGAGGCCCTAAAATAAATACAATTATTCAGTCAAATCAGAGTACCAAAGATGCTCAAGACATACACATCACTCACTTTGAATATACACCACATGACCAAAGGTATGTGTACACCTGCTCGTCAAACATCTCATTCTAAAATCATGCCCATTCAGTCACAAGAGCATTAGTGAGGTCGGGCACTGATGTTGGCTCGCAGTCAGGGTTCCAATTTATCCCAAAGGTGTTTGGCAGGGTTGCGGTCAGGGCTCTGTGCAGGCCAGTCAAGTTCTTCCACACCGATCTCGACAAACCATTTCTGTATGGACCTTGCTTTGTGCACGGGGGCATTGTCATGCTGAGACAGGAAAGGGCCTTCCCCAAACTGTTTCCATAAAGTTGGAAGCACATAATCATCTAGAATGTCACTGTATGCTGTAGTGTTAATATTTCCCTTCACTGGAACTAAGGGGCCTAGCCCAAATCATGAAAAACAGCCCGAGACCATTATTCCTCTTCCACCAAACTTTACAGTTGGCATTATCCATTCGGGCAGGGGGCGTTCTCCTGGCATCTGCCAAACCCAGATTTGTCCATTGGACTGCCAGATGGTGAAGCGGGATTCATCACTTCAGAGAACGTGTTTCCACTGCTCCATAGTACAATTGCGGTGAGCTTTACACCACTCCAGCCGACGCTTCCATGGCTGCTCATTTTATGAAGCTCCCGACGAACATTTCTTGTGCTGATGTTGCTTCCAGGGCAGTTTGGAACTCGGTAGTGAGTGTTGCAACAGAGGACAGCACTCGGGGTTCCCATTCTGTGAGCTTGTGTGGCCTACCACTTCGCGGCTCCGTTGTTGTTGCTCCTATTGTTGCTCTTAGACGTTTCCACTTCAGAATAACAGCACTTACAGTTGACCTGGGCAGATCTAGCAGGGCAACATTTTTACGAACTGACTTGTTGGAAAGGTGGCATCCTATGACGGTGCCACGTTGAAAGTCACTGAGCTCTTCAGTAAGGCCATTCTACTGCCAATATCTGTATATGGAGACTGCATGGCTATGTGCTCAAATCTTATAAACCTGTCAGCAACAGGTGTGGCTGAAATAGCCAAATCCACTCATTATATATAGCGTAGTTAGTTACAATTTCTTCATCCAAATAAAAACTATTCAACTAGTTAATGCTGACCAACTAAGTACAAATTAATGCAACTCTATGCCTATACTACGGACATATAAGGCCTAACGTTAGACTGACAGCAGTGCAGTCTACTAGTTACTACTACTTATGCCTCGATCACACCGATAGTGTCATGGCATTTTGGTACACCAGAAGTACATTAATTTCCAATGGAACCCTTATGCGTCAAACTGTATGCTTGACAGAAATGGTAGCAGAAGGTGAATGTTTAACTTTTGTTGCACACATATCCAGATGATGCTGCGTACCATTTTTCACAAAGACGCTATCGGTGTGATCGAGGCGTTCGCTGCAGGGAAGGGGTGGCAGGTAGCCTAGTGGTTAGAGCGTTGGGCCAGTAACTGGAAGGTTGCTGGATCAAATGCCCGAGCTAACAAGTTAAAAATCTGTTGTTCTGCCCCTGAACAAGGCAGTTAACCCACTGTTCCCTGGTAGGCTGTCATTGCAAATAAGAATATGTTCTTAACTGACTTGCCTAGTTAAATAAAGGTAAAAAAAATAAATTAAAAGAGCGTCTGTGCAAAATTCTACGCTTACAGTTTGACGCATATGTTGATAAATCCAATGTAGGTACCACATAGAACGCAATACTACAAAGCAAACACAGCATTCTATTGGAAATTAATGTCATTCTGATGTACCAAAATGTGAAAACACTGTCAGTGTGATCGAGGCGTTACCCCTTGATCACACCAATAGAGTTTTGAGCAAAATAATACGCAGCATCATCAGAAGTTCAACATTCACCTTCTGCTACCATTTCTGTCAAGCCGTCTACACATACGTTGGATACATCCAACATAGGAACCACATAACACACTGCAACTGCTCTTGCGAGGCAAACGCAGCATTCCATTGGAAATTCATGTATTTCCGGAGTACCAAAATGCGATAACACTGTTGGTGTGATCGAGGCATTAGCTTTGGAACACAACCTGTCTGTTGGTTAGTATTGTGGTAAGTTTTTTTTCCATCGCCACCCACCAGAACGATGCACAACTCTGGGAGTCCAACCTGTTTCCCAAAGCCTATAGCGATGGGTCCAGCCTTGGGGTCATGCATAAAGGCTCAGTGGATCATGAGAGCTGGCTCGACCCATGTGTAGCTAGATCAAGACACACAACGTTGACTAAGTCCAAAGTATTTGTCTGATTAGATGATAGGACAATGTTTTATTAACAGCAATCAAACTTTTACGTAGCTAACGTTAGATGACGAAAGCTTGATTGACCCAAAATGATAACCAATGCTGTAATGTTAAAAGAGCGGAATGGACAGAATTCAGTTGTTTATATGCCTTCTTAAACAATTCCCTTATATTTCAATACCCATAGAATTGCTTATTGTATACCTAGCAAGGGTCCATGCTCCTGTCTTTGTCGCACTCAACATAGCTCCTCGAAGAACGAATGACATCTTCCGTAACACTGTAGCTAGAAAGCCCACCCCCAACATGGAGAACTGCGGCGTTAGATCAAGAGACGAAAAACGATTGGTCATGACGTCATAAGAAACGCCTACCGTGCAATATATAAAATATCTGATTCGTTACTTTCAACGCCAGTCAGCGGACCTTGTAGATTCGCGACAGTTTCCTGTGACAAGGAGCGTCTGTGAGCCTGCACCTGAAGCAAAGATTTTTTTTATAAGTAACCCAAGATAGACCAGAGCCTGTCGTTTCTAATGGGAGAAAATGAATTATCGTGGGCAGAACAAGCAAGGAGGTGGGCAGAGTCAAGAACGAGCTAGTGAGATCCTGTTGTCGCGTTCTAGCATTTATTTGCATATTTCTGTTAGGGAATACCTACTCTGCGCAGTGCGCGTGTGCAGTAACGCAATTCGCCCTTGCACTCCTTCTAAACAACGCACTTTTTAGAAACGTTGACAAAGGGTAGTCTACAAAACACAGATTCCAGTTTTGGCAACAAAGAAACTGTATGGGTGATAAAATGTTTCATCGATGAGAAAATGTGCAGAATTTCGGCCAAAATCCATATCGCTCAATCTTCTCCCACTGCCGGCAACTAGGGCTTCCTCTCATCACCATATTTGGTAGTGAGTGGAAACGCCAACCAGATGCTGGCTGGAATGCTTCATATTAATACATCCGGTGAAATATCTGGCTTATTGTTCTATCTGTGCCTGAAGGACGCAAGCGGTATGTATTAAAAAGTTGTTTTGTTCGCCTAATATATATTTTTCACAACTTATTATATCGGTGTATATTCAAACGAAGATAGAACGGTAGTTAACAAGTGAATGTTGGATTGATGGATTTGTTACTGTAGACCAGGGGTTGCCAAACTTTTTTTTCGTCCACGACCCCATTTGGATATCTGAAAATTCTCGAGACCCCAACCAGCCAATGTTTACATTTGGGGGGGGGGCTATGGCAGGCAATTGCAAAACATTCTAACAGTAGAAAATAGTAAAAATAAAGAAAAATCCTGGAATGAGTAGGTGTGTCCACACGTTTAAATGATACTGTATATATATACCATTCAAAATTTTGGAGTCACATTTTCTGTCCATTAAAATAACATCAAATTGATCAGAAATACAGTGTAGACATTGTTAATGTTGTAAATTACTGTTGTAGCTGGAAACGGCTGATTTTTAATGGAATATCTACATAGGCGTACAGAGGCCCATTATCAGCAACCATCACTCTTGTGTTCCAATGGCACGTTGTGTTAGCTAATCCAAGTTTATAATTTTAAAAGGCTAATTTATCATTAGAAAACCCTTTTGCAATTATGTTAGCACAGCTGAAAACTGTTGTACTGATTTAAAGAAACAATAAAACTGGCCTTCTTTAGACTAGTTGAATATCTGGAGCCTCAGCATTTGTGGGTTCGATTACAGGCTCAAAATGGCCAGAAACAAAGAACTTTCTTCTGAAACTCGTCAGTCTATTCTTGTTCTGAGAAATTAAGGTGAGAAATTGCCAAGAAACTGAATATCTCGTACAACGTTGTGTACTACTCCCTTCACAGAACAGCGCAAACTGGCTCTAACCAGAATAGAAAGAGGAGTGGGAGGCCCCGGTGCACAACTGAGCAGGAGGACAAGTACATTAGTGTCTAGTTTATGAAACAGACGCCTTACAAGTCCTCAACTGGCAGCTTCCTTAAATAGTACCCGCAAAACACCGGTCTCAATGTCAACATTGAAGAGGCGACTCTGGGATGCTGGCTTTCTAGGCAGAGTTGCAAAGAAAAAGCCATATCTCAGAATGGCCAATAAAAAGACAAGATTAAGATGGGTAAAAGAACAGAGACTGGACAGAGGAACTCTGCCTAGAAGGCCAGCATCCCAGAGATATTTCTGTATTCTTATTTTCAATACATCAATACATTTGTAAAAATGTCTAAAACATGTTTTCACTTTGTCATTATGGGGTATTGGGTGTAGATAGGTGTTTTTTATTTAATCAATTTTGAATTCAGGCTGTAACACAGATTGAGGATTTTTATTTATTTAATCAATGTTAGAATAAGGCTGTAACGTAACAAAATGAATACTTGTATGTATGTATGAATACTTTCTGAAGTGTTTTCGGAAAGTATTCAGACCACTTGACTTTTTAAACATTTTGTTACGTTGCAGCCTTATTCTAACATTGATTAAATAAAAAAATGTTGCTCATCAATCTACACACAATGCCAAATTTATACATTTTTAAAAACAGAAATACCTTATGTAAATAAGTATTCAGACCCTTTGCTATGAGACTCGAAATTGAGCTCAGGTGCATCCTGTTTCCATTGATCATCCTTGTTGATGTTTCTCCAACTTGATTGGATCCACCAGTGGTAAATTCAATTGATTGGACATGATTTGGAAAGGCACACACCTGTCTATATAAGGTCCCACCGTTGGCAGTGCATGTCAGGGCAAAAACCAAGCCATTAGGTCGAAAGAATTGTCCGTAGAGCTCAGAGATAGGATTGTGTCGAGGCGCAGATCTGGAGAAGGGTACCAAAAAATGTCTGCAGCATTGTAGGTACCCAAGAACATAGTGGCCTCCATCATTCTTCTTTTTTTTTAAACATTTAATATATTTTATTTTAAAGGATTTTCTTTTGCAATTTTGTACAAAACAAAAGCACACACGGAAAAAAAATAGTAATAAAATAAAAATACAGCTGCTGGTATTGCTTAGGTAAGACATGGGACAAGAATAGAGCAACAATGAGTCACAACAACAGTAAGTGATCCTAGTCAGTTTTCAGTCAGTCTTTGTCCAGAAACAGAACCCAAACCTTGAGATATCTGCTGGAGGAGTTGGTCCTAAAAAAACAAATATTTTCCAAGTTAATGGTGTTAATCATTTTGCTAGCCATCTACTGAAGCAATGGGTGTGGGTTACTTCCATTCTGTGAGGATCATTTTTTTTAGCAGCCACCATTCCGAACATCAGAGCCTGTGGTTCCTCATAGGTCGATCTTAGAACTGACTCTGAACAGCCAAAGAGAGTGAGTTCTGCTTCAGGGTCAGGCCCTCTCATATAACTTTGAGTACCAATCAAAGATGTTCCTCCAATAATTATTGAGTATGGGGCAGAGCCAAAAAAGATGAGTTAAGGAACCCTCTGAGGCTTTACACCTGTCACAGTGGGGAGACCTGGGGGTAAATTCTATGTCATTTGGTTTTGGAGTAATGAAGTCTATGCACGACTTTGTATTGTATTAAATGATATCTGGCATTGATGGAACAGGAGGGAATTCTTGACAGGGCTTCTCCCCATAGATCGTCTGAGATCGCAATATTTAACTCTTTACCCCAGGTCTCCTTGAGATGGCTAGTAGAGGCCTCTGTGTAGTTGGAGAAAAAGGAGACAAGGTGAGATGAGGTGTTTTGAATTGGGAGGGCGCTGTAACAAGTCATAAAACGAATGTTGTACAGGGAGGGTGTCAGCATTTTGAATTTCCCCTTTGATATAGTGCCTGACTTGTAAGTAACAGAAAAAATGTGAATGGGAGAGATTTAATTTATTCTAATTGGATGAATGATACTAATTGCTTATCTATGTAGAAGTCTTCCATTGTGGCCAGTCCCTTCTCCCTCCATTCAAGAAACACCTTATCAGACCGAGATGAAACAAAATAATGATTAAAGCATATCGGGGTGTATCAGAGGTATCAGGCACCTTACAAACATGGTTAATCTGGTTTAAAATTGTAGTATGATCTAAAATAAGGACGCGCGACAACAAGGTTCTAGCTCCAGCCTGTTTATTAACCTAACCCTCGCATGTCCTACATAGGTACGGATACCCCCAAGGGACATTCTACTACATCTTCCCCTCCCATGAACAAGAACTCAACATGCATAACCACTGAAGCATAACTGAAATGCCATTTGGAAACCAGTATTATTCTCTAATATGCTACTTCCCATCCTGAAACAGTATGAAAGCATTAAATCACACAGTATGAACATTAACTTAGGTACAGTCTCTTTTTGCTGGGTATGGTCCCAACAGTATGTTTTCTCTTCACGTAACATAGTCTTTCAGCCACTCTGGTGGCTTCACATCCCTTTTTGGGCGCGCTTGTGGCTCTGTGAGCATTCTCTCTCCTTCACCCTCTTTTTGTGCATTTTCTGTGGCCTCAGTCTGTGTGGCTGGTAGATCTGGAAGAGCTCTGAGGTGTGTTTTGTTCCTTCGTACCTCTTCTGAGCCTGTGTCCACCACATAGGAGCGTGGGGCAACCGCTTTCCTCAGCACTATTGCTGGTGTCTTTGAGTTTGTAATCCACACACATTGACCTTCGGTCAGCTCTGGCCTCTCCTTAGCACGGTGTGTCCGATTAAAGTCTCCAGTTTGCGTTTGTTTCAGCCGTTTGTCCCTCTCAGCGAAGGCCTTCCTGTTAGGCCATCGGGGTTTAAGCTGAGCCGGCGAGACAGGCAATGGGGAACGCAGCCTTCTGCCCATCAGGAGCTCGGCAGGCGACGGCCCATGATGCAGTGGTGTAACTCTGTAAGCTAACAGAGCCCTGTATGGATCCTTGTTCTTTTTCAGCAGTCCCTTGACTGTTTTCACAGCTCTCTCTGCCTCACCATTACTCTGTGCATGGTAGGGGCTACTGGTCACATGTATGAAGTCATATTCTGCGGCAAAAGCAGAAAAGGAGCTCGCAGAGAACTGGGGAGTGTTATCTGTAACCAGGACCTCAGCGACCCCTTGCCTGGAATTTTTTTTACTTTAATCCATTGATAACACCAGCTGATGTGGTTATAGGTGTCTTTGCTATTTCAATGTATCTTGAGTAGTAATCTACCACTAGCAGATAAGTGTCATTTTTCCAATAGAACATATCCGCCCCTACCTTTTGCCATGGCCGTTTTGGCAGCTCCGTTGCCATCATTGGCTCCGGATGACAAGGTTGACATTTTGTACAGACCTCACACTGGGCCACCAGCTTGGCAATCTGAGTACTCAGACCAAGCCACCACACTGACTGTTGAGCCCTCAGTCTGCATTTGGTTATCCCCATGTGTCCATCATGCACTCTGTCTAGCATTTCTGGTTGTAGAGTCTCTGGGATAACTATCCGTTGTCCTTTCATGAGAAGGTCTCCATTACAGTGGAAGTCACTTTGGTGCACCCAATAGGGCTTCAGCAGTTGAGGCAGTTCCTCCTGCCTGGGCCATCCCTTTTTGCACTGCTGCACTCTGTTGGCAGATGTAGTCTCGTTGTTGCTCCTCTGCAATCTGCTGCAGTTTGGTCTGAGATGCAGGTAGACTGTCCCTTATTGCATTAATGGACACCTGTACCTCACCCTCTAGACATTGCTCCTCCTCTGATAATGGACGTTTAATTGGGGCCCTGGAGAGTGCATCCGCTGTGATCAGTGCCTTCCCTGGCACATACACCATCTTGTAGGTGAACCTCAGTAATCTGAGGCGGAAGCTCAGAACTCTGGGAGGCAAGTCGTCCAGTGCTTTTGTCCCTAACAGAACCAACAGTGGTTTGTGGTCAGTCTCTGCCGTAAACTGCAGGCCAATAAGGTATTGGCTGAGCCTTTCACATGCCCATGTGATAGCCAACGCCTCCTTCTCCACTTGAGCATATCTTTGCTCTGTGTCGGATAAGCTTCGGGAGATGTATGCTATTGGACGCCACTCCATGTTGTCCTGCATCTGTGTGAGGACCGCCCCTAGCCCAAAGGATGATGCATCTGCTGATACTTTTGTCTTAGCGTGGGGACGGTACTGGGCCAGCACTCTCTGTGAGGCCAGATCTCCTTTGATTTTGTCAAACGCTACCTGTTGCATGTGACCCCATGACCAGTCATTCTCTTTGGCTAGTAAGTCTCTCAGAGGTTTGGTTGTATCTGAGAACTGTGGGAGGAACTTACC
Source organism: Salvelinus namaycush (assembly GCF_016432855.1). Taxonomy (NCBI): domain Eukaryota; kingdom Metazoa; phylum Chordata; class Actinopteri; order Salmoniformes; family Salmonidae; genus Salvelinus; species Salvelinus namaycush. Next base: position 25,388,228 of record NC_052334.1, on the reverse strand, counting down.
CACATATGTGGCCATGCCTAAGAAGGTCCTGACTTCAGCCACATTCTGGGGTCTGGGCATATCTGTGATGGCGCTGATCTTCTCTGGGTCCGGCTCAATTCCAGCTGCACTGATTTTGTGTCCCAAGAACAAGACCTCTGATTGTGCAAAAGTGCATTTTTCATTGAGTGTCAGGCCAGTCTCCTGGAGTCGGGTCAGAACTGCTGTGAGCCTTACATCATGTTCTTCTTTGTCCCTTCCGCACACGAGCACATCGTCCGCGTGGACTATGACGCCACTCAGCCCATCCAATAGCTGGAACATGCGTCTTTGGAAATGCTCAGGACCGGAAGCGGTTCCAAATGGCAAAACATTAAAACAGTAACGGCCAAACGGTGTTATAAACGTTGTGAGTGCCCTACTCTCTGATGACAGCGGTATCTGCCAGAAACCTGAGCGGGCATCCAGCTTTGTGAAGACTTGTGAGCCATCCAACTGAGCCAGTGACTGCTCCACTGATGGTAAGATGTGTCTCTATCTGCAGAGTGCCTCATTCAATTTAGTCATGTCCACACAGATCCTTATTTCCCCATTGGCTTTTGGGACCACCACCATCCCTGCACACCAGTCTGTGGGACTCTCTATTTTAGACACCGCCCCAATTTCTTCCATCCTCCCCAACTCTTCCTTTACTCTGGCCAATAAAGGGATAGGTACCCGGCGGGGGTGGTAAGGGCATAGGGGACAGCATCCTCTTTCAGGCGGATTTTGTAGTCACCTTCTATCCTTCCTAGACCAGAAAACCCTTTTGGGAATTTCTTTTTGAAAACCTCACCTGGGTCCTCCAGTTCGCTCACTCTCTCAATGAGTTGCAATGCTTCAATTGCTGGCAGCCCCAGCAACGGTCTGGCTAGAGAGTCAATGACGAAGACAGGCTGGATGGCACTTTTGTCTTTACTCTCCAGTTTAATCACCAAGTGCCCTACCACTGGTAAAATCTTATTACTGGGCCCGTACAGTTTTTTGTTTGTAGAGAGCAAAGGGCCATCTCTGCTATAGCTATACAGCCTAGTTGGGATAGCTGTCACTGCTGCCCCAGTGCCTAGTTTAAATGACACAACCTCCCCATTGAGTTTAATGTCTGAATGCCAGCCAGCATTGTTTTCCTTTACTTCTCCCAGAAAGATGCTGTCCTTCTGTACCTCCTCTGAGACCTCATGCATTTGCTTTAATCGACAGACAGCTGAAAAGTGTCCTCTCCTGTGACATTTCCTGCATTCCGCATCCTTTGCTGGGCAATCTTTCCATCTGTGGAAAGGGGATTTCCCACATTTGCGACAAACACTTGAACTAGCTACTGGTGCTGTCTGTGATTGTTTTCTCCACGTCTGTCTCTGTTCTGTGTTCCCCTCCGTTTTTTTTTAGCTCTGTATGAAAATGCATGTATTTCCTCACTCTCTTCGCTCTGCAAGGAGCTGCTGTCGCGCAGTATCGTCTGCTGTCTTTTTACTGTCTCACTCTGCCTAACCTGGTTTACCGCTTTGGACAAGGTAAACTGGGAATTCAACTGTAACTTTTCAGAAAGTGATATTTCTTATTCCGACTACAATCCGATCTCGGATCAGCTCTTCCCTGAGCGCGCCAAACTGACAATGTTCTGCTAGTTTGTGAACAGCTGTGATAAAACTGTCGGTGGTTTCACCCTGCTCCTGTTTGCGCATATTAAACCTAGCTCTCTCAAAAATAATGTTGTGTGTCCCTACAAAATGCGTTTCAAAACAGTCTTTAACGGCACTGTAGTTAAGTTTCTCTTCCTCGGTCAACGTTGAAGCATTTAATATATCCTCGGCTTCATCACCCATAGAGTAGATCAGTGTATTAACTTGAAATGCCTCGTTTTTCACGTTTAAGCCTGATGCTACCCTGTACCTTTCAAAAGGGCCTGATCCATTTCGGCCAGTTTTGAATGTGCATACAAACCAAATTCTCCGGGGGACTAATGCGAAATCCGTCAGCACTAGCCACTGGCCTGTCCGTGTTTGCGCCAGAGTCCGTTGAACTTGGAGTCGCAAACCCTGAAATCCCGCCAGCTTCTTCCTCTTGCAAACATGTTGCTTAGCAGTAACTTAGTCATTGCTCGTTAGCTAGCAAAATAATGATATGCGCTGTTTTATCTCCAACACTGTGCCCTCCCTGCTTTGAAACAGCCTGAATGTATGATTTACTTGGTACGTCCTTCACGTTTATGTGAATTTTAAAACTACTTCTGACACCATGTAGTATGATCTAAAATAATATCTCAAAGCAAAGTTGTTGCCTGTCAGTTTGTATGGAATATGGAACTCTGCTTTGGAGAAAAGCAAGACTGGAAGAGAGGAGTTTGTGATAGACTTGAGTTCCATATTTAGCCACAGGGGGGCAACAGTGTCCAATTTATCAGGGAAACCCAGTTGCCAATACGGTAATGCCCTGGTGTTTGCAGCCCAGTAATAATGCTTAAAGATGGGTAGGCCTAAGTCGCCACTTTCCTTGGGCTTTTTTAAGTGGGCTTTACGAATACGGTGTTTTTTGTAACCTTAGACAAATGACAAGATTGTCCAGTCCAAAGTCTTAAAAAATTATGAGGTAAGAAAAATTGGGAGATTCTGGCATAGATAAAGGAACCTGGGGGGAGAAACCATTTCTATGGCATTTGTGCGCCCCATCATAGAAAGAGGCAATATTCTCCAGCTCTCTGTTTTGTTTTAGCTTTGCAACCAGTTCACTGTAGTTTAGCTTGAAGATGAGATTTGGATTTTTAGTCCCAGGTAAATTAAGTGGTCATGCACCACTTTAAATAGTATCCTCTCTAGCTCACTTGTTGTCAAATTATCTGCGATACACATGAGATCACCTTTTCCCCAATGTATTGAATAGCCAGATAGTTTGCGAAATTAATTGATTAAGTCTAGTAGTTTAGGGACAGAGGCTACTGGGTCGGAGAGGTATAAAAGTACATCGTCTGCATATAACGAAATGCGGCTTTCTATGTTTCCTACTTTCAGACCTTGGATATTAGGATGATCCCTTATTTGTATCGCCAGGGGTTCAAGGGCGACAGCGAAGAGCAGAGAACTGAGTGTGTACCCCTGTAGGACAGATCTATGTAGTTCAAAGGGACTGGATGTGTCGCTGTTGGTCAGAATAGCGGATGTTGGGCAGGCGTAGAGCATTTTGACCTAGGTGATAAATGAGTCGCCAAATATAGTAAGTGCTTCAAACATATGACCATTCTATTTGGTCAAACGCTTTTTGAGCATCTAGCGATATAACAGCCGCCTTGGAGCCCCTCCCCTGATTTGCAATAAGAATGTTCAGCAGCCTGCGCACATTAGAAAAACAGAACTTGCCGGGGATATACCGTCTGATCCAAGGAATAATGGTTGTTACATGTTTGTTCAACCTATTAGCAAGCACTTGTCATATTTTTTTAAATCGAAATTAAGCAATGCTATCGGTCTATAATTTGCAGGATCTGTTGCCTCTGCCTTTTTTTAACAGACGGCAAATATTGGCTTCATACAATGATTTCGGCAAAATATTATTTTCTGTTGAATCCGTGATCATCCTGAGTAAGAGGGGAGCGAGAGCTTCACTGGAGGTTTTATAACATTCACAGCCAAAACCATCAGAGCCTGCAGCCTTTCCAGGTGGGAAAGCTTTTATTGCCTCGATTATTTCCGCTGTTGTGAAATTTGAGTTCAATTCTTTTTTGGCGCTATCATCAAGTTTTGGCCGGCTGATGGAATCAAAGAAAGCGGATATATTCATCCAGATGCTTTTGGTCTAATGTAACTGAGTAAAATTATTTGAATCAGTTGTTTATCCTTTTAGGGTGTGTCCGCCTTAGACCGGATGTTATGGATTGCTCTATTTGCCTGTGCACCCTTTAGTTGTCTAGCCAGTAACCTTTCTGGTTTGTCCCCTAGTTCAAATTGTTTTTGTCTCAGCATTAGTAGGAGGTTACTGACCTGTGAACCAAGAATAGAATTGTATTCATATTTTAATTTCAAAATATTGTTGTAGTCAACCTGAGAGAGTGAAGTTCTGTATGTCTCCTCCAAAGCTGGGAGTTTTTTTTTCTATCTCCTCCAACCGACTGCGATTCACTTTTTTTTAATAGCAGACTCATATGAAATATGACCTCTCATAACCACTTTAAAAGTTTCCCATGGTGTAGAATCAGATACCACTCCTGTGTCATTAGTCTTGAGGAACTCAATCAACTTGGCTGTCATGCTGTCAATGAATGCTTGGTCTGTGAGCAAGGAGAGGTTAAAACGCCATCTGTAATAAAGTATTGGTAAAGAAAGATTGAGGGACAACATAATTGGACTGTGTAATAAATACCATTTAAAATAACACAAGCATATTGCTATTACATTGTTATAACTAACTTCTTTCTAAGCAGGGTTTCTCACACACCCAAAGATAGATGGCTGGCACAGACCTTTCATAAACACTGATAAGGAAAGGCCTTGATCAAAAGAGTGCTTGGGTCCGCATTTCACGAAATAATGAGACACACACATAACCAAGGACAGAGGGCTGACTACGCACACACAAAATCTCCTGCTTAGCTGAACATTTGATAACAAAGAACTTTTGCTATAAGACTCAGAAGGATGACGCCCAGCTCATCAGGACCAATCTGAGAAGACAACAACCTGTCCAGAACCAACCAAAGGACCAGAACTTCCAGACTCAACCTACTTTCTGTGTTGTATAAAATGTCTATGCATTTCTGTTATCTGGGCTTTTTCTGGAGGTTCTCTATGAGCCGAAGGAACGAGACCGTATACGCTTGTACCAGATATCTTTACTCATAATTAAACTGTCGCTTGTCATACAATTTATCACCTTGTCTGAATCGATCCTTGACCGGCTCACCCTTCTCCATATCCAATTATCAACAACTGTGGTCACTTATTAAGATGCTATGGTGTTTCGAATTAAGCACATTGGTTATCAGTTTGGAATCTATTAGAAAGTGGTCAATTCTAGAATAAGACTTGTGAACATGAGTAGAATGAGTCGTTTTTGTCTGTGGGATGTTGTGGTCTCCAGATGTCCACTAGATTCCTGGATTTGATATGATTATTTAGAACCTGGACAGAAGTGATATTAGAAGGAGTGTGTGTAGACTGTAGACAGTCTGTCAAGATACGGATCAAGGTAACAATTAAAATCGCCTCCAATTATTAGATTAGTGGTACTAAGATCTGGGAGCAAATCAAAAACATTAGGAAAGACATGTGGGTTGTCAATGTTAGGGCCATAAACGTTCAATAGGGTGACAGGAAAATAATGAACGTTCCCTGGTAAAATGATATACCTACCGTGTGGGTCTGTAGACATGGAGGAGAGTTGGAAATGGATGTTTTTACGAAAGAGAATAGCGACACCTCTAGCTTTGGGTGATTGATAAACTTGAGAAATCCAGTTGGATCTCAGATGCCGCTGCACAGTGGCTTTCATGTGCATTTCTTGCAGGAAAATTATGTCAGCACCAAGTGATTTCAAACGCTTAAATATCATGCCCCTTTTGCGCGTGAGACCGTTCAAGTTCCACGAGACACAGCCTTAACATCTGACTGATTCCCGAGATCGTTTCCTGACATTTACATCCAAGAGCATTTAAAATAAAACATCTTAAGCATGTACAAATTAAAATCAAACTTGTCTGGCAGCAGAAAACAAAAACCAAACATGGTAACAGACCACAGAGAACCCCCCCCCCTGATTCCAGAGAACCCCCCCTCACCCCACTGCTTCCCCAGAGAAGCCCGCCCTCTCCACGGCTTCCCCAGAGAAACACGGTTCTCCCCATCTCACGTAATTGAGGACCGCCAGGTATGATGGCTAGAACAGACCCAATACTATGCTAGTAACCTAAACAGCCCTCTCCGCGGTTGTTGGAAAACAAATGAATACGTTACCGCTTATGAATAAACATAGAATCCACTGTTTGCTCAGTCAATATCCCAGAAATTTGTGGCGAGTGATTTCACCCTTTCAGAGGGTTTACTGTAGTTTTGATAAGTAGGTTGCAGCCTCTTTGGCTTGGTGAAGACTTTTGTCATGCTGTTGTGATGAACATGCAGCTTTGCTGGAAAATGAAGCCCTCACCACCTGTAGAGAGCGGTGTTATGGGTGTAAGATGTATTTGGTAGCATTGCAATTAAATTGTTAAACTTGGGTCAAACGTTTCGGGTAGCCTTCCACAAGCTTCCCACAACAAGTTGGGTGAATTTTGGCCCATTCCTCCTGACAGAGCTGTTGTAACAGTCAGGTTTGTAGGCCTCCTTGCTCGCACACGCTTTTTCAGTTCTGCCCACACATTTTCTATAGGTTTGAGGTCAGGGCTTTGTGATGAGCACTCCAATATCTTGACTTTGTTGTCCTTAAGCCATTTTGCCACAACTTTGGAAGTATGCTTGGGGTCATTGTCCATTTGGAAGACCCATTTGCAACCAAGCTTTAACTTCCTGACTGATGTCTTGAGATGCTTAAATATATCCACATAATTTTCCTACCTCATGATGCATATATTTTGTGAAGTGCACCTGTCCCTCCTGCAACAAAGCACCCCCACAACATGATGCTGCCACCCCCGTGCTTCACGGTTGGGATGGTGTTCTTCGGCTTGCAAGCCTTCCCCTTTTTCCTCCAAACATAACAATGGTCATTATGGCCAGTTTTATTTTTGTTTCATCAGACCAGAGGACGGCTGCGTGGTTCCATGGTGTTTATACTTATGTACTATTGTTTGTACAGATGATCGTGGTACCTTCAGGTGTTTGGAAATTGCTCCCAAGGATGAACCAGACTTGTGGAGGTCTACAATTTCTTTTCTGAGGTCTTGGCTGATTTCTTTTGATTTTCCCATGATGTCAAGCAAAGAGGCACTGATTTTGAAGGTAGGCCTTGAAATACATCCACAGGTACACACCTACAATTGACTCAAATTATGTCAATTAGCCTAACAGAAGCTTCTAAAGCCATGACATAATTTTCTGGAATTTTCCAAGCTGTTTAAAGGCACAGTCAACTTAGTGTATGTAAACTTCTGACCCACTGGAATTGTGATACAGTGAAATAATCTGGTCTGTAAACAATTGTTGGAAAAATGACTTGTGTCATGCACAAAGTAGATGTCCTAACCGACTTGCCAAAACTATAGTTTAACATGAAATTTGTGGAGTGGTTGAAAAACTAGTTTTAATGACTCCAATGTAAGTGTATGTAAACTTCCGACTTCAACTGTATGTAACCGCTTTCAGGTCCAGATTGAAACTATGGATTTCCACTTAGCTTCCATCTGTTCTCCCTGATTGCTCTCACCTGCGCGGAACCTGTGAAATTTGCAGATTGTGGTACGTTTTGATTTATGTGTTGGCATTTTGATGTCAAATTATTTCATTTACTGAATGTTTTGGTCTTATCTTGTCATGTGATGTGTGACCTCTATTTGTTGCAAGGCTGTTTTCATTTACCACAAGGGAAGGTTACCAAAATAACATATGTTACAAGGTGTGGCTCTTTGGCTTGGTTTCATTACTAGAATAACGAATAGTGACAATGCAATCTGTTTTCTATTCTCTCCAGCCTCTGCTGTTGGTACGGTGGTGATTGTGGACATCCACCCTTGTCCTAAACAACCATGCCAGCTCCATAAAGGACAGGCCTATGCTGTCAATGTGACATTCAAGTGGTAAATACTGTTTTTTTTATTTTTTTTATTTACCAGGGAACAGTGGGTTAACTGCCTTGTTCAGGGGCAGAATGACAGCTCTGGGATTCGATCCAGCAACTTTTCAGTTACTGGCCCAACGTTCTAACCACTAGACTACCTGCCTCCCCAAAATATATATATATCATCAACCGATTTTTTTTGTAGCCCTTCACATTCGTACCCATACTGGTTGAACATTTCAGATTTGGGCACTGATAAGCAGCTATTGGAATGCTGTGGCTGTACAGTAACATGCTATAAATGTCAGAGCTCAAACTCTGCGCTTCACAGCACTGTATGGGTTTTGACTGACAGCCGTTCTGAACTTGAGCACCGCACATGACAAGAAGTTGGCCCCAACCCTCCAGCTAATTGGGTAACTTGTGCAACAAAAAACATTCTGCCAGCTTTTTGTGCGTATGGGAGACAAGTTAGTCCTCTCACTCAAACCCTTGTCAGTTTATTTTGTTGCACCTACCCCACATTTCCTAGGAATCTTCTTATGTTACTGAATGAGTATTTCCAGAATTTGTTACCTACAAATGTGGTGGAAAGTATAGTAAATGTAAAATGCACATAAAATCAAGTGTAATGTTTGGTTTCAGTCTTGTGTCTGGTGAACTGTTGCATCCTCAACTTTGGTCTAATAATTTCCCCATAATCTCCAAACTGTTCCCTTTCAATTGCTACCATGCTTATGCATATGCACTTCATATTTCTTCTGTAAGAAGCGTTTAAATTTAGCCCTATTCATATAGGCCAATTTCCATGAGTGTAAAGGTTTAATTCAAAGTAAATGTTGCCTATATTCTTTTTCATCCTTCCTGGTTCTCGTTTTAGCAGTTGAGAGCCAGACGAGTAGAGCAATTGTCCATGGGGTGATCACTCACATTCCCATCCCTATTGAAGACGGCTGCAAGTCTGATAAAAGGGAAACGTTTGTGTATTGTTTGTCCCATATACCGGACACAATCTATACATTTTTCTATTCATTTCTATACTGAAGAAAAATATAAATGCAACATGTAAGTGTTGGTCCCATGTTTCATAAGCAGAAATGAAAGATCCCAAAAACTGATGTGTATTGTCAACCAGTAATGGCTAGATTTGTAATTTTATAAAATCAGGATTTCTAAATTGTTTCATCTAATAAAAGTATTTAATTCATGTTAAGTGTTAAAGTTTTACCTTGGGAATTTGCTTTCACATCTGATTAACATTACGGAAAAACAAATGTCTGACAAAATGCTGTGAGCGGTTCATTTATCTTTTAAAAAGCATAACCAAATAACATAAACACATGCCTCAGCATTTAAGATAATACAATTTTATTACATAGGATGACTGGCTTTACGCATTCACCGAGGTAAGACTGATGCACAGACATCACTCATTTGAAAAGCAACAAGTGCAATAGAATTGCAGACTAGAATGAAATTAGATTTTCTTGGTCAGCAGCATAAAGAATGAAAGTAAGAATTCCAGAGACATTTTACATACAGGCTAAACTGGTTTGATACAAAGTTAACTTAAAATGAGACTTTACAAGGGATGAGAATATATTCCCAACACAAACTGGAACAGTACCAGAACTGTGAAACTGATAAGGACTTGGGCTAATCATAGATGTATGGGCCAACATCCTAAAGCAGCTTCACAATAATGAATATGATTCCATCTTTTGACATCTGACATAATTCAAATATGTTGACTCTCAGGAGGTGGAACCGGTAGTTAAACACTCATATTGTGCTTTTTACTGAGGAATCAAATGCAGTTTGTTCCATATCCAAAACAATTACGTTTATCAATGATCCATCCTCTTCAAGTCATCTTCAGGTGCTTTAATTGTTTGCCTAAAGGCGTCCACATACATGGGTTCAGTTTGCTCCGAGCAGAACTTGGCTAGGCGAAGCCAATGTCTGTGCTCTCATACTCCCTAAAGACCTTTGCTTGGAAACGAGAAAAAAGCGATGATATTACTGTTTGTCCATATAGAGACGCCGTAGCAACAAGACAGAAACACTTAATCAAAAACAGACTTAATTAATCTAAGATAAAACAAGAAATTTGTCAGGTCTTAAGTTGCGTAATTTTACATCTAGCTAAAATCTTTGCCATGAAAAAATAGGCATGAAAACTAGTCATCTCTCATTGAATGACAAACACTTCATGTTCCCACTCTTGCTAGGAAGTAGTACTGTTGACCAATCACCGATGAAGGGGCTAGCATGCTGACCAGTCCGCGCACATATTGATTTTGTCCACCCACACCAGACGCGATCAAGACACGCAGGTTGAAATATCAAAATGAACTCTGAACCAACTACATGCATTTGGGGACTGGTTGAAAAAGCATTAAACATTTATGGCAATTTAGCTAGCTAGCTGTTGCTAGCTAATTTGTCCTGGGATATAAACATTGGGTTGTTATTTTACCTGAAATGCACAAGGTCCTCTACTCCGACAATTCCACAGATAAAAGGGTAAACCGAGTTTGTTTCTAGTAATCTCTCCCCCTTCAGGCTTCTTCTTCTTTGGACTTTATATGGCGGTTGGCAACCAACTTTAAAAGGTGCATTACCACTACCGACTGGAGTGTGGACCTCAGTTCATCTTTCAGTCACCCACGTGTGTATATGCTCCTAAAAACCAATGAGGAGATGGGAGAGGCGGGACTTGCAGCTTGTCAAGCATCACAAATAGAACCAAGTTCTATTTTAACGCCTGGCTGCACAGTGTGGATGCAATGACTGGATAACATGTATGTGTACATTTATTTTGCGATGCGAGCGGTGTGGTCAGCATGTTAAAGCGGCAGCATGCTTCAGTTCGACTAGGCGAACGAGTGTGCTCGCATACTCCCTTGAAATATCTTTCCCCCCTGCTCCCCATGTGAATAAAATCATTCTGCCTTCCCTGGTGGTGGTAGCAGCCAGATGGATGTCCGATAAATCATGACCTAACCAGAAAGGTTTCTGTTTGTATTCAGATAGTACAATTGATGTCCCAACAACCCTTGTTTCACTTCCACAGCATTAGCTACAGTGTGTTTTCTAGTGGCCATTTTGCTGCAGCCTCTCCAATCTCTGTAGCAAGGCATTCCCAAAGGCTTCTCTAACCTGGGCTGAGGGTGTCCAGCCGCGAATAAACAGTCTCATAGTACTGGGTGCTCAAGCTCTCATCCACCTCGTCGAAGGCGTAGCCAACCACCTGTAAGGTCAAATATAGAGCGGTCCATCATATAGGCCTACACAGAATAACAGCACAAATTGAATCACAGCATCAAGTCAATATCCCTCACCCTTATTCCGGCTTCAGTGAGCTCAAGGCAATAACGATTTCCCTCTAGTTTCCACGTTTATGTAGGCCACATCCAAAACACTGTCCAGATTTTGGGACACGTACATTTTGGCCACGGCGAATAGAACATCATTGACCACCGCCTCTGCTTCCAACCTCATGTCTTTCATGTGATTAATACAGTCTTCATCAAACAAGGAAACAGGTGAGTCCTCTAGTTGGTAGTGTATCTCCATCCTCTACACCAGACACATACAAAATCACTGGACAACTTATGTTAAAGGTGCAATAAGTAATACAATTAAGTATAGTAAATGCAAGCTAAGTACAAGAAAAAAGTAGTGTTTTACCATATAATAAATGTGTTTTGTTATCATAGGAGAGTTTGTAAACTAAGATGTAAGATAGGTACATGGTACAAGCAAGTCCAAAGTTCCAAACATCGGAATGCACCTAACTCCAGGGTTTATATTTTTGTGGATGGACCCAGTCTGACTGTAAACAATATTACAGTAGAGCTTTGGCATGGGTCCTCAGAAAGTTCTACAGCTGTACCATTGAGAGCATCCTGACTGGTTGCATCACCGCCTGGTATGGCAACTGCTTGGCCTCCGACTGCAAGGAACTACAGAGGGTAGTGCGTACGGCCCAGTACATCACTGGGGCCAAGCTTCCTGCCATCCAGGACCTCTATACCATGCGGTGTCAGAGAAAGGCCCTAGAAATTGCCAAAGACTCCAGCCACCCTAGTCATAGACTGTTCTCTCTGCTACCACACGGCAAATGGTACCGGAGCGACAAGTCTAGGTCCAAAAGGCTTCTTAACAGCTTCTACCCCCAAGCCATAAGACTCCTGAACAGCTAATCAAATGGCTACCCGGACTACCCCCCCCACACTTATTTTTCTTAACTGCATTGTTGGTTAAGGGCTTGTAAGTAAGCATTTCACTGTTGTATTCGGCTCATGTGACAAATAACATTTAATTTAAAGGATGGTGTGTTGTGATGGTTTGGAATTCATTCATGAATCATGTGATAACTACTGAAACCAGTCAGAGTATGACTAGCATCTCATACCATAGTTACTGTTTACTAGTGATTTTACGTTTGATATCGGAGCTGAGGCATGAGTTAAAATCACTAAGCAGCTAACACCTCGATCACGCCGACAGCGTTTTGGTAAACCAGGAGTACATTCATTTCCAACGGAACGCTGCGTTTGCAACCATGTGTTGCAAAATGTGAGATCCCACTGATTTCACTGTGGTTCTGGTGCTTTCTTCGATTCCAAACTACTTTCAAACACTGACCTCTACTGGACAATGTACTTACAAATATAGTTAGTATTTCATAATAAAGGTTTAACCTTTTTTACTACCTCGTACAGTAGGTTGTGCCAATACACCTTATGAGTGTAGTCTGCCAATAAACTTCAAAGAAGTAGTTTACACCTCGATCACACATTCGGCGTTATTGTGCAAAATGGTATGCAGCATCTCTATGTGTGTAACAAAAGTACAACATTCAACTTCTGCACATACAGTTTGACGCATACGCTCGATAAATCCAATGTATGCACCACACAGAACGCATGGCAACTGCCTCTCCAACGCCATGCTGCAAGGCAAACGCAGCGTTCCATTGGAAATAAATGTACTTCTGGTGTACCAAAAAGCAATGATGCTGTCGGTGTGATCGAGGCGTTACCCTGACTGATAGCTTAGCAGGTAGGGAGCAGAGAACATTCAGGGATGTGAGGGTGAGGCTGAAGACACACTTTCAAATTTTTAAAAATGTGAAACCACACTTTCTGCACTGTTTAAATCATTTGTTTTATTTAGTATAAGCTTTTGTCTTAAGCATCTTAAATGCCATAGATTCATTTTTTTTATATATACACACTGAACAAAAATATAAAACGCAACATGCAACGATTTCACAGATTTTACTGAGTTACAGTTCATATAAGGTAATCAGTCAATTGAAATTAATTCATTAGGCCCTAATCTGTGGATTTCACATGACTGGGCAGGGGTGCAGCCATGGGTAGGCCTTGGAAGGCATCGGCCCGCCCGCTTGGCAGTCAGGCCCAGCCAATCAGAATGAGTTATTCCCCACAAAATAACTTTATAAACAGACAGAAATACTCCTCAGCACCCCCGTTACAATCTCGCAGGTGAAGAAGCCGAGGTTGGGGTTCTGGGCCGACGTGTTTACACGTGGTCTGCAGTTGTGAGGCTGGTTAGACATACTGCCAAATATTCTCTAAAACGACATTGGAAGCAGTTTATGGAAGAGAAATTAACATTCAATTATCTGGCGGACATTCCTGCAGTCTGCATGCCAATTGCTCGCTCCCACAAAAAATTGTGTTCTGTGACAAAACTGCACCTTTTAAAGTGTCCTTTTATTGTCCCCAGCACAAGGTGCACCTGTGTAATTATAATGCTGTTTAATCAGCTTGATATGCCACACCTGTCAAATATTTGCTCAGTGTAGTAAACTTGGAAGGCAAAAAGGGAAGTATGACGCAGGTATTCCAACTGATTATAGGGTAGCAAAGCCAACGATTTATCGCTACGCCACGGAGTTATGAAAATATGTTGTTACTAATGCATTGTGAACAGATAACGAAACTGAGTAATTCACCGTTTTCGGCACAATTTGTTGAAAGCGCCGAAGCCTTCTTCAGAAAGCCTCGGTTTTCCATCACTACCGTACCACTTCTCATTCTGTGACAAGACAGTCCCACTGCAGTCCATCACCATGTTAGCTTGCTAGCTAACTTGTCGCCAATAGCAGCCAATGTACGTGGCTATAGGTTCTCTTTATAGAATGATTTGTATTTCCAATAAACAATCATGATTATACTTAAACTTATCAGGAAATGTAATTTATATTTTTAAACAATTAAAATAATTCTAGCTGCCTTACTCACCTCCCTCCGCGGGTTTTTATTTTATTTTATTTTAAATACTGTACTTCTGTGTGATCAACAAAGAGTTTTGTTCATGAAGATTTCACATTTCCAGTTCTCAAAATCTTTTGCCCTTAGTGACTTCTGGTCAACACCACTGTTGTAAAATATTTTTGATAATTACTTCTTTGCAATTATTTCTACACCTTGATTTTGAACATGGCAATATTCAGATCAGAAGTCAAAAGAAAAAGTTCAAGTGGAATGGCTTGTGGAGGAAAAAGCTTTGCTGGGAGCATATGCGCAGTAAACACTTTTAGTAGATTTTCGCAGAAGGGGTGGAGTGCGGTTGTGTACGTCGCCCTGTCTTCTTACGTACAGCGTAGCGTGGAAAGCGTCGGGAGGGAGTTATATTAATGCCCCGGACATACCCCGGGTGAAGCAGGTTAGCCTTGATTGCATCTGTTTTGGAAACCGGTCGTGAGCCAGGTGCCTCGTTCTGGCCGACGGCGAAGACTGCTCAAAACAAAAGTGACGTAGGTTAATCACGTGGAGTAATAGTAGGATTATGTGTTTTCAAATACAAAAGTGATTGATTTTGATCAAAATGATTTATCTCGTTTGAAAATTAGAACATAATTTATGGAAAATACATGTGTGTTTCTTAACGATGCATCATGCTGCCTTGTTGACAACATGGATGAGCGGCGCAGATTACTGTTCGATTTGAGAGTGCGCCCCTCATCGGTTTTGCCCGGTCACATCACGGGCCATAGACCGGTTCACGTTATCGAACTCCCTCAATGGTGCAGTGTCATGAACGTGTTTGTAAACAATTCATGCAGAAGGTGAGAAACGTACGCTATTATGCCATCAAATTGCTATATAGAACTCATTATATGACACATAACATACTGTCGAGCCATGTCAGTTGAGCTATATTCAAAAGAGCGTGGCAGACAAACTCTAGTTCTAGTCCAAGATGTTCAAGAGGTTCATGCTAGCTTGGTCGTGCTAACATTAGCTAGCTAACAACCCCAGACGAAAAACAAGTCGATTGTGGGGATTTAATTTTATAGCTATCGACATACCCTGGTAAGCTTGTCATACTACCTACATATTTGTAATCAAACTAAAATAACCTAGGAGTATTGTCAAACCATTAAAACCTATCATATTTCGCCGGATCCTTTAAGTTAACGTTATGGACAGGATTATCAAGCGAGTAACGTTAGACACCCGGTTTGAGCAAACAATGATGTGATGCTAGATAGATATTGCCACCCATTCTTTATAGATATTAGCCCGACGCTTGGAAGTCAGGGTGGTGTTACTAACATGCAGCTACCAACAGTAATACTGTCTACTTCTCTTCCTAGGAGTGAAAACAATATTGCTATGGTACTGGTACTGAAGTCTTAACTTGTTATCTAGTGTGGTGTTCAAATGTGAAGTTGAGTTTCAATCTTATGTTCCTTTTCATTGATAGGTACAGCAAACTGAAGTTGGAATTATTGCCACATATCTCCATAGAAACCATAGAATTCTCCCTGTATGTATAGGATGTTTAAGCTGACATTTTCCTGATTTGAAATTGCCAGGATGACAAGACCGATACTACCAATGCTAAATTATTTTATGATTAATATATAGTTCTCCAACATCCTTTTTCTCCATATTTGTTGAATACTGAATTCAACAGCCATTTGGCAGCCACCACAATTATCAGACCAACATGCCTTGGCCATTTTCTGAGTCTATAAAGAAGCGGGCATGCAGATACCTTTTGCATCGGTATTTGGGCAATTTCCTACAAGAGAAACTGAGTTTAGATCAGCTTAGCTTAGACCTCTATCAAGGCACTGGATCCCTGGCACAAGTGCCGTTGGACAAGTGGGTAAGTTCAACCTTTGTTGTGTAAACAAATAATAGCAATGGCATAATTGGATTTGTATTGACATAAATGCTTTAAGTATACCTTTGCCTGAGCGCTATTTCTTCCCCTTCAGTCTTTGAATGAGATCTTGGAGTCAGTGGATGCTCCCTTCGAGGTAATAGAGGGCTTCATCCAGACCATCTCTCTGACCGTACCATGGGCGTCCCTGCTGCAGGAGAACTGTGCCCTCGAGGTCAAGGGACTGGAGATGGTGTTCAGACCCAGACCACGCATGGGTAAGAGGACACCTCCATTTGTTTGTTTCTTCAGCATCATTGTACTATGGCTGCCTGCTACTAGTGCGCACACAGCTAACTAGCTAACGATTCCACATCGACTACAAATTGAATAAATCATGTTGACCATGACTGTTTCTTCCTGTGTGCCCCTAGCATCAGGTATGGAACCCATGTACTGGTCCAGCTTCATGACGAGCAGCATGCAGCTTGCCAAAGAGTGTCTGAGCCAGAGACTAACGGATGACTTGGGGGAAAGCTTTCAGCCACTAGAGGGATTGGAGAAGTTTGCAGAGACCATAGAAACAGGTGCAGTACAAAATTACTGTACAATAAGTCAACACTTGATTGGGCTTTTTTCCCAAGGATCAATAGGGTTGATTATGATTTCTACTTTCATTTCTGTAGTTCTGAGAAGAGTCAAGGTGACTTTTTTGGACACGGTTCTCAGAATAGAACATGTTCCAGAAAATTCCAAAACAGGAATCGCTCTTGAGATGCGAATCAACAAGTAAGTTATGTTATAACAACTACTTGCACATTCAAGTAGTGTCCAATAACTTTTACTTAGGTATTCCTGATTTTATTGAGCAGTTTACAGAGCTTTCCACTCTTTACATGAGCTCTTAAATCCTTATCTGTTTTGTGTTGTTCAGGATTGTTTATTGTGATGAGACGGGCGAGGAGAGCTCCAGTGTGAATGTGCACCAGCCCACCACGTTTGCACATAAAAACCTGCAACTGGAGGGAGTCACCGTCTTCTGGGACGAGTTTTCAGAGGCGGCCAGAGCTGGCTTCAAATCCTCACCCATCCCAGCAGTGAGTCTACATCCAAATAATCTCCTGTGTAGTTTTAAGCACAGATAACTGATACTCACTCGCTCTTCCCTTTTCTGCACCCCCTTAGGAGACAGAGGCCAAGCTATCCCCCAGCTGGAACCCCAGAATAATCTGTGAGCCACACCCCCAGTTCACAGAGCCTATTTCCTCTGCAACACCCTTTGAACCCATGCAGATTGGTCACCTTAGTGGCAGAATCGATCTGTCGCTTGTCCTGAAACAGAACCAAACCATGCCTGGAGCAAAGGTTGGGTCAGCATTCTCACATGATTGAAATGGCACAGCATCTGTGAAACTTGGACACACTGAAATGCACAGAATGTCTATTGTCTTGGTCTTTGAAAGGGTATTTTTGTTTTTCAGTTGGATGTTGATGGACAGATCAGTACAATGATCGTGCTGCTATCTCCACGGCAAGTTCACCTACTCCTGGACATGTTTGGAGTTTTTTCAGGCTCAGGTGGGTTTAATGATTGCAATTTAATGATGATATCTTAAAAGGAGCTGCCTCAGAGGTTGTTGAGTGAAACACTATAAGCCTCTGCTTTTGTGTCCGAAGGTGGGCCGGAGTGGGGGAAGGACAAGAGGAACCGTCCCATGCAGCAGGAGGATGAGTATCGGCTCCACATGGAGCTAAACCGCTGCCTGAAGAAGGACTCAATGATGGCCGGGGAAGACCCTGACCTTTTCGAGAGCCAGACCACCAGAACTGTGTCCAGCCGAGGTTCAGATGAATTGTTACCTCCAACCACTGTTTAATAACCTGATGACTTGTATTGAGCTTTTTGATAGTTATTGTAGGCTTATATCTAAATATCATGAACAATTGTTTGATCTAGTTTCTTTCTTGTTGGAGCAGAGGATGTCTTCTTCTCCATGGCTGACATGGACATGTCTCACAGTCTGTCATCCCTCCCCCCACTGGGGGAACCGCCCACTGTGGACCTGGACCTGTCACTCAACAGTAACTACTCCCCCTCTCCAGGAGAGTCTCCCTCTGGCAATGCCACGGTACGTCTCACTGGACTTAGTAAAAGCATCTTAACCTGATCTAATGACATGGTTATTGTAACATAGTGTAATGCTTTGTTCCTTTGTCCTCTAAGAACCTCTGGGACGATTACCTTGATGTGCCCAGACAGAGGGAGAAACAGACCCAAGAAAGCCCTTTCCTGATGCGGGACTCACCACTCCAACACAAGCTGCTGAGGCAGACCTGTAAGAACCAGGATACACTGTCACTACCATTTGGAATAAACTGAGCAGAGTGTTTACAAGTCAGTAATTCACTCATTTTGTACTGTGTTTCAGCCCACCCAACCAAAGCCCATGGTGATGAGTCCAGGCCGGAGCTGGTCTTCAGGCTGACACTGGGGAGCCTGGCTGTGTGTGTTCTCCACATCGACCCCTTGCCCCCACCAGATGCTGCCCCCAGCCTCCTGGCCCCCATGGCTGCTGACTTCTTCAGGGTTGTCTGCTCCGACCAGCTCCCCCCAGCAGGGTTCATCCAGTTACGCACAGCGTTTGACGATGCCTGCCCCTATGACCACCTCAGGTGATCATATTGACATATTTTGCACTTCCCTGCCACCTTAGTAACCTGACTGACTCAATCCCATGTCATATGTGTCCTCTATCTCTCCAGGTTTGTGGCTCAGGGGATGAAGGTGACATATGAGCATTGTCAGGGCTCCAGCCTGCACAGCTTCAGCACAGACGTGTCCCTGGGCCAGATGGAGCTGCTGGAGTGTCTCTTCCCCTCTGAGGCCCAAAGGGGTGTGTCCCTAAGAGGGGTCCAGTACACAGAGGTAAAGGCCTCCCCACCAACAACATCCACAGTGTCCCAGTAATCAGATTACAACACATGGGCATAACAGATATCATAACATAACAGATGTTTAATTCTATTTTTGGATCTAGGCATAGATGGCATGTGCTTGTAGAGATGTTGATGTTTTCTCGGTCTGTCCCACCTCAGCTCCTGACATTTGATACCCCTGTCACCACTGAGGCACCATCTGCCACCTGCCTCCACCTGCTCTACAAACTGTCTGAACGCAGAGGGCCACAGGTAAGAGCAATCTTAGGGAGATTCAAATCTGCAGTGAATGCACCGTAATTAGATTCCCAGTTCCGCAACCCAACTTGCCATACTCTCAAGTAACTTCAACTTAATTCTGCATCAGTCATGCATTAATGTCAAACTGAGATTTGTGTGCATCTCAAGTTAGTATTCGGCCCACAATGTACAGTACGTAGCAAATCCTGTACAGTGCCTGATACAGTACCCCCTTACATGCTTTCCTCCAGGGTGGACAGGTGCGTCTGAGCACCATGCCCAGGAAGGCTGACTTCCAGGTGGAGCTGGGGGCGGTCCGCTCTGAACTGGACATCAGCATCGTGGACCGCCTCAACTCTCTGCTACAGCCACAGAAACTGGTCACCACAGAGATGATGGCATCTCACATGTACACGTCCTATAATAAACACATCAGCTTGGTGAGGACCGTCTTAATACCATCTTTACACAGTCATAGCAGCGATTTTACCATGTGTTTAAGGAAGCTGCCTATTATTGCAATAACTATGAAAAAGTAAATCACCGCAAATTTTTTCATCCACCCCATAGCACAAGGCCTTTACAGAGGTCTTCCTTGATGACAGCCGTACTCCAGCCAACACCCACGTGTCGATAAGAGTCAATGCTCCTGTGTTGAGCCTGGTGGTGCGCTTCCCCATCCCAGACCTGCGTTCGGACCAGGAGAGAGGCCCCTGGTTTAAGAAGTCCCTGCAGAAGGAGGTTCTGTACCTGGAGCTGGAGGACCTGGAGGTGAAGACAGAGTTCACAGGCGGCAGCTCCCCAGAGCAGACCAAGATGGAGCTCACCTTCAGAGAGCTAGTCGGTATGTATGTCACCCAGCTGCTAACGAACAGGTTAGCCTCAAAACCAGAACCACTTTTGATATATATAATTTCTGTATTAATTTTTCATCCATTCGCACAGGGAAGTTCCAGGAACAGGAGGACCAGCCTGCAGCCAGGTTCCTCAGGGTCTCCCACACCATGGATGGAGACATGACCACCTCTGACAGTGGGAAGTTTGACTGGCCCAGGTACTGTACACCAGTCCGTGTAGTACTGTACTGCTTCATGTCATACCTACACCTTGTCTCTTAGATGTTGTGAAACTCTCCTTACTAACCCTCCCCTGCCCCTCCAGAGTGGTGCTGAAAATCAACCCCACCGCTGTCCACTCCATCCTGGAGCGTGTGACTGCGGAGGAGGATGAGGGGGCCGAAAGCCACTCCCCAGAGGAGGAAGAGGAGGAGGAGGGGGGAGGTGCCCACTCACTGAAGGATGTCTGTGATTTTGGGAAGCCTGAACCCTCCCCCTTCTCCTCACGCCGGGTCATGTATGAGAATGAGGAGGTAGGAGCACATTTATTATTGAAACGCTAATTTGAACATAATTAGGACTGATTGATCAACATTTAGTTATGACTGGTAATTAAGGCAACTTGAATTATTGACATTTCTTCCCCTCTCCTTTAGATGGTCATTCCTGGTGATGTGGCTGAAATGACAGAGTTCCAGGAGAAAACCATGAGCAATTCCCGCTTTATCCTAGAGTTGTGCTTGCCAAATGTGCAATTATCATTACCCAACAAGGCCTTTTATGAGAAACTGCATAACAGGTACTGTGCACAAGAAACTGGGGAAACGAATCAAATGTTCTAGGAATGCGAAAACTATAGTATCACAATAACTACTACATCTTCCACTGCTTCTACCACAGCTATTACTTTGACTATTTACTATTCACTATAATTATGATCATTTTACTATGTCTATAATCAACTCCCCCTCTCTTGCAGGATAAACAATGACCTGCTGTTATGGGAGCCCAACGCTCCCTCGCCTGTGGAGACAGTGGAGAACATGCCGTATGGAGTAGGGCTGTCTGTAGCCAGCCAGCTGATCAACGCTGCACACTACACCAAGGACAGCTTCAGCCCGTTCCGCTCCACTGGCCCTGAGGGTGAGACTCTCCCTACATAGTTCAACCAACATCTGCTGCATCTCAACCTCGTTCATGGTTTTCATACGCTGCTGCAAGTCTGTAGTGCACTCTGTTCTGTGCATTAATATTATTGAGATGTACTAATGTACCAGGTAAAAAAGTACTGAAATGTAATGGTTAAAATGTTATTCCTTCATATCAAATGAACTGCAACTTTCCCAACCCATATGACTGTGGTGTCCTGTGCTTGTAGAGGAGGACAGTGGATCAGAGGAGGAGACCATGCACCACTACTCCCCTGCCTCTGAGCAGTGCTTCAGATCTCGCAGGAAGAAGAAGCCCAAGGCCCAGAGCAAGACCTCACAGAGCGTGTTCTCTGTAATCCTCACTGTCAACCACGGCCTGGTGGCTCTGCAGACCAGCGCTAAGGTAACCCTGAGTTACATTTACAATGATCTGTCATTTCTCAGTTACATTGCATTTAAACAGCTGGGTATTCTCTGAGACTGTTTGACTGACTGGTCCCCCAATTTGTATTTTTATTTTCCAGCAGGAGGATAAGACTATTTTAAATAACCGACATGGAGAGTTCTGGTTGGAGGTGAAGAATGGGGTCCTGTTCAGTGTTACACAGTACGAAGGCTACAAAGACAGGCACTACATCTGCTTCCACACCAGCAACATCTGTCTCTATCACCAAGGTAAGACTGGAGACATTAAGCCTGGGCACACATTTGAGGTGGAGCTTCATAGATCCCCTCTGCAAATGAGTCAATATGCCATTGTTCATGGGGATGCCACTGTGTCTGTTACATTGTTTGGGTTTATATCTCTACCTAGGTCTGGTGGAAGGAGACACCCCAGTGTCCGACATCAAGCTGCCCTGCAGGACGCGTCCTCATTGGCTGGAGCCGGCCATCTACCCCTCTGAGACTGATAGGGCGTCCCCTTCCGAGGGCATCGGCCTGGAGGACCACAGCATGTTGTCTGTCGCCGTCAAGATCTCCTCCCAGAACATGGAGCGCAATGTCAAGGTAGGTACACCCCATTTACATTTCTACTATTGGTGTGCATTAACTTGTGCCAGTGTTTCAAACACTAGTCTGTTGCTTGAGAAAGAAAAGCCATGTCATTTTTGACAGACGGGGAGATATGTGCTCACTGTTAGTATGTGTTTCCTCTGCAGGAGTTCCTGGTTGCAGTGGGAGTGAGAGGGACCACACTCCAGCACCGAGTGGTTCCCCCAAAACTGGGCTGGTATGACCAGGTAAACACAACACCTATCCATCCAAGGTGTTTGTGTACGGTCTGAGGCCACAACATTAAGCATCCCTTGGATAGAATGAACCATACTCTTGTCTGATCAGTGTTTCTTTGTTGTGTGTAACAGATTGTGGACTTCCTGAATGTGTCTGATGAGCCTGTGTTGGGTTACATCCCACCTGCCTCAGTCACCACCCTTCATCTGCACCTGTGGAGCTGCTCATTGGACTACAGGTGCTGTTGACTAGACCAGTGTTTCCCAACTCCAGTCCTCGAGTACCCCAAAGCAGACGTTTTTGTTGTTTCCCCAGCTTAACATAACTCATTCAACTTATTTAGGGCTTGATGATTAGTTGGTAAGTTGAATCAGTTGTGCTTGTC
Organism: Salvelinus namaycush; assembly: GCF_016432855.1. NCBI lineage: Eukaryota > Metazoa > Chordata > Actinopteri > Salmoniformes > Salmonidae > Salvelinus > Salvelinus namaycush. The sequence goes on along the minus strand of NC_052334.1, from coordinate 25,365,579 downwards.
CAGGGCTACAATAAAAATGTGTTCTGTTGGGGGTACTGGAGGACTGGAGTTGAGGAAACAGTGGACTACACTCCAGTGTAGATGCGTCACGTTTGTAACCTAACTCGGCTGTGTATCTGGATCAGTGGTTCCCAAACGTTTTATAGTCCCGTACCCCTTCAAACATTAAATCTCCAGCTGCGTACCGCTCTAGCACCAGGGTCAGCGCACTCTCAAATGTTGTTTTTTGCCATCATTGTAAGCCTGCCACACACACACTATACGGTACATTTATTAAACATAAGAAAGAGTGAGTTCTTGTCACAACCCGGCTCGTGGGAAGTGACAAAGAGCTCTTATAGGACCAGGGCACACAATATAATAATAATAATCAATCATTTTGCTCTTTATTTAACCATCTTACATATAGAACCTTATTTGTTCATCAACAATTGTGAATAACTCACCACAGGTTAATGAGAAGGGTGTGCTTGAAAGGATGCACATAACTCTGCAATGTTGGGTTGTATTGGAGAGATCTGTGTCTTAAATCATTTTCCACACAGTCTGTACCTGTATTTCGTTTTCATGCTAGTGAGGGCAGAGAATCCACTCTTGCATAGGTACAAAATTGCAAAGGGCATCAGTGTCTTAACAGCTTGATTTGCTATTGCAAGAAACTCTGAGCGCTGCCCAATCCAGAAATCTGGCAGTGGCTTCTGATTAAATAACATTTTCACAGAACTGCTTGTTGCATTTTCGATGAGGCTCTCTTGTTCAGATATCGGTAAGTGGACTGGAGGCAGGGCATGAAAGGGATAACGAATCCAGTTGTTTGTGTCATCCGTTTCGGGGAAGTACCTTCGTAATGATGCACCCAGTTCACTCAGGTGCTTCGCTATATTACATTTGACATTGTCCGTAAGCTTGAGTTAATTTGCACACAAAAAAAATCATACACTGATGGAAAGTGTAATCCTAGATTCAGATCATTCAGGCGAGAAGAAACATCATCCAGATAGACCAGTCGTGTGAGAAACTCGTCATCATGCAAGCAGTCAGACAAGTGAAAATTATGGTCAGTAAAGAAAACATTAAGCTCGTCTCTCAATTAAAAAAAAAAAATGGGTCAATACTTTGCCCCTTGATAACCAGCTCACTTCTGTATGTTGTAAAAGCGTTACATGGTCGCTGCCCATATCATTGCATGATGCAGAAAATACACAAGAGTTCAGGGGCCTTGCTTTAACCAAGTTAACCATTTTCACTGTAGTGTCCAAAACATCTTTCAAGCTGTCAGGCATTCCCTTGGCAGCAAGAGCCTCTCGGTGGATGCTGCAGTGTACCCAAGTGGTGTCTCGAGCAACTTCTTGCACGCGCGTTACCACTCCGCTATGTCTCCCTGTCATGGCTTTTGCGCCATCAGTACAGATACAAACACATATTGACCACCAAAGTCCATTTGATGTCACAAAGCTGTCCAGTACTTTAAAAATATCCTCTCATGTTGTTCTGGTTTCCAGTGGTTTGCAGAAGAGGATGTCTTCCTTAATTGACCCCCCATAAACGTAACGGACATATACCAGGAGCTGTGCCAGGCCCGCCACATCTGTTGACTCATCCAGCTGTAATGCATATAATTCACTGGCTTGTATGCGAAGTAGTAATTGTTTCAAAACATCTCCTGCCATTTCACTGATGCGTCGTGAAACAGTGTTGTTTTATGAAAGCATTGTCTGTCTAGTTTTTTGGGCCTTTTCCCCCAGCATTGTCCCAGCCATATCTGCGGCAGCAGAAAGAATTAAGTCCTCCACAATAGTATGGGGCTTGCCTGTCCTAGCCACTCTGTAGCTCACCATATAAAATGCTTCTAGACCCTTCTTATTAATGGTATCTGTTGCTTTTATACGTGTCTTACTACTTGAAAGTAGTCTTTATTCTCACTCAAAAAAACTCCTGTGGCTTATTTTTCGAATTGTCATGTTTCTAAATGTCTGTGCAAGAGTGAAGGTTTCCCGCGAGAGAGTAACGGTTAATGTGATTGGATGTTAAGTATTTGACTAGGCTACCTGTATTTAACTTTGTGTTTTTTTGCTGAACACAAGATGGTGTAATTTTATTTTTGGCAGTGAATCGAGGCTAGTCAGGTGAGGGGGGAAAAAACTCACCCAACTTTATAGCCCCGTTGGAAAATATAAATGTACTGTTTGAAAATGTGAAGGGAAAAAAATCTTATTATTTTTTTATTTAAAAAAAATCAAAATGTGAAACACATTTTGTATTTGGCGTACCCCCGACGGCATTGCGCATACCCCAGTTTAGGAATACCTGATCTGGATGATTGTATTTTAACATGGTGTATATCCTCTCTGCAGACCCCTGTACCTGCCACTCAGGTCTCTGTTGGTAGTGGAGACATTCAGCATCTCCAGCAGTGTCTCCTTAGACCACTCATCCTCCACTCTCAGGTACAGTTGCAGCACTGGACGTGTCATTGACAGGAAATCAGAAGTTGAATGTTTGTGTTTCAGTATGTATTTTGTGCTGGTTCTAGGATCATTTTGGATGAAGCAGCTTTGTTCCTCTCTGACAAGAGCAATGCCGTCTCTGTAAATCTAATGCGAGGTGAGACAAACTCTGGTAAAATGTGTTATTCAAAGATGCTTTAACATATTCTCCATTTAAACAGATTTGATTGGACCAGTAACCCATGTGCTTTATCTCCCAGACTATGTGCAGGTGGTAGACATGGGAACATTAGAGCTGAGGATCACTGCTGTCAAACCTGGAGTGGACGGAGAATTGGTAAGAGCTGACAACCTCTGTTGATCTATGAGAAAAGTCTTTCCAACAGCAAGACGGCACCGTTGATCCAGTCTTCTCACTGTGTCTTTTGACAGACTGAGCCCAGATTTGAGCTGCGCTGCTCCAGTGACGTCATCCACATCAGAACGTGTTCAGACTCCTGTGCTGCTCTGATGAACCTCATCCAGTATGTGGCCAGCTATGGAGACCTAGTGACCCCTCCTGGGCCGGAGGCCAAAAGCACCTGTTCCAAGCATAGAGCCAAGGTCAGCATTTATACCCCTCAGATACATGTATGATTTATCATATCAAACTATTGCCTTGAGAGTAGACCAGTTTGGACTGTGTAGAATTTATACTGGTGTAAATACTGTTGTGAGGCAATGGACTGTCTGCTGAGTTAAAATGGTGTTCATGTCCTTGTTTGGTCAGTCGGAGGCTTCAAGCCGGCCCCCTTCCCAGGCTCCTCCGCTCCCCGACGCTGAGCAGCAGATGCTGCAGGACCTGATGAGTGAGGCCATGGAAGAGACAGACAACCAGCACAGCCTGGCCTTGCAACACAATGGTGAGACTACATACAACTAAAATTACTTGACATTTACTACATGCATAGTAGTTGTCTGTGTGATTTTACGTTGTCCTTACTCTCCCCCACAGGAATTCATGAGGAGCAGAATAATGACCTCGACCAGCCTCGCTCTGACCTCTTCCTTTTCCCGGACGAGAGCGGAAATCTGCCACAAGAGCTGAGTCCCACTTACCCTACGCTCCACTCACCCCTCATCACCCCTGCCCCTAGCCTGGTCCCAGAGACCGACGACTTCTGTATTCTAGAGACCCCGGGCTCCAGAGCAGACGTAAGAGCATGCATCTCATATACTTACTTACTCAGCATGTTGAATAACTTGTACATTTTAAGTGTCACTCCATTGCATTGGTGTGATGGGTGTGTTTGTCTCAGGATCGGGACGAGGAGCCCGTGGTGAACAAGTTAATCCCAGACTCCATTGAGATCAAAGACGACCACTTTGGCCTGCCCCTGGACAGCAGCGACTCCAGCAGAGGAGCCCTGAACTTCCCTGTCCCAGAGCTGCGCTACCTCATCAGGGAGATCTCTGTCATCTGGCACCTGTACGGGGGGAAGGACTTTGGGAGCTCCACATTCACCTCCTCTCCAGCTAGAAGTTGGGGGTGAGTGTGTGTGCTTTGGACTGTTCAACTGTTCTTTATTACAACAACAATACTGGGAGATGTGATTGAACTGAGATTGTGTGAAATGTCAGGATGGCTAGAGAAAGAAACGGATGTAATGGTCAAAAGGTGCAACAGATGATCAAGTGTCCTCTGTTAATGTTTGGGTTATGTTGAAGGTGTACCCCACACAGCTCCCCCTCCCAGACCCCAGTCAGACAGGGCAGGGGTGGAGGACGGGCCGGGGGAGGGCGGGGCAGGAACCCTGACGTCCTGATGGAGATCCAGCTCAGCAAAGTAAGAGAACATGACACAACCCCCCTCTCCTGTAACTATACAACATGTTGCCTATGAGTCTGAAGCTAAAGTTTAGGACATCTTGCTCTTTTCTCAGGTGCGGTTCCAACATGAGGTATACCCCCAGGCCCCGGTGGCCTCTGGGTCGGCGGCGGACCAGCCTGTGTCCCGGCAGGTTCTCATCGTCCAGGACCTGGAGATCAGAGACAGACTGGCCACCTCCCAGATGAACAAGTTCCTGTACCTCTACTCCAGCAAGGAGATGCCCCGCACGGCCCACTCCAACATGGTGAGGGACACTGGGCATCTAGAGTAATGTCCATGTGACTGTGGTCACATCAAAGACATGGTAGTGGATAAGGCATGTTGAGGCTGAATGTGTTTTTGTTTTCTTGCAGCTGACAGTTCGGGCTCTGCACATGTGTCCAGAGACGGGTCAAGCACCCCAGGAGTGCTGTCTGAGAGTCTCACTCATGCCCCTTCGCCTCAACATCGATCAGGTGAGCCAGAGAAAAACGTGCTGTTTTTTTCTAGTTAATCATACATCCTTCTAAGGTTTGCAAAAGATTTCAAGCCATGGAAATTGGTAGGCATTCACATGCTCTCATTTAACACGTTTCAGTTTTAATATTGATCCCTTTGAAATGACACAGGCTTTTTATTTTCATGTAGGATGCATTGTTTTTCTTGAAAGACTTCTTTGCTAGCCTTGCTGCTGAAGTTGAGATGTTCTCTCCACCTGATCAAGAAGGTAAAAGATCCTTGGCTATAGGCTACTATTGTATGAAATATGTAGCCTATTGAATAGCATTTTCATCACGTATTTTATTTCATGATTTGTCGCTGAGCAAAATGTTGACCCTCAATGATGCATTTGTTGGCCTGCAGCACTGTGTGTTTCAATGAAGAAGCCGTCTGCCCCAGAGGTCTCGTGCAGCTTCACTAAGAATGGAGGTGGGAGCCAGGACCCTGCCCCCATCATCTCTGTGCCTGCCCAGAGCCGCTCCAGCCTCAGTCTCAACGGCCTCACCCTGCCCAGTAACAGCGACTCTGGGGAAGCTGAGGCTGCCACTGCATCATCCTTCACTGACCAGCCCATCTTCTTCAGGTAGGTGTCCACACTATGTGTAGAGGTGGACAGGTACACTATATATACAAAGTATGTGGACAGCCCTTCAAATTAGTGGATTCAGCTATTTCAGCCACATCCGTTGCTGACGGGTGTATAAAATCGAGCACCCAGCCATGCAATTGCCATAGACAAGCATTGGCAGTAGACTGGCCTTACTGAAGAACTGTGAGTTTCAATGTGGCACCGTCATAGGATGCCACCTTTCCAACAAGTTAGTTCATCAAATTTCTGCCCTGCTAGAGCTGCCCCGGTCAACTGTAAGGTATGTTATTGTGAAGTGGAAACATCTAGGAGCAACAACGGCTCAGCGGCGAAGTGGTAGGCCACACAAGCTCCCCGAACGGGACCGCAGAGTGCTGTAGCGCGTATAAATCGTCTGTCTTCGGTTGCAACACTCACTACCGTGTTCCAAACTGCCTCTGGAAGCAACGTCAGCACAAGAACTGTTCGTCGGGAGCTTCATGAAATGGGTTTCCATGGATGAGCAGCAGCCACACACAAGCCTAAGATCGCCATATGCAATGCCAAGCGTCGGCTGGAGTGGTGTAAAGCTCGCCGCCATTGGACTCGTGCAGTGGAAACGTGTTCTCTGGAGTGATGAATCACGCTTCACCATCTGGCTGTCCGACAGAACCAATCTGGGTTTGGCGGATCAAATCAAATGTATTTATATAGCCCTTCGTACATCAGCTGATATCTCAAAGTGCTGTACAGAAACCCAGCCTAAAACCCCAAACAGCAAGCAATGCAGGTGTAGAAGCACGGATGCGTGGAGAACGCTACCTGCCCCAATGCATAGTGCCAACTGTAAAGTTTGGTGGATGAGGAATAATGGTCCGGGGCTGTTTTTCATGGTTTAGGCTCTTTAGTTCCAGTGAAGGAAAATCTTAATGCTACAGCATACAATGACATTCTAGACGATTCTGTGCTTCCAACTTTGTGGCAACTGTTTGGGGAAGGCCCTTTCCTGTTTCAGCATGGCAAGGTCCATAAAGAAATTAATAGAAGCAAGTCCCCGCAGCAATGTTCCAACATCTAGTGGAAAGCCTTCCCAGAAGAGTGGAGGCTTTTATAGCAGCAAAGGGGAGACCAATTCCATATTAATGCCCATGATTTTGGAATGAGACGAGCAGGTGTCCACATTGTGTTTATTGATGTTGTTAGCAAATTATGAAATATTTGTTTTCATTTGTTTGATTTCCCTCAGAGAGTTTCGGTTTACTTCTGAAGTTCCCATTCGTCTGGATTACCATGGGAAACATGTTTCAATGGAGCAGGTATGTTGTTTTAACAGTCTCTTAAAAACATTGCATACCAGCACATTCAGTTTTGTGTTCAGTGATTCCAGTGTTGACAGGCCTCACAGTAGCACATTTTGCTCATGTTTCCTACGCTGTTCCTCTGTTACAGGGAACATTTGCTGGTATTGTGATTGGGTTGACACAGCTGAATTGCTCCGAGTTGAAACTAAGGCGGTTATGCTACAGACAAGGGTATGTTTAATCAGTACAGTCCCCTCAAATTAGTATGATTCGTTATGATTGGACCTACCAACACTTAATTGGGTCATTCGTTATGTTAAATGATGACACACAAGCACTCTATGTATAGTATGAATAATACAGTATGCAGTAACTGTGAGGACATTATTGGTTTTCTTCCAGACTGTTGGGAGTGGATAAGCTCTTTTCCTATGCAATAAATGAGTGGCTGAACGACATCAAGAAGAACCAGCTGCCAGGACTGTTGGGTGGAGTGGGACCTATCCACTCGCTGGTACAGTTGGGTAAGTAGGACATGTGTATGTTGATAAACTGGTTTTGAGGCACTAATGTCTTCACCTATTAATCAGACAGCATGTTGCATGTGGTTTAATTTGCAAGGGCTTCCTTAAATGATTAACTGGATCTTTGTAAGAAGATTCTGTCTAAGCCTTCCAGCACCACACAAGATACTGTGACAAAGGTCATGCTTTTGGCCAATTGCGCCACACAGGAAATTAGTCTGTAAGCTTTTGGATCAACATAAAAAATACTATTGTTATGCTTACACAGAACAAAAATATAAATGCAACATGTAAAGTGTTGATCCCATGTTTCATGAGCTGAAATAAAAAATCCCAGAAATGTTCCATATGCACAAAAAGCTTATTTCTCTCAAATGTTGTGTACAAATTTGTTTATATCCCTGTTAGTGAGCATTTCTCCTTTGCCAAGATAATCCATCCACCTGATAGGTGTGGCATAGAAGGAGAAGCTGATTAAACACCATGATCATTACACAAGTGCGGGGACAATAAAAGGCCACTCTTAAATGTGCAGTTTTGTTGCACTACACAATGCCACAGATGTCTCAAGTTGAGGGAGCATGCAATTGGCATGCTGACTGCAGGAATGTCCACCAGAGCTGTTGCCAGAGAATTTAATGTTAATTTCTCTACCATAAACCGCCTCTAACGCCGTTTTAGAAAATTTGGCAGTACGTCCAACCGGCCTCACAACCGCAGACAACGTGTGAACAGAGTGCCCCATTGGGGTGGTGGGGTTATGGTATGGGCAGGCATATACTACGGACAACAAACACAGTTGCATTTTGTCAATGGCAATTTGAATGCACAGAGATACCGTGACTAGATCCTAAGGCCCATTGTCATGCCATTCATCCACCCACCACCATCACCTCATGTTTCAGCAGGATAATGCACTGTCCCATGTCTCAAGGATCTGTACACAATTCCAGAGACCACAATCAACAGCCTGATCAACTCTATGCGAAGATGTCGCGCTGCATGATGCAAATAGTGGTCACACCAGATACTAACTGGTTTTGTGATCCACTCTCCTACTATTTTTACGGTATCTGTGACCAAGGGATGCCTATCTGCATTCCCAGTCATGTGAAATCCATAGATTAGGGCCTAATGAATTTTTTCAATTGACTGATTTTCCTTATATGAACTGTAACACTTGAAGTGTAAAATCTTTTACATTTGCGTTTATATTTTTGTTCAGTATGTATTTTAGAGTATTTTTAATGTGTTAATGTATTAATAAACTAAATTAAAGTCAGAAATCCTGATCTTATGGGCCTTTTTTGTATTGACCAAATAAAATGTTCCGCCTGTTCAGTCCAGGGATTTAGGGATCTGGTGTGGCTCCCGATAGAGCAGTACCGGAAGGATGGTCGGGTTGTACGTGGATTGCAGCGGGGTACTGCTTCCTTTGGCACCTCCACAGCTATGGCTGCTCTGGAGCTTACCAACCGCATGGTGCGGACTATCCAGGTAAAAACACACCCTGGTTCAGATAGAATATGTCCAATGTAGGTTGTAACTGTCCTGCATCTCAACTTCTGTGTTACCAGTTTGTCAGGCTCCATAATGTAATGCAAAACAATTTGTTTTATTTGTGCTCTTCAGGCAGCAGCAGAGACTGCCTATGACATGGTATCTCCAGGATCCGATGAGAGGGAAATGAAGAGAATAAAACGGTTCTCTCATTACCGATTTGCTCATCAGCCAGTTGATCTAAGAGAAGGAGTAGCCAACGCTTACAGTGTTGTAAAAGAGGTAAATTGCAAGATGCTAGCAATTTGCATCTCATCTACTTGTAGTGCTGCTTAAAGTGTAACACACTACAAGATTGAGTACAGAATGAAGTTACTTATCAGGACTGTTATAAATCATGTTCAATGTGTGTGTCCCATCAGGGAATCACGGACACTGCTCTGACCATCTATGACACGGCCACACGGGAGCACGAGCAGCGTGGGATGACCGGGGCAGTGGGTGGGGTCCTTAGACAGCTCCCCCCAGCTGTGGTCAAGCCTCTCATCATGGCCACCGAGGCCACCTCCAACGTACTGGGGGGCATGAGGAACCAGATTCACCCAGACGCACGCCAGGAGGAATCCCAGAAATGGCGGCAAGGGGAGGAGTGATTGCCGACTGCTGTCCAATAACTGAAGAGATGATTGTGCGGAATCAGAGGGCGGTGTATTTTGTTTCAGAGAACACACTCCGTCTCAGCTGTTGCAAGGCCTTTTGAGTTTTACAAGCTGGAAGGAACTGACTCTGCAGATTTAATTTTTGATGCAAAAAATCGAATCACATTTTATTTGTCACATGCTTCATAGACAACCGGCATAGTAGACTAACAGTGAAATGCTTACTTACGGGTACTTTTCCAACAATGCCGAGTTAAAGATAAGATAAAAAATAAAATAGAAATAGTGATGCGAGGAATAAATACACAGTAAATAACAAATAAAAATAAAGAGTAAAAATAACATGGCTATATACAGTGCCTTCAGAAAGTATTCAGAACCCTTGACTTTTTCCATTTTTTTTTAACTTTACAGCCTTATTCTAAAATGTATTAAATTGTTTTTTTTCCTTCTCATCAATCTATGCACAATACCCCATAATGACAAAGCAAAAACAGGTTTTTAGAAATGTCTGCTAATTTATTAAATATAAAACCGGAAATATCACATTTACATAAGTATTCAGACCCTTTACTCAGTACTTTGTTGAAGCACCTTTGGCAGTGATTACAGTATTGAGTCTTGGGTATGACGCTACAAGCTTGGCACTCCTGTATTTGGGGAGTTTCTCCCATTCTTCTCTGCAGATCCTCTCAAGCTCTGTCAGGTTGGATGGGGAGCGTTGCTGCACAGCTATTTTCAGGTCTCCAGAGAAGTTCGATCGGGTTCAAGTCTCTGGCTGGGCCACTCAAGGACATTTAAAGACTTGTCCAGAAGCCGCTCCTGTGTTGTCTTGGCTGTGTCTGAGGTCCTGAGTACTGTGGAGCAGGTTTTCGTCAATGATCTCTCTGTACTTTGCTCCGTTCATCTTTCCTTCGATCCTGCCTAGTCTCCCAGTCCCAGCCGCTGAAAAACATCCCCACAGCATGATGCTGCCACCCCCATGCTTCACCGTAGGGATGGTGCCAGGTTTCCTCCAGACATGACGCTTGGCATTCAATCTTGGTTTCATCAGACCAGAGAATCTTGTTTCTCACGGTCTGAGAGTCCTTTAGGTTCCTTTTGGCAAACTCTAAGCGGGCTGTCATGTGCCTTTTACTGAAGAGTGGCTTCCATCTGACCACTCTACCATAAAGGAAACAGGATGCACCTGAACTCATCTTTGAGTCTCATAGCAAAGGGTCTGAATACTTATGTAAATAAGGTATTTCTGTTTTTTTTTTATTCTAAATTTGCTAAAATCTCTAGCAACCTGTTTTCGCTTTGTCATTATGGGGTATTGTGCGTAGATTGCTGATGAAAAAAATGTATTTAATCCATTTTAGAATAAGGCTGTAATGTAACAAAATGTGGAAAAAGTCAAGTGGTCTGAATACGTTCCAAAGACACTGTATAGGGAGTAGAAAATAACATGGCTATATACAGGATGGAGTATATTGCCAAAATGTAGTGGCGCTGAAAAGTCAGCGCTGGTGTAAATAAAACACAATTCATCTCGTAGACTTGTTGCAGTTTGAACTCGTGTGAATCAGCTTGTGTTAACTTCCTAGTACATTTTCCCCTGCAGTGCCTTCATGGTAATATACTGTTGTAATACCATATGTTAGATAGAGGGACTCGTAGGAGCAGTTAATGTAGAGTCATAGAGGTCACTGTCTTATGTCCCTCCCTACTGTGGATCATAATTTATTACCTTAGCTTTGAGGATAGGACTGGATAGTTTTGAATGTTGAGAATCTTTCCATAACGGTAACAGTGAGGAAAATTAATATACCATGTCCTTAAAAGGGACAGAGATAAGGAGTGGTGTCTGGAAGCTCAGCATTTCATTGAATCTTTTTTTAACAATTGTCATAACAGCAAGTCTGTAGTTTGTCATATTCAACATGATCTTATCCTACTTGGTGTCAAATAACACTATATCTCGACCAGAGATGTTGTAAGCTATTGAAGTGTATGCCCCCTAACATTTTATAAGGTTTAGCATATGTGGATATGTATGTGTGAGCTTTATAGCATTCTATGTAACATTTCTTGCAGAGAGCATCCTAAAAGAGTCTCAGCATTGTGGAATGTGTTGCGGTAAAATGTATAGATCATCTGCACTTTTAATTACAAGTGATGTGAAGGTCACTTGTTACCAGTACAATGGGGGGTGTTAGACTTTTTCATGATTTTATGGCTTTTGTCTTCGAAATACATTTATAAGAGAATTGCAGGCTGCAGTCGTACGGTATAATTGCCTGTGTAGCAAGTTCTTTAATGTGCGAAGTAGACTGCTTCTCAATTTAAAAAAAATTCAAATGTCAGTGTGAAACTTTATTTCACTATACATTTGCCTAAGTTGGCTTGTGCTGTCTGGTCTTAAATATCATGCCCATGTTTGAAATATTGGACTAGTGTTTTTGGCTTATTTTGGGGATAGCTCATGTGATACTGCAGCCTTAACATTTGCTCTGAACCCCTGAGTTGTTTTGGACAGTAGTTCACTACAAAAATGTTTAACTGTAATGGGAATTGTAATGCATGTGATAATGGAGAATATTGTTTATTGTACATAAGTGTACAGTTGATCTTCACAATTTGTATTTAAAGCATGAAATATTCTTAAAAGGGAAATAAACTAATGTCCACTGAAATATTTTGCCTTTTGAGAAGAAAACCAAAGATTTTGTGGCCAAACGTTATCTCCTTTATAATAATGTTCATGAATGGAGCATAAAAAATAAGTGTAGCGCCAGTTTGTAAATTTGTTGTACTACTCACATACCGTACTTGTGCAGATATTAATACAACGTAACCTTACAATAGTACATTGTCATGCCCAATACTATCACAGCTTATTAAATAGACACATTTGAAATTCGTGACATACGTCTACTGATTACATTGTTTCTCACCTAATCACCTGCTAATAGTCGGAATTTGGCATCTCCATTATAAGGCAAGTCTGGTTTGGAATGGCGTTTTATTTAACACTGGAAGCAAACAAAGAGTAAGCTAAAATAGTTCAGGTATATTCCTGAATTAGTCAGTCAGCGGAGAGTTAGTGACAGTACAAAAGTGCAGACTGGACCGTAGTTTTATGGACACAATAGTTTTTTCCCTTACAGTGCTATATTTGTACCATATAGTGTCGAGGGGCCCCACGCAAACTTTTTCGTTCAAACTCATCCTTTTTGAATGCTATGGACTCTAGTGAGTAGATCATTTTGTATGGCGCGATATGTATGTCCAATATGACAAAAACGATTGGATTTAAGTTGATGGGCTGCTCTATATAAGGGCCGTCAAATGGGCAGCCACTCCCCCCTGAGTGTAACCACTGTGGATTTGGAAACAAATAATTTTGTACGGTGCAATATGTATATGTCCAATATCAAAAACTCTTTAAGGGGTGCAAATTGAGCAGTAACACTCCTTGGGGTGTAAACTCTGTGGATTTGGAAAATAGAAGTGCTCCTGAGTAGAATGGACCAAACGTTTATTGCGACACAATGTACAGATCATTTTGTAAGGGGCAATATGTATATGTCCAATTTGAAAAAAATATTGGATTTATACTGAACAAAAATATAAACACAACATGTGAAGTGTTGGTTTCATGAGCTGAAATAAAAGATCCCAAACATTTTCCATATGCAGAAAAATCTTATTTCTCTCAAATGTTGTGAACAAATTTGTTTACATTTCTGTTAATGAGCATTTCTCCTTTGACAAGATAAAGGGTTGGGATGTGGTAGTGGAGTTACAGGGCGGGGGATAGAATGACGGTCAAAGATAAAAGTATAAAAAATAAAGTAAAAATAAAACATAACAAAAAGTACGTTTGAATGACACTGAGGGGCAGTGTTTTTACATCTAATACGTTTGCCTGAGGCTGATGCCTTGCAGGTGTTTGTACTCGTGCATATACACACACAATCAAATGCACATGCACAAAGGTAAATAGTGCCATACATACACTCAAACATATTCAGTTGGCCTTGCTGTTATGATTTTTGTTGTCATTGATATCTTTGTTTTTTGCATAGTTTTCTGGTTTCCTTTGTCTTTCTCTTTTGTTCAGTTGCTGGTGCATTGGGGGGTGGGGAATGGAATATTTTTTTTCTCTGGGGGGGGTCTCGGATGATTGAGGGGCAGCTCTTGGTGAACTGTGGGGGGGAGCTTGGGCCGGTGGCTGATGGATCGCTGGTTCCGGTCCCCGTTTTCGATCTTGTGGGAGATCTGTCGACGTGCCCTTGAGCAGGGCGTTGACCCTGGTTGCTTATGTGTGTTGCTCTGGATGGGAGTCTGATAGATGACTGTGGCTGAGGTCTTAATGATGAAATGCCTATGTATTGTTATGTTGTAAATGTGAACATAATGCCCCCATTTCAGATTACTCAGACGTTCCCAATGATTTATGAAAACTTGCTTGATGGGTCTATGTCCTCATTGTGGTTTTACAGACGTGTTTAATACGTTTTATATACACACTTTATTAGAATAGTTATGAAATGAACATTGTTATATTTGGTAACGCTTACTTATTTTCCTTCGACTCCAACACCATTCGATGCATTGAACGGATGTGGGTGTCTACGTAAGGGTGCACATTTTTTTTTTTTTTTACTCACAAAAGCCTTGGGGTCGATACGTAAGGCGTATTAAAGAGCAGTGTGCGGGTTTCTTCTTATTTCTAATCTTATTCACCTATTACCATGCACCTGCAAAAAATATAGCTCAGATGTGCGAGTGTCTTTATCATAATCTCTGGTAGTTTTTTATTTTATTTATAATTTGTTGACGAGTTACAAGATTATGTCGAGATGCATCGATTCCAAGAATGGCAGAGGATCTTACGACTAGTTCAACTGGCTAGTTAACTATAGCTAACGTTAGCAAGCGTACGTCCAGCTCAGAATGGCCAGTGGGTGCAGTGATTGCTCAGCGGGGACATCAGCTTGCTAGTAGCAGTCTGTCCCAACTCAATGTATCTTGAGCTGTTACATTTTATCATCTAGCTGCAGCAATGAAATTGGTTTCAAATCTGTTGCAATTTTGTGACCAGGAGGCTATCTAGGAATGTTACTTTGTAACCGCGCGCGCACCAATTGGACTTTGAAGTTCGCTGACTAAATCAAATCAGTTTATTGGTTGCGTACGCAAAATCAATCTAATGTATTTATCAAGCCCTATTTACATCAGCAGATGTCACGAAGTGCTATACAGAAATCCAGCCTAAACCCCAAACAGTAAGCAATGCAGACGTAACACCACGGTGCAGCGAAATGCTTATGTTTCTAGCTCCAACAATGCAGCAATATCTATCAATTCAACAACAATACACCCCCCCCCAAAAAAAAAAAAATTCTGGTGTCTATTCGTTTTTACGTCGGTGAAAATGTATTCTGGTGTCTATTCGTTTTCTTTCATGATACAGGATCTGAATGCCTTCCAGACAGATTGACAGTGTCTTCTAATATGATGGTAAACTGCGCTTTATGGTGTGTTCAAGAACTTGAAACTGTGAAAAATACGAGGTCAAATAATGACGACATTGATCTTCAGGTCGAAGCTCAAGAAAGAGGTCCGAGTTGGAATTCCGAGTTAGATGACGGTTCAAAACGATTTTCCCCAGCTCGTTTTTTTATGATTTCCAGTTGTCTTGGATACACTGTAGTCGGAGATTTCCGAGTTCCAAGTTGTTTTGAACGCGGCATTCGTGCTTGTGCGTGCGCGTGTGTGTGTGTGTAAAGGGGAGGGATAGAGAGAGGGGGTGGGGGACTTAATACAGTACGCTATTTAGAGCGAGATTGAACGGTGTTTATGCATTCATTTTAGAGATAGATAAATTGGAGTCTACTTCGGAGCGTCAATCCAGATTGACAGTGTTATCGGTTTTCTCTTTCCCTTGGATAACGTCGGAGACCAATCCGCTAGACAGGTTACTCACTTACATTTACATTTAAGTCATTTAGCAGACGCTCTTATCCAGAGCGACTTACAAATTGGTGCATTCACCTTGTTCTTGCTAGACCTACTTTGATATTTTGCTGTATAGCTACAGTATTTAATTCCTGCAATATGCTATAACTAAATACAATTTAAATAATGCATAACAATTTTGTATAGTTGTAATGCATTGCCTGGTTTATGTATGCCTTACATAGCACAATTGTATTGTATGCTGAATTGTGTTTAGAAGTTAGAATGGTCATACTGTCTATGTACAGGCTCCAGAGCAGAGGCCTCTCTAACTCCAACCACCCCATAAGTCACCCTGATATGGATGGAACCAATGACACAGAGGGGTCCAACCAGCCAGCTGAGGTAAATATCATGCCACATAAAAAGTACATGGCAATGAAATGAAAATACTGCAAGCACTTGTGTGTTTTCAGGTTAAACAACAGTCTCCTGCCGGGCAGCAGGCCATGGGGGGAGATGTTGAGGAGAGCAACAGCAGTGGGAATAGCCAGAACCCTGGAGAGAGAAAAGGTGAGACAATTTAGTCTAGGGTTTAACACCCACTGCCACTAAAGATAACTCATAGCTTTCATCCATGTACTGGAGTCTGATGTCTGTATTGCAACATATTAATAAAATAATGAGCATGCTGAAAAATGTCTATTTGACAAAGGATCTCAAATTGAGTAAATATATCACACATTTTTGAACACTGCTCATGTTTGGTTCCCATGTTGTCCTCACATATAGTCTATGGTTGTGCTCTAGCCCAAATGCCACCGCTGAAGCCTCCCTCCACGTGGACCTCCATGGCGATGAAGGAGCTCAAGTCCAAGCTGCGACTGGAGAAGGACAGTGTGGTGACAGTGAAACGAGGAAACATTATGACAGTGCATGTGCCCACCGTTCCTGAGGGAAAGCAGGTGTGCTGGGAGTTTGCCACAGATAGCAATGACATAGCCTTTGGAATCTACTTTGACTGGACCCCTGTCACCAGCCAGGCCATCACGGTCCACATCAGTGAATCCAGTGATGACGAAGAGGAGGAAAATCAGCTAGAAGGTCAGTAGGTACCTCCTCTTTTGGTTTGACATTTTAGTTCCAAACTAATTTAATATAATCAAAATTTTATTTGAAAAGATTTAAACATCTTTAATAATAACTTCTCTTTAAATTAGTTGAGGTTGTAATTGTCTTGAAGGCCATATGTGTTGTCTCATGCAGGACTTATCAACACAGGGGATGTTGAGAAGGGTTCTAAATCATTGGCCAACTCCAACATAGGGGAAATCTTACCTGTGTATCGTCTGGACAGTCACATTGCAGTGCAAGGTGGCAGTCACGAGTATCCAGGAGAAGGCACTTACCTTCTGAAGTTTAATAACTCCTACTCACTATGGCGAAATAAGACTCTGTACTACAGAGTGTATTACAGTGCCTGAGGAACTGTAACCGTCAGCTATTGCATATGACTGTATGACTTACTAGAATTACATTTTTGATTCCATAGAACATGTTATCATTAATTATAAGTGCATAGATTTTTCATCACAATCAGCAGATGTTGCTCGCTCCTAGTCTACACTTAAAATCTAAGAGGACCAGAGAATTATGAAGTGGGACATTTTGCTCATATGTTTTACTGTGTTTATAGAGAAAGATTTGACGTAGCCTTGTGTTTGTGCCATGTTCTGTTTAAAAGTTATGTGCAGTGAGTTAAGGCAAATTGACCATATTTTAAAGATATATATTCTATATATAGTTTATGTACAGTACCAGTCAAAAGTTTGGACACACCTACTCATTCAAGGGTTTTTCTTTATTTTTACAATTTTCTACATTGTAGAAAGACTCTACACATGGAATGCTTTTCCAACAGTCTTGAAGGAGTTCCCACATATGCTGAGCACTTGTTGGCTGCTTTTCCTTCCCTCTGTGGTCCAACTCATTCCAAATGATCTCAATTGGGTTGAGGTTGGGTGATTTGTGGAGGCTAGGTCATCTGATGCAGCACTCCATCACTCTCCTTCTTGGTAAAATAGCCCTTACCCAGCCTGGAGGTGTGTTGGGTCATTGTCCAGTTGAAAAACAAATGATTGTCCCACTAAGCGCAAACCAGATGGGATGGCGTATCGCTGCAGAATACTGTGGTAGCCATGCTGGTTAAGTGTGCTTTGAATTCTAAATAAATCGTTGAGAGTGTCACCAGCAAAGCACCCTCACAGCTCCTCATGTTTCACGGTGGGAATCACACATGCGGAGATCATCCGTTCACCTACTCTGCGTCTCACAAAGACACGGTGGTTGGAACCAAAAATCTCAAATATGGACAGATTTCCACTGGTCTAATGTCCATTGCTCGTGTTTCTTGGCCCAAGCAAGTCTCTTCTTATTATTGGTGTCCTTTAGTAGTAGTTTTTTTGCAGCAATTCGACCATGAAGGCCTGATTTACACAGTCTCCTCTGAACAGTTGATGTTTAGATGTGTCTGTTACTTGAACTCTGTGAAGCATTTATTTAGGCTGCAATTTCTGAGGCTGGTAACTCTAAAGAAATAATCCTCTGCAGCAGAGGTAACTGGGTCTTCCTTTCTTGTGGTGGTCCTCATGAGAGCCAGTTTCATCATAGCCCTTGTTTTTACGACTGCACTTGAAGAAACGTTCAAATTTCTTGAAATATTTCGCATTGATTGACCTTCATGTCTTAAAGTAATGATGGACTGTCGTTTCTCTTTGCTTATTTGGGCTGGTCTTGCCATAATATGGACTTGGTCTTTCACCAAATAGGGCTATCTTCTGTATACCACCCCTACCTTGTCAAAACACAACTGATTGGCTCAAACGCATGAAGAAGGAAATACATTCTACAAGTGAACTTTTAACAAGGCGCACCTGTTAATTGAAATGCATTCCAGGAGACCTCATGAAGCTGGTTGAGAGAATGCCAAGAGTGTGCAAAGCTGTCAAGGCAAAGGGTGGCTACTTT
This sequence comes from Salvelinus namaycush, assembly GCF_016432855.1. Taxonomy (NCBI): domain Eukaryota; kingdom Metazoa; phylum Chordata; class Actinopteri; order Salmoniformes; family Salmonidae; genus Salvelinus; species Salvelinus namaycush. Next base: position 25,347,254 of record NC_052334.1, on the reverse strand, counting down.
TAAGACTCTCAAATCTAAAATATATTTAGTTTTTTTTTAACACTTTTTGGGTTACTACATTATTCCATATGTGTTATTTCATAGTTTTGATGTCCTCACTATTATTATATAATGTTGGAAATAGTAAAAATAAAGAAAAACCATGGAATGAGTAGGTGTGTCCAAACTTTTGACTTGTACTGTATATTAATCAGACACAACATTTCTTTGGTGGCAGCGATCAGGGAACACTGATAGAAAGATGATTGCTAGGTAGAAAGCTTAATCAGGAGAGGTGCTCCAAAGAACTGTCATTTGTTTTATTTTTTGCTTCATGTATGTCACTTTTTTGCCTTTAAATTATTATTATTTTTACTTGAATTGTATGATAATCCAAATGCAGTTAAACAAATATTCTGCACAACAATTCAATAGTTTTTTTTGCATACTGTGATTGGAATGAGTGATTGTCAATGAAAGAATATTGAATGTTGCTCCGAGTCCAATGATAAAGCAAATGGTCACCGTCTGTCTTTATGACACAAATAAAAGCCATCCCCTATCACAAAAAGCTCTTATGTAATATTGGTTCAATATTTACATTACCAAGTCCCTATTTAGTTTGCTGGTTGTCAGGCGGTGGGTTGGTCTTTGTGGACAATAGCATGAGACTATTGTAAATACTAACAGATTCAATATATTTCCATACTGAACAAAAATATAAATGCAACATGCAACAATTTAAAAGATTTTACTAAGTTACAGTTCATAGAAGGAAATCAGTCAGTTGAAATACATTAATTGGGCTCTAATCTATGGATTTCACATAACTGGGCAGGGCATAGGCCCACCCACTTGGTAGCCAGGTCCACCCAATGGGGAGCCAGGCCCAGCCAATCAGAATGAGTTATTACCCATAAAAGGACTTTATTACAGACAAATACTCCTCAGGACCCCCCCCCCCCCCCCCCCCCCCCGACAATCCCATAGGTGAAGCTGCCTGAGGGCGTGGTTACATGTGGTCTGCGGTTGTGAGGCCGGTTGGATGTACTGCCAAATTCTCTAAAGCGACGTTGGAGACAGGTTATGGTAGAGAAATTAATATTCAATTATCTGGCAACAGCTCTCTTGGACATTCCTGCAGTCAGCATGCCAATTGCACGCTCCTTCAACTTGAGACGTTTGTGGCATTGTGTTGAGTGACTGCAAATTTTAGTGGCCTATTCTTGTCCCCAGCACAAGGTGCACCTGTGTAATGATCATGCTGTTTAATAAGTTTCTTTGATATGCCACACCTGTCAGGTGGATGGATTATCTTGGCAAAGGAGAAATGCTCACTAACAGGGATGTAAACCAATTTGTGCACAACATTTGAGAGAAATAAGCTTTTTGTGAGTATGGAAAATGTCTGAAATCTTTTATTTCAGCTCATGAAACATGGCACCAACACGTTAGATGTTGCGTTTATTTTTTGTTAAGTATAAAAGTATGATTTGGATCGTCCCTTTAAAGTACCATTTTATGCACAGATCTCTGTAAAAGAAGATAATTTATATTGTGTGTGTCTTTTCTGTGTTGTAGCTCTGTATGCACCTAATCATGTTCTCAATTGATTATAGCCACCCATACGAGGTTCCAAAAAATAATGTTTGTACCTCATCCATCTGTGTTGTGCATGTTTCCAAAGGTACTGTATCATATGAATTGTGCTGTTAAAATATAAGGAACTGAAAATAAGTGTCCCATGATTGCTGTGCTTTGTACTGCATGCAGTTCTGTTTCTTATAAGCTTTCCTTTTAAAAAGAAATCACAATAAAGAAGATTCTCATTTGCATTGCATGATGGTTTTTTAAAACATTTTCTACAGCTCATTTACTTTATGTTCCCATTAAGTACTTAAAGTATAGAGAGCTTGGTCTCAGCCAATGATTATCTTTCAAGATCAATCAAGGATTTTTGGGTCATATATACAGTACTAGTCAAAAGTTTGGGCACACTTACTCATTCAAGGGTTTTTCTTTAACTGCAGAGTGAAGGAAAAGCAGCCAACAAGTGCTCAGCATATGTGGGATCGCTTTCAAGACTGGTGAAACTGGTTGAGAGCATGTCAAGAGTGTTCAAAGCTGTCAAGGTGAAGGGTGGCTACTTTGAAGAATCTCATATAAAATAGATTTAGATTTGTTTAACACTTTTTTTGGTTACTACACGATTCCACATGTGTTTCATAGTTGTCATGTCTTTGTAACAGATGTATAATGTACTCTCCATGCGTTGTGTTTTCTCAAAATAAATCACTTCGGCCAGTGGTCCCAGTTGAGCATCATTTATTTCTGTTAAATGGGAAACAGCACGTTAGTTGTGCAGGGCTTAACAGTATTGATGGCTGTCAATGGCAAAATCTGTAGCATGAAGACAACTGTGTTAGCAGTGGCTTATGTGACCATGACATCGGTGTATGCTAGCTAACACACTTATTTACAGCAATCATATGCCAAAGCACATCCCAGAAAGCCCCTCAATCCCTAACAGGTACCATATACCCACACATGTATAAATCAGTAATGTACAGCAAACTTGTACACATTGTAAAATAGAAAATAGAAAACAGTATTCAGAACGTGACCTACCCCTTGCATCACATTTTCCTACTGGGAAGACCTGATGTTCGCGATCTCCCCCTATGTGCAAGCGGGGCCAATCACATCACACCTTATTGTCATCAGAGTTGAACTAAACCAATAAAATTGCTTGAACATTAAAAACACATTTCTTTAGAGGCAAGTAGAAACATAACCAACCCTGTTACATCTTCACTATTGTTCTACAATGTAGAAAATAGTAAAACATTAAGAAAAACCCTGGAATGAGTAAGTTTGTCCAAACTTTTGACTGGTTCTATATATATTGATTAAACTAATGTCTGGCTCTATGTGAACACATTGGTGTGTTAACCTGAGTGCTACATAACCCTCAACTGAAAGCATATATTTAGTAGTTTTGGAGAATAGAAATAATATCCTTGGTCATCCAATGTAATTTTGTCTAATATTTTTTATATTTTTATTTCATCTTTATTTAACCAGGTAAGCTAGTTGAGAACAAGTTCTCATTTACAACTGCGACCTGGCCAAGATAAAGAAAAGCAGTGCGACACAAACAACAACACAGAGTTACACATGGAATAAACAAGCGTACAGTCAATAACACAATAGAAAAAAAGAAAGTCCATATACAGTGTGTGCAAATGGCGTGAGGAGGTAAGGCAATAAAAAGGCCATAGTAGCAAAGTAATTACAGTTTAGCAAATTAACACTGGAGTGATAGATGAGCAGATGATGATGATGTGCAAGTAGAAATACTGGTGTGCAAAAGAGCAGAAAAGTGCTCAGATAGCTGATGTTTAAAGTTAGTGAGGGAAATATAAGGCTCCAGCTTCAGCGATTTTTGCAATTCGTTCCAGTCATTGGCAACAGAGAACTGGAAGGAAAGGCGGCCAAAGTAGGTGTTGGCTTTTCGAATGACCAGTGAGATATACCTGCTGGAGCGCGTGCTACGGGTGGCTGTTGTTATCGTGACCAGTGAGCTGAGATAAGGCGGAGCTTTACCTAGCATAGACTTATAGATGACCTGGAGCCAGTGGGTCTGGTGAGGAATATGTAGTGAGGGCCAGCCGACTAGAGCATACAGGTCGCAGTGGGGGGTTATATAAGGGGCTCTGGTGACAAAACGGATGGCACTGAAAGACTGCATCCAGTTTGCTGAGTAGAGTATTGGAGGCTATTTTGTAAATGACATCGCCAAAGTCGAGGATTGGTAGGATAGTCAGTTTTACGAGGGTATGTTTGGCGGTGTAAGTGAATGAGGCTTTGTTGCGAAATAATAAGCCGATTCTACATTTAATTTGGGATTGGAGATGTTTAATATGAGTCCAGAGTAGTGATGCTAGTCGGGTGGGCGGGTGCGGGCAGCGACGGTTGAAAAGCATGCATTTGGTTTTACTGGCGTTTAAGAGCAGTTGGAGGCCACGGAAGGAGTGTTGTATGGCATTGAAGCTCGTTTGGAGGATAGTTAACAGAGTGTCCAAAGAAGGGCCAGATGTATACAGAATGGTGTTGCCTGCGTAGAGGTGGATCAGGGAATCACCCGCAGCCAGAGCGACATTGTTGATATATACAGAGAAAAGAGTTGGCCCGAGAATTGAACCCTGTGGTACCCCCATAGAGACTGCTAGAGGTCCGGACAACAGGCCCTCTGATTTGACACACTGAGCTCTGTCTGAGAAGTAGTTGGTGAACCAGGCAAGGCAGTCATTTGAGAAACCAAGGCTGTTGAGTCTCCCGATAAGGATACGATAATTGACAGAGTCGAAAGCCTTGGCCAGGCCGATGAAGACGGTTGCACAGGATTGTCTTTTATCGATGGCGGTTATGATATTGTTTAGGACCTTGAGCGTGGCTGAGGTGCACCTGTGACCAGCTCGGAAACCAGATTGCACAGCGGAGAAGGTGCGGTGGGATTCGAAATGTTCAGTGATCTGTTTATTAACTTGGCTTTCAAAGACTTTAGAAAGGCAGGGCAGGATGGATATAGGTCTATAACAGTTTGGGTCTAGAGTGTCACCCTCTTTGAAGAGGGGGATGACCGCGGCAGCTTTCCAATCTTTAGGGATCTTGGATGATACGAGAGGTTGAACAGACTGGTAATAGGGGTTGCAACAATGGAGGCAGATAATTTTAGAAAGAGAAGGTCCAGATTGTCTAGCCCAGCAGATTTGTACGGGTCCAGGTTTTGCAGCTCTTTCAGAACACCTGCTATCTGGATTTGGGTGAAGGAGAAGCTGGGAGGCTTGGGCAAGTAGCTGCGGGGGGGTGCGGAGCTGTTGGACGGGGTTGGGGTAGCCAGGAGGAAAGCATGGCCAGCCGTAGAGAAATGCTTATTGAAATTCTCGATTATCGTGGATTTTTCGGGGGTGACAGTGTTACCTAGCCTCAGTGCAGTGGGCAGCTGGGAGGAGGTGCTCTTATTCTCCATGGACTTTACAGTGTCCCAAAACATTTTGGAGTTAGAGCTACAGGATGAAAATTTCTGTTAGAAAAAGCTAGCCTTTGATTGGTTCCTGACTTCCCTGAAAAGTTGCATATCGCGGGGACTATTCGATGTTAGTGCAGTCCGCCACAGGATGTTTTTGTGCTGGTCGAGGGCAGTCAAGTCTGGAGTGAACCAAGGGCTATATCTGTTCTTAGTTCTACATTTTTTGAAAGGGGCATGCTTATTTAAGATTGTGAGGAAATTACTTTTAAAGAACGATTATAAAGCATTATAAAGCAAGCGGATATCAAAGGTTCGAGAGCTTCAAGTTCCTTGGTGTCCACATCACCAACAAACTATCATGGTCCAAACACATCAACACAGTCGTGAAGAGGGCACGACAATGCTTATTCCCCCTCAGGAGACGGAAAAGATTTGGCATGGATCTTCAGATCCTCAAAAAGTTCCACAGCTGCACCATCGAGAGCATCCTGACTGGTTGCATCTCCGCTTGGTATGGCAACTGCTCAGCATCCGACCGCAAGGCGCTACAGAAGGTAGTGCGTATGGCCAGTACATCACTGGGGCTAACCTTCCTGCCATCCAGAACCTCTATACCAGGCATTGTTTGAGAAAGGCCCTAAAAATTGTCAAAGACTCCAGCCACCCTAGTCATAGACTGTTCTCTCTGCTATCGCACGGCAAGCAGTACCAGAGCGTCTAGGTCCAAAAGGCTCCTTAACAGCTTCTACCCCCAAGTCATAAGACTGCTTAACAGTTCATGAAATGGCTACCCAGACTATTTGCATTGACCCCCTTTTTTACACTGCTGCTACTCGCTGTTTATTATCTATGCATAGTCACTTTACCCTGTTGTGGAAATATTTGGTCAATCATATTTCACAAATACCGGAGCATGTGAGTTCAAATAGACTTTTATTAATCAATATAACAAAAGCCGAGTCAAATCATGAAGTAACTCCCTTCCAGTCTTAGCACAAGCTACTTATACATTTGTCCTCCTTACATCATACTCATAGTAACTCCTCTTAATGGCTTATCACCTCTGGCATTTAGCCACTGTTATCATTCTTATTGGCAGACTCAACAGCCTTGGTTTCTCAAATGAGTGCCTCGCCTGGTTCACCTACTACTTCTCAGACAGAGCTCAGTGTGTCAAATCGGAGGAACTGTTGTCCGGACCTCTTGCAGTCTCTATGGGGGTGCCACAGGATTCAATTCTCGGGCCGACTCTCTTCTCTGTATACATCAATGATGTCGCTCTCGCTGCTGGTGATTCTCTGATCCACCTCTACACAGACGACAGCATTCTGTATACATCTGGCCCTTCTTTGGATACTGTGTTAACTAACCTCCAGACGAGCTTCAATGCCCTACAACTCTCCTTCCGTGGCCTCCAACTGCTCTTAAATGCAAGTAAAACTAAGTGCATGCTCTTCAACCGATCACTGCCCGCACCTGCCTGCCCATCCAGCATTACTACTCTGGACGGTTCTGACCTAGAATATGTGGACAACTACAAATACCTAGGTGTCTGGCTAGACTGTAAACTCTTCTTCCAGACTCACATTAAGCATCTCCAATCCAAAATTTAATCTAGAATCGGCTTCCTATTTCGCAACAAAGCATCCTTCACTCATGCTGCCAAACATACCCTCGTAAAACTGACCATCCTACCGATCCTCGACTTCGGCGATGTCATAAAATAGCCTCCAACACTCTACTCAACAAATTGGATGCCGTCTATCACAGTGCCATACGTTTTGTCACCAAAGCCCCATATATTACCCACCACAGCGACCTGTACGCTCTCGTTGGCTGGCCATCGCTTCATACTCGTCGCAAAATCCACTGGCTCCAGGTCATCTACAAGTCTCTGCTAGGTAAAGCCCCGCCTTATCTCAGCTCACTGGTCACCATAGCAGCACCCACTCGTAGCAAACGCTCCAGCAGGTATATCTCACTGGTCACCCCCAAAGCCAATTCCCCCTTTGGCCGCCTTTCCTTCCAGTTCTCTGCTGCCAATGACAGAAACTAACTGCAAAAATCGCTGAAGCTGGAGACCCATCACTAGATTTAAGCACCAGCTGTCAGAGCAGCTCACAGATCACTGCACCTGTACATAGCCCATCTGTAAACAGCCCATCCAACTACCTCATCCCCATACTGTGTTTATTTATCTTGCTCCTTTGCACCCCAGTATCTCTACTTGCACATTAATCTTCTGCACATCTACCATTCCAGTGTCTAATTGCTATATTGTAATTACTTTGCCACCATGGCCTATTTACTGCCTTACCTCCCTAATCTTACCTCATTTGTACTCACTGTACATAGACTTTTTTTCTTCTTTTTTTTCTACTGTATTATTGACTGTATGTTTGTTTATTCCATGTGTAACTCTGTGTTGTTGTATGTGTCGAACTGTTGTGCTTTATCTTGGCCAGGTCACAGTTGTAAACGAGAACTTGTTCTCAACTAGCCTACCTGGTTAAATAAAGGTTAAATATTTATTTTATTTTATATATTGCCTTCATATTAGGACATGCAACCTGTAGAGTCTCACAGAAATAGTTTCATGCATGTATGACCATAGCAACAGACCTTGGCACGCTACAGGAATAACCAATACATGTCCTCCGGCTGACTCCTCTGAAAGGGACACACACCCCTGTTCTGGAAAAAACCCAAGAGGTGTAACCAGGTCTAATGGTGTTTAATGACCCAGAGCACAAAACTAGTGCACTGGTTTTGCTGGCTCCATCTGAAATAAATAATTGCCACATATGTACTGAAAAATTCACAAAAACCCCTACCTACACCTACACCCCTACCTACATTTTACCTCAATTACATCCACTAACCTGTACCCCCACACATTGACTCGGTACCGGTACCCCCTGTACATAGCGTTATTGTTATTTTATTGTGTTACTTTTTTCCTACCTAATTTTTGGTGGTATTTTTTTGGCAAATATTTTCTTTCTTTAAAAATGTTTTTGCATTGTTGGTTAAAAGGGCTTGTCAGGAAGCATTTCACTGTAAGGTCTACTACACCTGTTTTGTTAGGCGCAGGTGACAAATATAATCTGATTTTATTTTGTTTTGTTATCCTGCAACTGCTGAAATGACAGAATCAGTTGGATAAACTGAATTGTTTAACTCGTTCTGAAGATAGAGAACATTACATAAATGCTATAGGATTTGATCATTAGAGCTGACCTATCTCACACCTACAGTTTAAGGCCTATGCTCTTATGGGAGTTTGTCCCATGATTCTCCATTAAGAACAATCATGAGGGAGTTGATGTAAGTATAACACAGCTGATGAAACATCCATCAACAGTTTTATTTTGAGCTGTTCCAAAAAGTAATCAGATGAGGATAGAACGAGGTCACACGACAGCAGGGTAAAGTCGGCCCGCAAAATGGTGAAGATTTGGACTGGGTTGAGACTAAACTGACCCTAGATCTGTGCACACTGCAACCCAATAGAGCCGATAACAGGTGCGCAGTTTATAAATTACACGCCACTTTCACTGGCGCTGGCGAGCGATTTGTCCTGGTGATATTGGGACAATCTTCGTTAACGCAAATCTGCAATTTTGCTGATTCACTTCGGAGCAAATCAACATGGGACGGTTACATTTTTTCGTCCTCTGGTCGTTAAACGATGCACCCCGTCAGTTTATCAGGTAGTTATCAGGTATTTCGTTGTTGAAATTTTGAAAGTGGGCACGCAGCAACTCCCAATTTGAGCCATCGTTATTCATTACAGACATGCCCAATCTTCATCCTTGTAGTTCACAGCATAAATGTTTGTCCGTAATTATTGCAGCAAATCCAATCGCCAGTACCACCAAGTCCATGTTCCATTGCCACTTCCCAAACAACTTGTTGTATTCAGTCTTGGGGAATGGCGGTTCTTATCAAGCGAGACAACCATTTCAGTTGATGTTCTGGTTAGCCAGGACGTGAAACCGCAGAGGATTGGTACATTGTCAGACCAGACAAGGTACATTAGGCCTACATGCATTCTAATTAATAACAATTGCAAAAATGCATACAAGGTCTATATTGCTTGTTTTAAAGATGCTTGACTTGGGAGGGAGATTGGAATGCTGACCTTGTCCAAGAGGCAACAGAGAAAGGGAGGAGAGGAGTATACGGGAAGGTTTTGCTCACTGTTTGTGGAGAGGTATGGTTTCCAGCGTTTTTATTCTGTACATTTTCAATATTGTTATTGTGACAGGTGTCACTTTATTGTGACATCTCACATTATAAATTAAATACTGACCAGATACTATATTCGTCTTTGCAAAGGATTCTGGAATGATTAATAACAGCCTACATAATGTACCAGTGTCTTAAATAATGTTATTCAACTCTTTCCTCAAAAAGAATGAAGCCAGTTTCATCAGCAATACTCCACGTGTGCCAAGAAAACACTCCAGCCCAGTCGCGCACAACAGCCATCTCTCCCATACTCTGCTCAACACCTCTGGGAGTCAGAGGGTAAATTGCAGGGTTATCCACTAGTTAGTAGACCTGTCACTACACTCTTGATTTTGAGGCATTTTTCTGGTCTACACTGTCATTAAAATTGTAGTTCAGTGAGACAGAAATCAAATGTATCACTCTTTGCAGATTACAACCCCCAACTCATCACATCTAGGAGACAGGATTTGCTATGCCGAACTCAAAGCTAACAAGACAGAAATCAATGATTCCACTTTATCTGAGAAACCCTGTATTTCGCTTACGGTAGGGCTCATGCTTGAATAAGAACCTTTCCAAGTAGGGAGTGGTGTGGTGAGAGAAATTGAACCTGTCTTTTTAATCTTAATGGTATTTCAAGGATAAGACCCCCAGACGGACGGTGATTGGGAAGAGGGGTCGCATCGCATGGAGCCCTGAAATTATTCCTCAGGAGCACACTGGTCGAGCATCTAGCCCCCCAAAAATAAAGCTATCTAGAGAGAACAGTGTTGAGAAGACTGGAATGAAGAAGACCAACTGCAGAGCAGGTTACAGAATTCGCCATGAAATGATTTGTTTATTTCAAATAGCAGCTTTTCTGCTGAATGAAAAACATTAAGGATATTTTGTTTTCAGTTTGCCCATCAAAGCGCTGGAGCCACACCATGTGTCTGAGTGATCCTGAGACGGCCATTGTCATTGGAGGAGAAGCTTCTGACCAGACTCACTGCGAGGACTCCCTATGGAAACTGGAGATAGGTGAGATGAGTTGCCCATTTTAATAACTTGTATAAAACAATTTGGAGCCAAAATGTAAATATTTGTTACCTGGCATCTTGAAATGCCCAGCACACATTTAATTGATCAAATTGATTGTCAACATTATCTTCTCAGACAATGATTTTTGGTTCCCAATGAACTCCTCCACCTCTGGACCTGTCCCACCGTGTGCCCATGGCCACTCTGCAACCTATGACCCTGATTCCAAGGTCGTCTACGTGTACGGTGGCCTGAGGGAGGGCCAGCGCTACAGCGACCTCTATATCCTCAACACTCTAACCTGGAAGTGGAAGCTTGTCACAGTGAGTGTCCTGTCCAGTGCCACTTGTAACTTTATAGTTTAATTGACCTTAAGGACCTTCAAATGAAAAGTTGGATTTTCTCTCTTGTGGAAATTAATCTTCTAGGCAAGAGGTGATATCCCCATGTTGGCCTACCACTCTGCAACTATCTATAAGAAAGAACTCTTTGTTTTTGGGGGGGTTCACCCAAGCCGCTGTCCTGGAGGCAAAGTCTGCAGTAATGCTCTGTACATTTTTAACCCAGAGTTTGAGCTCTGGTACCAACCCATCGTCGAGGGGGACCGACCTCTACCTAGGTTTGGGTCAGTGTTCCTTGATTATATTTCTGTAGACAAGGCATTGGGCTATTAGAATATTTCACTTACTGTATCTAACCATTACAGGATGACAGTGCTTATTTAATAAACACATTTTGTGTTTACATTACAGGCACACAACCACGCTTTTGTCCAACCAGTTGCTCATTTTTGGTGGCAGGAAGACTGCAACCTACCTAAACGACCTCCACATTTTGGATCTTGGTAAGGCACTGACAGTGGTAATGTGGAGTACTCTATATAAAAAGCTAGTTGTCACGATCTTCAAATGTCATTTTCTTAATTTTTGGCAAAAGGCTTCATGGAGTACACAGCTGTGAAATATGAGAACATGCCACCACTGCCTCGAGGGTGAGAACATATACAAATCAAACCTTGTAAAATATGAACACAATGCCCATCTGAAATTTTTCGTATTTCAGATATCTAGGACATCAACAAGTATTTGCCGTGATGAAAAATGTCTATTGCCACACAGACCAATATTGTGACCATTTAATTCTATGCCATTTGTTTAATCTGATATTTATTGCTTAGTATCTGTAAACAACAAGGATGTATATTGGTGTAGAAATTCCTTTTTACTAAGTTAACGTTGCCCTATCATCTTTGTGGTCAGATATCATGCAGCACTGCCAGTATCAGACAACAGGATGCTGGTCAGTGGCGGTTGCAGTGCTGTTGGAGCCCTGCAGGATGTTCATATCTTCAACACGGGTGAGTACACACTCACCAAGGCCTATCATTTTTTTTTTCAAGAAAGTTGATGGTAATCCAGCCTCTTTCATTTGCTCTGAATAAAAATGCCTGTCTTGGTTATTTTCAGACACCAGTATGTGGCAGTCAGTGGTCTCCCCTCTGCTCTGTGCCAGGCCTCGTGCCGGACACAGTGTGATCAATCTGGGAGGCTCTATCATCTCAGATGCTGATAAACAGAAGCAGGGGGAGTATGCCAACATCCACTGCACCCTCTTGGTGTTTGGGGGCTCTGACTGCGCTGGGACCTTCTACAATAACACAATGAAGTGCACAGTGGAGATCCCTGTAGAATAAGAGACTGGATCTTAAGGGGGAGACGATAACGACCTTATTGGGAAATAAGGAAAATAAATTGACCTTTTATCCCTGTGTCTGGTTTACACATTCTAAATAATATGAATGTGCCATGGGCGGAAATCGTACAGGGACTTTTGAGTCCTTGGTATTTTCTGTTCTGCGTAAAGGCTCTGTTACGTTAGGCTTAGATTTCATCAAGTCTTCAGTTACAGTTTTATTGTGGCTGCTTAAGGCCCCTTTGTTTGCTCTGTGCTGTAGTCTTGTCTGATCAGCTTTTTTCCCTGGGGGGGCTGATTGTTAGTTATGGTGCAAGTGATGCCTTTTTATCCCATTGTGGTGTTTCACATTATGGGTCGTGACCCATTTGTTTTAAGTGGCATTTTTCCCATTGACAAGATGGTATACACATCAGATCTGACAAGCAATCTCTTCTGTTTTTAAATATTTTCTCATCAATGTGTGTTATCACATGGTAGAGCTGAAATCAATTTTCTGTTTTATTTGAATTTAAGTTAGCTGAACTTCAGCTTTTTTACAAAACTGATTATTTAACAAAGTGCAGACAGCCATTTTCACATTCCATAAACTTCTACAGTAACATGAAGGATCAACGGAGGGCTAGTATGGTACTTGGGAATTTGTACAGTAAATGTTTTTTAAAATTATTTAATATATCACTATTTGTTCATGTGTTTACATTTTGTATTGCTTCCCTTAACAAATCCACTTTGGTCAGCATTGGCATATTTTGTGTAGATGGGTGAATGTACTGTTTCTTAGAGGGTAAATATGAATATTAAAATAATGAAACTTCATCATACAAGTAATAGATCGTCTTTGGTTTCAATCTCATTAAATAAGACAAAGGTATTTTATAGAAGCAGTCAATGATGGTGGCACTACTGGCTCCCTTAGACATCAGAGGGGTTCTCATGTACATATTTCAGCAGGTGTGTCTAGTTGGCAGGACGGATGAGTCTCTTTGAAAGCATCTACCTTCAGTAAGGTTTGGTTTAGCCTTTTGATAGTTGGGAACTGATCAACATCCACTTTGAACCTGTTGGGCAAATGTACAAGTCATGTGGGTTGTATGTTCAGTGATGAATCGGTCTCATACTGTGGTGTTCTTCTGTAACAATTCTGAATGACTGGTTGCCTTACCGTTCAGCATTATAGACTTGAGGGACGAGACAGATGTCTGCCATGGAAATCTAAAAGGTGAACATGGTTAGTTCAAGAATTCCTAAACTTGAAGAGAGGTCTACTGTGTTTTGATGTGATGAGTGTCCCCTCACCTCGTCCTCTACACAGTACTTGCCAGCTGTCTCTTTCAGAATGGGCTCCAGTGCTGAAAGACACAGGGACATTAAATCAGGACTGGAATGGTTGTCTAGAGCGATACTGGTATTGTATGTAAGGCTATTTTTACCCACCTTCAAAACCTCTTTGGATGAAATGATGCGCCCACTGCACCTTCTCGGCTCCTATCTTCTGTAGCACGTACAAATTCTGAAATACAAATTATCAGACGTGACTGAGTAGCTCTACAGTCATCATTGTTGCAATGGCAATTCAAACACATGATGTCCTTACAGTAAACAAAGTTTGTCTTGCAAACTTGGTCAGATCTGCAGTGGACTGTGTGCCTTCAATTGGTTATACTTGTCTCTTGTTTATCCACTTTCTTTATGCTGTAATTCACTTACCTGCACAGGCTGGATCCCAGAGGCGATAAGGTCAGAGATCATGCGCACCTGGGCACGTTTCTTTGGGTCTGCAGGGAGAAGCCTGTGTCCTGTTCTGGTCTTCTCAATGTATTGGATCACTGCCAGCTGAGGGTAAGTGGATTAGTCTTGTCAATGTTACATTTGGGAAATTTGGAGTTAGATTTAAGTTGTATTTTAACTTTTATCAGTGTATCAGAAGTACATCACTGTTGAAACACTGACAAACCAATAACATCATTGGACTCACCGACTGTGACAGCGTGATGCCATCAATTTGGACAGCAGGCACTTGTTGCATAGGGTTTAACCCCTTGTATTGTTCTGTGAACTGATGTGTACAGTATGAGAACATATATTTTACATCATTGATGTTCAATACCTCTACCTAAAAACAAAAGCGTGAGGAAGTTACCTGCTGACCCCCATCTTTGATAAGATTGACTGGGACTTGGTCAAATTCAATACCTTTCAGAGCAAAAGCTGGAAGAAGCAACGTAGGTTATTTATTTACCGTGTCAAAAGGAATTGCCACTTTTCTTATGCTGTAAAGTACGCAGAGATGTGGACTATACATAGTCAAAAGGTACTTACCGATTCGAACCCTCCAAGAGCACGAACTCCTAAAATACCCATGAATAATGGGCTAAAGGAAAGAAAAGTACATCAGTGCACGCGATACGTCATTTTCTCATATCTTACTTAACATTCCTCATCGATTCACCTTGGTTTGATTTGCCATAGTATTCAGACCGATCAGGCGTTTAACTACTGCAAATTCTGTTACTCCAGAATGATAACGAAAACAACTGTGTTCCTTGCAGCCAATAGAAGAATGTGCTCCCAAATACCCTCCTCCCTGGTTTTCGTCTATGACTAAGCACTTTCCCAGCATCTTCAATTAATTCCACGTTTCAGTGTCTAGTACTGAAACGTTGCAAGCAAGAATTGGTACTGTACCTTTGTGAGACAAGAGTGAGAGACGCATTGCAGGTTATAAGGGGTAGGTAGGCTAGAGACAGTAGACAAACTATTACTTTGTTGTGCATTTAACAGCGGATGTGGCATTACATGTCACAGAATACTTCGATGACAGCTTATTATGCGGTTTTGCGCAATACTGCAAGATGGAAACGTTAACTATATTATGCAGATTATATAAATTCCCCCGTGTTTTATAAAATTAGCGCCAACTAATTGTACATTTGTAGGTACTTTTCCTATATAGCATAGGCGACCACATCATAGAGATAGGTAGAGGACTCGTTTTTGTAGCTGTGCAACTATAGCGTCTGCGACATCATGTGTAGCGCCATTGATGCTATCTCGATTTTAAAGTAATACATTTTATTCTTCATGATAGGCTGAGTCCTCCCAATGACCTGGTTGGACAAGACTCCAACAAGGTCACCAGGAGGGATCAGCCAACAAAAGTAGAAGTCCCACCCAGTTGACTACATTTAAAATGGTGGAAGCCCTGAGTGGCGCTGCACATTCTAATATAGCCTTTTGGCCACTAGAGACCTCTATCATTATCTTTGGACCATATTCAGCTATTGTCTGTGGTGGACCATAAATAACCCAGTCGAGTTGTCAAAAAGACGGATCTGCGCTTTATAAATGTTTTCTAAAAAGTTGGTTTGTCTATAATTTTACATAGAGATTGGCTAATACAATTGTAATTTCAGCCAATAAGGTTCATATTTTTGTGGGATGTGTTCTACGCCAATAAGTGATCAGCTATTTCCAGATTCCTCCCTCTTTTCTGTCGATGTAGGTGATGGAGAAAATTTGAAGGGTGTTTCTGCTGACACTGCTGGCCGGGGACATAGTTCGGGGATAGATCGAGCAATAAACACATTTTCATCATGGCATGGACTGTATCGAGATCACTGTTGAAAGAAAGGTGTAAGAAATCATGTTATAATGCTTTACCCACGAGTTAATGACGACTAAATGCTTTTGATAGGTTTCACTTTGTTTACAAAATGATAGATGTCGTGGCTTGGTGCTTGTCTTGTTATCGACTATTCTGTAGGTCACTTTTAGGAAGCATTCCTCCTTTAGAAATGGGTACCAAACCAACCTCCTGCTATTCTTTTTTTTAAAGTGCTTATCATATCCGCTGCCTGTCAAGGTATGCAGCTATATTTTATTTTTATTTCACATTTTATTTAACCAGGTAGGCCAGTTGAGAACAAGTTCTCATTTACAACTGCGACCTGGTCAAGATAAAGCAAAGCAGTGCAACACAAACAACAACACAAAGTTACAAATGGAATAAACAAGCGTACAGTCAATAACACAATAGAAAAATGTACAGTGTGTGCAAATGTAGTAAGATTAGGGAGGTAAGCAATAAATAGGCCATAGTGGCGAAATAATTAAAATGTAGCATTAACACTGGAGTGATAGATGTGCAAATGATGATGTGCAAGTATAGATACTGGGGTGCAAAAGAGCAAAAAAATAAAAATATTTGGATGAGGTAGTTGGGTGGGCTAATAACAGATGGGCTGTGTACAGGTGCAGTGATCGGTAAGTTGCTCTCACAACTGATGCTTAAAGTTAGTGAGGGAGATATGTCTCCAGCTTCAGTGATTTTATTTTTTTTGCAATTCGTTCCAGTCATTGGCAGCCAAAGTAGGTGTTGGCTGTGGAGATGACCAGTGAAATATACCTGCTGGAGCGTGTGCTACAGGTGGGTGTTGCTATGGTGATGAGTGAGCTGAGATAAGGTGAGGCTTTACCTAGCAAAGATTTATAGATGACATAGAGCCAGTGGGTTTGGTCGACGAATATGTAGCGTGGGCCAGCCAACGAGAGCATTCAGGTCGCAGTGGTGGGTAGTATATGCGGCTTTGGTGACAAAATGGATGGCACTGTGATAGACTACATCCAATTTGCTGAGTAGAGTGTTGGAGGCTATTTTGTAAATGACATCGCCGAAGTCAAGGATCGGTAGGATAGTCAGTTTTACGAGGGTATGTTTGGCAGCATGAGTGAAGGAGGCTCTGTTGCGAAATAGGAAGCCGATTCTAGATTTCATTTTGGATAAGCATCTCCAAATGTGAGTTTGGAAGGAGAGTTTACAGTCTAACCAGACACCTAGGTATTTGTAATTGTCCACATATTCTAAGTCAGAACCGTACAAAGTAGTGATCCTAGTCGGGCGGGCGGGTGCGGGCAGCAATCGGTTGAAGAGCATGCATTTAGTTTTACTAGCATTTAAGAGCAGTTGAAGGCCACGGAAGGATTGTTGTATGGCATTCAAGCTCATTTAGAGGTTTGTTAACACAGTGTCCAGAGAAGGGCCAGATGTATACAGAATGGTGTCGTCTGCGTAGAGGTCAATCAGAGAATCACCAGCAGCAAGTGCGACATCATTGATATATATATACAGAGAAAAGAGTCGGCCCGAGAATTGAACCCTGTGGCACCCCCATAGAGACTGCCAGAGGTCCGGACAACAGGCCCTCCGATTTGACACACTCAACTCTGTCTGAGAAGTAGTTGGTGAACCAGGCGATGCAGTCATTTTAGAAACCAAGGCTATTGAGTCTGCCGATAAGAATGCGGTGATTGCCAGAGCCGAAAACCTTGGCCAGGTCGATGAAGACGGCTGCACAGTACTGTCTTTTATCGAGGACGGTTATGGTATCGTTTAGGACCTTGAGCGTGGCTGAGGTGCACCCATGACCAGCTCGAAAACCAGATTGCATAGTGGAGAAGGTACGGTGGGATTCGAAATGGTCCGTGATCTGTTTGTTAACTTGGCTTTCGAAGACTTTAGAAAGGCAGGGCAGGATGGATATAGGTCTGTAACAGTTTGGGTCTAGAGTGTCTCCCCCTTTGAAGAGGGGGATGACTGCGGCAGCTTTCCAATCTTTAGGGATCTCAGACGATACGAGAGGTTGAACAGGCTAGTAATAGGGGTTGCAACAATTTCTGTGGATCATTTTAGAAAGAGGGTCCAGATTGTCTAGCCCAGCAGATTTGTAGGGGTCCAGATTTTGTAGCTCTTTCAGAACATCAGCTATCTGGATTTGGGTGGAGAAGCGGGGCGGGGGGTGCAGAGCTGTTGGTAGGGGTAGCCAGGTGGAAAGCATGGCCGGCCGTAGAAAAATGCTTATTGAAATTCTCGATTATTGTAGATTTATCGGTGGTGAGTGTTTCCTAGTCTCAGTGCAGTGGGCAGCTGGGAGGAGGTGCTCTTATTCTCCATGGAATTTACAGTGTCCCAAAACGGTTTGGAATTAGTGCTACAGGATGCAAATTTCTGTTTGAAAAAGCTTGCCTTTCCTAACTTTCCTGAAAAGTTGCATATCGCGGGAGCTATTTGATGCTAATGCAGTACGCTACAGGATGTTTTTGTGCTGGTCAAGGGCAGTCAGGTCTGGAGTGAACCAAGGGCTATATCTGTTCTTAGTTCTACGTTTTTTTGAATGGGGCGTGCTTATTTAAGATGGTGAGGAAAGCACTTTTAAGGAACAACCAGGCATCCTCTACTGACGGGATGAGGTATGACTCCCATGTGTGCTGTACAGCTAAATTGTCTAATTCATACATTTTTTGCTTTTAGTAATCCATCCAAAAATCACTGTGAAATTGACCCCAACATTCACCTTTATGTCCCAGTTGCACTTCTATGACATTCCGGATTGCCGTAGTTGTACATTAATCCCGTCCTAACAAGAGGCCTGGAAGTAAAAATTATATTTGCTTTTGTCACATACACCGGACAGTGCAGTGAAATGTTGTTTTACAGTAGAGGTGTCAAACTCATTCCTTGGAGGGCCTAGTGTCTGCATGTTTTAATTTTTTTCCTTTCAATTAAGCCCTAGAAGACCAGGTTTGGGGAGTTCCTTACTAATTAGTGACCATAATTCATAAATCAAGTACAAGGGAGGAGCGAAGACCCTCATACATTTGGCCCTCCATGATATGAGTTTGACACCTGTGTTTTACAGGGTCTGGCCATAACAGTATGGTGCACCTGGAGCAAGTGCCTTGTTCAAGGGCACATAGACAGATTTTTCACCTTGTCAGCTTGGGTATCAGAACCACCCCCCTATGAGGTAGTAGGCCTAGTGCATCTACTTTGCTTCTAATGCTATATAGCTGAGAGTTGAAATGATACTATTCACAATAAATGCATGAACTCATGCGTTATTATTATTTGCAGCAATTGCAAACCTCTTGCTTTCTACCAGAAGGTTGGGCGCATGTTACTCCTCCTCAGTGGTGAGTTAATAAAATAAATAATAATTTTATAATAAACTGTTCATTATAGTGGTTGTACAGTCATACAGAATGACACAAATATTAATTTTCAGTCTGCTGCCTCAGTTTGTATGATGGCAATTTGCATATACTCCAGAATGTTATGAAGAGTGATCAGATGAATTGCAATGAATTGCAAAGTCCCTCTTTGCCATGCAAATGAACTGAATCCCCCCAAAAACATTTCCACTGCATTTCAGCCCTGCCACAAAAGGACCAGCTGACATCATGTCAGTGATTTCTCATTAACACAGGTGTGAGTGTTGACGAGGACAAGGCTGGAGATCACTCTGTCATGCTGATTGAGTTCGAATAACAGACTGGAAGCTTCAAAAGGAGGGTGGTGCTTGGAATCATTGTTCTCCTCTGTCAACCATGGTTACCTGCAAGGAAACACGTGCCGTCATCATTGCTTTGCACAAAAAGGGCTTCACAGGCAAGGATATTGCTGCCAGTAAGATTGCACCTAAATCAACCATTTATCGGATCATCAAGAACTTCAAGGAGAGCGGTTCAATTGTTGTGAAGAAGGCTTCAGGGCGCCCAAGAAAGTCCAGCAAGCGCCAGGACCGTCTCTTAAAGTTGATTCAGCTGCGGGATCGGGGCACCACCAGTACAGAGCTTGCTCAGGAATGGCAGCAGGCAGGTGTGAGTGCATCTGCACGCACAGCGAGGCGAAGACTTATGGAGGATGGCCTGGTGTCAAGAAGGGCAGCAAAGAAGCCACTTCTCTCCAGGAAAAACATCAGGGATAGACTGATATTCTGCAAAAGGTACAGGGATTGGACTGTTGAGTACTGGGGTAAAGTCATTTTCTCTGATGAATCCCCTTTCCGATTGTGTGGGGCATCCGGAAAAAAAGCTTGTCCAGAGAAGACAAGGTGAGCGCTACCATCAGTCCTGTGTCATGCCAACAGTAAAGCATCCCGAGACCATTCATGTGTTGGGTTGCTTCTCAGCCAAGGGAGTGGGCTCACTCACAATTTTGCCTAAGAACACAGCCATGAATAAAGAATGGTACCAACACATCCTCCGAGAGCAACTTCTCCCAACCATCCAGGAACAGTTTGGTGACGAACAATGCCTTTTCCAGTATGATCGAGCACCTTGCCATAAGGCAAAAGTGATAACTAAGTGGCTCGGGGAACAAAACATCGATATTTTGGGTCCATGGCCAGGAACCTCCCCAGACCTTAATCCCATTGAGAACTTGTGGTCAATCCTCAAGAGGCGGGTGGACAAACAAAAACCCACAAATTCTGACAAACTCCAAGCATTGATTATGCAAGAATGGGCTGCCATCAGTCAGGATGTGGCCCAGAAGTTAATTGACAGCATGCCAGGGCGGATTGCAGAGGTCTTGAAAAAGAATGGTCAACACTGCAAATATTGACTCTTTGCATCAACTTCATGTAATTGTCAATAAAAGCCTTTGACACTTATGAAATGCTTGTAATTATACTTCAGCAGGTGTATTTCACTGGTCACCCCCAGGGCCAATTCCTCCTTTGGCAGCCTCTCCTTCCAGTTCTCTGCTGCCAATGACTGGAACGAACTACAAAAATCTCTGAAACTGGAAACACTTATCTCAAGCACCAGCTGTCAGAGCAGCTCACAGATCACTGCACCTGTACATAGCCTATCTATAAATAGCCCAAACAATTACCTCATCCCCTACTGTATTTATTTATTTTGCTCCCTTGCACCCCAGTATTTCTACTTTGCACATTCACCTACTGCAAATCTACAATTCCAGTGTTTTTAATTGCTATATTGTATTTACTTCGCACCGTGGCCTTTTTATTGCCTTTACCTCCCTTATCTCACCTCATTTGCTCACATTGTATATAGACTTGTTATTGTACTATATTTTTGACTGTATGTTTGTTTTACTCCATGTGTAACACTGTGTTGTTGTATGTGTCGAACTGCTTTGCTTTATCTTGGTCAGGTCGCAGTTGTAAATGAGAACTTGTTCTCAACTTGCCTACCTGGTTAAACAAAGGTAAAATAAATGTAAAAAAACAGTTAAGTGGGATTTGACTTTCAGCAATAAGAAGGTTAAAGGCCCATTTACTATTATGTAAAAGAAAAGCTTGACTTTTGAGTGTACATATTGTTGTGTTGTTTTCTTGACATTTATCTCCAGTTATAATTCTCAAGCATGCTTTTGCATGAATGTTCAAAGGTCAGTTAGCTGACACTGCTCGTTTGGCCTTTTGCTTTCAGTTTGATTATCATAAAGGTTTAGAATGACTCTTGAGAGCATTCCTCTCAGACGTTCCTGTAGATGGTCATCTTTTTGATGAAATGGCCCCAAATGGTGGTTTGTCAGTTGTCCGATCATAATGTGTTGAAGTTATCTGCTCAAGCTCAGCACACAGCTCATAACAGTCAAATATTTTTGTTTTATAATCAGTTTGCAGTTCACCCACTAAATTATTCTTCCCTCTGACTGTCACAGGCCTCCAATGAGGTGATAGCTTGTGTCCCCAAGGCTACACAGGATGAGATGCTGGCTGCTGTGGACTCCTGCTCACACTCCTACTGCTCCTGGTCTGAAACCTCCATTTTGGCGCACCAACAGATCTTTCTGCACTATCAGCAGCTTATTAAGGACAACATTGTAAGTCTGAAACACCTCAGGGATAAGAACCTGTTCTGAAGTACAATCCAATCCTGAGTGGCGCAGCGGTTTAAGGCACTGCATCTCAGTGCAAGAGGCGTCACCATAGTACCTGGTTCGAATCCAGGCTGTATCACATCCGGCCGTGATTGGGAGTCCCATAGGGCGGCGCCAAATTGGCCCAGCGTCGCCCGGGTTTGGTCGGTGTAGGTCGTCAGTGTAAATAAGAATTTGTTCTTAACTGACTTGCCTAGTTAAATTTAAATAAATAAACAGAAGCAAAGGTAAAATCTCATCATCCACACTTCATTGCACGTTTAGCAACATGAACTTGGCACATTGTTTTTGTCATATTATGCGGTTGAAAGACTACCCCTGAATGCCCTTGCCCTATCGTTTGAAACATTTATACCCTACATATTTAGCATGCCTCTATACATTTGGTTTACCCTTACTGTTGCTCGGGTTGACTTTAATGCAAGTTACTCATTTTAAATTAGGAAGCTGATTTGGTGTGTGTGTTGGCTCATGGTGTGTGTGTCTTGTTACAGAAAGAGCTTGCCAGGAGCATTACTCTGGAGAAGGGCGAGACCCTGGCAGATGCAGAGGGTGATGTGTTCAGAGGATTGCATAAGTCTCATGTGCACCAGCCTTTCTGAAGGGAAATATTTGGGGATATGGTCTATAAGCTTCTTTGGATACTTGTGGTGCAGCCAAGGAAATGGTTCATCTTTCCACTAGTGACCTAGACATTGAAATAATGTAAAGAGATCTTTGGTCTATCGCTTGTGACCGTCTCCATGTGAGGGGTAGTGACACACATTCTGGGACTGACCCAGCTCTTCTCTCTCTCTGACGAACATCCACTTCCGTCTCCAGAGGTGGTAGCATTCCGCTACACCCGCAATAACATCTGTTAAATATGTGTATGTGATCAATACAATTTGTTTTGATTTGGTAAAGCACACATGCAGCATCAACTCCCTGATGCTGGGGAAGACCCTCCATCACCAAAGATGCTGCCTGCCCATCAGGCTGTGTGCCGGCATCGCCCCCTTCAACTTCCCTGCCATGATCCCTCTGTGGATGTTCCCCATTGGCATGGCGTGTGGCAACACCTACCTGCTTGAAGCCAGCCTGCATCATGCTCTTGGCCAAGGTGCTGCAGGACGCTGGGATGCTATACGGGACCCTGAACATCATCCATGGCTGGCAGGACGGTAAGACAATAGCTACATGCCCCATCACCTGCTGTTCTCTGAGATATATCTGGAGGCATTACTAATGTGATGTGAATTATTCAATTTGTCTCTCTGCTTTGATTCTCATGCATTGACGTCGTTGTTGTATTACAAAGTGCAGAGACTATGAATTGATTTTGGCTGGCCTGTCAGTGCTCAATCTAAAATAAGTCCCTGTCTTTCCCAGCTGTATACCTTATGTGATCATCCAGCCATCAGCTCTGTGGGCTCCAACCAAGCTGGAGAGTACATCTATGAGAGGGGATCCAAAAACGGCCAGAGAGTACAGTCCAAAATGGCGAGTCTGACATGCATATGGTGTTTCTAGAAATAAACAGAGGGTGGCGGTGTTGTCTTAGAAACGGTTGTTGAAGGATGTCCTCTCTGCTTCTCTTCTCCAATTTGGCTGATTAGCTGTACAGCTAGAACAGGTATTGAGCCAGACAGCCAGTTACACACGTTGTGGAAATTAGTCTAATATTTTTTAACACATTCACATTATCTACAAATGAAATGCACTGATGTAATGTAAAGCACTTACAATATTGTACTTTCTATTGTTTGCTCACTAAAGTTCTTTAAGAGGATGAACTTTTGAGACCATCTCTGTTTGAATCTGCATTCAACCACATTGAAGACATGATGTGATGGGCTTTACTTGAATTGGATCACTCTCCTTGGTATTCAAGTCAAGTGGCAGGAGGCTAAACATTTCCCCCTTATGCTCTGCTGTAGGGAGCAAAGAACCATGGTGTGGTGATGCCTGATGCCAATAAGGAGAACAGCTGGTGGGTGCGGTGTTCGGGGAACCAGAACAGCGCTGCATGGCCCTCTCCACAGCCATCCTGGTGGGCGAGGCCCTCAGCTGGCTGCCTGAACTGGTGGAACGTGCCAAGGCTCTGCGCGTTAACGCAGGTACCTCACCCTGCTCACACCTCCCACCCTATCCAGCCCTAATGGGCCCTCTGCTTAGTCCTCTTAAAGCCTCCCACGCAGCCCTAACCACATCTCGCCTCTTTGCTGTACCATAACTTCAGATGGGGCTGAGCTGGAAGAGTCACTCATGCTGCAAATTTGCGGTGGCGTTTGCGCCCAATGCTTAAGAGTAGCTCAGAGCATCAAGTCTTTGTGAAAGGAAGTTGTTGGGGAGAAGAATGAATGATGCCCCTTATTTGCAATGATATACTCTCTAATTTATGTGGCTGCATTTAAACAGCCATTTCAGAGGGAGTGCTGCTGGGTGCCCCTCGCCCTGGCTGGGCTTTTGAGTGTTTGTGTGTGGCTGAAGGGGTATTTGTGTGAATGTGTGTGGCTGTGAGGGAGAGTTCTCACTGCAGGTTATTTTTCGGGGAACCCTCTCAGGGGACAAGGTGTGAGTGGACGTGGGGCCCCTGATCTCTCAGGCCAAGGAGAGGGTCAACAGCCTGATCCAGAGTGGGATGGATGAGGGAGCCCAGCTGCTGCTCAATGGCAGGAACGTCAAAGTCCAGGGCTATGAGAACGGCAACGTTTTTGGACCAACCATCATCGGCAATGTCACAGTAAGTTTGTGTGTGCTTGCAGATGACAAGCTGTCATGCCAAAAATTATGTTAATTTCTGTGCAAATCCTGAATCTTTCATTTCATTTTCTCTTCGCCCCAGATGAAGTGCTATACTAAGGAGATCTCTGGGCCTGTTCTGGTGGTCCTGGAGGCCGAATCTTTAGATGATGCCATCAGCCCGGTCAACAATAACCCCTATGGCAACAGCACAGCTATCTTTACCACAAACGTAGCCACAGCACGCAAATACACTCATGAGGTGGACGTAGGCCAGGTGAGTGGCTGTGGACCCCTGTGTGTCCCCCTATGTCCTGGGAGAATGGAGCCATTCATATCCCTCTGCCATGTCTATACCTTAAACAAGGAGGACATCGCACCTCTGTTCTAAAACATACAATCAACAATAATTATTTTCCATGAAAAGTATAGCCTTGTTTGCTTCTGCTCTAAAATCAACTCCTCTGCCCCTCACCACCTGGCCCCATGTGGACTACAAATAGCTATAGCAAATAAAGTATGTGCCTTTTTAATCAAAACAGGGGGGCATAGAAAGACATTTTCCTGGTAGGATTATAGGAGAGAATCTTAAATTAAACTCAAAAGGGATTCCTTAGGACCTGTTAAATATTTAAAGCATAAAAATGGCCCAAATTTACCCTATTTGTTTGCGGGCCTCAGCTATACCCAGTGTTTTCTCTTCACATGACGGAGAACACCGTGTAGGGCAGGCCATATGCTGTAATCTCCTACAAACCTCGCTGTAACAAAAGCCTCATCTTTTTTCGCTCCCTCAGCCAAAAGGCTTGACTCCGGTGTCCAAAATTACTCCTGCTTTTTCAAACATTCTCAACCAACCATGAGTTTCCAGTGGCCTCAAAAACAATAAGCAATGGTTTTTGGTTTGATGTAACTAATTTCATGCATTTAGTACACCTTCCTCTCCCAGAGTTACTCATCCAGTTGCTCTGATCCTGTTTTGAGTCAACAGCTTGCATTTCCAGTGCAGTAATGGAAGTTTGTGTTTTTCAGATTGGGATAAATGTTCCTATCCCTGTTCCTCTGCCCATGTTCTCCTTCACTGGCTCACAAGGTTCTTTCAGAGGAGACACCAACTTCTACGGCAAACGAGTATCAGTTGACATAAGGTAAGGTTGATAAACAGGAAGTTGCGCTGGACAATTTCCACATGAAGGTTGGCGTTTCTGTGGCTGACTAGTGATGTAAACCACTCGGTCCTCTTAACTAGTGATAACTGGTCAAAGCCAACTGTGTTCAGTCCAGATTTTCAGCTTTGTTTAATGTTCTCAGTGATGTAATACGGTCGTGATGCCACATATATAGTTACAGAGCAGCATATTATAGTTGTCTTCCCTACTTTCTACTGGGCATCCAGGTTTACACACAGATCAAAACTGTTCTTCACAATGGAAGGCAGAAGATGCCACTGTGCAAACTCCTTCAGTTTCCATGCCAAACATGGGACGCTAACTGGTCTGGAGGAAAACATTCCTCATGTCTTTTGTGAAGCAAAATGTCAAAACTACTGTGCCATTAGTTGCTTGTTATCTCAAGATTCATTCACTCACTCACTATGGATAAATAGTTTGGCTTCATTGTTGATTGACAGTACCCTTGTTCTAGGCAAGTTTCTAGTAATTATGTGTATATTAGGCTAGCAACTCCCAAGGGTTCTCACAAATCATGACGATCTATGTTACGTTTTTGGCAATAATGCAAAGTAACTGTAGGAGCTTAAACGGTGTGAAGTACTTGCATAGCTTTTCTTCTATAACGTCAGTGTTCAAAATATACTGCCTCAACAACATTATGATATTGATGAATGTGTAGCTGCCAAATGTGATGCCACTATTAATCATGGTTTCAGTTCATCTGGATCTTAGAAATGTGTGTTATGCACACATCCTGTGGTGCAGTTATTCCTGCATGTGTCTATTTCATTACGTTCAGTACAGGTCGCATTTTAATAAGAAGCTGTTTTAATTGAACCCTTTATCGTTCGTCTGTCCTGACTCCTTTTAAAAAGTTAAAGTATTCCTTTTGTACACTTTAAATTATGACGTTCAGAAAATACCACACAAACGTTTTTCACAAAACATCAACATAATTCTGGAGACTTCATTTAGAGCAGCAAAATTCTCAGACCGACCGTGACACTAACACCGCAGGGGACTGTCGGGGAGCTCATGTGTTCTGGATATCCGGCAGGGCGCTGGGGTTGGAGGGCAGGGTATACACAGGCGCCTGGGTGATGGTCGCAAGGGACGGCTCCTCTGTAATTCTGCAAGGCATATGTCATTATGTAGCAAAACATATACAAGGTCTGATAAATCACTGTCTCACTGCCAGTGTTTAAACATGCTCTATGGGACAGATAAATCTACCGAAGCTTTGTAATTACAAATAGAAACCAGGACATTCTCAAGTATTGTTTTGGTGTCTTACCCGGGATCTGTGTCGTTCTGGTTCCTATCTGGGGATGCCAACAACGCCAAAGGTTGGCTCAGATTCCTGCAAAAGGAAGAGTAGATTGAAATGCTGTAGATTTTAAAAAGGAACGTTTTCCTATACTGTGGCAGCTGTTCTGTCTAGCTGTAGACTGCAGAAATTAGTCATTATGATTCATACTCTACTGGGTTTCTGTAAATTCATCCTAGGTTGCCAAATGCTCTGTTTGCAAGGCTAGACGTCAGGACAATGTTGACACCATATACATTCAGATCCCCTGCACTCAACTTGACAATCATGCTGCCAGCTGTTCCCTAACCACAGACGTTCAAAGAACTAAATAAACTCCTTGTGCACGTGAAGTGGGGCCAAGAGGCTGAAGGCAAATCGGCGTGGCCAGATGTTTGTTTCCAAGCACAGGACTCTGTGGCCGGCCCTATTTTTACTATTGTGCCCAGACTCTTTCTTCCTTCTTTTTAAGCAGCTGGACGGAAAAGAAAATTTGGTTTAAACCTAACTGATGTTTTATGGTATCCTCTTCTGCTGACAAAAGACCTGTTTATTTGTGACTCCTTTTTAAATGTCTTAAAGGCCCTCAGACTGCAGCACGGCTCGTGCTTCTTATGGTATCACTGCGTTTTGATCTCAACTCTTTATTGTGCCAGGGGTTTTGTTTTCATGTTTAATGATTCCAAATTGATGGTATCATCTAAACTGAACGCAGTAGAAATAGAAAAGAGGGAAGCTAACAATGAGCATGTCTGCTGGCAGACAACACCGGACCCACACGATGTAGTAGCTAGCTGTTACCTTGCTTTCTGTCCTTTAATTTTGGCAGTCTAAGCTCTTTCTCCTTCTCCCACGTGAGTTCAGAGATGTCAACCTTGTTGCTCTGGAGATTTTTCCTGAAACACAAGTGTAGTGGAAAAATAGATTTTCATGTAGGAATAGTCTAGACATTATTTGTCAACTTTTGAACAGTGTACAATGTTTGTGTTTTGAATAGATGACTGCTGAATCATATACAGCTGACAAGGAGTTGCTAACAGAGAAATGGGGCAATGTACGGTAAGTGGTGGTGATGACCGCAGGCAGGCCTCACCACTTCTCAGCCTCCTCCAGGTCGGTGTAGACACTGTTGGTGCTGTGAGGGGTTTTGGGGGAGGTGTGGATTCAGGAGTACTGCTTGCCTGACCAGGCCTTACTCATCCTCCTACGGTGGGCCTCCTGCCTGTACTGCAGCGGGCAGGTCTGGATCTCATGCTTCACCTTGCCCAGGGCCTCCTGGAAGAATCATTCTAGCTCTGCGCATTGCTACACAATGCTGTGGCTGCCGCTTCACTCGCCCCATCTCCTTCTCCCGCATGGTCACCAGCTTCTGCAACTTGTCCAACTCCACTTGGCCGGCCTTGGTGCTGTCCAGGGCCCGGTGCTGTGTCTTTCAAACTCCCCCACCATGAGCCCTAGGGCCTGCTCTAGGCTCCCCACCTTCCCCCTCAGCTCTGCTATCTCCTGGGCCCTCACCTGGGACACATTCTCCATCAGCTCACTGGTCTTCTAGGGGTGGGAAATATTGGAATGGTTGAGGGGTTAGTCTTAAAATAGGGTTGCGATCATCATATATACATATGGCTTTATATACACTGCTCAAAAAAATAAAGGGAACACTTAAACAACACAATGTAACTCCAAGTTAATCACACTTCTGTGAAATCAAACTGTCCACTTAGGAAGCAACACTGATTGACAATAAATTTCACATGCTGTTGTGCAAATGGAATAGACAAAAGGTGGAAATTATAGGCAATTAGCAAGACACCCCCAATAAACGGTGTTGGGCTGTAAGCACAACCCCCACCTGTGGACGTCGGGCCCTCATACCACCCTCATGGAGTCTGTTTCTGACCGTTTGAGCAGACACATGCACATTTGTGGCCTGCTGGAGGTCATTTTGCAGGGCTCTGGCAGTGCTCCTCCTTGCACAAAGGCGGAGGTAGCGGTCCTGCTGCTGGGTTGTTGCCCTCCTACAGCCTCCTCCACGTCTCCTGATGTACTGGCCTGTCTCCTGGTAGCGCCTCCATGCTCTGGACACTATGCTGACAGACACAGCAAACCTTCTTGCCACAGCTCGCATTGATGTGCCATCCTGGATGAGCTGCACTACCTGAGCCACTTGTGTGGGTTGTAGACTCCGTCTCATGCTACCACTAGAGTGAGAGCACCGCCAGCATTCAAAAGTGACCAAAACATCAGCCAGGAAGCATAGGAACTGAGAAGTGGTCTGTGGTCACCACCTGCAGAACCACTCCTTTATTGGGGGTGTCTTGCTAATTGCCTATAATTTCCACCTTTTGTCTATTCCATTTGCACAACAGCATGTGAAATTTATTGTCAATCAGTGTTGCTTCCTAAGTGGACAGTTTGATTTCACAGAAGTGTGATTGACTTGGAGTTACATTGTGTTGTTTAAGTGTTCCCTTTATTTTTTTGAGCAGTGTATAAAAATATACAAAACAATATACATATGGCTTTCTCCAAAGTAATGTAATTAAAGCCACTAAATGGCATGTTGATGAATTAATAATGTTTTGGGGGGGCTTAATTGCCGAATGGAAGGAGGTTTGAGCATGGAAGGAAATGGAAGGAGGTTTGAGCATGGAAGGAAATGGAAGGAGGTTTGAGCATGGAAGGAAATGGAAGGAGGTTTGAGCATGGAAGGAAATGGAAGGAGGTTTGAGCATGGAAGGAAATGGAAGGAGGTTTGAGCATGGAAGGAAATGGATGGAGGTTTGAGCATGGAAGGAAATGGATGGAGGTTTGAGCATGGAAGGAAATGGATGGAGGTTTGAGCATGTGTCAGGATTTACCTAGGGATTATGATTGGGGCTGTACAAATGTTTGGTGTATTAGAATAATTGATTATGCTTATGTTATATTAATAGAAAAGGAGGAGTTATAAGACCTCCCTTACATTTATAGGGTCATAGACTACAGATTAACAATACAAATTCATTTTAGAGGTTTAGTATTCCACAATTGTTTTTAGTTCTCTATTTCATTATGAAGAGGCCCCTCGGAGTAATGTGTGACTGTGAAGAAGGAGCTCTGCAGGGGAGTGGAGGAGATAAGACTAGTCAAACATTCCACAATAAGTCAGCTTTGGGGAGTGGGCGTTAAAGATATTGTCATAATACTAATTTCACCAATGATTGACAAAGAAGGACGTAAGGAACGAAACCTAACACATGGAAGGGAATGGGTTGCGCATGGAAGGGAATGGGTTGCGCATGGAAGGGAATGGGTGGCGCATGGAAGGGAATGGGTGGCGCATGGAAGGGAATGGGTGGCGCATGGAAGGGAATGGGTGGCGCATGGAAGGGAATGGGTGGAGCATGGAAGGGAATGGGTGGAGCATGGAAGGGAATGGGTGGAGCATGGAAGGGAATGGAAGGAGGCTGGAGCATGAAAGAAGGACTTTAAAATAATGGGTGAGATTATGGTATTTGCTTTAGAGAAACAGTGCCCAAAAATGCTGAGGGGGGAAGCCACTGACTTGGAACCCAGAAGCCAGTGGAAACTTGCCACCAGCTCGCACTGTGGAGGGTATGAGGGGCCGTAAGCAAAACAAACATGGGGTCAGCAAATATAAATAAAAGGGGAAATACCATCTGAAATATGTCCACTGGAGATCTGCCACGTGTTTAACAATTTACAAAAGACAAGTTATTGAGATGATGAATCTTTGTCCAGGCACTGCCAGTGCATGAAAATGCCTACAGTTCTGTTTGTGGCGCCATTGGGGCTGGTGTACCTTATGCAGTGCCAGGGAGGCGTTTTCCTCAGCCAGTGACAGTCATCTTCCTCAGGTTCTCCACTTAGTCTCAGCCAGGCACTAGGCTACCAACGTTGTTGTTGAACATGAAGCGTGATGCGTTGTCTAGCTGCTTGACAGTTTTACCTGTCATGTGCCAAACTCTAAGGTATAAATGGCATAAAGGTGGTGCACTGGGTTTGGTGATGGGACAGGGAGTGGTCTGGTGATGTAGTAGAGAAAATTATGAGTGACATCAAATTCCAAGCTTAGAATGCTGGGGAAGATTTGGTTTTAATTTGCCTTAAGTCACCAAATTGGTCTGAAAATGCAGCTTACATTTATTTCTACAATATAAATCACCAAGAACTGAAGTATAGAACTGGCAATACAATCTATGAAAAATGCCACATTCAGTATCAGTGTTGAAGATCATTTATAGACTATAAAAGAACACACAGACTTCAAAGTGTATATATAGTACCTGGCTTTCGAACTATACACTACACAGAGAGGTCTTCCCCACTGTTCCAAACCAGGACCCTCTTCCCTCCAAGGCATTCTGGAACTGCTTGGGATGTCATCATTGGCTTAGGTGATGTACACTATCTTAAGGAAGACAAACTGGTGTGGTCAAGATAATAACCTTGTTTCCCCTCCCATGTTATTTATTTTGCCTCTTTTTTTTCTCCTGGCCTGAAGGTGCAGTTTGAACAGTAAAATTAGCCTGTAATTGGCCAGCGGAGACACTCGCACAACGGCTTCATTGTGGGCCCTCTCATCCAGTTGGGCGATCCTCTGCTCTGCCTCCTCTAGGCGAACCTGCAGCGAACACAGTACTCACTGTTCCTCTCGCCCCCCTCTATAGCGCAAGTAGGCTTTTCACACCTTAACATCTTTACCCATTAAATCCAATACTTTTTGATTAGCTCAAGGCTAGTTTTCCCTAAGTGTATTTTTCATGTACAAAATTATTTGTCCTTTTAAAGTCATACCTTTTTCCACTGAAGAATGTGTGCTCCATTCTAGCTAGGCTTTACTTGTGCTCCCTCTCCGCAATGTACATGCTTTCTTTAATCTAGAAAAGAGAGAGTTGATGATCATTGATAGAACTGTGAAATCATTCACAATCAAGAGTGGTACTTCAGGGTATGAAACAAGGTTTCTGTCCATCTTGTTCTCATGCTACTGAGCTCCTGTCCATTCGGGCTTTATTTTTCCCCAAACTCCTTGATAGTCTTCAGTTCACCCTGGATCATCCTGAACTCGATGGATCTCTTGAAGTTCTCATCCAGCTCAATGAATGTAAGAGTGTACTCTGAAACCTGCAACAACCAATCAGAGTTAGTTATACTGTATATTACTTGGATTTTGGAGTCAAAGAAAATGATGTTCTCTACACAGCAGGTGTAAATACTGTATACCGATATTATTAGCTACTTTATGTATACAATGAACATTTTGAGAATGTACACTTTCCAAAGCTAAGTGTGTGTCCACTTCATATTTGTACGTGAGATGGCAGCTGCTATTTCAGAAATATGATTGATGCAGATTTTCTGAGAAATTACCATAGCTTCCAGGAACAGGAGGAGAACAACCACCTATAAAATCTAAACGTTCAGATGAAATATGGCCTTTGCAACCAAACCCAAATCAGTCAAACTGAGGCTGAAATCAGAGTTTAAATGCTGCTGTGTACACTCCAGTCAGAAATGACTAAAGTGGACAAAGTTATGGAAGGCAAGCAAAACATTCACCCACAATCAGGTACATGATGACTAAATGATAGGTTAGCAACCATTTGATTATAATGTTATGCCTAATTGTTATTCTTTAGATTACTTTATGAATGCCATGCTACTTTAGATGCCACCTATTTTTCTGTGACTGTATTCCATAAACTTAGGACAGGGGTCAATTCAATTAGCCACAGCTTTCTTCAGAAAGCTTGCATTCTTTCATCAAATGGCCAGATTTGTGCTTCAGAAGTTTAGCATTTCTCTCCTCTGTTATTCCTAATGCTGTGTTTGTTGCAAAGAAAATATGGCACTGACCCAGTGAAATGACTGGAAAATGACAACTGCTAAATATCTTGATGATATAATTGTTTGGTGGCTGACTTTTTCAACGTTGTCAGACTAATTTTAGACATGCCACGGGGCTCATGTTCTCGGAGTGCTTTTATGTGATGATTTCCATTAGCTAAGTCAATTTTCAAGATGAACCATTTTATCACTTTACAATGAGCAAAGGGGGTTGAGGGGCATGTCGTGAAATCACAAAAAGAATTTTCCAGAATTAGTGCTACATGGGCATAAGTGACAATGCCATGCATGTCTAAAATGGGGATGTTTTAAGTTGGTCCAGACCGAGCGTCTTATTTCTCAAAAGCTTATTGGGTCCCATTTTTACCAGCATGGAGATGGAAAACAGCTGTCAGCAAAAGTGGAACATGTTGTTGTTTGACCATTCCAATGGCAGTTAGATATTTCAAGGATCTTTACTCCAATCAATGTGATTTATTTTTCTCTGTATAGATCAACTGTCAAAATTAACCCGTAAATAAAGTTGCACACCAGCACAAACAATCCATATGACACATGAGGGAAAGATACCTTAGCCTATATAAAAACTAGTTTGTATGTTTGAGACCATGCACATTTTAATGACTTTTTTTTCTGTATCCAAAGAAGGGCATTACCAAAACATAATTTCAGACTATATGGCTGAAAGTGTATGGGGTAGGTTCTTAGTTTTTGTTTTTGTTTGTTTTTGTTTTCTTTGTTTTTTCATATAAGTTAGCATAGGGACTGCCTAATTAAAAAGAACACTGTGGTTCAGAACCAACACAGCACATTTATTTTGATGGAGTACAAACAATGTATACCCTTGGGACTTACAGGACAATTAATATGTATTATTAGATAGACTACATGCAAATGTTCCTGGTCCATTTCTGCCCTGTCTAGTCACTCCTTGTTCTTTTGAATGTGGCTGTTAGGTCAAAATGATGGAAGATTTACCTGGGAGGTTAGTTACCCGAACTTAATTCACAAAGACTAAATACTTACCAGCTGTTAATTTTCCTCAAGGGCCTGTTTTATTTATTTATTTTACTTTTTAAATTGTCCCTCCAGCCTTGTAATCTGCAACAACAAAAAAAGTTAGGGAACAGGATATGATCATTTTTTTGTAATAAAAAAAAAAAAGTTGTTTGTATATCGTTGTATTTTACATTTGTGTGACTATCAGTGTACCAGTGTTTTTTTGTGGACACCAGGAAGAACAGCTGCTGCTTCTGCAAAAGCTAAAGAAGAGCAGCATTGACCTTTTCCTTCTCAATGTCAGACTCTTTATTGGCTTTTGACTCCTGTTTGCCTCATTTCTTTCCTTTTGTAGACATACAATTTGGACAAAGAATTGTAGTGGCTATACCTACACAGACCTTGCCTAACAATAGCTAGGTAAGCTTCACTTCAAGCCACTGGGGAACCTGTGTTTTACAATTTTGATGCCATAGAAACCATATCATGTGGCACTGGCTGTGGACATGCTAGCAGTCTACTTCACAATCACCTGAAGCAGGTAATGTCATATGCACAGTATACAAAACTATTCCAGGTAAATTTGACTTAGAATGCAATCACACAAAAACATATTCAAATGAAACAGGCTACACGCAATAAAGTTAGGCTAGCTACATAATATAACAAATAGGATCTCTGCGCTACAAACATTCAGACGAATAAAATACAGAAACTTCCCATCAACAGACCTTTGCATGAATATCAAGAAAGACATGTTCATTTTCTGCTTCTTGAGCCTCTTGTCATGTGAATATGTTAAATATAGCACACGTGACACATTAACACAGATCTGTTTATAGGCCTACATGTGGATTGAGGTGCACCCCCTGGTATGTAACGTCATTTGCACCCCTTCTAACAGGAATATTGTTCTGCGTGTCCTGGGAAGAACCTTGGGCCGCTGACAGGTTACACAGCCACCAGGATCACACTGTTTTGTTGGATTACATAAATTGCGGAGAAGCCACAAAAGTTCAACAAATTGCAGTTGACTTTGCAGGTTCTGAGTACCTGAACCAACTGAAATAAACAATGTCAAGTTATTGCGGGTCATTTGAATCCAAAAGCCACTGTCACATTACATGCCCTCTCTCAACTGGCTTCCAAATTGTGCTTTATGGAGAAACTTGAAGGTGCCCAAGGAACATTCTTCAACCAAAAGTTGAACAATAAAGTATATCACAGATGTCAGGGTGTAGTTACTGTAAATTTAAGCATATAGCTTTTTGCACTGGCATCATGCAGAGTTTGGGGACTAAATTTAAAGCTAATTGCTATGACAGGGAGTAAACTGAAATAACCCTGAGCATTTTGAAGCTGTCATTATCATTGGAATTGTAATAACATGGTTTAGGTCTCTTCAATAGAGTTTTGTGGTAGGACACCCGCAAACATGATATTCCTGAGGGTAACATTGCAGCATATTAATAATAGATTGCAAGCCTTGGATAACAAAGCTTGGGTCACCTCTCATGCTTTAAAGCTTTTGGTTAAGATGCAACAAAACATCAAAAGTTGTATTTAAGATACCACTGAGGATTTCTTTTTGGACCTTTGACTAGTATTTGCTGTGTCTTACTGCCACCTAATTTCTATAGGTCTATGCCTCCCTCCGTAAAGCCCTATAGACTAACACAACCTTTTATATATATATATATATATATATATATATATACATATTATTTACCAACTAGCCAACATATTCTGAAACAAAGCATGGTTGTGTACAATAAGCAATTACCTTGCTTTACAAAGATCTAAACTATTTTCAAACTAAACATACTTTTATCATAGTATTCAACCATGACCACTGAACAATGTAGTTTGTCTAGTTTCACAGTTTACAGCTCAGCTCAGAAATTGTCAGACCATGGCTCTCCTCTAAAATCATTGTAATCTGATCATGAAGGTTTGGCAAGTTTTGACACAATAGGGACTAGTAGTAAGATTCCAAGGGACAAATCAATCAAAACACTGCACATGATCCAAATACATAATTTTCTACAGTAGTACTTGCTGTAAGTTGTATGTCTGAACGCCAAACTTAATTATGCGGTAGAATACATTTGTCTTTGTCAGGGCACGATTCTTCTTCTCACGAAGGACCTTGGAGATGGCAGCATGGGGGAAAAGCAGACACAACGTCATGGCTTTCGTAAGGACTGGAGTTAGTAACTCTAATGTGACACCTTGTGTTTTTTGAGTGTGAGCAGCCAGCAACCTGTTAAATTGGCTCATATAGCTTTGCTGTTGTCAGATGTCTGTCAATGTGATTTTCCTGTGTTTTATATGCAGTATCAGTCAAAAGTTGACACCTACTCATTCAAGGGTTTTTCATATTTTTTTTAACGATTTTCTACATTGTAGAATAATAGTGAAGACATCAAAACTATGAAATAACACATGGAATCATGTAGTAACCAAAAAAGTGTTCAACAAATCAAAATAGATTTTAGATTCTTCAAGGTAGCCACCCTTTGCCTTGATGAGAGCTTTGCACACTCTTAGCATTCTCTCAACCAGCTTCATGAGGAATGCTTTTCCAACAGTCTTAAAGGAGTTCACAAATATGCTGAGCACTTGTTGGCTGCTTTTCATTCGCTCTGCGGTTCAACTCATCCTAAACCATTGCAATTGAGTTGAGGTCCGGTGATTGTGGAGGCCAGGTCATCTGATGCAGAACTCCATCACTCCTTCTTGGTCAAATAGCCCTTACACAGCCTGGAGGTGTGTTTAGGTCATTGTCCTTTTGAAAACAAATGACAGTCCCACTAAGTGCAAACCAGATGGGATGTTGTATCGCTGCAGAATACTGTGGTAGCCATGCTGGTTAAGTGTGCCTTGAATTCTAAATAAATCCCCAACAGTATCACCAGCAAAGCACCCTACATCACACTTCCTCCATACTTCTCAGTGGGAACCACACATGCAGAGATCATCCATTCACCAAAATCTCAAATTTGGACTCATCAGACCAAAGGACAGATTTCCACCGAACAGTTTATTTGAGATGTGTCTGTTACTTGAACTCTGTGAAGCATTTATTTGGGGTGCAGTTAACTCTAATGAACTTATCCTCTGCAGCAGAGGTAACTCTGGGTCTTCCTTTCCTGTGGCGGTCCCCATGAGAGCTAGTTTCATCATAGCACTTGATTGTTTTTGCGACTGCACTTTTAAGAAACTTTCAAAGTTCTTGAAATGTTCCTGATTGACTGACCTTCATGTCTTAAAGTAATGATGGACTGTCGTTTCACTTTGCTTATTTAAGCTATTCTTGCCATAATATGGACTTGGTCTTTTACCAAATAGTGCTATCAAATCAAATGTATTTATATAGCCCTTCTTACATCAGCTGATATATTAAAGTGCTGTACAGAAACCCAGCCTAAAACCCCAAACAGCAAGCAATGCAGATGTAGAAGCACAGTGGCTAGGAAAAACTCCCTAGAAAGGCCAAAACGTAGGAAGAAACCTAGAGAGGAACCAGGCTATGAGGGGTGGCCAGTCCTCTTCTGGCTGTGCCGGGTGGAGATTATAACAGAACATGGCCAAGATGTTAAAATGTTCATAAATGACCAGCATGGTCAAATAATAATAATCACAGTAGTTGTCGAGGGTGCAACAAGTCAGCACCTCAGGAGTAAATGTCAGTTGGCTTTTCACAGCCGATCATTGAGAGTATCTCTACCGCTCCTGCTATCTCTAGAGAGTTGAAAACAGCAGGTCTGGGACAGGTAGCACGTCCGGTGAACAGGTCAGGGTTCCATAGCCGCAGGCAGAACAGTTGAAACTGGAGCAGCAGCACGGCGAGGTGGACTGGGGACAACAAAGAGTCATCATGCCAGGTCGTCCTGAGGCATGGTCCTAGGGCTCAGGTCCTCCGAGAGAGAGAAAGAAAGAAAGAGAGAATTAGAGAGAGCATACTTAAATTCACACAGGACACCGGATAAGACAGGAGAAATACTCCAGATATAACAGACTGACCCTAGCCCCCCGACACATAAACTACTGACCCTAGCCCCCCGACACATGATTCAAGACGGCGTAGCAGTGAAGACGTGTTTTTGTTCGTCCTCTCGTGTACTTTTGTATTTTTCTTCTTTTTTGTATATATTTCCATTTTATTTTCACTCTTTTCCATTTTAATTCGATTATACCTTCCGGTAACCTGCCTCAACCAATGTGATACGGAATCGCTATTATTTTTAATTTTAGAACACATTCAAGAACCACCAGAAGCTAATTAGCTACAAGCTATTTAGTCATTGTTAGCCACTGCTAGCGGCTTTTACCTTCTGCACAGATACCAGCCCTGTTTTTAGCCTGGATAATAACCTGTTTTTAGCCTGGAATATACTCGCCAATCTACCAGTACTGGACTGTCTCTCCACTACAACGCCGGTTTCCTGCCGTAATCCCTGGACCACTGCCACTAGCTAGCTGTGAAGGTCAGAAGTAAACTTCCCTGCCACGAAGCTAGCACCAGTTAGCCGTGAGCCAGGCGCATCTCCCGGCTAGCAAACTAAATTCTACAATACCTCTTTCGCCATCTGGCTTGGATCCTCTGTCGACACGGCACCCCGCCTCACCACCACGACTGGTCTGCCGACGAATACTTCATCCGCTGTGCCTTCAACCGGCCTCCGTCGGAGCAGACGCTCCCACTAGCCCCGGGCTACTAACTTTAAACGCCGTGTCGCCCGCGTGCTAGCGTAGTGGCGACTACTCCGCGGCTTCCCTGTTCCATCTACTGCTGCCCCCTGGACACTATGATCACTTGGCTACATAGCTGATGCCTGCTGGACTGTCCATTAATCAGGGTACTCCATTCTGTTGTTTAAAAAAAAAAAATCTGTCGGCCCCAGCCGCGAACTCAGGCTCTGGGTGTAGTTAATCCGACCCTCTCTGCGTAGTCATCGCCATTTTACCTGTTGTTGTTGTTGTGTTAGCTGATTAGCTGTTGTCTCACCTGTTGTCTTAGCTAGCTCTCCCAATCAATACCTGCGATTACTTTATGCCTCGCTGTATGTCTCTCTCAAATGTCAATATGCCTTGTATACTGTTGTTCAGGTTAGTTATCATTGTTTTAGTTTACAATTGAGCCCCTAGTTCCACTCTTCATACCCCTGACACCTCCTTTGTCCCACCTCCCACACATGCGGTGACCTCACCCATTATAACCAGCATGTCCAGAGATACAATCTTTCTTATCATCACCCGGTGCCTGGGCTTACCTCCGTTGTACCCGCACCCCACCATACCCCTGTCTGCACATTATGCCCTGAATCTATTCTACCACGCCCAGAAATCTGCTCCTTTTATTCTTTGTCCCCAACGCTCAAGGCGACCAGTTTTGATAGTTTTTAGCCGCACCCTCATCCTACTCCTCCTCTGTTCCTCGGGTGATGTGGAGGTAAACCCAGGCCCTGCATGTCCCCAGGCACCCTCATTTGTTGACTTCTGTGATCGAAAAAGCCTTGGTTTCATGCATGTTAACATCAGAAGCCTCTTCCCTAAGTTTGTTTTACTCACTGCTTTAGCACACTCTGCCAACCCTGATGTCCTTGCCGTGTCTGAATCCTGGCTTAGGAAGGCCACCAAAAATTCTGAGATTCCATACCCAACTATAACATTTTCCGCCAAGATAGAACTGCCAAAGGGGGAGGAGTTGCAATCTACTGCAGAGATAGCCTGCAAAGTAATGTCATACTTTCCAGGTCCATTTCCAAACAGTTCGAACTTCTAATTTTAAAAATGAATCTCTCCAGAAATAAGTCTCTCACTGTTGCCGCCTGCTACCGACCCCCCTCATCTCCCAGCTGTGCCCTGGACACCATTTGTGAATTGATCGCCCCCCATCTAGCTTCAGAGTTTGTTCTGTTAGGTGACCTAAACTGGGATATGCTTAACACCCCGGCAGTCCTACAATCTAAGCTAGATGCCCTCAATCTCACACAAATCATCAAGGAACCCTCCAGGTACAACCCTAAATCCGTAAACATGGGCGCCCTCATAGACATTATCCTGACCAACTTGCCCTCCAAATACACCTCTGCTGTCTTCAATCAGGATCTCAGCGATCACTGCCTCATTGCCTGTATCCGCTACGGGTCCGCGGTCAAACGACCACCCCTCATCACTGTCAAACGCTCCCTAAAACACTTCTGCGAGCAGGCCTTTCTAATTGACCTGGCCCGGGTATCCTGGAAGGATATTGACCTCATCCCATCAGTTGAGGATGCCTGGTCCTTCTTTAAAAGTAACTTCCTCACCATCTTAGATAAGCATGCCCCATTCAAAAAATGCAGAACTAAGAACAGATATAGCCCTTGGTTCACTCCAGACCTGACTTCCCTCGACCAGCACAAAAACATCCTGTGGCGGACTGCAATAGCATCGAATA
Organism: Salvelinus namaycush; assembly: GCF_016432855.1. Classification (NCBI taxonomy): domain Eukaryota; kingdom Metazoa; phylum Chordata; class Actinopteri; order Salmoniformes; family Salmonidae; genus Salvelinus; species Salvelinus namaycush. The sequence goes on along the minus strand of NC_052334.1, from coordinate 25,307,105 downwards.
GTCCCCGCGATATGCAACTTTTCAGGGAAGTCAGGAACCAATACACACAGTCAGTCAGGAAAGCAAAGGCTAGCTTTTTCAAGCAGAAATTTGCATCCTGTAGCTCTAACTCCAAAAAGTTCTGGGACACTGTAAAGTCCATGGAGAACAAGAGCACCTCCTCCCAGCTGCCCACTGGACTGAGGCTAGGTAACACGGTCACCACCGATAAATCCATGATAATCAAAAACTTCAACAAGCATTTCTCAACGGCTGGCCATGCCTCCACCTGGCTACTCCAACCTCGGCCAACAGCTCCGCCCCCCCCCCCCGCAGCTACTCGCCCAAGCGTCCCCAGCTTCTCCTTTACCCAAATCCAGATAGCAGATGTTCTGAAAGAGCTGCAAAACCTGGACCCATACAAATCAGCTGGGCTTGACAATCTAGACCCTCTATTTCTGAAACTATCCGCCGCCATTGTCGCAACCCCTATTACCAGCCTGTTCAACCTCTTTCATATCGTCTGAGATCCCCAAGGATTGGAAAGCTGCCGCGATCATCCCCCTCTTCAAAGGGGGAGACACCCTGGACCCAAACTGTTACAGACCTATATCCATCCTGCCCTGCCTATCTAAGGTCTTCGAAAGCCAAGTTAATAAACAGATCACTGACCATCTCGAATCCCACCGTACCTTCTCCGCTGTGCAATCCGGTTTCCGAGCCGGTCACGGGTGCACCTCAGCCACGCTCAAGGTACTAAACGATATAACCGCTATCGATAAAAGACAGTACTGTGCAGCCGTCTTCATCGACCTGGCCAAGGCTTTTGCCTCTGTCAATCACCATATTCTTATCGGCAGACTCAGTAGCCTCGGTTTTTCTGATGACTGCCTTGCCTGGTTCACCAACTACTTCTCAGACAGAGTTCAGTGTGTCAAATCGGAGGGCATGTTGTCCGGTCCTCTGGCAGTCTATGGGGGTACCACAGGGTTCAATTCTCGGGCCGACTCTTTTCTCTGTATATATCAATGATGTTGCTCTTGCTGCGGGCGATTCCCTGATCCACCTCTATGCAGACGACACCATTCTGTATACTTCTGGCCCTTCCTTGGACACTGTGCTATCTAACCTACAAACGAGCTTCAATGCCATACAACACTCCTTCCGTGGCCTCCAACTGCTCTTAAATGCCAGTAAAACTAAATGCATGCTTTTCAACCGTTCGCTGCCTGCACCCGCCCGCCCGACTAGCATCACCACCCTGGACGGTTCCGACCTAGAATATGTGGACATCTATAAATACCTAGGTGTCTGGCTAGACTGTAAACTCTCCTTCCAGACTCATATTAAACATCTCCAATCCAAAATCAAATCAAGAATCGGCTTTCTATTTCGCAACAAAGCCTCCTTCACTCACGCCGCCAAACTTACCCTAGTAAAACTGACTATCCTACCGATCCTCGACTTCGGCGATGTCATCTACAAAATAGCTTCCAATACTCTACTCAGCAAACTAGATGCAGTTTATCATAGTGCCATCCGTTTTGTTACTAAAACACCTTATACCACCCACCACTGCGACCTGTATGCTCTAGTCGGCTGGCCCTCGCTACATATTCGTCGCCAGACCCACTGGCTCCAGGTCATCTATAAGTCCATGCTAGGTAAAGCTCCACCTTATCTCAGTTCACTGGTCACGATAACAACACCCACCCGTAGCACGCGCTCCAGCAGGTATATCTCACTGATCATCCCAAAAGCCAACACCTCATTTGGCCGCCTTTCCTTCCAGTTCTCTGCTGCCTGTGACTGGAACGAATTGCAAAAATCGCTGAAGTTGGAGACTTTTATTTCCCTCACCAACTTTAAACATCAGCTATCTGAGCAGCTAACCAATCGCTGCAGCTGTACATAGTCCATCTGTAAACAGCTCACCCGATTTACCTACCTCAACCCCTTACTGTTTTTATTTATTTACTTTTCTGCTCTTTTGCACACCAGTATCTCTACTTGCACATGATCATCTGATTTATCACTCCAGTGTTAATCTGCTAAATCGTAATTATTCGCTCCTATGGCCTATTTATTACCTACCTCCTCATGCCTTTTGCACACAATGTACATAGACTCATTTTTTTTTTATATATAATTTTTTTCCTACTGTGTTATTGACTTGTTTATTGTTTACTCCATGTGTAACTCTGTGTTGTCTGTTCACACTGCTATGCTTTATCTTGGCCAGGTCGCAGTTGTAAATGAGAACTTGTTCTCAACTAGCCTACCTGGTTAAATAAAGGTGAAATAAAAATTAAAAAAAATACTGCAGCATAAATACTGGAGGCTGAGACAGGAGGGGTCAGGAGACACTGTGGCCCCATCCGATGATACCCCCGGACAGGGCCAAACAGGCAGGATATAACCCCACCCACTTTGCCAAAGCACAGCCCCCACACCGCTAGAGGGATATCTTCAACCAACAACTTACCATCCTGAGACAAGGCCGAGTATAGCCCACAAAGATCTCCGCCACGGCACAACTCAAGGGGTGGCGCCAAACCAGACAGGAAGACCACGTCAGCGACTCAACCCACTCAAGTAACGCACCCCTCCTAGGGACGGCATGGAAGAGCACCAGTAAGCCAGTGACTCAGCCCCTGTAATAGGGTTAGAGGCAGAGAATCCCAGTGGAGAGAGGGGAACCGGCCAGGTAGAGACAGCAAGGGCGGTTCGTTGCACCAGAGCCTTTCTGTTCACCTTCACACTCCTGGGCCAGACTACACTCAATCATATGACCTACTGAAGAGATGAGTCTTCAGTAAAGACTTAAAGGTTGAGACCGAGTCTGCGTCTCTCACACGGGTAGGCAGACCATTCCATAAAAATGGAGCTCTATAGGAGAAAGCCCTGCCTCCAGCTGTTTGCTTAGAAATTCTAGGGACAATTAGGAGGCCTGCGTCTTGTGACCGTAGCATACATGTAGGTATGTACGGCAGGACCAAATCGGAAAGATAGGTAGGAGCAAGCCCATGTAATGCTTTGTAGGTTAGCAGTAAAACCTTGAAATCAGCCCTTGCCTTAACAGGAAGCCAGTGTAGGGAGGCTAGCACTGGAGAAATATGATCAACTTTTTTGCTTCTAGTCAGGATTCTAGCAGCCATATTTAGCACTAACTGAAGTTTATTTAGTGCTTTATCCGGGTAGCCAGAAAGTAGAGCATTGCAGAATTCTAACCTAGAAGTAATAAAAGCATGGATACATTTTTCTGCATCATTTTTGGACAGAAAGTTTCTGATTTTTGCAATGTTACGTAGATGGAAAAAAAGCTGTCCTTGAAACAGTCTTGATATGTTCGTCAAAAGAGAGATCAGGGTCCAGAGTAACGCCGAGGTCCTTCACAGTTTTATTTGAGACGACTGTACAACCATCAAGATTAATTGTCAGATTCAACAGAAGATCTCTTTGTTTCTTGGGACCTAGAACAAACATCTCTGTTTTGTCCGAGTTTAAAAGTAGAAAGTTTGCAGCCATCCACTTCCTTATGTCTGAAACACAGGCTTCTAGCGAGGGCAATTTTGGGGCTTCACCATGTTTCATTGAAATGTACAGCTGTGTGTCATCCGCGTAGCAGTGAAAGTTAACATTATGTTTTCGAATGACATCCCCAAGAGGTAAAATATATAGTGAAAACAATAGTGGTCCCTAAAACGGAACCTTGAGGAACACCGAAATTTACAGTTGATTTGTCAGAGGACAAACCATTCACAGAGACAAATTGATATCTTTCCGACAGATAAGATCTAAACCAGGCCAGAACTTGTCCATGTAGACCAATTTGGGTTTCCAATCTCTCCAAAAGAATGTGGTGATCGATGGTATCAAAAGCAGCACTAAGGTCTAGGAGCACGAAGACAGATGCAGAGCCTCGGTCTGACGCCATTAAAAGGTCATTTACCACCTTCACAAGTGCAGTCTCAGTGCTATGATGGGGTCTAAAACCAGACAGAAGCATTTCGTATACATTGTTTGTCTTCAGGAAGGCAGTGAGTTGCTGCGCAACAGCTTTTACAAACAATTTAAAGAGGAACGGAAGATTCGATATAGGCCGATAGTTTTTTATATTTTCTGGGTCAAGGTTTGGCTTTTTCAAGAGAGGCTTTATTACTGCCACTTTTAGTGAGTTTGGTACACATCCGGTGAATAGAGAGCCGTTTATTATGTTCAACATAGGAGGGCCAAACACAGGAAGCAGCTCTTTCAGTAGTTTAGTTGGAATAGGGTCCAGTATGCAGCTTGAAGGTTTAGAGGCCATGATTATTTTCATCACTGTGTTAAGAGATTTAGTACTAAAACACTTGAGTGTCTCCCTTGATCCTAGGTCCTGGCAGAGTTGTGCAGACTCAGGAATATGCAGATTTAAAGAGGAGTACATAATTTGCTTTCTAATGATCATGATCTTTTCCTGAAAGAATTTATTACTGCTGAAGTGAAAGCCATCCTCTGTTGGGGAATGCTGCTTTTTAGTTAGCTTTGCGACAGTATCAAAAATAAATGTAGGATTGTTCTTATTTTCCTCAATTAAGTTGGAAAATAGGATGATCGAGCAGCAGTGAGGGCTCTTCGATACTGCACAGTACTGTCTTTCCAAGCTAGTCGGAAGACTTCCAGTTTAGTGTGGCGCCATTTCCGATCCAATTTTCTGGACGCTTGCTTCAGAGCTCGGGTATTTTCTGTATACCAGGGAGCTAGTTTCTTATGACAAATGTTTTTAGTTTTTAGGGGTGCAACTGCATCTAGGGTATTGCGCAAGGTTAAATTGAGTTCCTCAGTTAGGTGGTTAACTGATTTTTGTCCTCTGACGTCCTTGGGTAGGCAGAGGGAGTCTGGAAGGTTATCAAGGAATCTTTGGGTTGTCTGAGAATTTATAGCACAACTTTTGATGCTCCTTGGTTGAGGTCTGAGCAAATTATTTGTTGCGATTGCAAATGTAATAAAATGGTGGTCCGATAGTCCAGGGTTATGAGGAAAAACATTAAGATCCACAACATTTATTCCATGGGACAAAACTAGGTCCAGAGTATGACTGTGGCAGTGAGTAGGTCCAGAGACATGTTGGACGAAACCCACTGAGTCGATGATGGCTCCGAAAGCCTTTTGCATTGGGTCTGTGGACTTTTCCATGTGAATATTAAAGTCACCAAAAATTTGAATATTATCTGCTATGACTACAAGGTCCAATACGAATTCAGGGAACTCAGTGAGGAACGCTGTATATGGCCCAGGAGGCCTGTAAACAGTAGCTATAAAAAGTGATTGAGTAGGCTGCATTGATTTCATGACTAGAAGCTCAAAAGATAAAAACGTCTTTTTTTTTGTTGTAAATTGAAATTTGCTATCGTAAATGTTAGCAACACCTCCGCCTTTGCGGGATGCACGGGGGATATGGTCACTAGTGTAACCAGGAGGTGAGGCCTCATTTAACACAGTAAATTCATCAGGCTTAAGCCATGTTTCAGTCAGGCCAATCACATCAAGATTATGATCAGTGATTAGTTCATTGACTATAACTGCCTTTGAAGTGAGGGATCTAACATTAAGTAGCCCTATTTTGAGATGTGAGGTATCACGATCTCTTTCAATAATGGCAGGAATGGAGGAGGTCTTTATTCTAGTGAGATTGCTAAGGCTAACACCGCCATGTTTAGTTTTGCCCAACCTAGGTCGAGGCACAGACACGGTCTCAATGGGGATAGCTGAGCTGACTACACTGACTGTGCTAGTGGCAGACCCCTGGCCTGCACCCTATTTCATTGTGGAGCTAGGGGACTTAGAGCCCTGTCTATGTTCCTAGATAAGATGAGATCACCCCTCCAGCTAGGATGGAGTCCGTCACTCCTCAACAGGCCAGGCTTGGTCCTGTTTGTGGGTGAGTCCCAGGAGGGCCAATTATCTACAAATTCTATCTTTTGGTAGGGGCAGAAAACAGTTTTCAACCAGCGATTGAGTTGTGAGACTCTGCTGTAGAGCTCATCACTCCCCCTAACTGGGAGGGGGCCAGAGACAATTACTCGATGCCGACACATGTTTCTAGCTGATTTACACGCTGAAGCTATGTTGCGCTTGGTGACCTCTGACTGTTTCATCCTAACATCGTTGGTGCCTACGTGGATAACAATATCTCTATACTCTCTACACTCGCCAGTTTTAGCTTTTTAGCCAGCACCATCTTCAGATTAGCCTTAACGTTGGTAGCCCTGCCCCCTGGTAAACAGTGTATGATCGCTGGATGATTCGTTTTAAGTCTAATACTGCGGGTAATGGAGTTGCCAATGACTAGGGTTTTCAATTTGTGAGAGCTAATGGTGGGAGCCTTCGGCGTCTCAGACCCCGTAACGGGAGGAGTAGAGACCAGAGAAGGCTCGTCCTCTGACTCCGACTCGCTGCTCAATGGGGAGAACCGGTTGAAAGTTTCTGTCGGCTGAATGAGCGACACCGGTTGAGCAATCCTACAGCATTTCCCTCCAGAAGCCATGAGAAAGTTGTCCGGCTGCGGGGACCGTGCGAGGGGATTTATACTAATGTTACTATCTGTACTTACTGGTGGCACAGACGCTGTTTCATCCTTTCCTACACTGAATTTACCCTTGCCTAACGATTGCGTCTGAAGCTGGGCTTGCAGCACAGCTATCCTCGCCGTAAGGCGATCGTTCTCCTGTATATTATGAGTACAGCGACTGCAATTAGAAGGCATCATGTTAATGTTACTACTTAGCTTCGGCTGTTGGAAGTCCTGATGAACCATGTCCAGATAAAACGTCCGGAGTGAAAAAGTTGAATGAAAAAAAGTTGAGTGAGGGAAAAACTAAAAATATAAACGGTAATTAAAAAGTAAAAACCGTAAAGTTGTCAGGTAGCTAAGTAAGGTTGGCAACAAAACGCACAGCAGCACGTAAACATGTCTGCAAGTTGTCACAACATAACTGATTTGTCTCAAACACATTAAGAAGGAAAGAAATTCACACAAATTCACTTTTAACAAGGCACTCCTGTTAATTGAAATGCATTCCAGGTGACTACATCATGAAGCTGGTTGAGAGAATGCCAAGAGTGTGCAAAGCTGTCATCAAGGCAAAGGGTGGCTACTTTGAAGAATCTAAAATCTGTTTTGATTTGTTTAACACTTTTTTGGTTACTACATGATTCCATATGTGCTATTTCATAGTTTTGATGTCTTCACTAATATTCTACAATGTAAAAAATTGTCAAAATAGAAAAACCCTTGAATGAGTAGGTTTTGTCCAAACTTTTGACTGGTAATGTATATATTTCCACACACTGGAATAATACTGTGAAATTGTGAAAATTATGATGCCCTTTTAGTGTAGCTGTTTTGAAAAGACTGCCTGAAATTTCAGCCTGTTTTAGTGGGATGGAGTTTTGGCCTTCCATAGTGACATCACCATGCGGTGAATGAGTTAATAAACCAATAAAGAGTTCCAAACCTCTGCCAATAACAGCAAATGTTCCGTTTTTCCCTCCCCCACTGAATTTTTTTTCTTTGCTAAGAAGCTATTTTGTTTGTTTTCAGTTAAAATTGTCAAAAATGATCACAGTAAGGTACTTAATTGTTACACAGAAATGATTTAATATTGAGATAAAACGGCTGCATTGGACCTTTAAATTGACACAAAGTCAATGAGAGGTCCTGCACATGCATGCTTTGATAGGGGAAATGGACCATAATGGTGAACCACAGGATTGGAAAAAAGTAGCCACAGTATTTAGACAAAAAGGAAGGAGGAAAGAAAGTGCAATATTTTTAGTCCAAATTACAGTGTTAGAACAGTGCGCTGCGCAGCGGAGTGTCCTGGGATTGGAATGGCATGCTAGTGCTAAGCCCCATCCTTTCCTCATGCCCTCTCTGTGGACCTTCTCTCTGCCCTTCTCAAGTCCTGCTGCAGGACCGCTGGCCGCCCCCATTCCGGCTTAATCACACCCCCTCAGCTGAGCTGGGTGACACATGCCACCACAGTGTGTGCTTCACTCACCCTGTGTGTGACTGTGTGGTGAACCTGTTAGCAGGAGCAGAGTTGGGTGATACCAGTTCAGCAAGTCTGCAGTCTCTAGAAATATACAAATTCTACCTGTTTCAGCCCTGTCTTTGTTTACTGTTGCTGCAGCTTCTCATGGGGACTGAGTGAAGGAAATCCCACTCTGGTGCAAAGCTAAGTTCATATGAGGTCTCTGAGTTAGCAGGGCCTCTTTGCTGAGCTGCAGAAGTACATTGTTATTGCCTCCCTCCCTCCTAGAAACCAGAAACTCTGAACATTACAGTACATTAGAATATTTTTGCTGATAGACTGGTTAAAGACACCTTGCCAACCACCCAGCTAAAACTGAAAACAGCTACTCATGCTTTTCATGGTTTCGCCTGTGAAACGTGCCTTTAAATATTCTTTCCTAGGAAAGCTTGTGGTTAGCACAGGGATGAGTGGGAGTGAGATTATTGCTTTCCTTCTTTCAGCATTTATGCCAGTTGGAGTGCAAGTTGCATCAGCACATCTCTTGTGAAAGGTTGGTTGGGTTTAAAGGTCTGCAGCATATGTTTTTATGTGGTAATTTTCACACATGTCATTATTGGTTCGGAATGTGATACACACAAAAAATGACTTGTACATATCCAGAGAAAGGTGTATTGCCTGTCTTGCCTTGGGCTGTCAGGTTACTACCTACTACCTGACAGCCCAAGTCAAGACGGGCAATACAAGAAATTAAGACGAATATGAGTAATAGGCTACTTGTGCAGGGAAGGAACTGTAGTAATCGACAAGCTTGCCTGTAAGTCTTAATTAAATACACCAATAAAATGTAAAATGTATTTTAAAATGTATTTTAAGACAATTGCTTCAAATTTCTACAAGCCAGTCATTTTGATGTCTTGATATATCCTCTTTCTTCACTTAGGGGGATTTTTGGCTCCAGTTTGCCCACGAAAGATGAAGAGAGAGAAAAATAATTGCTGCTGGTAAGCAGATAGTCAGTATCCAGCTCTTTCAGAAGGGGGACTCTTGAAGGAACCTAGATGGAACGCAACAGGATTGGTGGATGACCTGTCATGGTGTGGCCCAGCGCCAAGACATTATGTCTTTATATACTGTTAACAGATGACCAGACAGTCCTGAATGTGCATTGCTACCCACACTGTCTCTGCCTCTCCGGTTGTCTCTCATCACCTCTGCAAGCTGCTGCCACTGCATTTTGTGCTGCTCCTCTGAAGAAGACTATCTTGAATAAGGCACAGTTTGACTCTTACTGTATATCCATAGAGGAAAGTGTTATAGATTTTACAAAAGCATCAGTGTTTCTTTGGGTGTAAAAAAAAAAGATGGCTCTTCAGATGCTTCTCCTGACAGTAATGTCCATGTCGGTTCTGGCTTGGAACTTCCAAGCGGAGGCAACCTACCATCCCCGCCAGACAGTCCACCACGAACACTCTGCTAACATGGAAAACCTCCTGCCCGAAAACCTCCTGCTCGAAGTCGTGCCCAAAGTCTTGCCTGAGGTCTTGCTTGAGGTCTCCCATCCTGTCAACCTCAGCCGCACTTTCTATGGGATCATGTTCGATGCTGGGAGCACAGGCACCCGGATCCACATCTACACATTTATCCAGAAAGACCCAGGTGAGTGTTTTCTCTCTCTTTTTCTGTGTATCTCATTCAGTATCTCTCAGCCTTAGCTTAGTCCCAGGAGCCAATAGGGGTTTACATTCAGCTGTCTCCCAGAGAGTATATGTTTGCTGTTGGGTCATTCGCTCTGTGGTGTAAAGACGAACATGTGCCGTCAGCATGGGGAGAGAGCAATCATGGGCAAGACCGAACCAAGAGGCAGCTGAGTTGTAGTTTTAATCATCTGTTAGTGTGGCCGAAATCCCTAAAAACGAATCTCTAATAATGGACTTTGATATGCTGTTTTTGTATTTACTTTACTTTAAACATCAGTGATTGTAAAGCCTAGCAATGGAGTGATTGAGGCAACAAAGCAAATTTCAAAGCACACATTAATGCAGAAGAGTTCTGTTATTTCACACATTTCATATATTTATATCTTGTTTGAAAATTGAATGCATTCTCCCCATCTACTTTTTGTCTTTTTAGTTGAGCTGCCAGTTCTGGACAATGAGATGTATCATGCGGTGAAGCCTGGTCTGTCTGCCTATAAAGATAAGCCTGAAGAGGTATGTATCATGTCTATCATTTTCTCATTTAGGCTTTGCGATGTAGACCATGTAATTACATGAACTGATTCTGCTGAAGCTGTCACTAAGTCTGATCTTTATCGTCTTGGGATCTACATCTTAAAAACCAGACGATGTGAAGTCCTATGTGGACAAACATATCAACCCTTTAATCAACTGAATACGTTAATGCCGGTATATACTTCATTCACTGTTGAAATATCTATGTCAGCCCTTTTGGTCACGGCTGTGATTTGAGAGTGTTCCAGTGGAGACCCTGCTCATCTGTTAATGCCTTTTATCCCATTCAGGGTGGGAACACGATCAGAGCACTGCTGAAGGTGGCCAAGAAGACGGTGCCAGAGGATGAGTGGAAGCAGACCCCGGTGGTCCTGAAAGCCACAGCCGGGCTCCGCCTCCTGCCCGAGGAGAAGGCTAATGCTCTGCTGGATGAGGTGAGGCACGTTTTCTCTCCCCTCAGTTTGGCACAGGGATGACCCGTCCTGCCAAGGATCGGGACATGAAACTGCTAAGTGCTTACAAGTGTTCTTGAAAAACTGTGGGGGAAAGTCTACCCACTTCGAGGTGGCAATCACTGTGCAAAAAACTGCTGTTTTGGGGTCTGGAGTAGTGGAATATGTCATTTGAATTATTAAATTAGTGCGGCTACTCTAGCCATGCTTGTGGTTTTGCATTCCGTCATTCTCAGACAAATGTGCCTCATAACAATTCCTGAGTCTTGAGATAAGTATCTATTTTTATTTTCTTATTGTCTTTATTCAGCATGATCTTTATTAATATGCACTGTCATCATAAATTGTCTCCGTAGGTTCGGGAAGTCTTTGACGAGTCCCCCTTCTTTGTACCGAACAACAGTGTCTCCATAATGAATGGAACAAATGAAGGTATGTCACTTTGTTGGTGCCACAAACATTTGTCTTTCATTTTCTTTTATGGTACTGTGGTATTGTGGGTATGTTGGTAAAGAGGAAAACTGTAGAAATTGCTTAGATTAGCTAAACGCTGCAGTATTGTCAAACCAGGTGGTTGGTATCTCCCAACACTGTCCTCGTAACATGTGTTTATAAGAGCTCTATCGCTACCTCATAGAGCAATTAAATAACCTTGTCTGGGTTGTCCTTCCCACACTCAATATTAAGTGATCCTCCACATCACTCATTAAGACACCCGCACCAACTCCTGTTTCATCAGATGTGCAATTCATTAGCCTCACTTTATGAGAGCCATAACATGAGCTCTGAGACAGTAGTAATGCCCTGGGTTGGTCTATCCATGTCAGACAAATATTGCTAATGTAACAGCTGCTAAATGAATGAAAACTAGTATAACCTCCAATATCTTAACTGACAGTCTCTGAACTGCATGTGTTCAAATGGCAATATGTATCAGTAACTTCCAACAACACGATTACAAAGGCAACAATTGCGTATGATTTGGCTCGAGTGTTTTACTCATACACTCTCCATCTACTCTCTCTTGTAGGAGTCCTGGCCTGGGTAACAGTGAACTTTTTGACAGGTAAGACATTGCTCATGTTTTGTTAAGGTGGTGTTAATGGTCAGGGGGGTCATTTCTGAGGTTTAAACACTGTACACAGTTGCAGAGCAGTGAAAGTCTCCTGTCTGACTGTCTTGAATGTTGGCCACCATCTGGTCACGGTGGGATGCAAAATTCCCTCACTTTTTACACAGAGTTAGTGTAACATTTATTTTAAAACCTATCCTATGCCCAAAATGATAGCCGCCGTGTTAAAGAAATCTAAATATATTTTAGATTCTTCAAGGTAGCCAGCCTTTGTCTTGATGACAGCTTTGCACACTCTTGGCATTCTCTCAACCAGCTTCATGAGGTAGTCACCTGAAATGCATTTTAATTAACAGGTGTGCCTTGTTAAAAGTAAATTTGTGGAATTTCTTTCCTTCTTAATGCGTTTGAGCCAATCAGTTGTGTTGTGACAAGGTAGGGATGGTATACAGAAGATAGCACTATTTGGGAAAAGACCAAGTCCATATTATGGCAAGACCAGCTCAAATAAGCAAAGAGAAACGACAGTACATCATTACTTTAAGACATGGTCAGTCAATGCGGAAAATTTCAAGAACTTTGAAAGTTTGCAGTCACAAAAACCATCAAGCGCTATAATGAAACTTGCGCTTATGAGGACCGCCACAGGAAAGGAAGACTCAGAGTTACCTCTGCTGCAGAGGATAAGTTCATTAGAGTTTCCAGTGTCAGAAATTGCAGCCCAAATACATCTTTCACAGAGTTCAAGTAACAGACACATCTAAACATCAACTGTTCAGAGGTGACTGCGTGAATCAGGCCTTCATGGTCGAATTGCTGCAAAGAAACCACTACTAAAGGACACCAACAAGAAGAACAGACTTGCTGGGGCCAAGAAACACGAGCAATGGACATTAGACCAGTGTAAATCTGTCTTTTGGTCTGATGAGTCCAAATTTGAGATTTTTGGTTCCAACCGTCATGTCTTTGTGAGACACAGAGTAGGTGAACGGATGATCTCCGCATGTGTCGTTCCCACCATGAAGCATGGAGGAGGAGGTGTGATGGTGTGGGGGTTCGTTGCTGGTGACACTGTCTTTATTTATTTAGAATTCAAGGCACACTTAACCATCATGGCTACCACAGCATTCTGCAGCGATACGCCATCCCATCTGGTTTGCGCTTAGTGGGACTATAATTTGTTTTTCAACAGGACAATGACCCAACACACCTCCAGGCTGTGTAAGGACTATTTGATCAAGAAGGAGAGCGATGGAGTGCTGCATCAGATGACCTGGCCTCCACAATCACCCGACTTTAACTCAATTGAGATGGTTTGGGATGAGTTGGACTGCAGAGGGAAGGAAAAGCAGCCAACAAGTGCTCAGCATACTCCTACAAGACTGTTGGAAAAGCATTCCAGGTGATGTTGGTTGAGAGAATGCCAAGAGTGCGCAAAGCTGTCAAGGCAAAAGGTGGCTACGTTGAAGAATCTCAAATATAAAAATATTTTTATTAACACTTTTTTGGTTACTACGTGATTCCATATGTGTTATTTCATAGTTTTCATGTGTTCACTATTTTTCTACAATGTAGAAAATCATAAAAATAAAGAAAAACCCTTGAATGAGTAGGTGTGTCCAAACTTTTGACTGGTACTGTATACAGTTGAAGTCGGAAGTTTACATATACTTAGGTTGGAGTCATTAAAACTAGTTTTTCAACCACTCCACACATTTCTTGTTAACAAACTATAGTTTTTCCAGGTCGGTTAGGACATCTACTTTGTGCATGACACAAGTAATGTTTCCAACAATTTTTTACAGACAGATTATTTCACTTATAATTCACTGTATCACAATTCCAGTGGGTCAGACGTTTACATTACAACACTAAGTTGACTGTGCCTTTAAACAGCTTGGAAAATTCCAGAAAATGATGTCATGGCTTTAGAAGCTTCTGTTGGGCTAATTGACATCATTTGAGTCAATTGGAGGTGTACCTGTGGATGTATTTCAAGGCCTACCTTCAAACTCAGTGCCTCTTTGCTTGACATCGTAGGAAAATCAAAAGAAATCAGCCAAGACCTCAGAAAAAACATTGTAGACCTCCACAAGTATGGTTCATCCTTGGGAGCAATTTCCAAATGCCTGAAGGTACCATGTTCATCTGTACAAACAATAGGACGCAAGTATAAACACCATGGGACCACGCAGCCATCATACCAGGAAGGAGACGCGTTCTGTCCCCTAGAGATGAACGTACTTTGGTGCGAAAAGTGCAAATCAATCCCAGAACAACAGCAAAGGACCTTGTACAAGGTACAAAACTATCTATATCCACAGTAAGACGAGTCCTATATCGACATAACCTGAAAGGCCGACTTTTTTGGAGAAATGTCCTCTGGTCTGATGAAACAAAAATAGAACTGTTTTGCCATAATGATCATCGTTATGTTTAGAGGAAAAATGGGGATGCTTGCAAGCTGAAGAACACCATCCCAACCGTGAAGCACGGGGGTGGCAGCATCATGTTGTGGGGGTGCTTTGCTGCAGGAGGGTCTGGTGCACTTCACCAAATAGATGGCATCATGAGGGAGGAAAATTATGTGGATATATTGAAGCAACATCTCAAGACATTAGTCTGGAAGTTAAAGCTTGGTCGCAAATGGGTCTTCCAAATGGACAATGGCTTAAGGCAAAATGGCTTAAGGACAACAAAGTCAAGGTATTGGAGTGGTCATCACAAAGCCCTTACCTCAATCCCATAGAATATTTGTGGGCAGAACTGAAAACGCGTTTGCGAGCAAGGAGGCCTACAAACCTGACTCAGTTCCACCAGCTCTGTCAGGAGGAATGGGCCAAAATTCACCCAACTTATTGTGGGAAGCTTGTGGAAGGCTAACCGAAACGTTTGACCCAAGTTAAACAATTTAAAGGCAATGCTACCAAATACTAATTGAGTGTATGTAAACTTCTGATCCACTGGGAATGTGATGAAAGAAATAAAAGCTGAAATAAATCATTCTCTCTACTATTATTCACATTCTTAAAATAAAGGGGTGATCCTAACTGACCTAAGACAGGGAATTTTTACTAGGATTAAATGTCAGGAATTGTGGAAAACTGAGTTTAAATGTATTTGGCTAAGGTGTATGTAAACCTCTGACTTTAACTGTATCTATTAGAATGCCTGTCTTTGTCTCAAGCGGGTGGTTGGAAAATGAATGAATTCTAAATGCAGTATGTGGTCAATGTACAGTACCTGTATGTTCTACTTTCTGTTTATAATGTTGATGATGAATAGCATCCTGTCTATAGTTTTCTATTTCCAATTCTGTGTGTTTGACTTTCCATCTGTTTGCTTTAGGTCACTTGTATGCCAAAACCAGGAAGACAGTGGGGATCCTGGACTTGGGTGGAGGATCTACCCAGATCACTTTCCTTCCAAAATCAAAGGTAAATGTTAAACTGAACTCCACTGATGTTTTATGAAGATTTAGATAACCATTGCTATTTAATTAGACATTACTCAACCCCTCTCTCTGTACCCATAGAAAACAGTTTTCACTGCCCCAGCCAGTTACATTGCCAACATCAACATGTTCAACCACACTCTACAACTCTATACTCACAGGTGAGTAAACAAGCATTGGTGCAGCATTTATAGTACAGATCTTCATTTTGTAGGAAATTAATCATGCTGTAACAGGAAATGTGAATTATTATGTGGATTATAATTCATGGAAATATTTGTAGGGGTTGATACATTTTTCGTAAAGGAAAATCAAGTTGGAAATTTCAAAGTGGAAATTACAAACTTCAGAAGCCTTTTTAAAACTCAACACACTACAAGTTGTACATTTTCCTTTTGCTCCCAGAACAGCCCTAATTTGTTGGAGCATGGACTCTACAAGGTGTCAAGCGTTCCACAGGGATGCTGGCCCATGTTGACTCCAACATGTTGACACTGTTGTGTCAAGTTGGCTGGATGCCATTTGGGTGGACCATTCTTGATACACACAGGAAACTGTTGAGAGTGAAAAACCCAGCAACGTTGCGGTTCTTGACACACCGTTGCGCTTGGCACCTACTACCATACCCCGTTCAAAGGCACTTAAATATTTTGTCTTGACCATTCACCCTCTTAATGGCACACATACACAATCCGTGCCTCAAATGTCTCAAAGCTTAAAAATCCTTATTTAACCTGTCTCCTCCCCTTCATCTACACTGATTGAAGTGGATTTAACAAGTGACATCAATAAGGGATCATAGCTTTCACCTGGAATCACCTACGTCATGGAAAGAGCACATGTTCTTAATGTTTTGTGTACTCATTGTATATCATGGCATGCAATGAAAATAGCATACTCACAATACCTTGGCATTGTCATGAATGTATTCTGAATATCTGTCCTCATTCAGCTACCTTGGAAATGGACTTGTAGCGGCTCGATTGGCAACTCTTGGGGCTTTGGGGGCTGATGGTAATTTGAATTGTCATACAGTATTTGCTTAGCTATTCAAGCTAGGCAACTGCAGTCATCTGTTCAGGCTGGATAAATACATTTGTATAATGCTGCAAGACACACTAGATTTCTATAAATCAGACACACTATTTAACTGTCATCCTCGTTGGGGACAATGCAATAACCAATCTGGTTTACTCTTTCAGGTCTGGATTGGAAAGTTTTCACAAGTTCCTGTCTACCCAAGAAATTCAGAGAGGACTGGACTTTTGGTGGAATCACCTACAAAGTTAGTGGAATTCCTGACGGTAAGCACAAGATAAAACATACACTTTCGATAATATTACATTTTTTTATAATCCTCGAAACTAGAAATAAATTATTCAGTCTCAGAGCGCAATGTTAGAGTTTAGTTCAGTCTGAGTTGAGAACATTTTCCCACTGGCCAGTGCAGAATGCATGTTTTGTCATTCTTTCTCTCTGCATGCAGACTTTAAACAGTTATAATAGAGCAAACCTTGTGTTTTAAATGAGAGGAAAATTGTGAGTTAACTCCGCAAATAATGCAACACTCCCATACCACGGTCATGTAGACAAAAGATACTGGGTTAGTCCCCGAGCTGTAATTTTTTCTGTGTAAAGAGAGGCTTGATGTTGACCGCTTACAATTATGTGGTAAAAATAGATAACCCAACAGGCGTGTGCTAGTCTTGTCAGCACTTGGTTTCCCCGGTTGTAACCAACAAACCAATCCCAGGGTGCTGTGAAAGTATCCTTTTGGGGTTTTTCTAGTGTAGAGCCCTGGAGAGCCCATAGCCTCAACCCCATTTTGATCTCATAAAGAGGCTCCGGGTTCTCCCAGTGCATTCCACCACAAGCATGCAGCAAACTCAGTTATTTTACTCTCATTTAAAAATAAACCTTTTATTGTTGGTGCCAATTTAAAATTATTCGGACTTGTTAACAATTGACTTGAGTGTTATGTTGTCATGAAGCTGACGTAACTCTATACTTTTATGATACTTGCCTTGAAGATTCAGTAGAGTTTGTGATAACATCAAAATAATCATTAGTATCTATCTGTGTGTGTCTCCAGGCTATGCAGGTTACAAGCTGTGTTACTATGAGGTGATGAGGGTGGTGAAAGGCATCGTGCACCAGCCGTTTGAGGTGAAGGGCAGCAGCATCTTCTATGCCTTCTCCTACTACTTCGACAGAGCTGTGGAGTCAGGCCTCATCGGTGAGTAGACACAGACCAGGACAGATACAAAACCACCATTCAGAAAGCATCCAGTTAAACCTCATAATGATTTGAAAGGATTAAAGTAAAAAAATGAGTAAAATGTTTAGTTATTTTCTTCTCATATACATTTAACTGTAGTTTTTAGGATTTGCTTGGAAAACTGAAATGACAGCTGTTGTTGCAGATGAGAATAAGTATAAATGTTTTGTTTTCCAGATGGCAGTCGCGGTGGCATGGTAGAAGTCAGGGATTTCAAGAAGAGAGCCAAAGAAGGTGAGTGCTAGGCTTTTCCCCTCAGAAACATGTTGACTATATTTATGCAGTACACAGTGTACAAACAAGAAATATTGGTGCTTATTTGCATGTTAGACTCAACAATCTGACGGGCCTTACCAAACATCAGTTCCTCACCACAAAATCCTGCTGTAGAAATACACGCTGTTCTACCTCACACAAACACTCAACCTTGTTTGTGCCCAAACATCTTGGCACTACTGTAACCTAACCTGGAACATTTCCAATATAACCAAGGACCATCAGATGAAATGTCTGATTGATAACTATTCTCAGAGCATAAACAAATATGTTGATATTTGACATACACGTTGACATTTAGCTACTTAACACATTTACAGTAATCTGATGTGGAAAGTGCTCTGGCACGTTAGATTGACATATAGCCTGGGTAAATCTGTTAGAGCGCGTGGCACAATAAATGCCTGTGCTAGATTTACAGCTAGCAGGAACGAGTTGGTGTGTTATGTAAAGTCTGTTTGCATTGCGAAAACAGTCATATAGCCTTGATGAACACGTCAGGCGTTGGGCAGGTCGTCAGGTGTTGGGCAGGTTGGCAGGCAGTTGACCTGGGCAGCTGTGAGCTCTCTCTCTCGTACCTGACAGCCAGAGAGAGACACTGTGTACAGCTAGTCTGTTGGCTCTGCCACCCATCCCCAGAATCACCAACATGTGCAGACCCTCAGTACTTGACTCTTCTCACACCCCCTTTCTCAGTCAGCTAAACAAACAAAATAAACCAAACAAGTTGACCAGCTTTCTATTATGTGGTGTACAGGTTAGAGGTTGTCTGCTGCTTGACCCCACATGAGACATGATACAAGATGTCTCAAAATATGCCCACGCGTGCTGTCATCATAAAACTCAGCATTAGCAGGACAGAACTATGTTACTGTTAAGTAAATACTTGTTAAATATCCACCAAATAAGGTGAATACATAATATTTCTATCACAGTGCTCTCTGCCCTTTGTGATTTGTTGTTAATGTAGTGCCTACCTGATTTGTTTTCAGTGTGCAACAAGATGACCAAGTACCGTCCCATCAGTCCCTTCCTCTGCATGGATATGACATATATCACCTGCCTGTTGAAGGAGGGCTTTGGCTTCAAGGACAACACAATGCTGCAGGTGAGACAGGAACAGGTCACTGGGCACAAAGGTAGGGGACAGGCACCAAGACGTTAATAAGTCAAAACTTAACAAACATCGTTTTTTGTTCTGCTCCACAGCTCGCCAAGAAGGTGAACAACGTTGAGACAAGTTGGGCCTTGGGAGCCACATTTGATCACTTTAACAACCTCAACATCCACTAAGGGCAGCTATCCTAACTGTCTGCAGGCACTGAGAGGGACAGCCTGTTACTTGGGGCATCTCCTCTGCCACTGACCCCTGACTAGCCCCTCCCTCCTGCTCAGCATCACTGCCACGCTCCTCCAGCCTACCCCTCCCCTCCCTCCCTCCTCAGCAATCTCCTGCAAATAATCCAAGAACTGTTGACAAAGAAATCACTATATTTTTTATAAGTAAGGACAGCTATTTCTACTGTATGTTTAACCCATAATTAGTGAGATTACTTTATTTTTGCAAAGCAAGCGTTTACATTTTCGCTTCCTTAGGGCTGTCTGACCTGAAATGCAGTCTTATTTCGCTACCTTTGAGTGTGTAGAGTATTTAAAAGCAATGCGACTAGTAAGGTATTTAGAGAACTTGGGTCATGGAGTGCACTGTAAAGTACAGTGGAATATTTGAAAAAATGGGTTGCAGGAATGACAGTGGGGATCCTGGACTTGGGTGGAGAATCTACCAAGATCACTTTCCTTCCAAAAGGTAAATGTTAAACTGCAACTCATTCTATCTGGAAATGTGTTTCCAGTACATTCTACTGTAGGACAAGTGAATAAGACATTTTCCCTCACAAGGCTTATAACAATAGATGGTTGAAATGACTTAGCCAAAGCTTTCCCCCTCATACTTTGCACCGAACACTTTAACTGCAGATACTGTATTGGAGATCTGTTGCTTGGATGTTGTCTGCAGAGTTGTACATATCCATCCATGTTAAAGGGAGCTGTCCAATTTGAAACAACTCAGGAGGCAAGTAAAGCTCAGAGGGGGGAGATGATAGTGTTCTCACTGAGTAAGTCTTGCATTTGATACATGAATACTATTGTATGTATGGTGTTAATGTTTAAAAGTGCTGCCTTGGTAGACGTGTGGCCTTGCGTAGGATGGCCAGTTGTGTTGAATCAGAGTGAGTGACTTGTGTTTGTGACTGTTGGTGAACTCTGTGTTATTTGTGTTGTCTACGGTGGCGCACTAAATTATCATTGTTCGATCAACCGTGTACAGGACCGTCAGAGGTTTAGCTTGTTGCTGTATTCAGCAACCAGTCATAATGTTATTATTAGAGCGTCTAAGCATGTCAGGTATATCAAAGACCTTCAACCCATTAATCTTTCATTTGTAGGGATATAGCTCTTGGTGCAAGACACACATAATGCTTAATACTGTTTGTAATTTTCTTCTTGTGAACTGTACAAATATTTAAAATGCTGTTGCAATCTGTACAAAATTAAACTTTGCTGTATTACTGCTCCTCGTGCAATCATAGCCGCTATCTGTCCAGTAGCAAACATGTCCAATAACTACTGCTGTATATAACACTACAAAGTAAACCTGTATTAGTAAAATACTTACCAGTCTGTAACTGCTTTGACTTTGCAGATGAAAACTTTCTGCTGCATAATGTTCACTATGTTTTAAGGCGAACTGTTTGACAGATCATGTCAATATTTTATGAAAACCTGGTGCAAGTAAAATGTGTGTATACATTATACATGTATGTTTCAATAAAATACTAAGTGTATTTGATGTATTTGTTTTCCCTAACATGTTCAGTCTTTAAACAGCCCAATATTCAAAACATTAAGAACACCTTCCTAATATTGAGTTGAACACCCCTTTTGCCCCTAGAACAGCCTCAATTCATCAGGACTTTGTGTTGAAATTGTTCAACAGGGATGCTGGCCCATGTTGACTCCAATGCGTCCCACAGTTGTGTCAAGTTGACTGGATGTCCTTTGGGTGGTGGACCGTTCTTAATACACACAGGAAACTTTTGAGCATGAAAAACCCAGCAGCGTTCCAGTTCTTGACACAAACCAGTGCGTCCGGCACCTACAACCATATCCCGTTCAAAGGCACTTAAAATATTTTGTCTTGATAGTTCACCCTCAATGGCACACATTCACATTCCGTCTCGCTTGTCTCAAAGCTTAAAAATCCTTCTTTATCCCGTCTCCTCCCCTTCATCTACACTGATTGAAGCGAATTTAACAAGTGACATCAATAAGGGATGAAAGCTTTCACCTGGTTAGTCTGTCAAAGAAAGAGCAGGTGTTCATAATGTTTTGTGAAACTGGGATACAGGATTTTTTTTTTTTTTACCTTAACTAGGCAAGTCAGTTAAGAACAAATTCTTATTTACAATGACGGCCTACCTGGGAACAGTGGGTTACTGCCTTGTTCAGGGGCAGAATGACAGATTTTTACCTTGTCAGCTCGGGGATTCGATCCAGCAACCTTTCGGTAGCCTAGTGGTTAGAGCGTTGACCTAGTAACCACTAGGCTACCTGCTGCCCCGGAAATGCTTGGAAAACCCCAAAATCATCTTCACACAGAAAGAAAGACGTGCAGGAATAACTGTGTTCAAGTTATAACAGAGCATAAAATATAACTTTATTCATTTACACTTTTACATTCCATTCACAGAGTCATTGGCGTACCATCAAACTGCAACGGCAGGACCAGTGTATGTCACTTGCTTGCAAACGCCATGATCTGAGCCTGGAGAGAAAGAACATTAACTCACAAATCTAAACATCCATTTTGTCAATCCATCCATACCTATCCACAAATACATGAATCCAACAGCCACGTATAGCACTAGCAAGTTCTACAAAAAACGATGACTAGCATCTTTCCCATCTGTGTAAAAAGTGGCACTACAAACCTCTGTATACAAGATCTGTAAACTCTGAACATTTAATATGGAAAAATGTCAAGCATAACTTTGGGTCTCCAGAGAGAAATGCCTTTACAACCATTTACGGTTGCTTTGGTCTGAATCACTTAGTAGGGAATAAAGCCATTTCACATCAGCGGTCTGTAATAAAAGGGGTGAAAACACAAGCCAACACCACTGTAACACAGCCCCGGGCCAGCACTGCACCCCACCCACACACTTTCTGTAACACTACATTTGGGGCTAAACTAAGCTGAAGTAGTAGTAAGTTGACAACCATGGAAATTATAGGCAGAGCTGAAGTAAAAAGACATGTAATCATAAAAAAGGTCCGGATCGGGTGGGGTCATGAACGAAGCCAAAGTGGGGCTTACTTCTGATATGTGGCCAAACCTTGGGAATGGAAGAAGAGATGGCTTCTACTTGAACAAGTGTTGTGGGTTCACTTTGACAAGGGACATGACATTCGAGAAAGGTGGGGTTAAAGAGGAAACAGCATACTAACTTTCATGGCTGGCAGTGTATTGGTGGCCTGCAGACCGAAGGTGCGTAAGACAACCATGGGGGCAGCGTTAGTGGAGTACAGTCGTTTCATCAGGTCGATGGCAGCCATCATGGGCAGGTTGTGTCGCTGGCGCTCTGTCTCATATTCCAACAGGTGCTGCATGGCCCCTGCTCAACACAACACAGGCAGAGCAAAACACCAGGGGTTAACAAATCATAGAGAAAAGAGTTTCTGGACCTGTGTACATTGTTAATGTGTTTTCTGCATTGGAACTATTCAGAACAAATAAAATATTCACATAACAGGATTTCCATTTCTGTGAACTGTCCTTTCTGCCAAGAACTGTATGAAAAAAACATCAAATAAACTTTGGACGAAATACTGTTCTTTTTATAATCAAGATCAACAGCAAGCGTCCCAGCCTGGGCTGTGGAAAAGAGCTTCTGAGAAACCACTGGCTACGGCTACTGTGTTTGGTGTCTGTTTAGGGTAGTCACTAACCCAGATCCTTCCCGTTAAAGGCCGCCTGGCTCAGGAGCTGAGTGAGGCAGGCCACATCCCCAAAGCCCAGGTTGGCTCCCTGGCCAGCTAGAGGGTGGACGCGGTGTGCTGCATCGCTGCAAAGAAAAATAAAGACCTCCGCCGTGTAAATCTAGTCACCACATCTACAGGGTAGGATCAAAGCAAGCATTCCCTTCAAATAGACAGAAATAATTGGATAGAGGCATTAACCCTTAATTTTTTTTGATGCAGTTGATAAGTATCTTTTTTATTTTATTTATATGATCCTGTTATACCTTCATAGAATAAGGGCATATAATCCTTACATTTACAAAATGCCAGGTCAAATAGTCACAATTTTCTAAAGCAAACCGATGTGAAGTTCAATAACAGCGTGTCCCCAGGGGTGAGTGGGGATTTACCCAATGAGTGCCACCCGGTGCCTGATGTACTCTGACGCATGGCCCATGCCCAGGGGGAACATGACCCGACTCTTTGGGCCGATCCCGGCCACGCTGGGGGGTAGCTGGCGTGCCGAGCCTGCAGAAGGCATGAGGACTGACAGGGCAGTGCGGAACAGAGAGCCAGCAGTCTCCACCAGCTCACTGTGGTTCTCATTACTCCACTGACACAGAGAGAGAGAGAGACAGAGAGGAAGAGACGGAGGGAAAGAGGAAGAGACAGAGAGGTACAGGAGAGATAGAGGGGCGTGGTAGACAGAGAGATAGAGAGAGGTAGAAACAGCAGGTAGAGGAAGAGACAGAGAGGTACAGGAGAGATAGAGGGGCATGGTAGACAGAGAGAAGAGAGATGTTAAAGAAACAAACTAGAGCAGAAATGCAGAGTGAGTGTACTTTTCCTCACTAACAAAATGGTTTGGCAGCGTTACAGGACCCTTGCTAATTAAAAGAAGAGGCTGGTCAGGCCTGCTGTTGAATTAGCTTAGTTTAAAAAACATTCCATGCAGTAATGACCAACTGGCAGACCACAGGTTTAATTAGCAAACCAGGCCTGAAACCAAGCATGACAACCGTGGTGACCCCATCGGCAGGACCAGTAAAAATAGTAGGCTTGGGAAAGCAACTTTAGGCTGGCAAAACGTTGGTATTGTCTACATGTATGATGTAGAGTAGACAGAAAACAGTGACAAGTGCACCCATTGGCATTGACTAACCGGTTCATTGGTGCACTTGCAGCATGTTGGTAACAAGAGGATTTCCATTCATAAATGTACTATTCATAACGCATACAAATGTATCAGAAATCCATTTCTTTCTCTGCTGTATAAAGGCACCTGTTCCTCATCATTATCTGATTCGGTGGGGTCAGGCCGGGACTCACAAAGGCAGTGTTGATGGAGTCCACGAAGCTCTCCTCATCCAGCTGCAGTAGCTCCTCAGCATTGCGGTGGCTGGTCGACCACACCAGAGAGCTCTCTGTGTCTGACAACTACAGCCACAAGAGAGAAGGGGGAGTTGGTTAAAATTAAGGGACAGAAAAAAGCAAAGAGCTCAGCTGCACTTTGAACCTATGATACAAACTTACTGGTAACATTGCTATGGGGCCTGTTGGAAGGAACCTCTGCCAGGCAACATTGTTCTCTGTTGGCTATAGAAACACATGATAACAATTAGTATGGCCTCCATGTGTCTTGATGAAATAGACAGGTTGTAAGATGTATATCTCACCTCAGACAGATGCAGGACAGCCACAACAGCTGATTGGTCGTAATTCCACTTGACCGTGGGTATCCCCGCCTCCCGCCTTACCATCGAATTTGGCCCATCTGCTCCAATCTGCAAACCAGCCAATCACAGCGGTTACATCCTAGAGCATTATGGTCAAAGACAAAAAAACATTCATAAAATAAAAGAGTTACTACTCAGGATGGACTGACCAGTAGTTTGGTTTGAAGAGTCTGTCCGTTGGCCAGGATGACCTGAACCCAGGGGATGGCGTCAGCTACCTGGTGGGACTTGGGCCAGGTGTATTTCACCACCTTGGATTTGTACTGGACCCTCACCTGATCTGAGAGACCGAACACAGAGAAAAGAAATGGTCAAAAGCAGAGCCAAGGGGATTTTGGGTTCACCACAGAGAATCATTTTCACTAAACAAGGAAGGGGCCAGTAAGTATTTTTCATCACAATTGGTCACACTAATCAAGACTTTGCTACTTGTTTCCTCCAAAAAGGAAAAAAATAGAGTAAGGTTTGGCTGTAAGTGACTAAGGCAGTGGAGGATCTACAAACCACCTTGTAAAACACCACTGGTTTCCCTCTCTGGCAGGGACCAGCTGCCGAAGCTCACATTGACAATCTTCTTAATGGTCTTGGCTTGCCGCATAGCATTGATTAATAGTGTTTATCTACAAGCAGACCATGCCACACTTTCCGCATGCTGGGATTGCACCAAAACTCCCACTTTCTTTGAATTATCGGTAGTCGGTCATCCCGAACATGAAAGTATCTGGAATTACACTTGGCGTTGCCCACTTGGAGAGGTTCCCGTCCGCAGATTGACTACTGGTTCCTGAACACGAGCGACAAATATTGGCCTGCAGTGACTGGAGAGCAGAGTTACTACCAAACTAGTTAGCTTAGTGCACGCTTTTCATGTACTGCCTCAGAAGCAGAGAAACATCATGGCCAAAGGAAGAAAAAATTAAGTAGAGGACCAACATGATGCCTTTAAGGAAAACCTGCTGCCTGCAACCACACATCTGTTTAGTGCAAAATGTAGAAAAGCCCGTTTATAAATATGCTGTTTTACAGTCGGACGCAAGGCAGTGCTAAGGTTTCATTTCTGAGCCTCCAAAAAGTCGGCCTAATTTCAACAGCAATACAGCACAACACACCGTCAGCACTTTAGCATCCTTAATGGCGTGGGAGCACATGTCAATGTGAAATAGGTAATTGGACAACTGCACGTGCCTTTACATGGCACCCGGTCTATGAGTGCACTAACTGGCACACAGGAAATATGGAGCTTGATTGAAATAGCAGGAAAAACATGGATGCGTCCAAGAGCTGCACTGGTCTTTAAAAACAGACACTGGGGAAAATACAAATAAACAAAACACAGGGACAGGATGGAACAAATGTGGTGACATTACATGAGCTGCCAGACCCAGTGCTCATTAACAGGATGTCAATGAACTCAATATGTCTTCTAAGGAGAGTCACATCACTACTCGTGCATAGTGAGGGTTTCATGGGAAAATCAGCAATGCAACTGGACTGTGTGTGGCGCTGCTTTCTTACCAGAGAGATTCTCCAGCTGTTTCGTCAGGGCTGCCACAATGATGTCATTCTCCACAATGTATGCCATCTCGTCCTGCAGGTTCTCCTTATCAAATGTAATCAGGGCATCCGAGCAGGCATCCCAAACCTAAATCAGAAATCAATTATCCCTGTGGTCAACAACTCTATCCTTAAATGCATCCCCATTCCCTATATTTAGCCGGCCAAAGAGCCACAGCCTAATTGAACTGAACACATCAAATTTGTTCAGCTGCAGCCAGAGCTTGGCAGGCACTACTTAAATGACCAAACTAAGATCTAGAAAGGTCAACAACACCCTTCTATGGTTGACTTAGGGAGCTTACTGATGCACGATGAAATGCCATTTGTGATGTGGATTTATGGCAATATTTTTGGCCCGACAGAACACATTTGTTAACATTACCGAGCGGGTAAATATTGGTTAATGTATCCCAAAAAAGTTGTGTCAAAATAGAACACATAATTGAGGCACATCATTTCTGAGATGGTAAATGACAAGACTTTTCATGTGACGCAGGGAAGTGGTTATGCTTATGTAGGACTCTCTCTCAGACCTTATCATTCAGAAGTAACACAGCTAAACTACTTTCCCCCCCAACATGCCATAAAGTAGTGGGTTTTACCCTACAGAAAACCACTAATGGTGGTGGGTTTGCAACTTGTGACAAGTGGTTGGCTGCTTGAAAGATTTAATGAAACCAAACCGCAAATTCCAAGGAGTTTTTATGTTGAAGAAAAATATACTTCTGTTGATAAGGAATGTGTTGCTATGTACTTATTGTCCTCTTTGCTAGGAGAAATCCACAAATGGGAGCTTTAAAACCTGCTTATCTTTCCATCTTAACACCCAGACAGGAGAGAGACCATTGGAAATGGCCTACTAATATTCAGGTTATTTTTCCTTCTTCAGCCAGTAGTTAACTATTTAGGATAGTGAATGAAGATTTTTTGGGGTTAACCTCAACGCACTACTCTATCCTTGTAATATGCATCTGCAAACAAACAAGCAAAAAAAGGAGCAGAGCAGTTAAGGTATTATGGAAGAGGTATATCACTATAATCACCATATTATATTTTATGATGACATCCTTGGCCATGAGAGAAACCCTGTGTTTTTTTCTTTGGTATAAACTGACCACATCTTACAGAAGGGACTCAGCCTGCGCCCACAGCTGTAAAACACGGTCACTTTGCTACTGACATCCACACATCCTGTCATCTTCCATCTTCTGCCTCCTGCTTGTCACATTCATCTTTATAATTAGTACACACAGGGGATGAACGCCTAGTTGAAGATGCCAAATAGATATTTTTCCGATTAAATATAATCCTAATTAAATAATTACTCTGATTGTGGCCAGAGGGGAAAAAACAAACATTTCACTAAGCCAGGGAGTTTTGATCATCGGTTTAAATTGACCTCCTGTCCTTTGGGGGTTGAGGCACCCTGGCATTTGCATGGCCTCTGAGGATGTATAAATTGGGCAGAGGAATGAACAAAATGCGTGTTTTAAACCGCCATTGGGTTTGCGTTTTCTTTGTGAACAATTACATGCTCGAGAGAAATGGCATTGTAAAGTACATGATTGAGTAGAGGTTAAATGGCAGGGGAGATACAATTTTCCTAAAACTTTATAGCCAAACAAGTTACTGATGCATGGAGAATGAGAGTAAGTATATAGCAGTATAACTCTAACGACTTAAATGGGCTTCTCAATAAAAAATTACTTTAGGGCTTGGCGTTTCCAAGAACTGACCTGCATCTTCTGATAGGGCTTACATCTCATGTTCATAATGTGATCCCATGCGCCAACACCTGAAAGGCACACACAACATTTTAATAGAATACAAGATCTATAAAATCTAGGGATGTTATGTATGAGGCATACAAGCCCCATAATTACTTGTTAGAGGAGTATGATTAAATGAGACAAGAACTCAAGTGGGCGATGTCAACAAAAATATAAATGCAACATGTGAAGTGTTGGTTCCATGTTTCATCAGCTGAAGTAAAAGATCCCTGAAATGTTCCATATGCAGAAAAGCTTATTTCTCTCAAAAGTTGAGCACAAATGTGTCTACATCCCTGTTCATGAGTATTTCTCCTTTGCCAAGATAATCCATCCACCTGACAGGTGTGGCATATCAAGAAGCTGATTAAACAGCATGATCATTACACAGGTGCATCTTGTGCTGGGGACAATAAAAGGCCACTCTAAAATGTGCCGTTTTGTCACTGAACACAATGCCACAGACATCTCAAGTTTTGAGGCAGCTTGCGATTGGCATGCTGACTGCAGGAATGTCCACCAGTGCTGTTGCCAGATAATTTAATGTTCATTTCTCTACCATAAGCCACCTCCAATGTCATTTTAGAATATTTGGCAGTACATCCAACCGGCCTCACAACTGCAGATCACATGTATGGCGTCGTGTGGGCAAGCTGTTTGCTGATGTCAACGGCGGTGGGGTATAGGCAGGCATAAGCTACGGGCAACTAACAGAATTGTATTTTATCGATGGCAATTTGAATGCACAGAGATACCGTGACAAGATCCTGAAGCCCATTGTCGTGCCATTCATCCGCCGCCATCACCTCATGTTTCAGCATGATAATGCACGGCCCCATGTCGCAAATATCTGTATACAATTCCTGGAAGCTGTAAATGTCCAGGTTCTTCCATGGCCTGCAAACTCACCAGACATATCACCCATTGTTTTGGATGCTTTGGATCGACGTATACAACAGCGTGTTCCAGTTCCCGCCAATATCCAGCAGCTACGCACAGCCATTGAAGAGGAGTGGGACAACATTCCACAGGCCACAATCAACAGCCTGATCAACACTATGCAAAGGAGATGTGTCACGCTGCACGAAGCAAATGGTGGTCACACCAGATACTGACTGGTTCTGATCCACGCCCCTACCTTTAAAAAAAAAAGAAGGTATCTGTGACCAACAAATGCATATACATTACATGGCCAAAAGTATGTGCACACCCCTTCAAATTAGTGGATTCTGCTATTTTAGCCACACCTGTTGCTGACAGATATATAAATTGAGCTTCCCCGGTCAACTGTTAGTGCTGTTATTGTTAAGTGGAAACGTCTAGGATCAACAATGGCTCAGCCGAGAAGTGGTAGGCCACACAAGCTCACAGAACGGGACCCACCGAGTGCTGAAGCGTGTAAAAATAATCTGTCCTCGGTTGCAAAACTCACTACCGAGTTCCAAACAGCACAAGAACTGTTCCTCGGGAGCTTCATGAAATGGGTTTCCATGGCAGAGCAGCCGCACACAAGTCTAAGATCCCCATGTGCAATGCCAAGCATTGTTGGAGTGGTGTAAAGCTCGCCACCATTGGACTACGGAGCAGTGGAAACGTGTTCTCTGGAGTGATGAATCACGCTTCATCTAGGAGTCCGACGGACAAATCTGGGATTGGCGGATGCCAGGAGAACGCTCCCAATGCGTAGTTCCAACTGTAAAGTTTGGTGGTGGAGGAATAATTTTCTGGGGCTGTTTTTCATGGTTCGGACTAGTCTCTTTAGTTCCAGTGAAGGGAAATCTAATGCAACAGCATACAATTACATTCTAGACAATTCTGTTCTTCCAACTTTGTGGAAGGCCCTTTCCTGTTTCAGCATGACAATGCCCCCGTGCACAAAGTGAGGTCCATACATAAATGGTTTGTCGAGATCGGTATGGAAGACCTTGACTGGCCTGCAGTGCCCCGACCCCCACCCCATCGAACACCTTTGGGATGAATTGGAACGCAGACTGCGAGCTAGGCCTAATCGCCCAACATCAGTGTTGCTGAATGGAAGCAAGTCCCCGCAGCAACGTTTCAACATCTAGTGGACAGCCATCCCAGAAGAGTAGGGGATGTTATAGCAGCAAAGGGGGGACCAACTCCATATTAATGCCGATGATTTTGGAATGAGATGTTCGACCAGCAGCTGACCACATACTTTTGACCATGTAGTGTATGTATTCCCAGTCATGTGAAATCCATAGATTAGGGCCTAATGAATTTATTTGAATTGACTGATTTCCTTATATGAACTGTAACTCAGTAAAATCTTGGAAATGGTTGCATGTTGCGTTTAAATCTTTGTTCAGTATACATCCAAGTCAATTTAACTGGGCTTGACATAGCCATGGGTATCCGAATCACTTCCTTCACTTCCTTACTGACATGCAGTACATCATCAGGGTGTCAATTAAAACCCAAGGAGACATGAATAATAGTTGAGAGGATCCCATCAATGATTGATGTAGACTAGAGTCCAGATATGATCCCTGCTAAGCATGTGTGACTAGACAAGCTGGGCCTGATCACTAACCTACTTCCTGACAACCTTTTATGCTGAGCCACACCACAAATAGGCTTAATCAGACAGGAAGCTGGCCACTTAAACATGAGCTCTTGTCATTGGACAAGATGTACTGTTTGTTCTTTTTAAATGGATAAACCAATAAACCAACCCTGACAAATAATAGACAACTACCAAACTATCTACACACAACTCTTCACCCCTACTGTACTTTATGAAGCTCATACTATTGCAGCCATGTCTATCTGTATGCAGAGAGGTTCCCTACATTTTTCTGATGCCATTGGCTGCCAATGGAAAACAGAGCTTCTAATGCCATTAGAGAGATTACTTTCTCAGGGAACATGATAATAGTGTTTCGTAATATGGTTGTGTACCACTGAGGAGGGTGGCAGAGCCCGGGCTGATGGAGCTGACTCTTGTACTGTAGGCGTCTGGGACCTTGTCCATCACTTTCTTGTTGCCTGCCTCAAGCAAAAGAATCTTCTTCCCCTCCAAGTTTGGATCCAA
Source organism: Salvelinus namaycush (assembly GCF_016432855.1). Taxonomy (NCBI): domain Eukaryota; kingdom Metazoa; phylum Chordata; class Actinopteri; order Salmoniformes; family Salmonidae; genus Salvelinus; species Salvelinus namaycush. The sequence continues at coordinate 25,276,200 of NC_052334.1, read as the reverse complement.
GCCTGTCAACAATAACGAGCATGCATGAAATTGATTGATGCTCTGTCCAAAATGATAAACAGACAGATTAAAAGTTGTGGTGGGAGTAGCATTGATATAGCCTACATTTTGGCATCACTAGTGGTGCCATGAGAACAAGAAATGAAAGTTCCTCTGCATGTTTGTCTTAATTATACCTTAGTTGTTTAGCAACACAGAACTAAGGCAAATGCTGTATGGTGTAAATCAGCAGCAAAGCCACAACTGCAATTTAGTTGTGAGAATGAAGTCTGAGAATTTGCATCCAGGAGCGGAATTACGGCTCCTCCTCCTTTAGATGGGGGCAAATAGGGGCAGAGGGGCTGTTTGACTGGGCAGCATCAGGAGATCACCTCGACTCACCTAAAGAACAAGCCATAGCGGTCCCAACCATCCCTCCTCCAGATATAATGACATCATAGAGCTCATTTTCATGTCCCCCATGTTCTGCTGCGCACGTGAGTCCTCTGCAAATGATTCTTGTTTCTGAAAAACGGTTCAGAGCAACACACCGCCGCCCGATTCCTTTGAAAGACAGTGCCGTTTTAGTGAGACTATGCATCTTTAAAACAACGTAACGACGTGGTACTCGTCTAACCCTTAAACAACTCCAACTGTATTGTTTAGAATCAGAACTAAATGTTTCCCCTTGAATATGTCCTACTAATCGCAGCTGTGTCCATTCTATAATGCAGCCATGTTGTATATTTTGACATACGTAAGAGGCAAGTACTTCCTGTAGTGCTCAACCAATCAGAAAAAGGAACCGCACTAGTTTCACTTCACAAGTTGTCCGCACTTTGGTGCTATTGATATTTAAACATAATTCCGTTTTATTCAGGAGGACAATGTAGAAGGGATAGTTAAGGCGCTTCTTGAATAAAAAAATGTGTTACAAATGTGTCAACATGATAGTGCCCAATCGAGATCACTGAGGTATAGATCGAGATACCGCAATCGTTTACTTCAGCCAATCAAACATTAGAGAGTTCCAGGGGGTGGAGTCAAATATCTTAGCTTTGACAACAAGTAGCGAAACATCATCCATTGATTCGAAGTTATTACTTTGTAACAATCAATATATGATGTCGATACATGACAGTCTTTGTTGTGAAGCAGAGAAGCAAGAAGAGATGGACAACAATGGACAATAATTATAATAATAATAATCCACTGGAATAAGTAGGCTGTAGTTCTAAAGTGCACGAGCATCAGGTTATATTTTCTATTTTGCACTATTCCAAAATTGTCATCTCAATATGTATTGTAGTTATGCATTGTGTAACAATACACATTTTCTGTCCTAAAACAGTTTAGCATGTAGCCTACTATGTTAACATAGACATATAATAAGACTTCTCTGGCAATGTTTTGGAAGAGCAGTTTGGTTGCTAGGGCAACCCTTGCGGAGGCTCACATCATGTGCTGCTGGAGTTTTGCATAACTTTTCATTATATTAATGATCATTAATTGATCAAATGTGGGACACAGTTCTATGGAAATAAAAATATCTGATCTAAACAAGGGTTTATCTCACTGTGGGAGGTGTTTTTGGATTAGGTGTTTTTGGAATATAATTCAAAATATCTTCCCCTTTTTCCTTCTTTCCATAGCTGTTTGGTGAATGTTGGGTTCAGGAGGACACACTGCTGCTAGGATGCAAGAGCAGAGGAACATGGCTGACCTGCAGGCTTTCCTGGAGGATGGCCTGAGTTCAGAGCTGCTGCTCCAGCACCAACTACAGGAGATGAAGGAGGCCTACAAGCAGCAGCTGCAGGAGACAGAGAGGAGACAGAGAGAGGGCCTTGAGAAAAGGATCCAGCAGAACTCTATGCTGTCAGCAGGCTTCGACAGGAAGTCTAGTGCTGACAGACAACTGGACCAGTTTTTCAGCTCTCAGGCCAGGTATGTCAAGTCACCCAATGATGCAAATAAGTTATCACCATATATTTGTTTTGTAAGTCTCAAATATCCTATTGTTCTATGTTAAATAAAACAATCTCAAATGTAGGGGACCGAGGAAATCCAGTTCCCTGTCTGAACTGATGTCAGGTAGGAGGTCTACCTGCAGGAAATCCCCACAGCTCAGACAGTCAGGGAGGTTTGTCACATCCTCTGCAGCCTGGGCTTCTGACACAACTGTTTCACACAGAGGACCACAGCATTATCAGCACCAAGGACCAACAGAAACAGAGCAGCTCCAACTAAGCAAAGAGGAGAAAGAGGAGGCGGAATGTCAGAGGAAGTTTTGTGCTGTTCCTGTGCCTGGCCATGTGTTTTTGCCCCTCTATGATGAGATGACGCAGGTGCGGCAGAAAGAGAGGAAGGAAGGCCATGAACAGAGGAGGGACTTCCTGCTCTCCATGCAGAAGCCCTTCAGCTTCCTGGAGAGAGATGAGAAGAAGAGAGAGAAGCTGATGCAAATGATAAGCACGGTGGCACAGTCTCAAAAAGCCACCAATGTCAGGAAACCAATACCGAAAGCAATCAAAGACCATGCTGTCTCTGAGCATTTAAAAGGTGTGTTGCCTAAATAATATATCTCCAGAGATCTTGCTTAGGTGCAGTAAATTGTATTATAAAAGTATTATAATCTTCCCTAAATCTTAAGTTTTTCTCACTAAATTCTGTATGCTCTGTAGAGGAGGAGCTGCGCAGGAAGGTACGCATCCAGCTGAGGGCCCAGGAGACTTTGAGGAAGTCCACAGCACCTATAGAGAACCAAACTCATACTGAGAACCCGGAGCCTCGCACCGCCCAACGGACTAAGAAGGAGGTTCTGGCCTTCCTGGATCAGAAGCCTACCTTCCAGCCAAAGACCAACTCCCAGGTCCCTGATTTTGACAGGCTGCACAAGGCCTTTCAGAGGGAATCACTGAAGAGGGCAGAGAGGAAAAATGTTACCAAGTGTCAGCCCTTCCACCTGCGGACGTCAACTCTGCCTTCAAGACCAAGCAGAAGCAGCTCTGAAAAAGAACAGGTGAGCTTACTGTAGAACTCTGCAAATAGAACTTGAAATTAAATTTCTCTTTGTATCTTTGGAAACGTTTTGTTTCCTTGTATTATTTTTGTCCTCAGAAACCCATAGTCAGTGCCGTTTTGAAGAGAAGCAATTCCTTTGGAGGCTTAACATCACTGTCCACAGATACGCTTCCCACCTATATCACAGATGCAGCAAGGAAACGCTGTATGGCCATTAGGTAAAAGGGAACTGTGAACTTCATTATTGGGTGTGTCTGTCTCAATACGTAAAGATACAGGACATAGTCATACTCATCTCTGTCCTGTCCTCTCCCTGGTCCATCAGAAAGTCTGTGGAGCAGAAAGAGAGCAAGGAGCAGGAGAGTGTAGAGTGGATGCGGAGACATAGGAAGAGGTCTCAGGCCATGAAGAAGACAGTGGCTGTCCGCGCCAAGGTCATGGACCCTCATAGCAGCCTGAAAGAGGTGTATCATGAGAAGCTGAAACAGCACCGGTGAGTACTGGGAAATTCCTCAGATGAAAACAGAAAAGAACAGACTGATTAAAGAGTTGTTAATCTGTACTTAATGTTTACTTAATGTTTATGTGGCTCTGTACATGTAGGGAGGCCGACCAACAAAGGACGAGAGAGTATAAGAAGGAGCTACAGGATATGAAGGCCAGAGTAACTGTCCGTCCTTACCTGTTTGAACAGGTGTCCCAGGTAAACTATGGGCTTGCATTGACCTGGAAACTCATTTTCTGGAATTGCAAACACTTGAGAAGAGCCTTTAAGCGGTCAATTGTTGTATTATTTACTGTTGTGCACCTTGTCTATTCCCTGGCCTTTGATGGAATTGCTCTAGAAAAACGCCAAGGTTGACGCGGAGCGTATATACAGAGACAAGCTGAGGGAAGCTGGTTTGAATGAGCAGTTTGTCAAAACAAAGGGAGAAGAGTTTGGAACGGCACCAGTCTTCATATTGGATGACAATGACGATGTTGATGACCAAAGTGTTGAGAGTGACATGGAGAAAAGGTACCTACAATGACAACAAGTGTGTGTCGCAGTGTCTTCCAACTAACAATTAGTTTTAGTCATACAATATCTAATGCCAATAGGAATACCACTGCAGCTGGAAATCCACGGACGCCATGTGGTATAGTTCTATATACAATGTTGCATTACATAATACTGTGAGACTGTTGTAAAGTCTTTAGTGAAGAGAAGACAAATACTGCAGTCAAGCAAAACTTTGATGCAGTTACAATATAGACATTTTCTAACCGACATGTCTGATTTAGGGATGGAAACGTAGACGTCGGGGAGAAAATTGAAGAGGTAGAAGAAGAGAGCATGAAAACCAGAGTGGAATAAATGCATTGATCAAAAAGGTAGACCCGGCATGTAATGGAACTTCATATAGCTATTCTGCTTCAAAGAGCACTATGTTCTAAAATAATTGTAGTGTAGTTTAACTATGTTGACCCAGTCTTGGACTGTCTGACATGTTTTCTTATGATTTATGCTATTTCTAAAATGGGGACATCTGGCCTCTGGAGCTGTTAAATTTATATTAAATGGAGCAAATGTGAGAAAATGAATAAAGGTTTATGGAACTGTATATGTTTATAAGTAATTTAGAATGTTATATGTTGACATTTTACAATGGTAGGGGATTATGGCATATTAAATGTTTGGCGGCATAATATTTAAACCTTATTAAAACTGAATATCAAAGGCTTATTTGGTTTTATGAAATTAATTTAACATGGCATTATAGAGAACTACTTGGTAACCAGAAAAAAAGTGTTTGAAAAACAAAAATAGACCTACAATGCTATGGATTCTGACCGGTCCTGGTGTAGTTAATATATCATCCCTCACTTTGAAATCAGAGGGCTGACAGTGGTCTCAGTGACATTGCAGTACAGTAGTACATATTCAATCTGTCATGCTGTCTAGTTGTATTCGTCAAACTCTGTTTGAGCAAGCCCATAAATATTTTGTCAATGGACAGGTCCTACAGTGGCTTGCTAAAGTATTCACCGCCCTTGGCATTTTTCCTATTTTGTTGCCTTTCAACCTGGAATTAAAATAGATTTTGGGGGGGGTTGTATCATTTGAATTACACAACATGCCTACCACTTTGAAGATGCAAAATATTTTTTATTGTGAAACAAACAAGAAATAATACAAACTGAAAACTTGAGCGTGCATAACTATTCACCCCCTCCCCCAAAAGTCAATACTTTGTGAGCCACCTTTTGCAGAAATTACAGCTGCAAGTCTCTTGGGGTATGTCTCTATACGCTTGGCACATCTAGCCACTGGGATTTTTGCCCGTTCTTCAAGGCAAAACTGCTCCAGCTCCTTCAAGTTGGATGGGTTCCGCTGGTGTACAGCAATCTTTAAGTCATACCACAGATTCTCAAATGGATTGAGGTCTGGGCTTTGACTAGGCCATTCCAAGACATTTAAATGTCCCCTTAATCCACACGAGTGTTGCTTTAGCAGTATGCTTAGGGTCATTGTCCTGCTGGAAGGTGAACCTCCATCCCAGTCTCAAATCTCTGGAAGACTGAAAGAGGTTTCCCTCAAGAATTTCCCTGTATTTAGCACCATCCATCATTCCTTCAATTCTGACCAGTTTCCCAGTCCCTGCTGATGAAAAACATCCCCACAGCATGATGCTGGATAGTGTTCTCGGGGTGATGAGAGGGGTTGGGTTTGCGCCAGACATAGCGTTTCCCTTGATGGCCCCAAAATTTTTTTTTGTCTCATCTGACCAGAGTACCTTCTTCCATATGTTTGGGGAGTCTCCCACATGCCTTTTGGCAAACACCAAAAGCAATGGCGTTTTTCTGGCCACTCTTCCGTAAAGCCCAACTCCGTGGAGCGTACAGCTTAAAGTGGTCCTATGGACAGATACTCCAATCTCTGCTGTGGAGCTTTGCAGCTCCTTCAGGGTTATCTTTGGTCTCTTTGTTGCCTCTCTGATTAATGCCCTCCTTGCCTGGTCCGTGAGTTTTGGTGGGCAGCCCTCTCTTGGCAGGTTTGTTGTGGTGCCATATTCTTTCCAGTTTTTAATAATGGATTTAATGGTGCTTTGTGGGATATTCAAAGTTTCTGATATATTTTTATAACCCAACCCTGATCTGTACTTCTCCACAACTTTGTCCCTGACCTGTTTGGAGAGCACCTTGGTCTTCATGGTGCCGCTTGCTTGGTGGTGTTGCAGACTCTGGGGCCTTTCAGAACAGGTGTATATATACTGAGATCATGTGACTGATCATGTGACACATAGATTGCACACAGGTGGACTTTATTTAACTAATTATGTGACTTATGAATGTAATTGGTTGCACCAGATCTTATTTAGGGGCTTCATAGCAAAGGGGGTGAATACATATGCACAAACAACTTTTCAGGAATTATTTTTAAATAATTTTTTGAAACAAGTAATTTTTTTCATGTCACTTCACCAATTTGGACTATTTTGTGTATGTCCATTACATGAAATCCCCCCAAAATCGATTTAAATTACAGGTTGTAATGCAACAAAATAGGAAAAACGGCAAGGGGGATGAATACTTTTGCAAGGCACTGTATAAGGACAGGAATCATCTGAAATTGTACTTTCTCGGATGCTTTGGTTAAAGTATCTGGCTACTTCAGAAACTACAGTGCCAGTTAAGTAAATAGGCCTAGCCAGTCATCTGCCATCACAAAGGGCATGTCAGTGCACTGCTCTCTGCCCAGTCCCACATCAAATGGGGTTTTGTACTGGTCTCCACTGTGAGCTGAAGCAGCTTACTGCAAAGAATTGATGGGATTTTGCTAACCAGATGGAAACATCTGAATATGTACATAACTGGATATCATTTTGGAGTTGGCTGCTGAAAAACACTCAAAGAAGCTGACAGCAGCCATTATTATAGCGGATCCCTGCACACTGTAGCTGGCAGCAGAACATCATTCCAGAGCCATACCTTGCTGTCTCCATGGAGACCAGCTCAGATGGTCATTTGGGGGGTACCATCAGAGACACATGATGTGTTTAAGTCCCCGCTCAAAATGTTTGGATGAGTTCAGATGAAGACGGGAGTATGGGAGTCATTGACAGCTTATGGTCTTTCCCCTAACTGAGCTCACTCTACAGTGGACCAACAATAAAAGCCAAACAATCAAACCAGCTGTGGGGTTCACATCGGTAGGAGACTCTTGAATGATAGATGCAGTCACCTCCATGAGAGCTCAAAAATCACATGTCAGAGGTTCAAGGGCTCCAGTGAGGTTGTCATGGAAACCATGTTTTCCCTCCTTACACCGTCCAGTGGTCCAGCAGGAGACTGCTGTGCACCATCTATGGCATTCCACACAACAGTTACTATACATACAAAGAATGCCATGGCTAACAGCATAAGATCATAAGAAATGCAACACTATCACCCCTCTGACCCAGAGAATAGTAGAGAAATGCTGTTCAATAGCATCCTTACTTTAAATGTGGTGGCAAAAACCTACAGTATCAGTCAAAAGTTTGGACACACCTACTCATTCAAGGGTTTTTCTATATGTTTACTATTTTCTACATGGTAGAATAACAGTGAAGACATCAAAACTATGAAATAACACATATGGAATCATGTAGTAACCAAAAAAGTGTTAAACATATCAAAGTACCCAACCTTCGCCTTGATGACAGCTTTGCACACTCTTGGAATTCTCTCAACCAGCTTCATGAGGAATGCTTTTTCAACAGTCTTGAAGGAGTTCCCACATATGCTGAGCACTTGTTGGCTGCTTTTCCTTCACTTTGCAGTCCAACTCATCCCAAACCATCTCAATTGGGTTGAGGTCTGGTGATTGTGGAGGTCAGGTCATCTGATGCAGCACTCCATCACTCTCCTTGGTCAAATAGCCCTTACACAGCCTGGAGGTGTGTTGGGTCATTGTTCTGTTGAAAAACAAATGATAGTCCCACTAAGCGCAAACCAGATGGGATGGCGTATCGCTGCAGAATACTGTGGTAGCCATGCTGGTTAAGTGTTAAATTCGAATAAATCACGACAGTGTCACCAGCAAAGCACCATCACACCTTCTCCTCCATGCTTCATGGTGGGAACCACACATGCGGAGATCATCCGTTCGCCTACTCTGCGTCTCACAAAGACACGGCGGTTGGAATCAAAAATCTCAAATTTGGACTCATCAGACCAAAGGACAGATTTCCACCGGTATAATGTCCATTGCTCGTGTTTCTTGGCCCAAGCAAGTCTCTTCTTATTGGTGTCCTATAATAGTGATTTCTTTGCAGCAATTCGACCATGAAGGCCTGATTCACTCAGTCTCCTCTGAATAGTTGATGTTGAAATGTGTCTGTTACTTGAACTCTGTGAAGCATTTATTTGGGCTGCAATTTCTGAGGCTGGTAACTCTAATGAACTTATGCTCTGCAGCAGAGGTACCTCTGAGTTTTCCTTCCTGTGGAGGTCCTCATGAGAGCCAGTTTCATCCTAACGCTTGATGGTTTTTGCGACTGCATATTCAAAGTTCTTTAAATTTTCTGGATTGACTGACCTTCATGTCTTAAAGTAATGATGGACTGTCATTTCTCTTATTTGAGCTATTCTTGCCATAATATGGACTTGGTCTTTTACCAAATAGGGCAAATAGGGCTTCTGTATACCACCCCAACCTTGTCACAACACAACTGATTGGCTCAAACGCATTAAGGAAAGACATTCCACAAATTAACAAGGCACACCTGTTAATTGAAATGCATTCCAAGTGACTACCTCATGAAGCTGGTTGAGAGAATGCCAAGAGTGTGCAAAGCTGTCATCAAGGCAAAGGGTGGCTACTTTGAACAATCTCAAATATAAATGATAAACTGGGTGGTTCGAGCCCTGAATGCCGATTGCCTGATAGCCATGGTATATCAGACTGTATGACAAAACAGTTATTATTACTGCTGTAATTAAGTTGGTAACCAGTTTATAATAGCAATAAGGCACCTCGGGGGTTGTTGGTATATGGCCAATATTCCACGGCTAGTGGCTGTGTCCAGGTACTCCGCGATGCGTGTGCCTAAGAACAGCCCTTAGCCATGGTATATTGGCCATATACCACATCCTCTTGTGCCTTATTTCTTAAATATAACACTTTTTTGGTTACTACATGATTCCATATGTGTTATTTCATAGTGTTGATGTCTTCACCATTTTTTTACAATGTAGAAAATAGTAAAAATAAAGAAAATCCCTTGAATGAGTAGGTGTCCAAACTTTTGACTGGTACTGTATGTAATGAAAAATTTGATCAAGCATTTAAATGAAGCAGGCAATAACATGGTTGAGAACAAAACATCTCTTATGTGGGGTAATGACATCCTCTAAATTTGGCCATCAGACTTGGTTATCTGAGTGTCTGAGAATACGCCTCTCCAAGCAGTTAAACAATTACCATGTACCATTTTACAAAAGTGGAGCTCTTAGGTCTGTTATTACTTCAGCTACAATATTAACATTCCCACACATTGCATTATGAAATTGCTTCAAGTGCTCCAAATCAAGTGTCTGTGGCCTCATGCATGGCGACACATCTTCTCATAGAGTTGATCAGGCTGTTGATTGTGGCCTGTGGAATGTTGTCCCACTCCTCTTCAATGGCTTTGCGAAGTTGCTGGATATTGGTGGGAACTGGAACACGCTGTCATACAGGTCGATCCAGAACATCCCAAACATGCTCAATGGGTGACATGTCTGGTGAGTATGCAATCCATGTAGAACCTGGACATTTTCAGCTTCCAGGAATTGTGTACAGATCCTTGCGACATGAGGCTTTGCATTATCATGCTGAAACATGAGGTGGGTCTCAGGATCTCGTCACGTTATTTCTGTGCATTCAAATTGCCATTAATAAAATGCAATTGTTTTCGTTGTCCGTAGCTTATGCCTGCCCATACCATAACCCTACTGCCACCTAGGGGCACTCTGTTCACAACGTTGACATCAGCAAACCGCTCACCCACACAACGCCATACACGTGATCCTGCAGTCAGCATGCCAATTGCACACTCCCTCAAAACTTGTGACATTGTGTTGTGTGGCAAAATTGCACATTTTAGAGTGGCCTTTTATTGTCCCCAGCATATGGTGCACCTGGGTAATGATCATGCTTTTTAATCAGCCTCTTGATATGCCACACCTGTAAGGTAGATGTTTATCTTGGCAAAGGTGAAATGCTCACTAACAGGGATGTAAACACATTTCTTGTGCGTGTGGAACATTTCTGGGGTCTTTTATTTCAGCTCATGAAACATGGGACCAACACTTTACATGTTGTTTGTATTTCTGTTCAGTGTATCTGGAGGGAGGTTGATGTTTTTGACAGCCCTTGGTTCACCTGTAGGAGGAGCTATAGCTCGTCACATCCTCAAAGGAGAGAAAGAGAGCGATCCCTCCTTTCCTTCTTCAGTGGCGTGAACAGATCCACAGCGCTGGAGAGAGAGTATAGTGGGAGAGAGTGAGGGAGAGAGAGAGAAACAGTAGTCAGTTTGACAGATAAGCACGGCGGATGACTTGTCTCTCTCTGAATGTACCGTGAGCAGGAGAGCAAGTAAGTACCAAGAGTACCAGCCAAGGCAGTTCTCCAGATGCACAAACACACACACAGACTCCACAGCCTGGTACAGACAGGGAGCGTGTGAAGAGAGAAGAGTGTCACAACTAAGGTATGCTGGGATCTAGATTCGCACATGTACAACTATCATGAATTCCTCTTTCTGTTGTTTTGGTTTTAATATGTTATCTTTTAGCTCTTGCACTTACACTTAGTTTCCAGGTGGGTCATCAAAGGTTTCCCAAGCGGAGTCTACCAAAGTGTAATGGGTTGCCCAGATCAGAGACTTTTCCTCTGATCCTGCAAAGAGAGCTAGTCCTCACACTGAGCGACCCCCGCTCATGGAGAAGCTGACGGAGAAAGACAAGGAGCTGATCCGAGGCAGCTGGGAGAGTCTTGGCAAGAACAAAGTTTCACACGGAGTCGTCATGTTCTCCAGGTACAGTCATGATCTAAAGCTTTTTATTTGAGTTGGGTATGAAGGAGTTGGGTATGGAGGAAATGAAGGAGTTGGGTATGGAGGAAATGAAGGAGTTGGGTATGGAGGAAATGAAGGAGTTGGGTATGGAGGAAATGAAGGAGTTGGGTATGGAGGAAATGAAGGAGTTGGGTATGGAGGAAATGAAGGAGTTGGGTATGGAGGAAATGAAGGAGTTGGGTATGGAGGAAATGAAGGAGTTGGGTATGGAGGAAATGAAGGAGTTGGGTATGGAGGAAATGAAGGAGTTGGGTATGGAGGAAATGAAGGAGTTGGGTATGGAGGAAATGAAGGAGTTGGGTATGGAGGAAATGAAGGAGTTGGGTATGGAGGAAATGAAGGAGTTGGGTATGGAGGAAATGAAGGAGTTGGGTATGGAGGAAATGAAGGAGTTGGGTATGGAGGAAATGAAGGAGTTGGGTATGGAGGAAATGAAGGAGTTGGGTATGGAGGAAATGAAGGAGTTGGGTATGGAGGAAATGAAGGAGTTGGGTATGGAGGAAATGAAGGAGTTGGGTATGGAGGAAATGAAGGAGTTGGGTATGGAGGAAATGAAGGAGTTGGGTATGGAGGAAATGAAGGAGTTGGGTATGGAGGAAATGAAGGAGTTGGGTATGGAGGAAATGAAGGAGTTGGGTATGGAGGAAATGAAGGAGTTGGGTATGGAGGAAATGAAGGAGTTGGGTATGGAGGAAATGAAGGAGTTGGGTATGGAGGAAATGAAGGAGTTGGGTATGGAGGAAATGAAGGAGTTGGGTATGGAGGAAATGAAGGAGTTGGGTATGGAGGAAATGAAGGAGTTGGGTATGGAGGAAATGAAGGAGTTGGGTATGGAGGAAATGAAGGAGTTGGGTATGGAGGAAATGAAGGAGTTGGGTATGAAGGAAATGAAGGAGTTGGGTATGGAGGAAATGAAGGAGTTGGGTATGGAGGAAATGAAGGAGTTGGGTATGGAGGAAATGAAGGAGTTGGGTATGGAGGAAATGAAGGAGTTGGGTATGGAGGAAATGAAGGAGTTGGGTATGGAGGAAATGAAGGAGTTGGGTATGGAGGAAATGAAGGAGTTAGGTATGGAGGAAATTAAGGAGTTAGGTATGGAGGAAATTAAGGAGTTAGGAGAAGTTGTGATATTGCTTGTCATACTGTATTATCTATTCAGATCAAATCAAATCAAAATGTATTTGTCACACTCGCCGAATACAACAAGTGTAGACCTTGCCGTGAAATGCTTACTTACAAGCCCTTAACCAACAATGCAGTTCAAGAAATAGAGTTGATGAAATATTTACTAAATAAACTCAAGTATAACAAATCTAATCAATCAAAAAGTAGCACAATAAATGTACATAACAATAACGAGACTATATACAGGGGGTACCGGTATACAACACTATACTTCATAACCAGTGTTTGCCCTATATTCGACTCTGCTACCGCTGCTTAAAAAAATCCAATGGGAAACACTGAGAGCTATACCATGCATGTGTTCCTCCATGAAGATTTCATGGTGATTAGTATATCAGCCTTTACTGTTTGTGTACCAAAACAGAGTGTTGGTTGATATCTGCAGCATTTTTTTGTAAGAAAGTTTACTGAAACCTAACCATTGACTACAATTTGCAGTTGTATACAATACAAATATGTCAGTATAGTGCAAAGATACTGTAAATAATGTAGTTGTCATAGTAAACAGTACTTGTGTACTGAGAGAGAAAAATACACTACACCTACATAGATACTGCATCACACACTCCCTATACTGGGACTGGAGGCTTGACTTGTTGCTTGGCGACAGGCTGCAATAGTCTTTATTTTGAAACAGCTTCTGCTAAAACAGACTCTAGAGAAGAACTGTTGCTGACTGTCCTATTTTCTTTAACCGGACATTAAAATCGTAGCTATTGTGGCATTCGAGGGACTTACGACTACATGTATCTGTCTGCACCTGCATTGTGTTTTGTGTCTGTGCAGACTGTTTGAACTAGAGCCTGCACTCCTCAACCTCTTCCACTACAACACAAACTGTAGCCCCACACAAGACTGCCTCTCCAGCCCTGAGTTCCTGGACCATGTCACAAAGGTAATCCTGCGTAGCCCATCACCATTAAAACTGACATCTAAATGGTTGATTCTTGGAAACAAATCCACGGCAATAACCTCTTGCTGTGTGTTGGTGTATGTGCACATTCCTTTGTGTATGTGTGTGTGTATGTGCGTACATGATTGTGCGTGTATGTGTATGTGTGTGTGTGCGTATGTGTCCAGGTAATGCTGGTGATCGATGCAGCAGTCAGTCACCTGGACGACCTCCATACCTTGGAGGATTTTCTGCTCAATCTGGGGAAGAAGCACCAGACAGTTGGGGTTAACACCCAGTCTTTTGCTGTAAGAATATAGTCACTCTGATCACTCACTGTAATACACTGCTGTCATACTGAGTGTACTGTACACTATACTATACTACACTGTAAAACAAAAAAAAGAAAAGTTGATTTTACGTACAATCTTAAGTCAATTCCAATTTAATTTGAAATTCCAATTAAAATATTGAATTAACTCATGAAGTGGAGAATTCATGTTGAATTCAATTCAAATTTCAAAAATCTTCAAGTTTTGGAATTTAATTGGAATTTGGACTGAATTGTAAAAACATTTCATATTTGGTATGGAATTGGAATTCAATATTTGTAAATTTCCCAGTTATTGGAATTATTGCACTTAGTATAAAAATGTGCTGCAGGATTTGTTCTAAATCATATCAAGTTCTATCTCTATATTTCCAGTATAACCAGGCTGTCAGGACAGTGATATGATCAGCCTGAAAGTCTGAGAGAATTGAATTCAAATTGGAATTTGTGGAAATGTTGGGGATAATACTGAATTAGGAATTGAATTATTGGAATTGACTTAAGATTGGAATTGAGAGGAATTAAGTTCTCTCTGAATTCAAAGACTGACCTGGAATTTGATTTGAATTAAATTGAATATACAGGGAGAGGAAATTGAATTAGAGGAAGTGGAATTAATCCCAACCCTGATTGTAAGACAACCAGCTGCAATAAGATTGTGAGTTTGCTCAACAAAAATGTTGTTGAGCAAACTCACGATCCTATTGAAGGCATTTGCCTTACAATTGTACATTGAAATCAACACATTATTTTACAGTGTACTTTTAAGGAACAAAACTTGCAACAATTTATAATTGTAGGCCAATATTCATAATATTTGCTTGCGTGCATCCGTGTGTGCATGTGTATGGTGCAGGTGGTGGGGGAGTCCCTTCTCTACATGTTGCAGTGTAGTCTGGGTCATGGGTACACTGGCCCACTGCGTCAGGCCTGGCTCAACATGTACACCATCGTAGTGGCGGCCATGAGCAGAGGATGGGCCAAGAACGGGGAACACAAGACTGACTGAAACATTTGCTGGGGTCTGCTACCAGTCTCTGTCTAATCACCTTCATGGTTGCTACGGAGTAAGGTTGTATAGCTCACAGCCTGAAGGTTTTGATTGCTGTATATTTCCTCAGTGAGTCAAGGGTTACAGTAGAGGGAACGAATAATGTTATCACACTTGACACCACAAACGATGGTTGAATCACCTGATGTTCACAGAGTTAACTGTTTTTGCTGGGGATGTTGTAGCTGTAGAAAATGCTGCTATAACGTTGTGGGGATGTTATGTGTCAACCAGCTTTGCACGTGCTCTAAGTCTTCAGTTTCAGTTCCTCAAATTAGAGAATTGGTTAAATTAATGTAATGACTGAATTTGCTTTGTAAATAATTTTTTTGATATACATTGGCTTGTGAAAGTACTCACCACCCTTGGCAATTTTCCTATTTTGTTGCCTTACAACCTGGAATTAAAAAAGTTTTTTGGGGGGGTTGTATCATTTGATTTACACAACATGCCTACCACATTGAAGATGCAAAATATTTTTTATTGTGAAACAAACAAGAAATAAGGCTAAAAAACTGAAAACTTGAGCTTGCATAATCCCCCCCCCCCCCCCCCCCCCCCCCCCCCCCCCCCAAATTCAATACTTTGTAGAGCCACCTTTTGCAGCAATTACAGCTGCAAGTCTATTGGGGTGTATCTCTATATGCTTGGCACATCTAGCCACTGGGATTTTTGCCCGTTCTTCAAGGCAAAATTGCTCCAGCTCCTTCAAGTTGGATGGGTGCTGCTGGTGTACAGCAATCTTTAAGTCATACCACAGATTCTCAATTGGATTGAGGTCTGGGCTTTGACTAGGTCATTCCAAGACATTTAACTGTTTCCCCTTAAACCACTTGAGTGTTGCTTTAGCAGTATGCTTAGGGTCATTTTCCTGCTGGAAGGTGAACCTCCGTCCCAGTCTCAAATCTCTGGAAGACTGAAACAGGTTTCCCTCAAGATTTTCCCTGTATTTAGTGTCATCCATCATTCCTTCAATTCTGACCAGTTTCCCAGTCCCTGCCGATGAAAAACATCCCCACAGCATGGTGCTGCCACCACCATGCTTCAATGTGGAGATGGTGTTCTCGGGGTGATGAGAGGGGTTGGGTTTGCGCCAGACATAGCATTTTCCTTGATGGCCAAAAAGCTACATTTTAGTCTCATCTAACCAGAGTACCTTCTTCCATATGTTTGGGGAGTCTCCCACATGTATTTTGGCAAACACCAAACGTGTTTGCTTATTTTTTTCCTTTAAGCAATGGCGTTTTTCTGGCCACTCTTCCGTAAAGCCCAGCTCCGTGGAGTGTATGGCTTAAAGTGGTTCTATGGACAGATACTCCAATTTCCGCTGTGGAGCTTTGCAGCTCCTTCAGGGTTATTTTTGGTGTCTTTGTTGCCTCTCTGATTAATGCCCTCCTTGCCTGGTCTGTGAGTTTTGGTGGGCGGCCCTCTCTTGGCAGGTTTGTTGTGGTGCCATATTCTTTCCAGTTTTTAATAATGGATTTAATGGTGCTTTGTGGGATATTCAAAGTTTCTGATATATTTTTATAACCCAACCCTGATCTGTACTTCTCCACAACTTTGTCCTTGACCTGTTTGGAGAGCACCTTGGTCTTCATGGTGCCGCTTGCTTAGTGGTGTTGCAGACTCTGGGGCCTATCAGAACAGGTGTATATATACTGAGATCATGTGACAAATCATGTGACACTTAGTTTGCACACAGGCGGACTTTATTTAACTAATTATGTGACTTATGAAGGTAATTGGTTGCACCAGATCTTATTTAGGGGCTTCATAGCAAAGGGGGTGAATACATATGCACGCACCACTTTTCCATTTTATTTTTTATTTTTTAAATAATAAATAAGTAATTTTTTTCATTTCACCAATTTGGACTATTTTGTGTATGCCCATTACATGAAATCCCCCAAAAATCTATTTAAATTACAGATTGTAATGCAACAAAATAGGAAAAACTGCAAGGGGGATGAATACTTTTGCAAGGCACTGTATCTACTCTAATAGCAATGATTGTGGGGTTCTTCGTGATGTATCTTAAAGAATCACACAATTGCCAAAACATTGGCTGTATTACTTGGCATAACTACCTCTACTGTGATCATTACTGTAGCTGGAATGGGCAGCTATGAGATGGGCCCTTTGCCAAATCAAACCAATGATAAAGAAACATTGATCACAAAAGTATATACAAGATTATTGTTTCGAGTGATTATCACAAATCTATTTCTATGTCTTTGAGTTAGGCTAGGGATCTGATAATGGCACATACTAATACTTTCCTTTCTGTGTGTGTTCATGACCTGGGGTGTAACAACCCTTAGGGGTGAACATGATTCTTAAAGACATTGATATTATTAAGTAAACTGTTTTTTTGGACAATGCTCAATAGAAAGTTCAAAAGTTTTTCTATGGGATCTCTATGACTGTAATGGCACCTTTGTCTGAAAGGTGTACACTCTTAGAAAAAAAGGGTTCCAAAAGAGTTATGTGGCTGTCCCCATAGGAGAACCATTTGTAGTTCCAGGTAGAACCCTTTTGGGTTCGAGGTAGAACTCTTTCTAGTTCCATGTTCCCTCTGGGGAAAGGGTTCTACATGGAACCAAAAAGGGTTCTACCTGTAACCAAAAGGAGTTCTTCAAAGGGTTATTTTATGGGGACAGCCGAACATCCCTTGTAGGTTCTAGAGAGCACCTTTTTTTCTTAGAGTGTAAGTGGCACTCTCCTCTGACAGTAGAGGTTGTAAAGATCACGTTGCCATATGCGTATTATCATATTTCAATAGACTTCAACTGACTGTTACTCTAAATAGACTGTTATTCTCCTCTCTTGAGTTCTAGCTAAATGATGGAACCCAACAGTAGATTATTGGCTTGAGTGTCTTTGGGCAATTAGTTTTCACTAACTGTAAATGTGAAGTGGTGTTGAACCACATAATGTATCAATATTGTGATGATACGTTATGAACAAGCCACAATTACAGAAGTACTTTGGCTTTTTGGACCCATTAGACAATCATAGTCATTGACAAAGCCAGGATTTATTCTTTATTTTTTACTTCCCTAGTGTTTTCATAATACTGCAAAGTTAACTACTTTTAGAGCTCTGAGTGTCTTTCTGTGGACAACCCTAAAACATTTATGAATAAACAAGTTTCACTACATCCTACCTGAGCTTGCTCAGATAGTGATTAGAGATGATAGTTAGAGATCTGTACATCCTTTTTGTCGCTATGAACACATTTACCTATATGTTCTATACAGTGTGTATCAGTGGCATGAAAGACAAAATTCCAAGTTAGCTATAATACGTAAATTATTTGATAACAACACTACACTACTGTATATCCAAGCTGCTGATATGTGGTGAATATTGCTTTAGTCCGAGATTACTTTTATAAAGTTTATTTTTGTGTTTTCAAGTGTTTTATATGTGTAAATGACTATATACCATTGTGAACACAATTTTTCCTAACATGTTAAATTACCCAAAACATATATGTAAAATACATGATGTTCCCTTGAACATGTATCATGACTTAAGATATAACAACCACTCAATGTGGTTAAATTGCCCGAGAGCCTTGTGCTACAAACAAGAGCGCAATTTCTCCTCAATCAGTAAACATATTTGCCATATTATCAATTTGTCAACCCTAAAAGGAATGTTACTGTTGGCATTGGATACAGAACCATTTCATTACTATTTCAATATGAGAGCTCACTTTATTGTTCAATTACCTGTGAGCTTTCTTTTCGGGCCATCGCAGCACTTTTCTACTTCAGGGGGTTCCTCTCTCCCACTTTCCAACTAGCATAGTGGGTTTCCCTTACCATATGAATCCTTCTCCTGGACCAAAAAGCATTATAAATAGAGAGTACACATCGAAAGTGCTTTTTATTCCAGGAATAAGCTTCATCTGAGTCTAGGAAACCAGCCCTATGAATTAAACACATTTTGTAATATCTATATAATGCACTATGCAGATTGTTGTGGGTAATGTCTTTATTTTCAATTATCTGAGAGTAGGTCTGTTTAATGTGTATGTGTGGATTGCATTGGTACATGTAAATAACATGATATTTTGATTATGAGTGTCTCCATGTCTACCTCATGAAACTCAGCTGCTATTGAACAGCAATGATTTCACCTATGTAATGTGTTGTGTGCTTACTCAATTAAGACTAAATAAAGGTGATCTTCTGTGGACATACAACTGAAAAAAGAGGACAATGTTTATTGTTTTTCTTCCACTTTGATGGTTTGTTTGTTTGTGTGATGGTACTAATGTTGAGTTCAGGGTTTGTAATCAGTTACACTGTGCCCGATTGTTCTCGCTCCGCTTGGTTATTCCGTGGGATTATGTAACATCAGTGTACTGGCTGGCTCCTTCCCTGGGGGTATAGAGACTTCATCTGAAAACCAGAGAGCTGAGTGAATATCATTCTACTTAATCATGCAAATGCCACATTCATCGCATCTCCAGGATTCCAAGAACAGCCACTACACAGCTAATGTGCTTTCTTGACCTTAAAATGCAGACAGCTCTATTTTGTAAGTATTAAGATAAGCTCTAAAGCTCTGTGTGTGTGTGTGTGTGTGTGTGTGTGTGTGTGTGTGTGTGTGTGTGTGTGTGTGTGTGTGTGTGTGTGTGTGTGTGTGTGTGTGTGTGTGTGTGTGTGTGTGTGTGTGTGTGTGTGTGTGTGTGTGTGCGCGTGTGCGTGTGTGTGGGAGAAAGAAGAGAGAAAGAAACAGAGAAAGACAGAGAGATGGCGGCTAAGTTGTTATGTCCCAGATTGCCTGAACTCCATTCAACACATTGGGTTAATCTATCCTACAAAGCATTCACATATTACAGTTGATTGCGTCATTGTAAAAGTCACATCCATGGGCAGGCTGTCTACCATGGTGAGAAAGCAGTAACTGACGTGTCCCAAATCTGTCTGTCTGCGGTGCTCTTCATCTTCCCCTCTATCTGAAATGTTGGTTTATTGATGCTAGTAAGTCGCTGGCTGTCCTACTGTGACCCACAGAGTAACACTGAGGCTGGGGTGTGAGTTCAGGGGATTAGGTTGAGAAAAGCAGTGGTGTGGTGTGGCCTCCATTAGTTGAACACATGATTCATCCCATAACATGGAGATTATCTGCTGTCCTGAGGATTGCTATAGCGCGGTCACCTCCACTATACCACCACTACAGGTCAGGTATAAAGGTCTAGTGAAGCCGCAGCTGTATAACCCGGTCATTGGCATATGTAGGGGATATAGAGATGAGAAAGGTGGATACAGCAGCACTGAGGTGATGCACATCAACAGAACTGCAGCAGAGTCAGCACTTTTAAGTTCCTCAGTGTTCACATCACCAAGGACTTGACATGGACCAAGACTCCACCACCACTCTTGTCAAGAGGGTGCAACAGGGTTTCTACTATCTAAGGCGGCTGCACAAATTCAGCAAGCCACCCCGAGTCCTCGCCAAAATCTACCCGCTGCACCATGAGAGCGTCCTGACCGGGTGCATCACAACCTGCTACGGGAATTTCTCCATCCACGACCACAAGACCCTCCAACCGGAGGTGAAGATGGCCCAGTACATCACTGGTACCGTGCTCCCACCCATCCAGGACATCTACTCAGAACGGTGCCTGAGGAAGGCCCGCAGCATCATTAAGGACCCCACACACCCCAGCCACAAGCCGTTCACTCCCTTACCATCAGAAAGTCGGTATCAGAGCTTGAGATCTGATACCAACAGGCTCAGAGACAGTTTCTATCTACAAGCCATCA